>NW_024870730.1:2900000-3556666 GCF_019054845.1 Dipodomys spectabilis
TTATCCTTTCAAGCTACCTTAAAATTTTATATGAATACTTAACGCCTAAAATATTTTACTTTAACAGTTTAGACATTTGCTTTAGACAGTCTAGACATTGCTCTGCTTCAACTGCACAATATCTGAAAAGTCTGAGGGAACCAAAAGCTACCTCTGCTTGTCACTGACAAATTAGGCTGGTGATGATTCAAGCTTGGTCACTCTGAGGTTCCTGCCTGCCACCGTGAATTGTACGCAGTGACCAGCAAGCAGCAAGCAGAGTTTAGAATGCATTCTGAAAGCCCTCTTCCAAGGTGCAGGTGAGGGGTTTCTGGTGGCAGCGGGGACCCTGAAAGAGTATCCTTAATGGGCTGTTCCTGCAGCTTGACCTTGATTCTGGCTCTTGCTGCTGAATTTGCCAGCCTCCCTAGCTTGTCTGCAGCAGGGTCTCTAGATTTCTCAATAAACAAGGGAGCTTTCTGATATACTGCCAGCAAATCTCTCTTTTGCTACCGTTAATGAGAGTCAGCATCGGATACTTGCAACAAAGAACTCTGACTCACACAGGGAGGGCTTCCTTGTTGTAAAGTTCCTATGGGTGCCAAACTAGTGTTTTGTTTGGTGCACAAAAAAAAAGGAGACTGTTTCATGGAAATAAACTCACACTTCCACATGCCTGTCTCTATCATTTAAAAAACTGTCATAGCTCTAAGCATTAACCATATAAAATATTATTTCAGAGACAGATTGGGATAGATAGAATTATTAAAGTTTATTATTGGGATTGTGTTGTGTTAAGTAATAAGCACAACAAAGTTTCAGTGCCCAATTAAAACTAATAGAATATGTATTTCTAGTTCTTTCTAAAATATTTCTTGATGTCCAGGTCCATGTAACAAAAACTGTAACTTAAGATTAAGTAATAAAAAGCTGGGCACCAGTGGCTCATGCCTGAATCTTAGTTATTCAGGAGGCTGATATCTGAGGATTGTGGCTCAAAGCCAGCCGGGCAGGAAAGTCCTTGAGACTCTTGTCTCCTATAAACCAATAGAAAACCAGAAGTGGCACAGTGGCTCAAGAGGGAGAGTGCTAGCCTTGAGCTGCAGAGCTGAGGGACAGCGCCCAGGCCCAGAGGTCAAGCCCCACAACCAATTAAATAAATAAATAAATAAGTAGTAATCAGGTCATGGTGGCTCACACCTCAAATCCAAGCTATGTGGAAATTAAAGTTGGTGGGTTATAGATCAAGGCCAGCCTATTCTGAAAGAATGGCTAATTATAATGGTAAGTGCCTGTCATCCCTAGCAATACCTGGAATGATACAAGATATCTATGTTGAAGTCTAGGTTAGCCCAGGCAAAAAGCAAGACTCTTCTTCAAAACAAATCAATGTGTCTAGTACTCCTGGTTGATGGTTGTACTCCCAACTACTCAGAAAGCTGAGATCTGAGACTCACAATTCAAAGACAGCATGGACAGAAAATGTAAGAGACTCCATTTAACCAGCAAAAAGACAGAAGCAAAGGTATAGTTTGAGTGGTCGAGGACTAGCCTCGAGCAAAAAAGCCAAGTGAGAAGGCTCTAAGTTCAAGCAACAGTACGGACACACACATACATTAATAATAATAGTCATAACTGGTAGAGCATCTGCCTAGCAAGTAGGATGCCCCAAGTTCAAACATCAGTGTGTGTGTGTGTGTGTGTGTGTGTGTGTGTGTGTGTGTGTGTGTAGACTTCAGGATGACAGATCTGAGTTCCAGTGCAGATTTTCCAGTGACCAGCCATTTCATCATCTCATCCTCCCTATCTTTAAGGAGGGCCAAGAGAATGAGTTGAGGTATGAATATATAAATCTGTGAACACAGCACTAATTTTAAGAGTGTTAAATGTTAAAAACCCATCATCCAGTTCATCAGTGACACACAGGAGCGTTGTGTAAACACACACACACACACACACACACACTCACCCAGACCATTATCTCTCCAACTCTTTCTAGATTCCCACATGAGCTGATTGGGATTTATATTTTGGAGGATTAGCCCAACTCAAATTAGCATCCCTCCCTCCCTTGCCCCTCAGGGATTTCACTGAAGAAATCCATTCTTTCCCCTATGTTCCAGTCCCAGGGAGCCGGGCTGCAGGCATTGTTATATTCTGGTCTATATCATGTTTAATGAGAGGGGATAAAAAAAAAAAAAACCTTTACATTCATCCTGAGAACAATGTTAACAGTTTTCTCTAGAATAAAAAAATACTTTAGAATTTAGACAATAAAAACAGCTACGAGGGAAACATGAAGCCTCTGTCCCTTTAAAGATTATGCTCCCATTTAAGGATGAAGGGGGAGGGAAAATGGGAGAAAAAAGAGAGAGGAGAAAACAATGTTTGACAAGAAATGTACTCATCACCTTACTTATGTAGCTGTAACCCCTCTGTACATACCTTGACAATAAAATTAAATTTAAAAAAGAAATAGTTATATCTATGGAGGAAAAAAAGATTAAGTTCCTATACCTTTCCTCTTCCACTGTCTACCAGCCCACTTTCTTGACTTGGGCCAATAATTGACTAATGAAAACCCATTCTGAAATTCCAAGTTACAGACTATAAAAACTGCTCATTTGAGCCTCGTACCAATGGCTCATACCCATAATCCTAGTTACTCAGGAGGCTGGGATCTAAGGACTGAGTTCAAAGCCAACTGGGGCAGAAAAGTTCAAGATACTCTTATGTCCAATTAACCAGCAAAAGTTAGAAGTTGTAGTGTGGCTCAAGTGGTAGAGCACCAGCCCTGGGTGAAAGTGCCAAGCAAGATCTTGAGGCCCTGGGTTCAAACCTGCATTATATTGACAAAGAAAAAAGAGTAAAAGGAGGGGGAGGAAAAGGAGGAGGAGCAGACACAGCTACCCCTTGTTAAAGGAATGACTGCAAATCTTTCTCCCCAGAACCTGACCCAAACCATCATGGTCCCCACGTACCAGCTGCCCAGGCATCCTAATGAATCACCCAACTCTCCATTCTGGCCCCCAGCTCTTTTTTCCAGTAACATTCTGAACAATCTGCTGGAACATAAGTCAAATCACCTTACAGACATCTGCCTTTGTACTTAGAATAAAATCTAAGCTCTGAACTTGAGAGCCATTAAGGGCCCCATACTTCACCTCAGCTTCCCCCTCACTATGGCCATTCAAATCCCTCTGTACTTGCCCATGGATGCTGGGCTGTCCTGCCTCCTACCCATGACCCCTTCTGTGGGACCTCTGTGTCAAAAGTCCTTCTGCACAATTCATCTTTGCCCCCTACTCATTGTAATATCCTATCGGCTAGGAACTAGCTTAGATAGACCCGAGGACTCTCCTTTCATCCTATTTTATTTTCTGCAAGGCTGTTTAAAAAAAAACTTATTTTTACTTGTCTCTCTTTCATCCCCCAATGGAGCTAAGCTCTATGCAGGGACCAATTCAGCTTTGCATACCTTTCTGTCCTTAGTATCTCAAGCAATACTTGGCACACAGTAGTTATGCAGTAGATATTTGCTGTTTCACAGAATTTTAATGAGTGATGGATCTTCTTTTGAAAAACCAAAGATAATGGTTTCTGCAACATACCCCTCAGCCCATTTTCTGAAAGTCTTTCTTTGCTGAATTAGTTTCTGCTATGAAGAAATTAAAAATGGCTCCCTAGCCACCAGCAACTTTTGACTCTGCTAGACAAGGGAACTTCAATGCTTGTAGCCTCTGCCAGCTTCACCAATCACCACCTGTGCTCTCCTTTGTTAGCAGTGTCTCATGTTAAGAACTAGGCTGTGCCTCTAGATGTAGTAACACCACCTCCACTTCAAGGCCAACAAATACACTCACCACCCATCAAGGTGATAGAAGTAATGGAGGGTGATTTCACATCAGGCTTCAGCTCACCACTGAGGGAGAGGAGGCAGCTCATTAAGTGAGTCTGAATTTAAAAGTGTGATTCCATATTTTCACAGGAGGAAGTAGATGTGTTTTTGGTGAAGTATTCCAGTCTGAGTTCTCATTTAGTCTTTTAATTCCTAAATGCAAGAGAGAGAGAAAAGCAAAATAATCAGCTTCTTAGAATACATACATAAGAATCTCTGTTTAACCCTAAGCTATTTAACACCTCAGTGGTTTTATAAGCACCAGAGTCTCATTAAATCTTATGTGTGTGTCTTTGCCAGGGTAAGGCAAAGGGTGGCCCTGGGTGATCACAGCCACACTGAACAATCACAATGAATGAGCCCAGGGACTGAAATTAGGACGCAAGCAATAGTGACATCTAGTGTAGGTAAGAAATGCCGATGTGGACAAACCTCTCTCCAGAACAAAGGAGAACCTCTAACTGAGAGATGGAGGACAGGAAAGTGATGTTGAAGGCCAGTGTGAAAGAAAGCTGACATAACATATGACTACTGAAAAAGACGCTGTTAAATGCCTTTTCCTCTAGATTTCCTCCAAAGTTATCTATTACGTATTCCATTCTATATTCCATTCTCCCACAAAGTTCCTAAGCTGGTCCAGTTCACTTACATACATACATATATATACACATATGCATGTACATGTATCCTCTCTCTCTCTCTCTCTCTCTCTCTCACACACACACACACACACACACACACACACACACACACACACTGTGCCTTTTGCAAACTACAAATCTCCTTACCCTCTTCTCAAAATGCTTGCAAGGAAGTCCGGATACCATCAGCCCTAAAACTCTTTTGAGGACAAGCTCTTTTATTTGTTTTTCTCAACTTGTCTTCTTGCTGTGCAGTAGGACAATGGATGGCTGCTATTCTTGCTCTCTATCACCTGGGTCCTTCTCACCTCTTACGAAAAAAAGTCCTTTTGATTTGCCAACTAGTAGATGAGTACATGGGATAAAGCACTTTGTCTCTGTAGTGACTTTTAGCATCTGTCAAACACCTGCGCATTCAAAGTCATTTGTTTAATACTTGATCTCATGGCTTACCATTTTCCCAATTTTCATCATTTTTAGCCTCATTCACAACTTGTGGATGGATTAACATTCTACTCTTCAACTTCATCTGTAAGGACCGCCTCTCTACCTCAGCCACCAACTCTTATTGTCCCCCTGGTCATCAACAGAGTAGAAACCCTCAATGCTGCAAAAACTTAGTCTCAACCCTCCCATTTCTCCACTTCAATCTCGTGTGTCCTAGGTACCCTATTCCTCATGTGTAGTGAAAACTCAAATCCATTCACCTTTTCCTCTCTTTACCTTTTATCAATCCCTTCTTGGGCTCACTTCTCTTTACACAGCCTTTGTACTACAGGCCCCATATTCTATTGCTGCTCAGTAAATACACTCAACTCCATGACACCTTTTCCCACTCTACCAATCTTGTGGCCTGTGTGTAAGCAGCTGAACTTTCCTAAAGAAAAATCACTCAACCCACCTACCTAACTTCAGGTAAAAGTTTTAACTGTGAACCTCAAAGAGATGCTCACTACTGACTGGCAATTCTACTATGTATCTAAGTAGTATTACTTTCTGTCTCACCAAGAACTGTGATATTCATACTTAGTGCTCACTCCAGCATAAAGGTCTTTCTTCTTTACTCTAAATATAAGAAAGTCAAGAATCAGCTTCTTATTCTCACCCCTAAAAATGTAAACCTTCAAGAATCTGAACTCATTCTTTCCCTCTTCCCTACTCTGCTCACACTCAGATTCCTCACAACCCCATCCTCCTCGCTCACCTTCTCAAGGACTTCACTGCTTTAGTCAATTCCTCCCCCTTCTGCATCAGCAATTTTCTCCTCTCTACTGCATCTGTTCTATCTTTATACAACTGTGCTGCAGTACCACGAATCTAAAAACGAAACAACCGCTCGACCCCCAAATTTTCCATTCACTCCTTCAGAGCCAAATTCCTCCAAAAGGACATTACTGGTTCTGCCTCTACTTTCCTCTTCAATCCACTTCAGTCTGGTTTTTGCTCCACCACTTTGGTGATCACCTTCTGTCCTTAACTTCCCAGAAACACTGGTGCTAGTGATTCTATCCCCCCTGCCCCAAGGGCAGGACTACCCACTTGTTTTTCCTTCCACTTCTCATTCATTCCTTGTTGGTTTCCCTCACACTTGAGTGGCTTCTCAGAATATGGAGAATTTTAAGTTAAAAAGATAATCTTTGCCACATACATCATAATTAATATAGTAGTACAGATCAGAATAAACAGTGATTAATGCTCCAAAGGGCAAAAGAATATGGAAGGAGGGACCAAGGGACTGATTATGAAAAAGTACCATTTGAAGAGAGTCAAGATTCTTTGAATAAGGACAAGCAGAAAAGGTCAAAAGCTATGTACATATGACCATATAAGATGATGCTAAGTGAAATGAACCCCAAGTAAGGACACAATAGGTTTTATCTTTCTTGCTGTTTTTTAAATGTATTTATAATGTACTATGTGATTTTTTTTGTTTCTTTTGTATGTTCTTCCCCCATGGTATAACCCCTGTTTTCACTGTATTTGATTCTGGTGCCTGCATCATGTATATACATTTTTCTAATTTGGGGAGGGGAAGGGAAATAACAAATTGCTGAAATAAGGATACAGGTTGACCCATTGTAACAATGAGATATACAAGATACTATGTTGAAAATGCACTTTACAACTTCAGGAAGGAGGAATTGGGGAGGTGGGGAAGGAAGGGATGGTAGGGTAAAAACAAAAGAGGGGGTAAAATTGCTCTAAAGGAAATGTACTCATTACCTTATTCATGTAACTGTAACCCCTCTGTACAGTAAGTAAAAGATTCTTTAAATAGACTCATATTCTCTTCTTAGAAAGAAGCTTACCAATCCATTGATCTCCATGAACTTGGCTCTGCTCTTGGAGAAATTCTTTCTTTCTATCATTCCATGGGAAAACTTTTTGAAATGGTCATTGAAGAAAATAATCTCATCCTTAAACAATGAACTTGCTTCTAAGTTGTAGGTATTAGAAGACATGGGATTACTTGTGTCTCCATTTCACTCATGTTTAACTTATAATAAATTAAAATTCAAGCTGTTTAGTTAGGTTTCTTTGGCATTCAACTCTCCACATAAAGCTAATTACTCATCTATTTTATTCTAGTAAATTCTGTCTTTTTTACTCCATACACAATTTTTCAAAATGTAGCTCCTTTCCCTTTCTCCTTTTCTATATTTTTTTTACTTCATGTGCCAATCCTGGGGCTTGAACTCAGGGTCTGGGTGTTGTCCTTGGAGCTTTTTTCGCTCAAAGATAGAACTCCACCACTTAAGCCATAGCTCCACTTCCAGCTTTTTAGATGATTAACTAGAAATAAGAGTCTCACAGACTTTCCTACCTGGGGAAATCATAGCCTCCTGAGTAGCTAAAATTATAGGCATGAGCCACTGGCACCCAACTCCGGGGAGATCCGGTTGTGGAGCCTGAACTCTGGGCCTGGGCGCTGTCCCTCAGCTCTTCCGCTCAAGGCTAGCACTTTACCACTTGAGCCACAGCGCCACTTCCGGCTTTTTTCTTTTTGCTTATGTGGTGCTGGGGAATCGAACCCAGGGCCTCAGGCATGCAAGGCAAGCGCTCTACCACTGAGCCACCTTCCCAGACCCTCCATTTCCTTTTGAATGTTCTCTCTCTCTCTCTCTCTGCGTCTCTCTGTCTCTCTCTGTCTCTGTGTCTGTCTCTTTGTCTCTGACTCTCTCTCTGTCTCTCTCACACACATGTACACATATATATACACACCATGAGGTCTGTAGCTATAACTTGAATTTTTACCAGCTCAGTGACAGAGGTACAATGGGTCTTCAGTATATAGTTAATGAATGAGGAGATAAGACTTCCTTGTAAGCTACTTTTAATCCTAAAGTTCTATTTCCTTCTCTATAAATGCTTACTTGCCTCTCTTGAGTCCACTATGGTCCTGAAAAGGAGGAAAATTCTAACTATATCCCTTAGCATTTTCTTAAACCATTATCAGTGTTCTGTCATTCTTCAGCAATGATTTTCAATTTTAGCTGCACATTGCAATGAGCTGGAGCACTTTGAAACACAAGACAACAAATCGATTAAATCAGAACCCCAGGGACTGAGGTCTGGGGGTGGAGGGGGTGAGGGGGTGCAATACCCAAGCATCAGTACCTTGGAGAGCTACTCCAGTGATTCCCAAACTGCACCCAATGTTAAGATTCACTCTCCCTGCATAAGCTTTCTTACGCTGATCCCTAATACCAATTATTCAACCCATAATTCTACAACAATTGCAAACTGCAAATCATCAAGAATTGAATCCCATAAGTACTCATCTCTGTGGCTATTTCTCCTCCCTACCTCTTTGTCTTCCCCCTCCCAGCTGCATCTTTCTCGCTTCATGCACAGCACTGAATTCCTGGTTTTAATAATAGCATTTAAATTACTTTTCCAATTTGATCTTATGTCTTCTCTCCTCATTTCAAGTTTTCTTAGGAATTCAACTAAATCTGTATTTTTCTTATCCAGCACACAGGCTCCTCTATCTTGTTTTCATTCACATTCATCCACCTGCCTTTATTTTTGTCTCAGTTATAGAAAGGGGTAGCTAAAGGCTTTGAGGCTCAGACTGTCACCTTTCTGTGTTCAGCTCTCCTGTCTCTTCTGACTCTTGAATATTTCACTCCAACTCTGATCAGCACTTTCTCTTGCAATAACTAATAAGCTAAATATGACACTCAACAAGGTGGACACGTTGTTATTTATAGTTTCACTGTCTAACGGTATTTCATTGAAATACAGAACACTATTCATACACTCTAAAGGCCCATGATAAAAAGTAGCTGGCACTTTACTTTTTTTCTATTTTTTAGGGGTGGTCCAGTCGTGGGGCCTGAACTCTGGGCCTGGGAGCTGTCCCTTAGCTCTTCAGCTCAAGGCTAGCGCTCTACCACTTGAGTCACAGAGCCACTTCCAGCTTTTTTTTTCCTGCTTATGTGGTGCTGAGTAATCGAACCCAGGGCCTCATGCATGCAAGGCAAGCACTCTACCACTGAGCCACCTTCCCAGCGCATAGCTGACACTTTAAAAGAAAGTGAAAAAAATTTCAAATCCCATAATTTTATTTTTTTTAATTTAATTTTATTTTTTTGTGAACATACTGTACAGAGGGGTTACAATTACATGGGCAGGATAATGCATACATTTCTTATCAAGCATTGCAGCCTCCTCCTTTGTTTACCCTTCATATCCCTTCCTAGCCTCCGCCCCATCCACCACCCAATCCTCCCCCCTCCACCCCCCACCAACATTGTAAAGCTCATTTTCTGCATGACAACTTGTACTTCTCATTGTTGCAACAGGTCCACCTGTATCCTTAAACGACTTGTTTTTCCCCATCTCCTCCACAAGTTATACTGAGATCAAATATAGTGAAAGCAGGGGTTACACTGTGGGGGAGGGACATACAAAGCTACAAAGAGATAATCTTATAAATGTGTTAGAAACACATGCATGAAAGAAAAAAAACATTAAAATACATATCTAAGGGTTCATTTTCCTAACATCACATTATCTGACCTTTTCCACTTGACTCATACATATACTAGATATTGCAGATAAGGGAAACCATGGGACCTATGTTTCTTTGGGCCTGGCTTACTTCACTTAATATAATTTTTTCCAAGTTTTTCCATTTCCTAACAAATGGGGCAATGTCATTCTTTCTGATGGAGGCATAGAATTCCACTGTGTATATATACCACATTTTCTTGATCCATTCATCTACTGAGGGACATCTGGGTTGGTTCCATATCTTAGCTATGGTAAATAATGCTGCAATAAACATAGTTGTGCTGGTAGCTTTAGTGTGGTCTTGTTTGTAAACATTTGGGTAAATGCCCAAAAGTGGGATTGCTGGGTCATAGGGGAGTTCTATGTGAAGTCTTTTGAGGAACCTCCATACTGCTTTTCAAAGTGGTTGAACAAGTTTACATTCCCACCAACAATGTAGTAAGGTTCCCTGCTGTCCACATCCCCTCCAGCATCTGTTGTTGTTAGAGTTCTTGATTTTTGCCATTCTAACTAGAGTGAGGTGGTATCTCAATGTTATTTTGATTTGCATTTCTTTTATGGCTAGGGAGGTTGGGCATTTCTTCATGTGTCTATTGGCCATCCTTCTTTCTTCTTCAGAGAAGTTTCTCTTTAAGTCTTTAGCCCACTTATTTATTGGGCAGTTGTTTCTTTGAGGATTTGTTGTTGGGGGATCAAATCCCATAATTTTAAACACATACATACAAATACAAAAATGTTTAGTGAAAAATGAACATTTTATGGGCATCTTCTTAACATATCAGTTGGTCCTGAATATGTACATATTTATTATCAAATTTCTCAAGGCCTGACACTAGGGTTAGACAGTATTATCTCAGGTCATCTGAAATTTAAACTGCTTAGGTAGGTTCAGTTTGTCTATATATGAGGCAGAGCATATAACTGGACACAGATGGGAAATTTGTTGCTGGTACGGAGTAAAGTTTAGATGGATCACAATTTCATGAAGTTGTTGAGTTCAGATCCAGATCCAGCTGGAGGTAAATGGCCAGCATTAGAAATAATTGTGATCAGACAAAGAAAGCATGCTCACTCATCTGCTCAACAAATGTTTGCTGATTTCCTAAGTTGCCCCCAACATAGTACAAAGCTCTGGGATTAAGAAAATCACTGACTAGTGCAAGAAATGGATATTCTAAATTAAAAGTATCATGATTTGGAAACTGAGGTTACATTGAGTAGAAATGTGACCTGTAAGAGTAAGCACTTAAACAGGTATCTAAATGTTCTGGGGACCAGGAGATAGAAATTTTAGAATTAACATAACAAGTGGAAGAATATCATATCAATTAATTGAGAAAATAAATTGTAGCCTGTTTTGAAAAGATTATTCTCATCAAAAAGAAACTGGTCAAAGCTGGGTGCCAGTGGGTCATACCTATAATCCTAACTTGTGGAGTCTGAGATCTGAGAATTGAAGCTTGGAGCCAAGCTGAGTAGACAAATCCACAAAACTCTTATCTCCAAATAACTAGCAAAAATTAGAGGTTGGTTCAAGTAGTAGAGCAGTAGCTATGAATGAAAAAGAAAAATAGTACTGGCTAAATAAAGAAGCTAGTGCTGTAGGATGTAGTGACACATGCTTATAAACCCATCTAATAAGAAGATGAACATCTGAGCCTAACTCTGTGTTCAAAGCCAATTTTCACACATACACACACACACACACACAGAGACATGCTTGCACACACACACACATGCACGCACGCACGCACACTGAGCTGAGTACTGGTAGATCATGACTATAATCCTAGATATTCAGGAGGTTGAGATCTAAGGATTGTGTTCAAAGCCAGACCAGGCAGGAAAGTCTGTGAGACTTTAATCTCCAACTAAGCAGCATAGAAGCTGGCAGTGGAGATATGGCCCAAGTAGTAGGGCTGAGGGACACAGCCCAAAAACTGAGTAGGCTCATGACATGAAAATAAAAAGTAGAGACAAGAAGAGAACAATTTTTGGAAAGCTTATCATATCTATCACATATTCAAAATTCCTTCTCTGGGAGTTGAAGAGAAATCCTGGTAGTATGTAACCCTGTCTGCAGTCCTGGAGCTTAACTATGCAGGATGGAGACAAAATCAGAATCAGGTAGTTAGACAAAGAGATTACATGCACATATATTAGTCCTATACAGACTGGTAGACAGGAAAAACTGCACTCAGCACATCTTACATGGAAATTGTGAAAGGAGGCTTCCTCCTCGTGAAATCAATGAGGGCAAATGGGAAGATCTACCCATAGTATCGTCTCACACACACCATCTTAAAATAGCTTGAATGTATTCATGATGTGACTAGTGGCTGTTATTTAAAGCCTCCAACCCTATGCACCTTCCATCGTTTGGTGTGGATGGGCCCCATGTAGCAGACTAGTGACTCCCAGGTCACCTTTCCTCTACGGGTGTGTTCTAGTCACTTTTGAAAACATCCTGTTTGGGCTATTCTACACTGTCCTATGTTGTACTCTGAGGTCCATATTTCACAGCCCTCCCAGAAGCTCCTTGCCATTTTAAAGGCTGCATTCTAATGATGCCTAGAATTATAGATTCATTTACCCTACATGGGCCTAGGTTGGCCGTAGAAGATGTGATCAGAAAGCAAAAAGGCCTGCAACACGTTTCATGCCAAGCAAAAGGGTTAATGATGTTTCAGCTACATTTCTAGCTGGTGAGCATGCCACAGATGAATATTTTCTAAATGAACATGAGCCGCTTTAGGTGAGTGCTCCTTAGATGTCACCACCTATTAGTCATGCAAGGATCATTAAGGCTCTGAGAGGAGGCAGGACTTGCACATTTCAGCCAGGACATAGATTCTGAAGGAACCCTGTGTTGCTGTCAGCATTTGTCAGGCTCGGCTCGGCTGGTAATGATTATTAATGTAACTCAAGCATTTAATGGCTCGTTTTTCTCCCATTTTTGTCTATATACAATATTTGTTAAATATGAAGAAACAAACATTTTTTTCTGACATGAGTCCTTGGGGAGGATGGTGATAAAAAGTCTTAAGATAAATGGATGGATTTAGAATTCTCTCCCACTAAAATATAACAATAAATTAACCTCTGTGTTTATAATCAGAAAATCTATCTCTGCTAATTAACTGCCTTGTCTTTAGGGATATGTGAATCACTGAGTGTATCTAACGTTTAAATTTCAGTGGCTCACTATAGGTTTTCTTCCTTCCTTGATGCTTCTGTCAGCAATTGCTTGTGTCCTGTGTAAACTGACCTTGAGATGATATTCAGTGTCTCCCCCAAGTGGTGGGTGTTGGTTTGGTTTGGTCTGCAAAGACAGTAGCAAAACACTGCGAATTGAATTTAGGTCCTCATGCTCACTGGGCATTCACTGAACCATTTGAGTCATGCTCCTATCCCTTCCCAAAGCGCCATTCATATGACAAATGAATGATAGATACTTCATAATTCCTCTGCCAGACACACCAAGTGGTCAATCATTTAGAACATGTTAGGATGTCAGATTGTCTGAGTGCTGAGATTCAACAGCCAGGAAGATCCCTTGAAATGAACCATATGACCCAGGGAGCCCATCTGACCTAAAGGCATCTCCTCCATGCTGGAAAGGGGATAAGTACACCTGTGATACAAGTATAGCCCTAGGAACTTTGCTCAGAAACAATACTTGTTTTCAGTACCACATTTCACATCTATTTCCTTAGACTCTGAGGAAATCATTTTATTTCAGTTTTTCCATCCATAAAGAAGTAACTTTCTCATGAGGATCATGAGACAGCTTAAGGCTGTTCATAAAGTTCTTTGAATAAAACTGATGCTGTTTACTTGAAATTATAACACAGAATTTTGAATTTAAAGACACTTTTTCTCCTGAGTAATTCTAGTTACTGAGTCTATTTTGTTAGTGTAGTAAACTAATCTGTACGTAGGTAAAGCTAGGCAACAAAGTGTGAAGAGTTAGGACTTGGAATGATGACTCAGACTTGTAATCTCAGCTACTCAGGAGATAAAGATCAGAAGGATAGTGGATCAAGACCAGCCAGAGCAAAATATTAGTGAGATCTTATGTTGGTAAACATGCCAGATCAGGTGGTTCATGTCTATAATATCAGTGCTATTGGAGGCATAGATAAGAGGATAACCATCTGAGGATGGCCTAGGCAAAAAGCAGGAGGTCCAAATTAAAAAAAAACACCACAGTACAGGCTGAACAAGTGCAAGGACCTGAGTGCAAACCTTAGTAACAAAAAAGTGCAAAAATTGCTATTCACATCTTAACTGTGCACAAAAATCAAATTATCTCCATAAAATAGCAAAGCCCTTTATGTAGATGAAACGAGTGAACTAATTTGTTGAACAGTAAGTACTTGAACTGAGTAGAAATCCTCTTGCCAGAAATGGAAAGACTTGGAAAAAAATCATATTAAGTGAAGTAAGCCAGACCCAAAGAAACATAGGCTCCATGGTTTGTTTCCCTCATTTGTAATAATTAGTATATGCCTAGGATAGTCCTGGCAGAGAATCGTAATAGCTCAATAGCTACATAAATATGACCAAACGAAACGATGCTAATTGAGATGCACTCCAAGACATGGAAACAACTGGTCTTTTTTTTTTTTTTTTTTTTTTTTTTGGTTGTTGACCTTGTTGTCACCAATATACTATATCTAGTTCTTTATTTTATTTCATTTTCCTTTTTTCTATTGACTTATCCCTGGCAATCACTGTCTTTGATTTTGGTACCCTATATCTTGAATATACATTTATCTGATTTAGGGAAAGGAAGGGGAATAACAAAATCCTGAAAGAAGGACAAAGGATGACCCATTGCAACGATACTCACAAGACACTATGTCAGATATGAACTTTACAACTTCAGTGGGGTGGAGTTGGGGAGTGCAGGAATAGTGGGAAAACAACAAAGAAGTGGGTAACAATGCTCAACAAGAAATGTACTCATTACCTTATTCATGTAACTGTAACCCCTCTGTATAGCATCTTTACAATAAAATTAAAAAAATACAAAAAAAGAAATCCCCTTGCCACAAAAACAAAGTCAGTGGAATCTATTGTCATATGGTTACATGTTCAGAATGCACTGTTTTACATAGAAATCTATAATTAAATATCTAACAACTCAATTCCTATCATAAGCTATTTTTTCTCTGTTGACTAAAGGATGACTTTCATTTCAGGAGGAAATCATGTATGATATATATACATAATGCATATTATATACAACAAGTATAATATATGTATATAATTTTTCTGAGAAAGATCTTTCCTCTCTACCTAATGCTATTCATCAATGTTCTGTGTATATAAAGTGGGAATCTCTCAAGGAAACTCAGATGATTCAATAAACAGACCTGTAGGTTACAGTCCCATTAAATTAGGTCCAAATAGATGTACAGGGTAAGGAAGCAGCATCTGAAACTTGCTAGGACTCAACAGGAGTGGAAGACTGCCTATCACTTCTCTTCCAGCTCAGATACACTTCCACACCAGCCCCATTACTTCATGAAGTGATAACTGTGATTATAGTATCTTATGAACTAGGATGCACAAACTCAAGAAAAGTAAACATCTTATCCAGTAGTCCTTAACAAATCAATTACAAGGTGATGATTGATAGGCAGCACCTACAGATATCATAGGTTTGAAGCTGGCCTATGCTTTGTGCAAAGGAACCATGAGCTCAACTTCCCAGAGTCTCTTTCCTCACTCAACCCACCTTCCATACTCCTAGCAGGGCTATTTAGGCTGGATTTCAAGCACCAATGAGAACTGTACATTGAAGTGACAACATCTCTTGAAGCTGCCCCTCTTCAATGTGCACAGACACTTTGTCAAATATGTCCCACTGCAGAGTAAATGTAGCATATAAAGGGTTGAAAAAATAGTTCTTCGATTTTTTTGTGGGGGGATCTTGTGTCTCCCCATTGTCCATAACCAGTCTCTTGGTGGAGTCTCTGGTTTGCTTGTGGTGTTTGGTTTTCTTGTGGCTTGATTGGTTTCTTAAGTCAGTTTGCTTGAGCAGGTAGAATGAAGCTCTGCATTACCCAGAACTTTATGACCCTCCTCCCAGGCTAGTTCAGTAGGAGAGAGATCTTCTTTGAGTTTCACAAAAGAGGGAGATGGCTATTTCCTCTAGCTTTGAGCTGTTGTTAAGGTTGTGTGTAGGGTTGAAGTCTGTCAGAGATCAGTAGCTTTATCCTGAGGGGTTAGCTCCTGAACACTCACAGAGCCCAGGCTGGGACCATTCTCAGGATTTATGTTTATTGAGTTTCAATTGATTTTTTTAACCCCTCCTGCAGTAGGTCTACTGCCTAGGCCACAGTGTGGAGCTATGGGCTCTGGCTCTGTTTACCCAGTGAAGAAAGTAACTCTTCCAGGGGCAGAGCTTTCTCTGCCTGGGAAGGGCAACTTTTCCATGGGTGGAGCTGAGCTGGGCAAGTCAAGTTCCTGTGACCTTCTGAATGGCTCCTATTGTCTTCTCCCTAGGCCTGAGTTGAGTACTAGCTGCTCTTGCTGGGTCTTTTGTCAGTACATTCTTAATGCTTAGGAACTTATCAGAGCCTTTCAGATGCTAGTTTTTATTGTAAATCTTGAAGACAGAAATATGACTTACACCATTTCCCTAACATATAAGACTCTTTCCTTGTATAATATAGGATAGCACTCACTTTTCATATTTAGAATATGTTTCATTAAAACATGGTATCATATGCATTGTGAAGTGAGTGCAGTGAGTATTGGAACAGCCAGTCATCAGATGAACCCTTCAGCAGTAGTGATATTGGGACACATCATTTCTTTGCTGGGCTACCCAGCACTTTGCAGAATGGTTAGCATTATTGCAACCTCTGCCACAAGATATCAGAAGCAGTCACCCTCACCGTGACAATCAAAACTGTCTACCAACATCAGGAACACCTCCAGAAGGGTTAAAAAGCTGTTGATTACAGCCAACCACTGATGGTCGTGCACACCCATAATCAAGAGGCTGAGAGCAAAGATTGAAAGCTTTCACTGGCAGGAAAGTCTGTAAGACTTTTATCTCCAATAACCAATAAAAAGCCAAAAGTAGAGGTGTGGCTCAAGTGGTAGAATACCAGTCTTAGGTGAAGAAGCCAAGTAAGAGTAAAAAGCCCTGAGTTCAAACCCCAGTATTGGCACACACATGAAACATAGTGACTTGAGGAGTTTTAATGCTCAACTTCAATTTAAGTCAGGATCCCCAGCTCTTCAATCTTGTCTAACATAAGCTGCCCTAACATCTTGCAGAATGTCTGTCTGCTCAGCAAATGCAGAATGTCATCATGTTGCTTTTCTAAAACACAATGTCAGAAAACAGCCATCTGTTAAAGGCTACATGGTGCCCCATATCCATTTTTTCCAGGTAACATTTTGTCAAATGCTTAATTGGAAAAAAATGATAGGACTTGAATGCAAGTTAAAATGCCTCCATTTTTTTCACTTACTCAAGCAACCAGTTGCATTATTTGTAGGGAAAAACTTACAGCCCTCTTTCACATGCACACACATACACATAAATACACATTTGGATACATATGCACATATACTTGCAAACACACATGCATGTACATGCACAAGCATACATGCATATACACTTATATACACATGCATGTATATATACTCACGTTCACATTGGACCTAGGGTACTGGCCAAAATGATTTCTAGAGCCTCCCTGAGCACTATGAGTCAATAAATATCATAAAGATTTATCTTTATTTTTATTCATGATGTAGAATATTTTGTGCATTAAACTTACTCTTGGGTTTTTATAATACTTTCAGTTAGAAAAGTGAATATACATTCAGACAATAATACAAATTATAGTCAAAGATGCTAAGAACTACCACTTTCTTTATTTTTTGGAATCCCAAATGTACAGCTAGGGAAATAAAGTATGAGTTTATCTTTTTAGAGAAGGAACAAACTAAATGCACAGCATAATGAATGAGAAACAATATACAACATTGGATGATAAAAATATTTTTAAACTAGAAGAAAATACAGTGCTAGCAATAACATCTGAATTATTGATGAAAAATTTATAGTCAAAAGGATTTAAGAAATTAAACAAAGTGTCCAAGGAGAGACTAGGTTTAAAGTTTTAGGGTTTGGGTTCATTTGATTTTGGCAGTCCTGAGCTTTGAACTCAGGGCCTCTTGCTTACTAGGCAACAGCTCTACTACTTGAACTACACTACCACCTCCCAACCAAAGTAAGTTTTCCTACTTTTTGCTCCAGATGGCCACAGACCATAATCCTCCTATGCAAAGATAAATCACCATGCACAGTTTCTTTTTTTTACTATATTTTTTTTTGTCTTTTCTTTTTTGGTACTGGGGATTGAACCCAGGACATTGCACTTGCTAGGCAAGTACTTTTACACTGAGCTACATCCCAGCCATGCACAGTTTCTTAAGGGGAGTTTTATTAATATTTTGTCCAGGCTGGCCTCAAACTTCAATCCTCCTGATCTCTGAAGCTATTTGGGAGACTAAAATTTAGGAGGATTGCAATTCCAGACTACTCAGGAAGAAAAGTTCACAGGATTCCCTCTCTAATGGCAGGAAGAAAGCAAATAGGTGGATCACAGTCCAAGTGCTGCCTAGGTAGGAGGGAAGACAACAAGACAACAAGCAATAAATAAAAGGGTTAAAGGCATAACACAGTGGTAGAGCACTTGCTTAGCTCAAATCCTAGTTTCACCAAAACAACAATAACAACATCAATAATAATAATTATAATAATAATTGACTTATTCTCTGTCTGGCCAGTGAACACATTATATTGAAATTTTTAAACCTCATACAAATCCTTTCTAAATTTTTGCCAGCATTAACATAAACCACATACTTGAGTTTTAAATGTATGTCACAGAAACCTAGCTATGCTACTGATGTGCTCACATACACTTGAACATTTCACCACCTTCTAAATCTCACTTCATCTGCTGATGTTCAAGTTCCCTTGTTATAGGGATCTCTTCTGTTATCTGCTCTTATTTCACAACTTGCATCTTCTTCTCTTATTAAACCAAGACTTGAATGATTAAGAACCCAGAGTTGAGTTGCACATTTGTGTCTGGTTCCCATCATTCCTTCACCTACATAAGCTCCCCCAGCTCTATGTCCTGCTCTATGTCCTGTTAGAAAATCTGCTCAGTTTCTGCACCACTGCATATAAACCTGTGGCCAACTTCTCCTTTGAAATCCTCAGAAAGCACAGAGAACTCCTAGTCTTATCCTGAATGTCATGAGGATATTTACTACAAACTAGATCATTTTGTAAACTTCTGGCTACAGAAAATTGTTCATGCCAATTGTGTTCAGAGTAAAAGTATCTAGTTCTTTTCATGTCCAATAGTCTATTGTATTATCGCCAATCCTCAAACTCAAGGTAAGTTTATCTTGGCATATTATAACTGATGCCTTTGAATTATTTATAGAAATCCTTTTACTTTATGCTGTTTCAGGTTAACTATTTTGGCTCTCATTGAGAAATATTCCTTTATGCACAGTCTTTAAAGAAAACTAACTATGACAGTTAATTAAATTTCTCATGTATATACATAACTATTTTAATATAAAAATCATTTCAGTATAAAATTATAAGTATCAGAAATATTAAGGTAATATAAAATTTATACTGGAAATGTTAAAATTAGAGATTCTTAAGTTCTTTACTATTGCTAATATATTATGGACAAGATGTAATAAGATCAGAATATTCTAATAGGTGAGCCATGAAACATACCTTACAGTTCTTGGCAAAACTTTACAGTTACTTTCCTTGGGCTTTAATTTGAGTAATTTACTTGGAAAATGGAGTCCGTTGGATTTAATGAATCTCTATGCCTGAATAATTTTGGGCTGACTGCTGTAACCATGGGCTTTTTTCCTTTTAATTTTTGAAGGAGGAAGAAGTTGACTACACTGGATGTGGAACAACACAAGAAAGCTACATATGTGTGAAGACAGTCAGTACTTGTTATAGTGCTCAGTGCAATAATTACTGTGATGACTAATCATTAGGAAAAAGAAATGCATGGTCCAGAAAATGCACTGGTTCCAGCACAGATCCCAACATAAAAGCTGGGTAGCCGTGTATCTGAACTTCTCTGAACCATTAGTTTTCAATCTACAAAGTGATTCGTAAGACCCATCATCAGACACAGTAAAAAAGCAAACTTCAAATAGCAATTGTAACAGTGTAGGTGAGGACATATTGTATACCCCAAAGAACTATTTAATTTTCCCACAACATTTTTGTTTATAAACCAGTATAGAAAGAATATATGCGCAAGGAAATGAGGAATAACATTTTAATTTAAGAAGTAAAAAATAGGGGTAACGTCATTCTTTCTGATAGAGGCATAGAATTCTATTGTATTTATATACCACATTTTCTTGATCCATTCATGTACTGAGGGACATCTGGGTTGGTTCCATATCTTAGCTACAGTAAATAATGCTGCGATAAACATAGTTGTGCTGGTAGCCTTAGTATGGCCTTCTTTGTGATCGTTTGGGTAAATGCCCAAAAGTGGGATTACTGGGTCATAAGGGAGCTCTATGTGGAGTCTTTTGAGGAATCTCCATACAGCTTTCCAAATTGGTTGAACAACTTTACACTCCCACCAACAATGCAGTAGGATTCCCTTCTGGCCACATCCCCTCCAGCATCTAGTACATGTGTAGGACAAGCAGAAAAGGCCAAAAGCTATGTACATATGACTATATAAGATGATATTAAGAGAAATGAACCCCAAGATAAGGACACAAATATCTTTTTTTTCTTTCTTGCTATTGTTTCTAATGTATTTATAATGTAACATGTGATTTTTTGTTGCATTGTAGTTTCTCCCCATGGTATAACCCCTGTTTTCACTGTATTTGATGTCAGTGCCCTGTATCTTCTATATACACTTCTCTAATTCAGGGAGGGAAAGGGAAAAAACAAAATGCTTAAATAAGGATCCAGGTTGACCCATTGTAACAATAAGATGTACAAGGCACATGTTGAAAAACAAACTTTACAATTTAGGCAGGAGGGGGGTGTTGTTGTGGAGGTGGGGAGGGTAGGAGTGGTAGGGGGAAAACAAAGGAGGAGGCAACAATGCTCAATAGGAAATACAGTCATTACATTGCTCATGTTACTGTAACCCCTCTGTAAAGCATTTTTTACAATAAAAAAGTACCAAAAAAGGAAGTAAAAAAAAGTAAAAATATTTAAATCATTGGTAATTCTACCATCCAAAAGCAATGATTATATTCTTTCTTTCTTTTTTGTGCCAGTCCTGAGGTTTGAACTAAGGGCCTATGTGCCATCCCTATGGTGTTTTGTTCAAGGCTAATGCTCTACCACTTGAGCCACAGGCTCCACTTCCAACTTGTTTGGTAGTTAATTGGTAATGAGAGTTTCACAATCTTTCTTGTGTGGGCTGGCTTTGAGTTAGCTTTGAATCCCCATCCTCAGATCCTAGCTTGTTGAAGAGCTAAGATTGTAGGCATGAGCTACCATTACTCCACTGAATAATTATTATATTTGTATATACTGATAAATTTTGGATTAAATAATAGTTCCTTCTTTGGAAGTTGTATTTTTTTCATGCACCAAACCACTATGCAAATTTAAGTACCATAGCACATAAGGTTACAAGGAAATTATGTATTTTTTAAAGCTTCCATAAGCAAAGCCACTGTTTCAGAGAGCAAGTAGAGAAATCCAAGTAAAAATTTACAATGGGGTAGTCACTTGGCAAGGAAAATCTCTCTGAAAATCCTTAACTGTAAAAAAAAAGAGTTATGAAGACTAGGTTCTTTTCTCTTTTCCATTTGAGAATTCCCTAACTTATCCTACTGGTCCTAGCACAAAGGTAGCTCCTACCACACTTGTCATTCTGCAAGCAGGTACAGTAAGGAAAAGTATACTAGGTTTGATGAAAGTATCAACTGGGATATCTGCTACTGCTTACTTGCAAATGCTCACGTCCAAGAACTACTAAGAAGTGGCTCCCAGCTAATGCAGAGACGAAAATTTGGCCTACTTCATCAACTGGATAAATATTCTAAAGAGTCATTCTCACTTCCTTATAGGCATGTCTCCAGAGAATTATCCCACTAAACCACTCTTCTCTTAACTTCCTCAACTTTCCATCTCAGAGCTCTCTATAACTTTTCTGATAAAATAAGATGGGAGGAGGCTCAATTACAGAGAAAAAGGCTAACATTAAAAAGAAGTTTTATGAATGGTTCTTCAAGTAGGAGGTTAAGATCCAAGGCCATCTACCACAAAATTCTATAGGTGAGTAGCATTTGGGAGGTTATTGAAACTTTCCTAATGAAATGTTTTATGATCTCTGTTTTCTACTGTCAACATGTAAAAAACGGGCAAAAGAGCAAAACTTATGGAGAAGTAGTCATTCTCACAGATTCCCCTCAAAACTCAGAGATGCTCTGAAAGTCTCAAGATTTTCCAAATACTTATGAAGAAAACAAAACTTTCACCATTTCTTTCCCACAAATCATCTTGCTTTCCTCATAAGTTTTGAAATGTTTGTATGGGAATTTTGAAATATAAAATGTTGGTAGAAGGATCTGGAATAAAGGCAATCTTGGAAGATCATCATCTCTTCCCAAACTAAGTCCATAAAGTGGCCTAGTTTTTTCTAGTCCTAGTCTCCCAGTGCTCTATATCTCATTATACACTATATATTTGCATAACAATATACTACACAAATTAAGCATCAAGACATATAAGCTATAAGGAGATTATATTTTAAAACACTTCTATAAACAAAACTGCCATTTCAGGGATCAAGTAAATAAATCCAAGTAAAAATGTATACTGTAGTAACAACTGACAATAAAGATCTCTATGAGACTTCTTGACTGTAAAATGAAGAATCAAGATTAAAATCTCCTCTCTTTTCCAGTTAAGAATATCTTTAACTTATCCTCTCTTGTTCAAAGTTTAAACTTTGTTCTCCAAACAAACACCTTCCCCTGACTTCTCTCTACCTGGACTGTTCTTCTCCATCTTCATACTTCCTGTTTACAACAGGCAACTGAAATGAATTAAAGACTTAAGCACCAGACTTAAAACTATGAAATTACAGAGCAAAATTGACAAGAATTGACAAATCTTTTCATGACAAAACCACAAAATCACAGGAAACTAAAGCAAAAATAGACAGAATTACCTCAAAATAAAAGCCTCTGCTCAGAAAAAGAAGAAATCACAGACTGAAGAGACAAACTACAGAAAAGGAAAACATATTTACAAACTCTACATCTGACAAAGAGACTGATATCCAGACTATATGAGGATCTCCAACAACATTTTAATAATAATTAATAATCATGATGATAATGATATCTGGCTTTAAAAATTGGCAGACTGAAAGAGATTTTCTTTCTCAAGAGACAAATAAGTACCCAACAGCCATATTAGAAAAATAGTTCAACTTCATGAATCACCAAAGGAACTCAAGTCAAAACTGCCACAAGACTATCATCTCATTGCAGTAACAATGGCTATCATTTTAAAACATTATGATAAAAGACAAATGCTGACAAGGATGTGGAGGAAAGAAAATCTTTACACGGTGTGGGTGAGAATGTACTAGAAACTGGGGAAAGCAAGGAGATCAATGAAGTGAGAAAGGTTTGTGCGGGGGGAGTGGGGGTGTAGCTCACTGGTAGAACTCTTGCTTGGCATGTTACCAGATCAAGAATTTCTGGTGTTCTGTTACATGACAGAGTAACTTGAGAAAGCAATTCTATACTGTATTTCAAGGAAGTTGGAAGAGTTTTGAATGTTCTTATCACAAGAGCATATTTGAAGAGAGAGATAGGATAGTCATGATTTGAACACTGTAGGATGTTCACATGTAACAAAATATCACATGGTCCTCTATAAGAATGTATAATTTGTATGTGTCAACTTGACATCTATTCAAAAGAAAGTAAAGATCACAAAGGCTAATAGCTATGGCATATGATCATACAAAATGATCCTTATCAAAATGAACTCCAAGAAATGGAAACAAGGAGGGTTTTTTTTTTGTTATTTTGCTTTTGTTGTTATTTCTTTCTCCTTTGTCATTATTTTTGTGTTTTCTGTACCTTTTGTCTTGTATGTAAGTATCTCTGTTTGGGGGAGGGAGAGAACACAGAAATAGTGGGGCAAAGGGTGAACAAATATAACAGTGATACTCTCTAGACACTATGTTGAAAATGGGTGAAGGGGACAGGAAGGGGAAAGCTGGGAGAAAATGAGAAAAAGGGTGACACTATTCAAAAAGTAATGCACTCAGGGCTGGGAAGGTCCTCAGTGGTAGAGCGCTTGCCTTGCATGCATAAGGCACTGGGTTCGATTCCTCAGCAC
Organism: Dipodomys spectabilis; assembly: GCF_019054845.1. Taxonomy (NCBI): domain Eukaryota; kingdom Metazoa; phylum Chordata; class Mammalia; order Rodentia; family Heteromyidae; genus Dipodomys; species Dipodomys spectabilis. Next base: position 2,923,975 of record NW_024870730.1, read on the forward strand.
CACATAAGCAAAAAGAAAAAAGCCAGAAGTGGCACTGTGGCTCAAGTGGTAGAGCGCTAGCCTTGAGCAGAAGAGCTGAGGGACAGCGCCCAGGCCCAGAGTTCAGGCCCCACGACCGGACCCCCCCCCCCCCAAAAAAAAGTAATGCACTCATTACCTGACTTATATAACTGTAACCTCTCTGTACATCACCTTTAAAATAACAATAAAAAAGAAAAAGCAACAGAATCCTTTTGGAACAAGTTACGTTTTCTTTTGCATAGTCATTAAAAAGCATAAAAGCATAAAAGTTTCTAATACTTTCAAAAACATTTTAAAGCTTGATAAAAAATGTACTCATTATCTTGTCCATGTAATTGTAACCCCTCTGTACAGTATTTTCACAATAAAAAAAACATTTTAAAGTGTTTTTTACTGTTAGCTGCTATAGGAAAAAGATGAAGGATTCATTTAATACGTAGCATGTATGTATATTTCCCATAGTGTCTGAATAATATGATTGATATGTTTCTATTCAGATAAATTAACCTGTTCTGGAAAAAGAAACTAGGGAGATTCAATAGTTGCTTGTTATTTTCTCCTAGATCTTGCTTTAAGTGTTTCTTGGCTCATATTTATTTTATGAATTTATTTATTAATCAAATTATTACTACTGTTCATAATGAGGATATAAAAATTAAGTAAAAGATTCATTTACGACTATAAATTAATGGTTCTTAAGCAAGATTTAATTTGAAGTGATAAAATTTCAATTACATATGGAAGGTATATACTTAGTAATTAAATCAACATTTTAAGAGTAATTGTGTTACTCTAGTTCTCTGGAGTTTAACAATGATGCATTTCTACAGTCTAAGATTTTCCCCTTTGTTTTATCATACTTTTCCAGAGACAGTTTAGGACTGCCACCACCTATGCATGGCTCAATACAAAATAATGTTTGTGCATAACAGTGCATAATGAGAAAGACATGATAAGCAAAGCTATTGAGCTTGAGAACGGTACAGTACAGAGGAGAGCGTGTAACATGTGCCTGTAACACCTCCTTAAGCCAGTGTTCCCATCATTTCACCTACCTAACCTCTTTCTGAATCTGAGGATCTAATTTAGCCCAGAGAATATGGTTTATGTGCGAAACTCCATGACAATTTATGAAAACTGAGAATCTCAAGTAATATCTGTACTATTGTAAATATGCTTAAGTTATTTTTAGGACATCAATCTAAAATAATTCCAATCGTGTGTTTGGCAATTTATCAGTAAGCCATTTGTCATTGAAATTGTTGATCTTACCATGTTCATCTAGGGTCCTTCATGGAAATGCTGGAGAGCCATGTCACACCTCTGTACCATCTCAGAACTGATATTATTTAGGCCAAATGCTAAGTGTTGTGTAAATTGTCTGAATTTTTCCTTTTAGATGTACTTTCAGATGAACAGTGTCTTGCAGAGTCTTCTTGGGTTTGTTAATGAGAGGCACCAGTATTATTTAAGGGAGTCAAGGAAAGAATATATGTTGATTCATTCCATTGGTTCTTCCCTATCAACAACAGATCAGTAACAGCTACAATCCAACATCTAAACCCAGTTTCTGTCTGGTCCCTTGCTCCTTCAGCTCCTTCTAGTAACCACGCCTCCCTCTGTTTCCTGTCAGGACCTTAAGAGATCCAAATCACGAGGCAGAACACTATCTTAGAAATCGTTCATCCCTTGCTAGACTTGAATGTTTTTCCTCTACATTCTATTTCAGTGTACTGGGGAGAAATAGTTTTTTTTTTTTAAGAAAATACAATATATGACCATATAAGATGATCTTAAGTGAAATGAACCCCAAGATAAGAACACAAATATCTTTTTTTTTCTTGCTATTGTTTCTAACATATTTATAATATACCATGTGATTTTTTGTTGCTTTGTATGTTCCTTCCCCACGGTATAACCCCTGTTTTCACTGTATTTGATGTCGGTGCCCTGCATCTTGTATATATATATACTGCTCTAATTCGGGGAGGGGAAGAGAATAAACAAAATGCTTAAATAAGGATCCAGGTTGACCCATTGTAACAATGAGATGTACAAAACAATATGTTGAAAACGAACTTTACAACTTTCGCGGGATGCGGGGGGCGGGGTGGGGGTAGTTGTGGAGGTGGGAAGGAAGGGATAGTAGGGAAAACAAAGGAGGAGGAAATGTACTCTTTACCTTGCTCATGTAACTGTAACTGCTCTGTACAGCATTTTTACGATAAAAAAAAAAACGTACAAAAAAGAAAAGACCATGTTTCTCAAAAAAAAAAAAAAAAAGCTCCACTGGGTCTGGGAAGGTGGCTCAGTAATAGAATGCTTGCCTAGCATGCATGGAGCTCTGGGATTTCTCAGTATTACAAACAGAAAAAAAAGTGGTGCTATGGCTCAAGTGGTATAGTGCTAGCCTTGGGCAAAAAGAAGCTCAGGGACAGTACCCAGACCCTGAGTCCAATGCCCAGGACTAGCAAAAAAAAAAAATCATCTCATCAATGAAATAAAAAAGAATGCACAGTTGTTTCAAAGTGTAAAAGCCTGTAAAGTTTTTAAGATACTGTCAGAAATACCCAACAATATTGAATAAAGTAGCTATAAAGAAAAGGGATCATGTTTTTTTTTTAATCAAGTACAAGCCTAGTAACTGCACATACTGATAGACAGAAAGAATGTAATCTTATTTTAAGTCTAATTTACTTTACATGTGTTGTTAAGAAAACTTCTGAAGAAGCAATGTGCCTAATTAAAACACATATTTCCACCTCATGAGTTTGTGTGATCATTATAAAATTATGTATGGTCATGTTATAATAGTCTAGTAATTACTATACCAAAGTAGAAGGTAAACAATACATAACAAGTAAATAATGTTATTCTGCAGCAGGTTCAACTGAACATTTGCTCTTCCTATTTATCATTCTTACCAGCTAAGTTATAAAACCTTATTCACACAATTTAAAAATAGAAAAGTCATTGCAATTGAGTCTAGCAGAAATTTATTTAACTTTTCATTATGTAAATCAAAGAAGCAGAACAACCAGAGCTTTGACAAATGAAGATTAAGTATCCTATTTGTGTTGGTTAGTTCACTCACTTTCACAAGCCACAGACCTACAGGAATTGAGAGGTGCCCATTCCAGAATGAAAAACAAATTCTTATAAAGAACTAGTCAGTCTGCTAGACCACAACTCTGCCTCACTAAGGGGGTTTAGAAGAATTAACTCTGGTTAAAACTTAGGTTATTAAAAAATATGTTACCCCAGAAATGGAAAAGAATGACAAGGAGATACTCACCACCCGAGACTCTGGGAAAGATCTAACTCTTCTTTGTGCAATCAGCAGTTAGGCTTAATTACTTTCAGGGGAAATTCTTGTCAAGGTTAAATATAACTGAAGTTCAGAGATGTTTTATGCCCTTGACATCTTGAGAAGTGATGTTCCACATAGTAAAGTGTAAACAGTAATGCAAAAAGAAGCAAATATAATAATAAAAATGATGAATACTGTTCATTTGGGGGATGAAATTATCTTTCTTCTTGCAAATATGAATCTGTACCAAAAAATCCAATATTTTCTTACAGAAACTCTAGAAAAATTCTTTTAAAAATAGTTAAGTATAAATTTTAAAGGTGAATAATTAGTATGAATATTAAAGTTTGTGAATATTCATGCATTGGAGCATTGCTGTTATCAAGTAGGAAAAGCACTCATTCTGAAAGAATTTTCTTTAAAAATTTAATTGCTGTGTTCATGTATTCATTTGATCATTTGCTCTTAAACTATTTAATTTTCTGAGCTATTAATACATTCTGGACACAAATTCTTTATACATTAAAGAACTGTTGAAGACTATCCTCCATTCTTTGGATTGTTGTTGATTCTGGTGATTGTTTCTTTGGATGTGCACAATCTTTCTAATGATGCAATTCTGCTTGCCCATTATTTACAGAGTTGTTACTAAACATAATTCTAAAAATAATTGCCTATGCCTGTATCAGTCATCAATATTTTAAAATATAAATGGATAAAAAATACAAAAAGAGATGTCAACATCCTTAGTCATGAAAAAATTCAATTCAAAACTACATGATGATTCCACTTCACCCCAGTCATGAGGATGATCAAGAAAACAAACAAGAAAAAATTGGTGACAAAAAAAGTGAAGATTAGGGAGGAAGCCTCATGCACTGTTGTTGGGACTGTAAACCATTGCAACCACTATCGAAATCAGTATGGAGGCTCCTCAAAACACTAAAAATAGATTGAAGTTATAAACCTGCCATATTATCCTTTGACATATATTCAAAGGAAAATAAATCAATATGCAGGAAAGATGCTTACATACTCATGCTTATTATATCTTTGTTCAGAAAAGTCAAATTGTGGAATCAGCAAGATACCTAACAACTGATGAATGTGATATGCACTGATAATATGGCATTACATATGCATATATAATATAATATGTTATATTTTATATAATATATGCATATAGTATATAGAATATTTTATATATGTACACATGAATGCAAACTATATACTATATAATATGACTCAACCACAAGTTATGTCATTTGCAAGAAAATGCATTGACCTAGCAATCTACACATTGAGATAAGCCAAACTCCTAGAGCCAGAAATAACATGTTCTCAAAGATTTGTGAAGTATACAACTACCATGTTGAGGATGACAGTTGATGATATGCATGAAGAAAGGGAACTGTCTAGGAAGGCATCAGCAGGAGAAGGAAAAGAGGGAATACTGAGGAAGAAAAGGATGTAAGCCCCCCATGTACACCAAAGCAGCACAAGACCCACAAATGTTGTTTTGAAAAAGGGAGTAGGAGGAAAGGGAAGAGTAGGAATATGGTGGAAGGGGTGAAACTGTTTGAAGCTCACTATGTGTACATATGAAAAATCACAATAAAATTCCAATATTACAAATTAAAACAATGAGAAAGCTGTCACATGCTCAGTGATAGGTGAACCTGAAAGATTTTCGTGCTAAGAGAAACAAGCCAGTCACCAGAAGGACACTAATTCTACTGACATTGAAATCTGTCACACTGTCAAACTCATAGGAACAACAAATTATATCAGGGATATAACTTTTGGTGAAGTAAATTGAATTTGAATTTAATATTCCAAAAATGAGAAAAATATTTACAACAATAACAATATTAACATAAAATATAATCATATAATATAATAATAAGCCAACCAAAGATAGCTACTTAGTAATTTATATTTTGATACTCATTATACAGGTTTGTTCCTTATTATATTTAACATTAAGTCATTGCTAATTTCCTGAGACTTAATATGAATCACAATCATGTGGTATGTTCATTATGTGAACATCTCAATTAAAACTTATTTACCACTTGAGCCATGCCTCCAGCCTTGAGTTTTACTTGTTATTTTTGCAGATGAAGTTTAGCAAACTTTTCTGCCTAGGCTATTCTTGAACCACTGTCCTCCATAGCTCAGCCACCAGAGTAGCTAGGATTGCAAGTGTGGTCCTTGAACACTCAGGAAAGGTACTTAATACCCATAATGTTTAGTGTTTTCAAAAGAAAAGATTTTTATTGTATGAAAGTATCATTTGCTCTATGGCTTTTAAAAAATAATATATACTCAAAATATTGAATACTTCCTATAACAAATAGTATAAGAACAAATAGTATAAGTAATTAAGGCAGTGTTTACAAAACACTTTAAAAATACAAAAGAATCACTTCTGAATATTATCTTGACTGCTTTTAACAAAGAAAATTTACTTTGAATAAAGTTAAGCAGACAACGAAAACTTTGATCAATCAATGCTAATGTAGTAGAGTGAAACTAAACTCCCTGAGAATAAAGTAGACATTTTTAAGCAGTTGAATGAGGTTGAATAAAGTCAAAGGACTTTAGGGGCAAGGTTGCTCAAAATATTTAAACCATCTGTCTGAAAAATTAGAAATTTGGCTCTCACCTTTCCACAGGATGGTGGCAAGGATACTACCTTTCATGAATTTCATATCATAAAGATGACTCCTAGGACCTTGAGAAAGATATCCTGGAAGGCTGATTGAAGCAAAAGTGAGAGACCCTAACAAAAAAAAAGAGTAAAAGCAGCAGTACTGGATATGTTATAATACAAGTGGTAGAGAAGTTAGCCAGCCTGAAGCCTTGGGTTCAATCCTCAGGACCACAGTTGCTCAGATTCCCACCTTAAATGTATTCTCCTAAAGCCTTTTCCTGTCCGGATTCCAGGTCTTATCACATCTTTATCAGTTATGTCCTCTCCCTGATTCAAAATACAGTACTACAAGAGCTACCTGTCTAAAGCAAAACATGTGAACTGGAAATCACAGTATGACATCACTATGCCAGAAAGACATAACAAAATTGCCAACATAATCTTATGATTTGTGTCAATAATGGGGGAAAAAATCTCTTACACATTTCTGGCAAGGGTAGAAATTGATATGTCTCTGAAAACCAGTTGTTCCCAAAGAGGAAGATGTGTACCCTAAGATCTAGAAATTCTGGTCTTTTAACCATTGCCAAAATGACAGGGAATAATCTCTTAACTATAAATTGTTCTCTGAGATAAAAATGACAGAACAATAAAAGCAGCAGTTTTAACTAGACTATAAAAGGAAATCGTAACATACTTTTTATATCTTCAACACACTCATGACTAGAGTATAATAAAATATTATGATTAGATTCAGCTGTAATAGACTGTGGTTCATGCATCAAATTATATACATCCAATTGAATTTAGCAGTCAGGGCATCTCCTATTTAGTGCCCTCCTGTATTTCCTTCTGGCTTTCTGGCAGCTGTTCAGTCCATTATAATTACATTCTTGGAGATACTCTACATTCCTACTTTTCCCCCCTCTCAGTATTTTTCATCTATCATTTGTTTTGTATAGTTTTCTAGCACACCATCTCAATTTATTTGAGGAAAAAACTTAAAGTGGCCCTTTATTTTTGTTGGATTCTTCTCAACATAATTTAAGAGGGAAGGCTAGATTCAGAGAGAAATGAATCAAAAGCAAATTTTTATTTTTCTTCTAAATAGAAAAGAAATGAGCTTTTTGCAAATAAGAATCAGCATTTGTCATCATTTTGATTGTGGTGTCTTCTATTTTTTTGTATGGAAATATGAACAGTTCCTGTGAGATCTTTTATCATTTAGTCTTGGCTTTAATCTTTATAAAGTAAGGTGAATCAATATACAGAAGATTGGTACCCAGGAGTTTGAGGCCTATAAATAACTGAACTATTTGTCGTTTTTATTTTTAACTGGAGCTCAAAGCATCTCTCATGGCTGGAATACATCAACAAATAATATTGGCTGTCATATATTTATTCATTAGTTGAAACTACTTGTGTTAGATGAAAGTTGAACAGCTTTACACATATCAGTCCCCTTAATTGTGACAGGAAATCAAATAGCACATGTTTTATTGCTGTGGGATAATCCAGTATGATATTTTTTGTCAACATATCCACTGCAAGTAATGGATTTCAGTTATAATATGACTCAGACTTCTTTTGTCTATAAGAAATCATTTCCAAAGTGTCATGGCATTTTGCTCTGTCAATTAATTAATCTGTACTTCTGCTAAATACTCATTGTACCCATACGAATCATTTTATGACAAATAAAAGTATCAGGTGTCTTGTGTATGTTTGGCACTGTTTTTCATGCTACAGAGGGAAAACAAAGAGCACAACAGTGTTAGTTATTAAGAAGGCAAAAGAATAATCGTGATTTTTTTTAATTTGATGGTTAATTTCAATGGTCAGCTTGATTGAACTGAGATACATTTTAGTAAATATATTACTGGAAGTGTCTGTGGAAGTGCTGCCAGAGACAATTCAATGAGGATTCTGACCTAATGAGTTGATTCCCCCTTGATGGATTCATAATATGATGGCATGACTGGTGGGGGGCGGGGGTGTGAAAGTTAAAGGATATTGCCCAATTGGAGAAAGTAGGTCACTAGAAGGCATGCCCTTAGGGGCTACATCTTGCCCTGCCCCTCCCCTCTATTCCCTCTTTCTGCTTCCTGTCCAACATTAGTGCCTGCTAAAATGAGGAAATGATTTTCCATGGACCCAAGTGACCATGAACTGAATCCTCTGAAACTGTGTGCCAAATTAAGTCCTCCTGCCTTGCAAGTTGTTTCTCCTTAGGCATCTGTCCTAGTGAGGCACAGTAACAACAATACATGTAAAAGTTTCCATACAAGTTACTAACTTACAGCAAAAAGCATAGAAACCCAAAGGAGAAAATGACTCATTGGTAGGATATGAGAAATCACTGGTCATACCCTATGTAGCCTTCTTTTGCTATGTAGGAGAGATCACAGAGATCCCAGGAAGATAAATGGCAAGGTAGAATACCCTCCACCAAATCACAGCCTCTCCAGAAGACAGAAATCTTACTTCATGCTCACCCTCACTACACCCCCCCCGCCACTAGAACTGCATTCTTTTTCAGTTTGTAAACTAAATAATGGCATCAGGACACTCTAGTAATTCTCTATTTATTTGGAATGAAGAAACCTTGTGAAGGAATTTATCTCCTGCCAGAAAACTGAATTTATTATTAAAGCCATTAAGACGAGGCGCTTGAGCAGAACAATTGCAAAGTGTGTCAGTGATCTTTGAAAGATGCTAAAGGGCTTTTTTCCCCCTCTGGGCTTAATAATCCAATTAAAGTCTAGAGAGTTCAACTTGGTAGAAATGAAACTTTCTTCTTTTTTTTTGTTCCCAGTGTTTGCTTTTGAGCTACCCTGGTATTTTCAAGCCTTTTAACATTGAATACAATGAGGTCTTGTTCTGTATAGTTTGTCTTTCCAAACAGTGAGATGAAGATGAAGGGGTGAGTGCAAGAAGGAGAGCCATCTCCCGTAGTTTCATGATCTAATTTTTATTTAGTTGTATATATATATATATATATATATATATATATGTATGTATGTATGTATGTATATGGCATATGTTACTACTAAGAGTACAGCTCCAGTGTTCTCCCACAATCTGTGTTCATAAGAGGTTACCTTTGAAGCTGTCGTAGGACAGCATGTCCAATAGCATCTCATCCACTGCAATTGCAGCATCGGTTACAAAACATGATGATAACACAAAGCTGCATATTATTGGTAACATAAAGAGCTGGGATGTTTACCTAGTATAGTCCATACATTGATTTTTCCTTATCCTTCTTCTGTATAAAGTTAGTCTTGAATTCTAAAAATCAAAATACCCATGATTAAACAAATGTTAGTAGTATTGGTGATTGAACTCAGGGTCTCACACTTGCCACGAAGGTTGTCTACCACTAGAGCCCTATGGGCAGTCTTTTGTTGCTTTAGTTACTTTTTTTAGTTAGGGTCTCCTGTCTTTTACTTATTGGTTTTCAGGGGCTAGGCTTGACTATAATCCTCCTACCTATGTCTCCTATGTATCTTGGATTACAAGAGTGTACCACCACATCTACTTATTTATTGAGATGGAGATCTCAATAAACATTTTGCCCAGGGTGGCTTTGAATATCTGGAGGTCTTCAATTTCTCTACTTCCCAACTAGCTGGAATTATAGCAGTCACCATGCCCAGCCCTTTCCATCATAAATTTTAGTTTTAACAATATGTTCACCAAGAAAATATCCCTAAATCTAACATGTAGTCTCGTCTTCCTGAGGATTCTTAGAGGTTAGAAATGCTCATAGATGCAAGCATGTTCAAACACGCATATCACATAGCATCTAATATAGTAACATTTCACTATTTCACTGCTTGCTTCTCCTGCCTACCTCAAATATTTTTTCTACCAGTATGTCCCTCATTCAGCCCTATAATTTTCTTTAAAAATAATGAAAATGAAATTTTTAATTAATTAATTAATTTAAATTATTTCTTGAACATATTTTGAATCTTATCTCAGGGCATTTGTACTTGCTATTTCCTCTGCCTAGAATAATCTTTCATCAGGCTGTGCGCTCTCTCCCTCTCTCTCTCTCTCTCTCTCTGCCACCCCCATCTCCTGGCCTCAACCCAAGCAGCCTGGCTCAATAATCTGAGCACTCTTTACACCATTCCCAACAAAAGTAATCTCCACCAACTGTTGCCCACATTGTAAGCAAAATTAATGTAATCATTGCATGCTACTACGTTTGAGGATAATTTTTAATGCAGATATAATAACTGGAACAAAACTTTGGTCTACTGTGTGACTGAACACATTATGCCTGTCATCAACAGGTGGGGGCAAAGGATCTCAACTCCAATGCCAGCCTGGGATACTCAGAGAGGATGAAGGGGAGGATGAGGGGAAGAGGTGGCTCAGACTTTTATCTTAGCCACTTGGGAGACTGAGAATAGGGGGATTAAGGGTTGAGCCCAACCAGTCAGAAAAGTTCTGTACTTCTCAATCCACAGCTGAACACAGTGATACATGCTTGTTATCCTAAACTATGTGTCAGGACGAGATTAGAAGGGTTGGTTTCCTAGGTCAGTCCAGGCAGAAAAAGTCTATGAGTCTCCATCTCAATGGAGAGAAGATGGGTGCTATGGCACCTGCTTGTCGTACCAGCAGCTATGGGAAAGCTGAAATAGGTGGATTTCTACCTGGGAAGGAAATAAAAATTACATTGTAAAAAATAATTACCAGAAAAGGCACAAGGATGGCACCCAAACCCTAAGTTCAAGCCCCAGGACAAGCACAATAACAATAAAAATAAAATAATAACAACAAGAACAACAACAACTACTACTACTACTACCAAAAAGCAGGGGTGTGGTGTGGATAAGCAGTACAATACCTTCCTCACAAAAGTGAGGCTTGAGTTTAAGCCCCAGTACCACTAAGAACAGAAGGAGAAGAGAGCAGAGGGAGAGGTTAGCAGAGGGAAGGGGAAGGGAAGGGACAAACTACAAAGTCCTGGGCCAATCACCAATGAAAGAAGAGGAAGGAAGGAAGGAAGGAAGGAAGGAAGGAAGGAAGGAAGGAAGGAAGGAAGGAAGGAAGGAAGGAAGGAAGGAAGGAAGGAAGGAAGGGAAGGAGGGAGGGAGGGAGGGGGGAGGGAGGGGAGGGAGGGAGAGGTGGGGGGAGGGAGGGAGAGGAAAGGAAGAAAAGAAGGGAGAGAAAGAAAGTGAGCCAGAGACAAGAAAGAAGCAACAGAAGAAAGTCTAAAAGAGAAAGAAAAAATCAGTATTATTTGTCTATGTCAAAAATTATTTACTTATTTTCTCTTTCCTCCTATGTTCGTCATTATTTCTGTCAGTTTCATGGTTCCATTATTTTGGTTATTTTCTTTACTTAAGATATTCCTGTAGGGCTAGGCATGGTGCCTTTACCTCTAATCCTAACTGCTTCAGAGGCAAGAGGATCTCAGTTAAAGGTCAGCCAAAGCAAAAGTGAACCAGACTGTATCGTAAAAACAAGCTGGGCATGATAGCAAGAGATCAGTAAACCCAGCTAATGAAAAGGCATATGAGAAAAAAAATGAAACTAAAAACCAAATGGATTTGCAGAGTAGCTCAAGTTGTTCAGTCCTTGACTAGCAAGTGAAAGAAGCTAAATTCAAACCGCAGTAGCAAAGGAGAAAAGAGGAAAGGTATTCCTTTTAGAATTATTTTTTCGTTTGGGTCTGCTAGTAAAATTTTCCAATTTTTGTTGAAAAGTATCTTAATTTTTCCTTAATTTTTGAAGGATGTTTTCAGATTTAAAAAAAGGCCAATTTAATACTGAATATTTAGTAATACAGTCCACCCAGACATCATAGCAATATAAAATTCATACAATTTTAAGCCACCACATGAATACATAACATGGATATCTAACAGTTTCCAACACATAAAACAATGTTTTTAGAGTATAAAACTACAGATTGAAAAGGTTATTTTCCTTTTGCACTTTGAAAAGTCAGCCTAATTGCTGCTCTATGGGGCAGCCTAGTTCCTATAGCACAGTCTCTTTGCCTTTATTTTTCAGCAGTTCAGTCAAGCTATGCCTGATACCATTTTCTTTGTATTCACCTTATTTGGGGCTAGCAGGGGCTTCTGGGTGTGATTAAAATTATTTCTCAACCAATATCCCTTCAAATGTAGTTTCTGCCATATCAAACCTCTGTTTCGGGAACTCTAATTATAAATATGTTGTATGTTTTTAACATGTCCCATCTGTCATATTCTTTGCTGTGTTTCCTCTTCTTTTACTTCTCTGTGCTTCGGTCTGAACATTGTCTCTTGCCCTGCCATCCAGTTCACCAATTCTCTCATCTATTCTGACTAATCTGCTGATAAACTATGTAATGAACTCTTGACTGGATATTTTATTTCCACCCCTATAAATTATATCTATTAGGTTTCTAACAGCTTCTACTTCCCTACCAAAAATTTTAGTTTTGTATAAATTATAAGAAAGACATGCCAATTATTTTATCTCCTAAGTTATTTATTTTATTATTATTCTGTTATTAATAATTCTGTAATTCTAATATTTGATTATTCTGTATTTTCTATTGTCTAGGGTTGGGCTTTTTCCCCCTTGACTTTCATTCAATTAGCTTTTATATATCTAGTTGTTTTGGGACTAAGTGCCAAATACTTTCAAAGCTCTGAATGTTGTTCTTTTCTACCAGCAAGGATTAACAACTGTTCTTGGCAGGCAACCAGGCTAAAGAGAGATCCCATAATTTATTCAGGCATTGAGGTTGTTCAAAATGAAGCCTCCATCATTTTGAGAGGTGTTTTATGATGTTTTTACTAGTGAACCCTCACTCTTAGAAATTAGCCCTTTAGGCTTCCAACTAAAACTCCCGTTATTTATTAGGGTCCCTATTTTTGAAAGCAGAGATTTGATAAATCTTTGTCTAGCCTCTCATTCTCGAAGCCAAGTGTCCAACTTGTTTCTCACTTTGAAATGCCTCAAAGGGAAAGCTGGCATAATCTCACTACCTTGATACTTCTCTGATACTAGGTAATTTTTAATGTATTCCAGTCATAGTGGATGAATTGATTGACAATAAACTAGTCTTCTGTTATTGAAAACTAATCTCAGGGTAGCATATTTTTACATTTCAGCTGACTGTGAAAGTATTATTTGTGAAGAGAGGTCCCATTCCTTCACCATGGATAAGCCAACTCAGTCTCATTCCTAGTCCTTGACTCTCCTTATTATTATCTTGCTTCTCCCTTATAGCATTTCTCACAAGTTAAAATTATTCTTTTTCATTACTTGTGTAATGATAAATAATTTAAAATTTTTATATGTCCCAAAACTAAACTGTAAGTTCCATGTACAAATAGCATGACTCCCTTGATTATTATTACCACCTCCCAGGACTCAGTGCCAGATGTGAAGCTTGCTGTAAATATATTTGAGTGCATAGCTAAAAAATAAAATTTATTGATAAGCAGGAGATTCAAAAGGTCTCTTCAGAGATATATGGACAAATACAAAATCTGCAAAAGCATAGGTAATAGACTATTAGTTGGATTGAACAATTATACTCCATACTTGCTACTAAGGCAAAGACTAAGGATGCTTCTCATAGGGGGTTGGTATAATTTGGAGAAATCATATGTGAATTATGTGACAAATTACCACCTATGTCTATCATTTAGGAATTATTTGAGTGACTGTCTACACTATACTAATGAGTAGATCTTATACCTACAAATTATGAGCAACCATTGGAGCATTTACAGCCAGGCACCTACTGAAGCTCTTTCAGAATATAAATCAGTGTTGCAGTGCCATTATTTCTTCATCTTCCTTTACATTTTATTATTTATTAAAATTTCAAAATAATACTTTGATAGAACGGGGATTTGAATGCAAATAGCTTCATGCTTTCTAGATAGGTGCTCTCGAACTTAATCCAAGTACGAGATACAATCTCACTCAGGCCAGACTAGACCATGATTCTCTTATTACATTTCCCATCATTCCTGAGAGGGCAGCTGCATGCTATCATGCCCAGCTTTTTCTGTTGAGATGGGGATTTCTTGAACTTTTTGCCTGGACTGGTCTGGAACTGGGGTCTTCAATTTCAGTCAGCATAAATAGGATGAAAGGTATACATCACTGTACCCAAGGTATTTTCTGATACAGTCTCACTAATTTTTCCCAGAGTGACCTAAAACTTCTATCCTCCAGATCTCTGTTTCCTGAGGATCTAGGATAACAGACATGAGCCACTGATGCCTATGCTGTTCCACAGCGATTGGGATTGTAATTATAAGGTTGTTTTCTTTTCCAGTATTTTTTCTTAATTTTTATACTTTAGATCATTAAAATTAATTCTTTCATAAGGCAATTATAGTTCACCTTAACTTCCAATGCTTCAACCTAATATTTTTTACTTTGTATCCCAAACAAAATACACAGTCACTAGAAACTGCACATTGAATTTTGAATTTTAATCCGTTCCCAGGTTAACAATATACAGTTCAGAATTCATAATGCATGCTGGGCAATATTAATTAGCTTCAGCTCTTGCTCAGTCATGGGGGGGGAAACAACTGAACAATGCTCTACAGTCTGCTAGGTTGCTAAGCTATGATGTGAGTAGATTCAGGGTATTAAATACATACCTTTCTTTTCTTTTTTTTTTTTTGTTGGTCGTGGGGCTTGAACTCTGGGCCTGAGTGCTGTCCCTCAGCTCTTCAGCTCAAGGCTAGCGCTCTACCACTTGAGCTACAGCGCCATTTCCGGTTTTCTGGTGGTTTATTGGAGATAAGAGTTTCCCGGACTTTCTTGCCCGGGCTGGCTTCGAACCGCGATCCTCAGATCTTAGCCTCCTGAGTAGCTAGGATTACAGATGTGAGCCACCAGCGCCCAGCAGTACATACACTTTACCGAAGATATTTTCAACTTAGGATACATCTGTTAGGATGTAACTCCATCAGAAATGAAGAATAATATGTATTTTTATATGTTCTTCCTATAAACCTCTCTTTATGATCAGTGTTTGTATGTGAGTTAGTGTGTGTGTGTGTGTGTGTGTGTGTGTGTGTGTGTGTGCACTATGTACATGCATATACACAGGGGGGAAAGGATTGGGATCAGGTGAATCAAATACTGGGAAAGACACTGAAACATGCTAGAAATGAATTTATTTTAAATAATCTGGCTGTTACATCAGCCTGAATCTCTGAACCATGTTCAGGAACTCAAGAATATTTTAATGGAAGTTTGTTTTTAACCTCTCCTAATATTCAGAGTGAAATATACCCTGTAGCTAACTTGAGACGTTTGTTGTGTGTATTTGAAAATCATGGAGAGTCAATTCTCTGAGCCTATTTAGAAGAGTCACTTCAGGGTGGGCCGTGACAGCTGGTGATAAAGCTCTGCGAGTTCATGCCAGATGAACGCTTCAGCAAACCTCTTCACACCAGAGGGGATGTGACACACAGTACCGCACAGACACAATCATTCTTTCCAGATACTTTGCTCAAGGCACGTCTTCCAGAATAGGGATATTTTCCTTACGTTTTCAGAAGAGCTAGTTCTGTCTATAAACATCTGTATAGTTGTTAAAAAGAGAAGATACCTGACCCAATCTAAGATTATGGATTACAGCTGGAAGGAATACAGTTGGGGGAGGTAGAAGACATATAAGATTTGATTTTCTCTTTCATCCCTTTCTAATCATAAAATTCATCCTGAAAGCCAATTAAAGATCTATTTTCAGAAGTAGAAGTGTGGCTCAAGCGAGAGCCAGCCTTGAGTGAAAAAACTAGGCAAGAGTGTGAGGACTGAGTTCAAGCCCCGCTACTACAAACATAATTAACTGATTAATCAATCAATTTAATTAATTAATTTGAGATGAATATTTTGGCTCCATGAATGAGAAGAGTCTGCTCTTCTAACTGAATGGCACTGGAAATCATGTAAGTTGAAGCTGGGTGTCAGAAAAACCCAGAGAAACCTAGCAAACCAAAGTAGTAGAGTTCTAAGCTTATTCCTGGCTTTCCAGGCAAAAAAGAAGCTGAGTTCACCACCATAAAGGAGGTGAACAGTCCGGCAGGGCCTGAAAGCATCAAGCTCTGCTCCCGAATACAGCACCCTGACATGTTTGTTAACAGGATAAAAGTCATAAGTCCAGACCTTCTAAATTACAAAACGTGCACAATTCTTCAAAGGGAGGCAAACTGCTACTGAATGGCGTCTGAAAGCTGTGAGAACAGCTGGCAGAATGCATAGATCCTTCGGTTCTCTCCTTGCCAATGTGTGCCAATGTGGAGCCCAGGGTTTTGTTTGCTCCTTCCACTCTCGAATGCATTCTGGGTTTGAATGTGACATATGCCTTGGGTTTGGACACTTGTTCCCCTGGGAATACAAACAGGGGACAGCATGAGGGAACTTGTCGCCCCACAAGCTATACAGCATTCTGCAACCAACGCTGTTTCCTAATACATACACAAAGTAAGGAATTTGCAGCCAGGCGTTGGTGGCTCACGCCTGTAATCCTAGCTACTCAGGAGGCAGAGATCTGAGGGTTGTGATTCAAACTCTGCCTGGGCAGGAAAGTCTGTGAGATTCTTGTCTCCAATTAATTACAAGATAAGGAAGGAAGGAAGGAAGGATAGATAGTTGGTGGGTTTGAACAAGTTACTGGAAATACTTCTTTTTGTATAAATGAATTGTATTAACAAAACAACTCATTGAAATAACATACAAGAGTCTTTGGTATAGTAAGAAAAACATGAGAGGCTAAACAGTAAAACAAAAGGGATGGGAAAGAAGAGAAAACTAAAACCAAGACAAACGTAAGCAGTAAAGATGAAACTTTCTAATGCCAACTGCCAACTACCTTTTGTAAACTTACCTCCTTCCAGAAAAGGAAATCTTGAGACCAAGATTTCCACAAGAGATTTCCATACAAGAGTTCCTCAGAGAAGGGCCTTTGTATAAACTTCTATAAGCCAAGAAAACTACAACCAAGCTTTAGCCTACCTACATAATAAACGCCAAATGTCCTTAGAACCACTATGGAATACCTAGGGTCTTTTAAGACCGCATATATTTTATCTATAAGACTAACCATAGAAAAGATTCTACTCCTTGATTTGGTGCCTTGGGATCCTAGAGAGCATAATCAAGGATTAATGATTTTCTAAGTTTCTGAAACACCAATGCATAAAACACTAGCTCCTAATAAATTGTTTTTCAAAATCCTACTGAGGACTAAAAGAGCCAATAAGAGATCTTTAATATCATTCAAACAGAAACAGTGCAAACTTCTGCTCCATTTTAGCACAGTGAGCACAATTTTGAGAGCCTTAACACAAAGTGGTTTTTTTCTTTTCTTGCTATTGTTTCTAATGTATCTATAATGTACCACATGTTTCTTTTATTGCTTTGTATGTTCCTCCCCCACAGTATAACCCCTGTTTTCACTGTATGTGATATCGATGCCCTGTATCTTGTATATATACTTCTCTAATTTGGGGAGGTGAAGGGAAAAAATAAAATGTTTAAATAGGATACAGGTTGACCCATTGTAACAATGAGATGTACAAGACACTATGTTGAAAAACGAACTTTACAATTTAGGCCTGGGGGTCAGGGAGGAAGTGTAGTTGTGGAGGTGGGAGGGAAGGGATGGTAGGGGAAAAACAAAGGAAGAGGAAAAAATGCTTGATAGGAAATGTACTCATTACCTTGCTCATGTAACTGTAAGCTTTCTGTACAGTATTTTTACAATAAAAAAAACCTTTAACAAAAAACACAGTTTTAGACTGCCCCTGTATGTCCAGAAGGGACATACAGAACTCTGATGTCCTTTAATGGTATTTAACTCACACAGGCTTGTGGATTTCAGTATGTCTGAACCAAAGGCAAACTATCTGGATTCTTCCCAGACATCCATTTCAAAAGATCTGGTAATTACAAAAATGCATATTTTATTAACAAATGTTTCAATATGAATTCCATGGAAGACAATCTGTACCTACAGGGTTGTTACTGAGGTAAAGAATAACAAAGGGGGAATCTAAGGCACAGATGCTAACAATATTATGAAGGACTAAGACAAAAATCTTGGACCTTAAAGTGCCAATCAAAAATAAAATTCAATAGAGGAAAGCTGTTATTTCCCTCAGATTTTAACCTAGCCCTCCATCGCAGATAAAAGTAAGTGCTAAATTGAGAAAGTCTTTTGTAGAAGAAGGTGCTAAATCTCCAATTACATCTCAGGAAAAAAAAACTCAATAGTTACTCATCACAGAAAATGACACATATTGTGAGATCAAGAGTCAGCCACCTGCCTGGCATATAGAGCAAAAGAAAGATTAAAAATCTATCCTGGGCTCTGATAATGTAAGTGCGATAAGAAAAATGATAGAGAAGATTAATACATAGAAGAGCTGTGTGCTCATAGTTAAAAATAATGGCCTTCAGAGTTCCTCTCTGACTTTCTCGTGAGTGTTCAAAAAACCCCTTTGAATTCAACTAAGTATCATGTTGCACTTTGGAGTTGCAAAGAAAAAGGACAAATAAAAATAACTTTGGAAGCCACTTTTAATTTCACACAGAAATAAAAACATATGTACATGTACATACACGTGTATGTATTTATAAATAATTTCCTACAAGTTGTTTTCCATACTCATCCTTTTTATTCTTAAAGTTAAATGTTTGAATACTTTTATTTTAAGTAGTTGTACAAAGGAGTTGCCATTTGACAGAGTAGTGTGTGAATACAATCTTTCTTGGTCAACGTCACCCCTTTTTAACATTCTCACCCGCCCCTCCCAACCCAAACCTTCCTTTACTTATGTTAATTTTAGGTTATGTATTGAAGGTTTATGCCACTTAATAAAGAAATTTATGTATACAATACCTCTTGATCTGTGTCATCCCTTTAATGTCTTCATGCTCCTTTGACCCATCCTCGTCCCTTCTTTTTCTCAAGCCTGTCATATATTCCCACTCATTTTTCCACCCCTTTTCCTTTGCCCTCCCCCTCTTGCAAGTACCCATTTCCTGGTACTTATTTTGTTGGGCTTTGACTTAGTCCTTCTAAAGAATTAGACTATTAGTGGTCCCCATAGTCTATCATACTTCAATTAATTCATTTACAGCTACTTGGATAGCAATGGGTTTACTTACAGCTTTATAGGCACATTCTAGCTCCTACAAACGAAGGAACCCATTCAGCCTATGTTTCTCTGGGTCTGGTTTATTTCACTTAATATAATTTTTTCCAATTAAAGTTAAATTTTTATTCCTTAAAAATTAAACTTGAGGTGTATGTGTGTGTGTGCATAAATTGATATATTTTCTAGTTTCAGTACCTTTGTCCAAACAAGAACATACTCAGAAAATCACGATCTGTCAGGTATGGCATCGGGTATAACTGTAAGTTATTAGTTTTGGTTCAATGCTTGTAGCCCTAGGAACAATGACGCTATATTCTATGCACATTTAAAAAGCAATTTCATAAGCTTAAAATGTCAACAGTTTCCAATAAATATTGCTGTAATTATTTTAACTCACTTAATATTCCAAGAAAAAAAAGTGATTTAACTATATTATGCCCACAGAAAACAGCATGGCCTGCAGTTAGTTGATTTTTTGCTATTTTTTTTGTTTTTTAATCAAGATGCTTGTCATGGTTTATTATTATGATATTTAAGAAGCCATTTTTATGGAAGAGGTGACATTGATCAAAATGCATTATACACATAAATGGACATGTTAAATTAAAACCTCTATGTACAGTTATTTAAAGAAAGTGAGAAAAATCTGAAGGCATGCATTTAAAAAGAAGATTCAATAGATTTAAAAACTACTGACTACTATGGAAGATTGACAGTCTAGGGAGATATACAAAAGTCTTTTTTGTGGGCCAAAAAATCTGCAAGTGGAATCATATCTATCCACAAAGGAAAATCAGAAAACATTATTTTGCATTCAACTCAGTTACCATTTTATTGTTAGCCTGCATATTGCTTCTTTCAACAATTGTATTTTCACAAGCAAAAATAATGAGAAAGTATGATCTATGCAAATAAGAAGAAAAGTCTAAAATAATGATCTCCTAAAGGCTTTTTTCATAAAAGCATCAGAACTGCTGAATAAAAGAACATATATTCACACTCAAAACAACCAGGTGTGTTTGTTGATTTTATTTTGTTCTTTATGAAGCATTTTTATTGCTAGTTTATAGTCACAGTAGAATAAATGTATTGAATAACATTTTATGCCATAATTCAGGATTTCAACTACAATTATTCTCTGCATTTCATAACATTATATTCTTAGGCACTGTTATGGACACTTAACTTTTTTTAATGTTTAAGAGATCAAAGAACAAACCACATTCAGCCTCACCCAAAGCTGGTCAAAGTGTACTAAGTAAAACAAAAAGTTAATTCCAATTTGGTATTTAAAAACTATGCCTCCATCAGAAAGAATGGCATTGCCTCATTTGTTAGGAAATGGAAAGACTTAGAAAAAATTATATTAAGTGAAGTAAGCTAGGCCCAAAGAAACATAGGTCCCATGGTTTCCCTTATTTGCAATAACTAGTATATGTCTGGGACAAGAAGAAAAGGTCAGATAAGATGATGTTAAGCAAAATGAACCCCAAGATAGGGACACAAGTGGTTTTTTCTTTCTTGCTATTGTTTCTAAGCATATATAAGGTACCATGTGATGTTTTTTTGTTACTTTTTATGTCCCTGCCCCACAGTATACCCCCTGTTTTCACTGTATTTGATGTTGATATAATTTTGGGAGGGGAAGGTGGAAAACAAAATGTTTAAATAGGGATACAGGTGGACCCATTGCAACAATGAGATGCACAAGACACTATGTTGAAAAATGAACTTAACAATTTAGGAGAGGCAATCCATTCAAAGAATCTGCTTTTATATGTCTTGTTCCCAGTGTGTGGTTTCTGTGTATCTCACCATTTATATTTTGTGCACTTTCTACAGCATTCTCTTCCAGGTTGTTTCCAGTTCAGTTTTCCTTTTTGCTAATTCTATCTAAATTCTACACCAATGTCAACAGGCTCTTGGGCATGTCTGTTGAACATGGCAACTTTCGCAATGTATTACTGCATGTACATGTCCACCAGTCATGTAACCCTAGGATGGACAGGTTACAATATTTAGTTCCAGAAAAAGCTACCTCTGGTTGGAAAGATTACTACAGAAAGGTGAGACAACCAAACTACAGATTAAACAACCATTCAACATGTTGAATTCCTACAGGACCACTAAAGAAAAGTAGCTTCTTCCCACAAGCTTCTGATGATTCCCAATGAACTGAAATACAAAGCTTTTTTTTTTTTTTTGTAGGTCATGGGGTCTGAACTCTGGGCCTGAGCACTGACCCTCAGATCTTCAGCTCAAGGCTACCATTTGAGCCATAGCACCACTTCTGGCTTTTTCTGCTTATGTGGTGCTGAGGAATCAAACCCAGGGCCTCATGTGTGCAAGGCACTCTACCACTGAGCCACCTTCCCAGCCCTACAAAGCTATTTTAAAATATGTTAATATTTTTACTGCTATCTAAGTTCTACATTCACATAATAACATGGAACAGTATTATGAGCCTACTAATAAAATTAGCACTATTGCAGCTCCACATACTACCCATTTAAAACTTCCAACTGGTAGAAACAACCTCCTAAATTTTTATAGTTGGTTATTTGCCTTTTAGATTTTGTTTGTATTTAGCAGTCAAATTTTTCATTATACTCATTATATGTCAGACACAGTTTAAGTGCATCATGATATTAACTCTGAGTCTTCATTATAATATACAGGGTAGTAATGCCTGTGTACTTATTTTCTAGAGGAAACCAGTGCAGAAAAAAATCAAATAACTAAACCAAGGTCACATGACTAATAAGAATAATCCAAGTAACTCTGGTTCATATCTCTGAATATAGCTACTACTATATAGATATCTCTAATTGATAGTCTTGGACTGGCATTTATTAATTCTTCAATCTTATTAGCCTTTGATTTTTTTTATGATGGAAGAATAACTTACACATATCCTCTCTTCTAATGTGATTTTTTTCTTAATTCATTATTATTTTTTAAAAGAAGATCCATGTAACATTTCCTTTCTTTCACAGCTTTCTGGTTTGTTTTTCTAGAAGTTTCTGCACCATAAACTTCATATTTTATAATATTTAATGAGTTTTAGTCATCTGAAAATTACTTAATTTATCTGTACAACTAAAGATAATCAATAATAATTGCTTTAAAAGATGTAAATATATCCAAAGTTATGATAGACAAATTTTACCAATGTGACCAATGTGATTAATAAATATTATAAACATACACAGAACATTTTAACCAATTTACACAAAGTATATGACCTTTCCAAACATGTCAAAAACATTTTTAAAAACTGACCATATTCTGGCTTATATGAATTCATTTCCATCAACATGGAAAACAATGGTCTTCTGAAGTATATTCTTATTTCTATCTGGGATTTATCCTAAAAATATAAGGCTGGCTTATCATTAAAATCTCCATTAAAGCTGAATGCCAGTGGCTCATTCCTCCAATTCTAACTGCTCAGGAGGCAGAGAGCTAAGGATCACAGTTCAAAGCCAGCCTTGGCAGGAAAGCTTGTGACACTCTTATCTCCAATTAGCCACAAAAAAGGCTGAAAAAGGAGGTGTGGCTCAAGTGTAAGAGTGCTAGCCTAGAGCAAAAAAGCTTCAAGATCGGCACACACACACACACACACACACACACACACACACACACACACCTCCATTAAAATAAGTGATTATATTTACAGGGAAAGCAGGGGAAATCGCTGGTATTCTCAAATGGTACATAAAATGCATTTGATAACATTTACCCAATGTAGCCTCTACACAAACTACTAACATAAGAGCATTTCCTTATCCTAATAAACTGTAAATACATCCATCATATTAATGGTGAAACATCAACTAGTGTCCCATAAAATTGGAAAGGAGTCTTGAATAAAATTTTCATAGGACAGCAAAGAGGGTTAAAACTTTCCAAGTTCTTGCTCTCATTTGAATGCCTTTATTTGTCTCTAATACTTTATAGTATGATTTGTTTATATACATCCAACAATTTCTGCAGAGATGCTTGTTTTCATACATCAGTTTATGAGACTCTCCTATCCCTTCAGAGCAACATCTTTAAACCTCACATCCAGAAAATATCACTTCATCTAGTTCTCTGACTATATTCTCTGTTATCCAGCATATTCTGTAGCATAGAATAGTTAATTTTACATATATTTTTTACATTTGATCAGTTAAAAATGCCTAAAAAGTTTGCCTTTACTAGCTTTTTCTTCAAAACTCCAAACTGAACATGGTGTAAAGTTCATCATCAGTTAATATTTCTTAAATGGAACTGAAATGTTCCACTAAATATCAGAATTGTTTTATCCTTAACTCTCATCTAAAAAGACCAAGCCAGGCACCTTCCATTTATTTAGAACACATCTTCTTATCTAATGTACTTTCCACTGATACAGTTCTTAAAATTCAAATAAAGCATTAATTAACTGCCACTCCAGTTCCTTTTATTTTATTTTTTTACAAGCATCCTGTGCTTTGGCGGCTGCACATAACCAAGGAACTATAGCAGTTAAGTAAAACAAATAAGACATTTTTCTAAAGAGAAAAATATAATTAACAGTATTTCTTCTTTTCCAACTGAACTTCAAAAACCTCTCATAGTTCTACTACCAAGGGAAATTACTAATGTTTCATAAAAATGCACACTATTATAAGCCAAAACAGAATTGTAGCGACAGGTAATATAATTTTTTCTCTATTCATCTCACAGATGGTGGGGTACAGAGTTTTAAGTTTATCAGAAATGGAACTCAAAAGCTAGAAATAATTAGATCATTTATTTATAATGAACTTCAACTAAAACTCAATGTTTTGTGCCAAATACATTTCCAAATATGCTTTTTAATCACTACTGCAAGGCACATTATTTTTTGGAAAAATATCAAAACATGCAAAAGAAGACTTTCACCAATAACATGACATTTTCTAGAATGGTGATATCTGTGCTCATTATCATCAAGATACATTTTCTTCACATTTGGTATTGGACTCTACTGACATTCATAGATAGTATCTGTGCTTAAAACCAATTAAATAAATAAAATAACTGTGTGTATCACGTATTTCGACATTGCACATTTCATGTGTACTTTTGATGGGATTAGACAATATTTGCTTTGATGATAAAAGCTACAATATTTTTGCAAAAAGGGAAAAATGAAAAGACCTCAAATGCATAGTACATTGCATTTCATATGATAACTAAAATGTTTATGTTGAAGGAAGTAAAGAAGAGAGGAATAGAGAAAAACCAAGAGAAGAATGAAACCTGTCTTCTCAGCTCTATTCAAAATAAATGCTTTGCAGTTACAGTCATATATAAAGATGAGCCATTAAAAATGAAAGTAACTACATAGAACAAAGGCAAATTCTTCACAAAGGCATAAATTAATTTTTGCAATTTGATTTCAGAATCCCTCTCCATAACTTCTTTCTAATCTCAGATAAGCCTCCTTGGGTGTAATTAAGGTTATCACGTCCATTTTTTTTTATACTTCCTCCCTTACTCATAATTGTTCTCTTGTTTTTCCTTGTGGGTGGTTCTGGAACTGTAGATTTTCTGCTTCCTTTCCTGCCTATCACTACTGGATATTGAGAAAATCCTGTCTCCTCTTGATAATATCAATTACCTTATTTGATTGAGATACAAAATTCTGTGCTGCTTAACCATTTTGTGTCAAACCGTAACACAATCAGAAATAACTTGACATGAACTTGGATATTTACCAAAAGTTACAAAATTATAATTCAGGCAAAGGATTTAAAGAAAATGAGAGCCTTCTGTGTACATAACCAAGAAAGTGATGACACAAAAGTAGGGATGCTGAATCTAATGAGCACCATCCTACCCACGTGGTGGGTAATAGGGTATTGGGTTTAACTGGCACCATCTTGTTTTCATGGTGGAATCAGGGAAATGCCTCCTCCCAGGTGATGGGTGTGCCACAGGGGCAGGGATTTGGACAATAGGTTACTGCACCTGCCAGTCTTTGATC
This sequence comes from Dipodomys spectabilis, assembly GCF_019054845.1. NCBI lineage: Eukaryota > Metazoa > Chordata > Mammalia > Rodentia > Heteromyidae > Dipodomys > Dipodomys spectabilis. The sequence continues at coordinate 2,949,114 of NW_024870730.1, forward strand.
ATGAACTCTCCAGCTCCCTGTAACCCTGCCCCCTGACATGACCCTATGTAGGCCCGGACCAGCTCAGATACCATTATACCATGCCACATGTCTCCAGGTTCATGTCCTGGCTCCTGGCTTTTCTCCATTCATCAAGGTGTCCCATTTCAGCTCTCCATTGGAGCTGATCTGGTTTGTTAGTATTGTTTTTCTTCTTTTTCTTTCCTCTCCAGTGCTAATGGCTCAGTTTTCTGACAGTGCTAAGTGTATTGTGAGGCTGCTGGTCTTTGAGACAGGAGGCCACCATGCAGTGCCATCCTTTTAATAAAGACTCCCGCCAACAACAACACATCAACAGAACCTTCTGGGGTCACCCATCAGTTCATCTCTGCTGTCTTCTTCCTGCTATCCTGAGTGCGTCATAGTTGCTGGGGATCTAAATGTTTCCCAAACATATTTCTTTACAGGAAAATGAACAATGCACAGTGCACAAGGTGGCCCAGATTAATATTAGCAACATCAGTAGCAATCATTCATCCCAATAAAGAGCTACTTTCACATTCTGGTACATTATGTTCTTATGAGCATGTAGTGGGTAAATTTGTTCTGGGCCAAGTCACTGTTGGATGACCTGGTCAACACATTTCAGAACTGTAAAGAGAGGAAAAAACAAAAGACAGGAAAGTAACAACCAGCCTTTCTTTGCAGTTAATCCATTTCCCTTAATACTATGCAATAATTTGTTTTTATTGTGAAAGCACAGGATAGGCAAAACATGTTTTCAAAAGTATATTTTAATTTTTTTTTATTTTTTGTACAGAGAAGTTACAATTACATGGGCAGGGTAATGAGTACATTTCTTATCAAGCATTGTAGCCTCCTCCTTTGTTTCCCCTTCCCATCCCTTCCCATCCTCCCCCTGTATTTTAATTTTTAAATTTATTATTATGGTTTAGAATTTGAATGATAGGTGTTGCAATAAATGAGAAAAGACAAGTTGGAGGACAAACTTCGAAATGGCGAGAAGCAAGATCTGAAATCAGCATCCCTTCAAATCTTTCCTACCCACTAAAGTAAAAAGTATGCAGCAGTGACTCTTGCTACTCTCCTTACTTAAAAAATCTATGTTGTTTCATGTGCACTGTTATTTATTGTGTGATTATTCATAGCAATAAAATATTAGAAGCAATATAGTTGCGCAAAAGTAAGGAACTAGTTAATAAACTAAGGCACAACCTAAATATGAAGTGCTATGGAGCCATAGGTAAAAAAAATCTCTAGATTTTAATCTAATGTGAGGCTCAAGTTACATTATTAAGTAGAAATAACATTTGTATAAGGAAGGAGATTGAAAACTGCAAATAGTTTCACAGATTTGTTTATACGTGCCAAAAGAAAATGGGAAGAGCAAATGAAAAACCAATACATTTGGTCCATTGTAGAAGAAACATAGGAAAATAAAGAAAGCTATAACTAATGTTTTTAATAATACCTTGTTACATAGTTTGACTTTAAATTAAAAAATATTTTAAATGTACAAAAAGAATAATCAAGTAAGGAAAAACTAGTCCATAAAAATTGAAAACAAACTTAAATTCCAACAAAGCCTGGTGTCAAGTCACTTACAAAACTAGATAAAGATTTGTATTGAGTGACAGGAAGGTGCTGATTTTGATGCACATTCTTAGAAGGATGAATGGAAAGGACATTTTTTATTCCTATCTTTTTGCTTGCTTTAAATATTTCATAAGATAAATTTTAAACTTAAGCAGTAATGTTTGTGTTACATCTGTGGGTATAAATTATAACTTTGGATACAAGTAGAAATAAATCCAATTGTGCACATCAGAACATAAACTGTAATTTTGCTCAAAAGCAAGTTTTCACAAGCAACCTGCTAATGTTGATCATTATATGTCATCTTTTTAAAAAAAGCTGCTTCTCTAATGAAGTGATTCCAGATGCTTAGTGCATTTCCAGGACAGATAAGTGCAGAGCAGCACCTTCAGCTTTGTTAGTTGAGAAAGAATTTACCATCAAAAGCACTGGATTTAAAGTCCATTATGTTTATGGCAACAAAAACCAAATAACATATCTAGGTGTCAATTACAAGGAAAGAGAAAAATAAATGTTAAAATCAACTTTTGAAGTATTTGACAAAGTTACATTAAAATCATTTTCTGAAGTGTTTGACAAACATTTAACTTTGTCAAACACTTCAGAAACTGATTTTAACGTTTATTTTTCTCTCTTTCATTGTCACATTAAATGTTACAACTCAAGTCTCTTCAAAAGAGGTATTAGATAGAACTTATACAAGTTCAATTGGCAATAAAACAGAAGTCTATTTGAGCCTTTGCTGGAATTTTTCAAGATTTTGTTTCTTTGTCAGGGTAAAACAAAAATAAGTTGTGTGTGTGTATGTGTGTGTGTTTATGTGTGTGTGCAGCTACTTTTTAGCCTACCAAGCATTCAAGCAAACATTACATTTTTATAATGACTTCAGCTCAGTTTTAAGAAATATCCTCAAAAGAAGGGATAAAATTCAGGATGCTGTGCAAAGAAGCTGTGTTCCATAAAACCAATAGGGAGAGTGCCCAGAAGTTAGTGCACATCCTTACAGAACTGAAAAAAAAAAATAATATTTGTAAGAGAAAGGAGACGAATTGGCAATCAGAAAAGAACCAAAAACCTCCACTGAGTCTAAGACATCATGATTTAATGTGATAATGCAAGAGAAAATAGCCTAAGTGGCTGAAAAAATACAGAAATACAAGACAAAGGGTAAAGTCAGGATGGGCTTGGATTGCTAAGGAGTTGACTCCCTGTAAAGCTATCTTGTAAGTCATACTAGAGCCACATAGAAGGAAAGAGTGAAAAGAATGTACTTCCTTTTCCAAAATTCTTGTTTTTGGTTGTCACTGGAACAAATACATTGTAGAATTAAAAAATACTAGAATTGAGGAAAGGCAGCTATGTAAATTTGACTCTAGATTGGCTTCATCTTCACTTTCAGAGACCAGCAATGGCACTGGCAGTAACGAGTAATATTATTTCAGCACTAGAAAGACAGCAAACAGATGTCTCATGGGAGCAGAATCCATCCTTTTGAACTTAGTTCATATTACCACTGTGTAATAGTCTCTCTGTGTCTGTGTCTGTGTCTGTCTGTCTGTCTGTCTGTCTATCTGTCTCCCTCCCCCCCCCCCCCCTCTCTCTCTCTCTCTCTCTCTCTCTCTCTCTCTCTCTCTCTCTCTCTCTCTCTCTCTTTCTCTCTGTCTTCAGGAGCTTGTTCTCAAAGTATTTTCTAACCTAAGTCAGTGCTTGGAGGGAGTTAAAAGACTGCCATTGAAAGCAAGTAAAGCTTGTGTTTTGAAGTCAGGCTGGCTGGAAAGTGATCCAAGGGCTGTGGCTGTTCACCGCCATCCTAAAAACTAGAATTCATTGAATACTAAGATAAGACAGTAGCATATTCTGAGACTTTGACACATAGGATCTCTGTGTATCATTCCAAACACACTTTCAGACCAGCTGAACTTTCGTAGATCTCTGGGATACCTGGAGTAACTCCTCATGACAAGTTTGCCACCCTGTATATATTTTAGGTAGTCAATGGTGTTGCATGGTTTAGAATTTAGTGTGTTTATGTTCAATAATATGTACCTGTCACCAAGTACATATGAAGTACATATAATAGTTTGTACTGTAAGTATAAACTCTTCTCCAGGGTTATAAAAATAATCTTTAGTCTCTGGCCATGCAAGAGACCTTAAAAAATAAAATTTTCCAAATATTGCAGCATAAACTAGTGCTGGATGTGCAAATAAATCTACATGAATGTAAGTGACAAGAGGAGCTAATTAGTTCAATTAACAATAAAAAATAATCAATAATATTGGTCCGCTATTTCAATAGAATTAAAAACTTACAAATAGTTGAGAATAAAAACAGTTATTTTGACAAAAGTAACTTTTTGTGTAATAATACTGTAGATACCGTGGGTTCAGAAACTTAATTGAAAAAGAGGCATAAAGAATATACACAATTTAATTTTGTATAATTCTTAAGTTTTTATGAGATATCTATATGAGGATGGAAGGAGGGAGAGAGGGAAAGAAGGAAGGAGGGAAGGGAAAAAGAGAGACAGAGGAAGGAAGGAAGGAAAAGAAAAGAAAAGAAAAGAAAAGAAAAGAAAGGTAAACTTGTGAACTGCTCAATGTCAGAAAGCAAATGTACATATTCTAGAAGTACATAGAAAAGTACATATTCTAGAATACTGAGAGTATGTTTTCTAGTGGAAATGATAAGGTAATAATTATTTATAATTATTGCAATTGCCCCAAATAATTGGAATAGGAATAATTTTGTTATATCCTTATTAGTATTTGAAGACTTATATGGAATTGCTTAAACTTTCAAATGTACCAGTGATTCAGAGGTACATGACTCCTGGAATGGGAAAAGAAGTAAGATGTAAGGAATGGTATAGGCTTGGACTGAAAAACGATTTCTAATAAGAAATTTTATCTTCCATTTATTCAACTACTAACATCCAACATAAGTTGGACAAAACAGAATTTTGTTCTTACCTGCAATTAGAAAGACAGTGAGTGATGATTTGAATGTTAATATCATTAAAGACTTACTAATGTAGTATCAATGAACATTTCTTCACTTTAAAAATCACATCATTTTCTCCTCGTTGAGGAGTGCTTCCTCCAGTACTCTTGGTTGAAGCTGCCTGCCCAGTTCAGAAGCCTTCTTTGATGTTGTTTTCTGCTAGTAAGGACACAGCTTCCAAAGCTAGACAAAAACAGACATTTTGTTTTTAAAAGTGCAAGGTGCCCTACTGAATAGCACTCATGTGTAGAAATAGAACACATTGAAATGAAATCAAATGCCTGAATTTAAAAAAAAAGAGAGAGAAAACCTCTTAACTTCTTTGATGAAAGAATTCTAAATCATTTGCAAACTAATCACCATACTCAACAGATTGAAAGTGGGTCAACTGATAAATATTTCATATCAAACTAACTCTACCAATAGACACTAAGTATGCCTTTATATACACAGAATCATGGCAATTGTTAGCCAGACAGATAAGGTAGCGGTGCTCATTTTAGCCCGTCTTCTCCTTAGATAATATGTGTAACAAGATGAGAGGAGATTGAGTTCAATTCCACTTCTCCTCCACTGATTTACTGCCACTCACAGGCTGACAGAGCATCATACCTGTGACATCAATATTCATCATGCCACAGCTGTTCTCAAATTACCTCTCCATCTTCCCAAATGTTAATAGCATACACTAGTCCAGAATGGCAAAAGGAAAAGTTTGCAGTAAAGATTTAAATATTTATTAGGAAAAGGCAGATATCAATGTAGATAGATCCAGGTATCCAACAGAATAGCTAGACTATATTATATATGCAAAGGAACTTATCAAAGTCTTGTGATTTGAAATTTCTTCTGAACTACATATAGAAATATTTTGTTTACGTAGTAATCTTGTGTGTCACAATTACTGTTTACTCATGAATCTGTGGAGGATTTCTACCATATTGGGGATACTTTTTTAAATAATTAGCTGTCACAAAACAATGAAATTTGTCTACTTTCTACATCTGGAGTTTAAAAAAAAACTAATGTGTTGGATAAATTTAGCATTTAGTTATACTCAGTCAACCAAAATGGAAAATGAGAAATTACTGGATTTCTTTTTCTATAAATAATTGAGATGATTGGCTGTTGTTTTCCTATCAAAACTTCTTTTTAAGAAGCTTCCTAGGAATTTCTTTTTTTTGGGGGGGGGGGGTCCGGTCGTGGGGCCTGAACTCTGGGCCTGGGCGCTGTCCCTCAGCTCTTCAGCTCAAGGCTAGCACTCTACCACTTGAGCCACAGCACCACTTCCGGCTTTTTCCTTCTTGCTTATGTGGTGCTGAGGAATCGAACCCAGGGCCTCATGCATGCATGCAAGGCAAGCGCTCTACCACTGAGCCACCTTCCCAGCTCCCTAGGAATTTCTTAAAGTTTGTTAAAGCAAACTTAATCTTAATTCCTGTGAAAAAAAAGACTAGGAAAAATAATTCAACACTGACCATTCCCTGCCCATCTTACTAACAGTTTATAATACCCCAAAATTAATTCCAGGTACAAAAGTTGCCTCTCTTCCGAAATGGCTTTAGAAAGCCTTAGAGGAAATATAACCTTGGGTAGGAGATAACTCATTAGTCTCTCTCTCTCTCTCTCTCTCTCTCTCTCTCTCTCTCTCTCTCTCTCTCTCTCTCTCTCTCTCTCTCTCTCTCTCCCTCCCTCCCTCTCTCTCCCTCCCTCTCTCTCTCTCCCTCTCTCTCTCTCTCTCTCTCTCTCTCTCTCTCTCTCTCTCTCTCGCCTTTGGTTTCTCATCTGAAAAATGAAAACATGGTGGCATTCCTCATAAGATTTGCCATAAGAACTTATTCTGAAAATCTAAACAAGAGCCAATTTGTCTAGAATAAAATTGGAAATAACCTATCCAGACCAAGACTATGCACGATAACAGTTGACATTTTTGATGGCTGGACTCTTTTTCCCCACCCCACTCACCCAATTTTCTTATGTCCTGCTAGACTCTCTTTCATCACAGGGAGCCAGTAAGTGAGAAGGTCCACAGATGTGATAGTATGTCAGCTTCACAGAGAGAAAAGGAAGGTAGAGATAAGGAAAGAGTGAATTTGGAAGGGCAGATGAAAAAAACTGGAAAATTATCTTTTCTCCATTTCTTGCACATGTTTAAGTTGGTAGTTAGTACACAACATTAATAATTTTCTTTGTTTCCCTTCCCCCATTTACTTCATTCACATCACAACAACACCTTTCATTCCACCCTCTCCTAAACTATCAGAAAAGAATACTCTGGAAATCACCTCCAAATTCCATTTAGACTTAGCTTTTCTCTATATTCTTCTTCACAATACCCTGGCAAGGGCAGACACTTCCTTAGAGGTAATATGTAGAAAAGAATTAAGTAAGCAAGGCCAGTGGCCTCTCCCATTGTTGAAAGTTAGAAGAGCTTCATGATAATGTTTTCTTTTACAGTTGCAAAAGCCTTCTGACGGTTATTTTCAGAGTTTGTCCTCTCTACCTCCTTCCCTTTTCTCCAATTGCTCTTAGAATGACTGATGTACTATACACAAACTTGACCCTTTTGTTGGTTACAAAACATTCAAATAGCTTCCTACAATAGACTGCAAAAATCACTACAATTTTCCACTTTTTCCTATATCCAGATTCCCTGGCAAAGTAATACACAGGTCCTCTCATCAGTCACATTACTCTCACTCTTGGGGCTGCTGTCCCCATCTGTATAAACAAACCTAAACAGACCTGGCTTATGACCCAGTAATCTCTGTCCCCAAAGCTAACAAGGAACCAATCAAACACCTAGAGAATGAAACTATCCTCCCAGCTAACCACAGACAAAGGAGTGAGGTTAACTCCTTTAAACTGGATCAACTAAGCTTGAAATTTCTTTTTTAAAAAATTTATTTATTTATTTTTATTTTGAGAATACCGTACAGAGGAGTTACAATTACATGGGCAAGATAACAAGTACATTTCTTATCAAGCATTCTTGCCTCCTCCTTGTTTCCCCTTCCCATCCCTTCCCATACTCCTCTGTCCCCCCCCCCACTTCCTCCCCCATCTCCCACCAAATTTTGTTAAGTTCATTTTTGCACATAATGACTTGTACATCTCATTGTTGCAATGGATCCACCTGTACCTCCAGTTAAACAATTTGTTTTTTCCCCTTCCCCTCCACAAATTATACCAACATCAAATACAGTGAAAGTATGGGTTATACTGTGGGGGGAGGGACATATATCTCATAAATATGATAGGAATAATTGCATGAAAGGAAAAAAACAAAAAAAATTGAATATTTATCTTGGGGTTCATTCCACTAACATCAACTTATCTGACCTTTTCTGCTTGACTCAGACATATACTAGTTATTGCAAATAAGGGAAACCATGGGACCTATGTTTCTTTGGGCCTGGCTTACTTCACTTAATATAAGTTTTTCCAAGCCTTTCCATTTCCTAACAAATGGGGCAATGCCATTCTTTCTGATGGAGGCATAGAATTCCATTGTGTATATATACCACATTTTCTTGATCCATTCATCTACTGAGGGGCATGTGGGTTGGTTCTATATCTTAACTATGCTGCAATAAACATAGTCGTGCTGGTAGCTTTAGTGTGGTCTTGTTTGTGATCATTTGGGTAAATGCCCAAAAGTGGGATTGCTGGGTCATAGGGGAGCTCTATGTGGAGTCTTTTGAGGAACCTCCATACTGCTTTCCAAAGTGGTTGAACAAGTTTACACTCCCACCAACAATGCAGTAAGGTTCCCTTCTGTCCACATCCCATCCAGCATCTGTTGTTATTAGAGTTCTTGATTATAGCCATTCTAACTGGGGTGAGGTGGTATCTCAATGTTGTTTTGATTTGCATTTCTTTTATGGCTAGAGAGGTTGAGCATTTCTTCATGTGTCTATCTTTCCTCTCAGAGAAGTTTCTCTTTAAGTCTTTAGCCCACTTATTTATTGGGCAGTTGTTTCTTTGAAGATTTGTTTTTGGGGGATTTAATTTTTTAAGTTCCAGGTATATTTTAGATATGAGACCCTTGTCTGTTGTATGGCTAGTGAAGATCTTCTCCCAATCCGTGGGCTTTCTATTGATCTTGTGAACTCTGTGTCCTTTGCCATGCAGAAGCTCTGCAATTTCATTAAGCTTGAAATTTCTGATGCAAAAATAAAGCCCTTCACACAGAAATGGAGTTTTTATAAATGCCTAAGTGTCCCAAAAGTGTGACAACCTCCAAAATTTAACCTTCAATTGCCTAAGGCAACATATATCTCAACATATACCTTGACTTAAAAAAACAAAAATGATATTGCCAAGATTATTTCATTAAATTAGTGAAAAATGTTATGAGAAATTGAGAAAAAATAAATCACGATATTTAGAAATAACATATCAATATAAGGGTGAGAAAATTTACCCTAACATATATTTTTATGCCTCTGAAGACATTATGGTTTATGGGAAATTTTTGAAACATAATTGAATACTTGGGACCAATTTTGCATGTTTTCTTGTATTTGTCTCCTTAAAATTATTGGTTTGAGTTCTGTTTCCTTTGCTGCTTTTACCTGCCTGAAGTCATAATCTTCCAACTGTAACATAAAAAACCTGTAACATAGCAACCAACTGAGATGCCTCAAACAGAGGACTACTCTTTGAGATTTGAAAAAGCAGCAGGTAATGACTGTCAAAAGTTCTTTAAAAAAAAAAAACAGCAAAGAACTAAACATTGGAAATTCAGAAAATACAACATAGAAAGAGAAATGACCTTCCAGAGAAATTTAGGGCTTGGGATTGTTTAAAAGTTCTAAACAATTTCATTATTCCAACTAGAAATCTCATGGAAAAACTAATTTTTCAAATATGATTGAGTAGATAGTAAGAAAGGATAGGAGCGAGATAAGAAGGAAACAATAGTTAAGTTACATGCTGCCTTTGTGTATCGGAGGAATTTTTAACCACTATGCAACTGGCACACTCAGCAACAAAAAGTTTACCTAAAACAATGAAATCATTTTGAAAAGAAGTATTTTGATAGTATTTAGACATTACCAAATCATAAGATGAAAATCACCAAATTAAGAACTCTTGTCCAAAAGTATTTTTCAATGCAAGCCATACTATAGAAACATCCAGTATCATTGATACACTAAAAAAAGTCAAGATTTTTATGGGATGAAAAGTGATAACACATGCAAAACAAACTTTATAAATATGGATGAAGTATTCTTCAGTTGAAAGGATTATAATAATCACTGTTTTAAGTACATTCTAGGATCATTCTGAATGTATTTCACACACACCCCTTGACACTTTCAATCCAAAAATATTATTTTCTTTTTGTGATTTACTGAAGAAACATTTTCTTATTTGCCTTAAGTAGTACATCTCTTGGGAAATATTTTAAGAAGACATCTTAGAGGAAAGGAGATCTATTGGCTTCATGTCTTGCTCGCATTTAAAGGCTTGTAGCTCTCTGAGTATGGATTTTCCTAGAATCATCTGAGGTAAGAGCTTACACATAAAGGTGTTTGCTGAGATAAAGTAAGATGAAGACAAGTTGTTAAAACAATGGGTATTCGAGGTCACTACTGTACGTAACAATAGATTAATTCTTCCAGGATTCCTGTGAATATTCAGAGTTGAAGAGCACTAAGCTGTATCTTTTATCCACAAATGATAACGTCCCTTGAGTAAGTGACTCCCACACTTCAAACCTGTGATTGCCAGGAATGAGGAAGCTCCCACTCATTGGGAGGATCCTGGAAGAGAAAAATAAATCTTAGAGACGGAATGTCTTCTGGATGAGGTGACTCTGGCCTCACATAGAACTGTCTGCAGCAAGAGAGTATTAACATGTTAGTTTTCTATTGGCATATTAAAAAAAACTACAAAGGGCAGCTAAAACACTTGTGCACTAGCTCACAGTCTTTGAAGGTCAGAAATCAGGGCAGGACAGAACTAGATTCCCTGCTCAGGGTCTCACCAGACTGAATTTAAGGTGTCAACCAGGGTTGGGTAGCTCTTCTGGACTCTAGATTGCTTGTTGTTGCATTGGTTGTTAACAGAATCCATTTCCTAGTGGATAGAGGAAGCAAGTTTTCTTTTCTTAACAGGCTGTTGGGAACTGCCCTCAGCTGCTCACATTTTCTTGCCACTTTCCTCCACCTCTACCCCAGGATCCCAGGTACTTTACAGTAGGGATGTTTGCTTTTTATCATTCCAGGAAAACAAAGCTGTGCTTTTAAATACTTTGTGTAATCAGATCCAATAATCTCCCTATCTTAAAATCAATAAATTGATACTTTAAGCATACCTGCTAAATCTCTTCTTAGGAACTCCTAGATCGCTATTTAATTGTAAGGCATGTGCATCAAGAGCTTTCTTGATGGCTCATTCTAGAATTTTAGAATTTTGCCAACCCCATACTGAGTTCAAAGATTGACTGATAGCTGTGACTTACAACATCAAAAGTATCTGTTCGACCAGTTTTTAAAAATGAGTTTGTTTCCTTTGACAATTTAGCAAAGTGGCTGTGAATTAAGACGAGTCCCTTGATTTGGGTTCAAGAAATTAATCTATCATATCTTTCTGCTACTTGACTAAAGAGTCCAACAAAATATATTTCAGCACCCACCCTAATCTAGGTTTTCAATTATTTTCTATGATTCCCTTCTACATAGGGTGTTTGAATAGGTATGTCTGCTTAATAAGGGCTCTGCCATAAAACTGTGTTAAAGAACTGTGCAACTACTAAAGGAGGTAAAGTGGGGGATTTTTAAAGATTTATTCCCCATTTATCGTGTATTGTGAACATTACTTGAATGAATTACAAGACTCAATTAATTTTTTCACACATAATTGTTACATTTTATCGAGTCTATTAAATCTAACATTTAAATTAAAAACCCCAGTTACTATAAATTAAATATCTGCCAATTTTATGGATATAAGCACATGCTAATCTTCATGCTGGAAGATGAGCCATGGAGATTGTAAGAAACTTAGCTATATTTAGAAGTCCATTAGTAGAGCTGGGTATTTAAATTTTAGCCCTGCTGGATATTATATGAAGTTCTTTTCCATTTTGTGAAAGTATATTCTGCTAATTGTGTTATTTGGCTACTGGTGTGTTAAAGGAGTTTAACTACTAGGTGACATTACCTGTCTCTATGTAAACAATAGCAGTGTGGTCTTCGTGGTTAAAGACATACAAGGACCTTCTGGTCTTTCTGCTCTCTTTCTATAGCATAGGCAGGCATGTCTTCTCTTGAGCTATATCTGAGAAGCTCTTGAGCGATGGATGAGAAAATAAAGTACAGTGTGTTCCCTCTTCACTTTGTGCCCCCTGATTTTCATGTTCCTTGACTTGAAAGCGTGAATGTCACATGTATATGTGAATACTTGTCATATGCCAAGCACTATGATGAGAACTTTACTTATGTGCTTTATCTGCATTCGTTCTTTCTAAAAACTTTATGAACCAGGCAATGGTAATATTCTCATTTTATTGATGAAGTGACAAAGGAAATGACGTGATTTGCATATGACAAATAAGGTCAGATACCTATAATTAGCTAATAAGAATTCAAACCTAGACAGCCTAAGTATTGTTGATGTTCTGAAGCTTATGCTATGCTATCCTGAAGGTAGGGAATAAGTTTAATTTCCAAAAATTGCTACTTAAGGTCAACAGAATTTACTAGAATTTCCCTCAGGTCCTTAAAACCAAGATGACTGGAAATGCATCCTATAAATAAACCATCAAGTGCACTCTGATCTGAAGGACTGGAACATCCCAAGGCTTCTTTTCCTCTTATACAACATGCCATTAATAAGACTATCATTAGGACTTCTCTAATTAAGTGAGGATTTCTCAGGTGAAAAAAAAAATTTAGAATTTATCTCTACTTTGAAAATTTTAAAGTGTAAGCACCAAAGCAAGTGTCTCAAGATTAGAATTTATTTTCTATTCATTGTTATCACTTTGAAAACCAAGGCAAAATTACCTTCTAGCCCACATACTTGACCTGAGAAGATCTCTAGTAGTAGGAAAGCAATACCACACAAACTCTGTATCCTTGCCAAAATTCACCAGCCACATCTCTGTGCCCACAAGAAGGATAGAAGATGAGTTTTAAAAGTAATCATTTATAGAAGCAAAAGGATAGAAAACTACTACCAGGTATAATAGAAATTATTCTCTTGAAGGCTGGCTTTTTTTTTAAAGAGGGAGCAGAGTGTCCTCCAGAAATTCAAAACAACCAGATGGTGATCCCTAGTTCACAACCCCCCCCCCAAAATAGAATATTAAACAAAATCTTGAATTTCCCATGAAGATTTTTGTAAGCCTATGTAAGTCCTCCTCCTAGCTTCTGGTGATATGTTTCATGAGGCGAAGAGCTAAAATCCTGAACTATCCTATGGATAATTAATGTCATTAAATGCACTGCTTCTGCAAATTTCCTGTTCACATCTCATAGAATTTCATGTGTGATTGAGCAACCAACAGTTAAGCTTTAAGATAGAATTTTCCTTTTTTCTCTACAAAAATACAAACTCTTTTTTTTTAGCTCATATAGGTTTCTATAACAAGATACTTTAGGTAATATAAACAACAGAAACTGGTTTTTCATGTTTCGGAAATCTAAAAGTCCAAGTTCAAGGCACTAGCAGACTTAATGCCTAGAAGGGATTCATTCTTCTCAAATATGCCTTCTTAATGCGTTTTCATATGGCAAAGGGGGCAACCAGGATCCCATGAGCCTTTTATGAGGTTATGACACATTAATAAATGCAGAATTCTCATTATCTAAATACCTCCCCACACCATCATCACTTTTGGGGTTAAGTTCCAACAGGTGAGTTTTAGGACATAAACATTTAAACATCCCCAAATTCATGTTCATCTTATGTGAAAAATGCATTCATTCCATTCACATAGGCCAAAATTTTAACTCACTTGCATTCCAACTCAAACATCTATAGTCCCAAGTCTTATCATAATGTGAGAAATGGCTGAGATCTATGATCCATCTCCCTAAGGCACATTTCTTTCCAGCTGGGAGCTCTTGAAATTGCACAAGTTCTATGCCTCAAAAATACAGTGATAGCACAAGCAGAGAATACACAATTGCCTTCGCAAGGGGAGACATAAGAAGAAAAGGATGGGGGTTATGAGTCCAAGATTCCAGTTAGTCCTAGCACCATGACTGTTGACATTAAGTAGCAATTTTTGGAAATTTGAGTTGCAGTCAGGTACACAAGGCTTTTCCAGGTTGGTATGTCTCACTGGTGGTTGTAGAGTTTCAGAATCTCAGGGGTGGAGAGGGGGCTCTATTTCCAAAGCTTCACCAGACAGTTCTCTAATTGGGGATCTCTTAGGCAGCCTCATTCCTACCGTTTCACTAGGTTGTCATATTAAAGTCTTCCCAAGAAGGTCCACCTCCTGTAGCCGCTGTCTGCTCCATTCATGCACTTAAGAGACTACTCCCTGAAATGGAGGCAGTTACACTCCTTGCAGCTTAGGCACTTTAGTAGAGATGACCAATATTAACTGCCTGTGCTTTTCAAAGAGGCAACCACTCCAGCCCTCACTGCACCCGGGGCATCTAGGAGAGTATTTCTAAAGGAGGTAATAGTGACATTCAGGGAGCAGAATATTGAGGCGGCACCTGGCAAGGAGTGTCAAGGTCCTTTGGTGATCAAAGTTCCTTTCTGACACAGTTCTGCACCCTAGGCTTGGGCAATGTGGTTCTGCGATGAGAATAGTAACCTTAATAAGTTTTAACATGTCCCTGGAATCATTTAGGCTTTCTTCCCCTTCATGAAGTTGATGGTTAGTACTACACCACTCCCTCCTTGATGCTTGGCCATACTTTGCATATTCTTTGTAAAATTTTCTTTTTAAAAAATGTCCTTCTTTATAACCACTTTAGGCTGAGGATTTCTCAAAACTTTAATTTCTATATCCACGTTCATTATGAAATACATTGTGAATGCATTTCCCTTTGCTTTCATTTTATTAAAAGTAGTCAAGAGAAGCTAGACCACATCCTCAATGTTTTGCTCTAGCTATTTTTTTCTACAAAAGTACCCTAGCTTATAACTAATAAATTATTTCTTCCCCAAAAACATAGGAATTGGGCTACCTACCACAGGAACATAGTTCTGGCAAGTTCTTTGGCATTTCATCACAAAGATTTCTTTCTTCCAATTTTCAATAATGTATTCCTTTACAGTAACAATTCCTGTCATAGTCAGTTCAGGCTACAATAACAAAATAATCAAGACTAAGTAATTTGTAAAGAACAGGAATTTGCTGCTCATAACTCTGGTGGTGATGACACAGATTCGCTGTCTGGTAAGAGGCCCCAGTCCTACTAGATGATACTTCTATGTGTCTTCTTATGGCAGAATAGCAAGACAGTTCTTTCAAGCATGTTTTACAAGAGCATCAATTTCATTCATGGGATCCAGGACCTTATGAGTGACCAATGACACAATCACTGTAAAAGGCCCTGCCTCTCAATAGAAACTTGGAGGTTAGAATTCAGCATAAGAATTTTCAGAGGGCACAAATACTCAGACCAGAGCTCTCTCTACATAATTGAGTAGAAAATATTGCTAAAGATTTTTCAGTCACATTTCTACTTCCAGTGATTACTGTCATAACCAGGGTGATGTCTTCTCATTTGAGAGGTCTCTATGTGTTTATCCTATCCTTTATACTTCTTTTGAACCAATTCAGATCTCTGGGAGCAGGCTAACCATAACAGGAACCTAATAAAAATGTGCTGCTTGGTTTTTGAGATGTTTGCATCATTTTCCTATGCTGAACATGTTTCTTTCTGAATGATAATCCCTTACACAGATTGCTCAGGTAACATTAAGTGGCAGCTTCTAGACAGTATTCTGTTTATAAAAAGACAATGGGTTATAATGGTTAAAAGTATAGGATATGATGTTTCCTGCTATCTGTGAACAGGGTTGTTGAACTTGCACAAGACATGTGCTCTGTAAGTCATTGTTTGTATCTGATTACTCAGAATTTTGGTTAAAATGTAGATTTTAATAAATGGAAACTATTAGGGAGAAAAATAAACCCTAAAAAATAGCCCCATTCCCTTCATTTTGTAGATGGAGGAAATTGGTGGTACAAAAAGATTTGTTCAAAAGCCAAGTGTACCATCTTCTGATTTCAATTTTACACGTATGGTTGGAGAAAGCTACAGAATTCTTTTTTTGAAGGGGTGGTTTTTTGTGGGTCATGGGGCTTGAACTCTGGGCTTGGGTGCTGTCCTTGAGCTCTTCATCTCAAGGTGAGCGCTCTACCACTTGAGCCACAGCGCCACTTCCAAAAGCTATAGAATTTTTAACCACAATTCTTCATCAATAATTAAGGAAACAAGATGATATTCCTGCTCTAGGAATACAATAACTCTATAGGTTTATTGTGTATTTTTTTTCAAAATAAAATGTTAGTTTACCAACAGCCAAATAACTCTTCTTTCTCCTTATCAGGGCATACTGAATACAAATACAATATTTTATGTCACCAAAAATGTAGCAAGAATAAGTTAATAACCTTTTGTTTTAAAACAATGTCAGTCAATTACAGGAAAATTATGGACTAAAATTATGGACTCTTTGGGGAAATATATTTTAATTTATAGATTTTTCTTCCTATATTACTTTTTATTTTAAGAAATTTACAAGAATGTATTGAATAAGCCTTCCCCAGTATCTAGAACATGGTAAGGACATGAGTTAGGAAGCTAAAAAAATGGAGTTTCCTGTCTACATTGTTATCTCATAAACGGAGCAAGTAGATTATTAGATGATGCTCATGAGATTTGAAACAGAGTAGTAGACTTCATATTGACATTCCAGTAATATTGCCTGCAAATCAGATCTGTTCTTATTCACAATAAACTGTAAGGACACAGTTGTCAGCAAGAAATCTTTGTCTGTTGTGCACTAAATAAATTTGTTCTCAAGAGTTCACCCTGATTCTACAACCTATGCAAGCCTAAAGCCCTCCTCTAGTTTCTGAGAATGACCTCATGACTCTTATGCATTCTATAGGTGGAGATTTTTATTTTTCTCTTTAGCAAAACAAATGTTAAATTCAATAGCCAGTTCCTACAAAATTAAGTATCTCCCTTGCTCTGTCCTTTATCGCTCACCCTTCACACACACACACATATAGACTACTCACAAGACACGCTGTCTATGAGTGTGCCCTCTTACTTCTTTCCATCTCTGCCTAAAGCATTCCATACGGAGTACTGTTACAGGAATTTTCCTGTTAACTCTTCACATCCCAGACTCATAGAAGACCCCAATTTATAGTGACTCCTTGTTAATTGAGTACATTTCCCTGTAGAGAGTCCTGCCTCGCAGAAGGCCATGGTTAATAGAAACCCTGACTTGTAGTAAATAGAGCTGCTCAACTCAAATCCAGTGCCTTATACTTGATAGGCAAAATTTTCTGCCACTGAGTTACATCCCCAGCCCTTAGGTTTTTGAGTTGAGGAAAATACAAAAGTAAACATTTATGCCGTATCCCAATAAAGAGACTATCAGGCCACTGTGTTAAGAAAATATAAAACTCTGCTTTGTTATGTGGGATAGTTACCACAAGTAATCTGTAGATATGCATAATATAAAAAGTATTGTTTAAATAGGGATACAGGTGGATCCATTGAGATGTACAAGACGTTATGTCGAAAAACGAACTTTACAACTTTGGCAAGAGAGGGGCGGGGAAGAGGCAGGCAGGGGGAGTGGTGGGGGGGAGACAGGAAGGTATGAGAAGGGGAAACAAAGGAGGAGGCAACAATGCTTGATAAGAAATGTACTCATTACCTTGCTCATGTAACCCCTCTGTACGGTATTTTCACAATAAAAATAAAATAAAATAATAGGCCAAAAAAAAAAAAAAAACCAACAACTAGAGTTTGGATTCTGGATGAACTGAATAAGAAAGGAAGCCTTTACACTAGCAGTAGGAAGAGGCTTCGAGAAAAAGGAAAAAGGAAAGGAAAGGCGAGCACCGGTGTAATCCAGCTATTCAGGAAGCTGAGATCTGAGGATCGAGGTTCAAAGCCAGCCCGGGCAGGAAAGTCCGTGAAACTCTTATCTCCAATAAACCACCAGAAAAACTGGAAGTGATATTGTGGCTCAAGTGGTAGAGTACTAGCCTTGAGCTGAAGAGCTGAGGGACAGTGCCCAGGCCCAGAGTTCAAGCCCCATGACAGACAAAAAAAAAAAAGGAAAAAGGAAGAAAGGAGAAAATAAGGACTAAGAATTAGTCCTTATTACTAGATGTCATCACTATCCTATATACTTCCTCCCACAGAAACTGTATCATTTTGATGATGTTACAACCTCTTACATACAGAAATTGCAGGATAAAATTCTAAAATCCTACCACATAAAGCTTAATTTAACTCAACTTAACAGCCTAGATATATTTAACTACCAAGAATTAGCTGGTTTGTTTAAAACAGCTCATCCACTATAAAATGAAGATAATACCTATTGAATAGATTTCTCATAAAGAAAGCATTGCATATGGCACATAGTGGTTATTCAACAGCCATTAACAAATGTCCACTATTTCCAAATATAGGTAGAGGATAGATGGATAGATGATAGATAGGTAGGTAGATACATAGATAGATAGCTATACATACACATTTACATACTGTTAGGATAAATTACAGTAATATTTGGCAAAATATGTACTTCATGGTATGAATAGTAATTGTGATAGAGAGACACAGTAGTACTGAGGTAGAGGTAAACTAAATAGACATCTTGACTGCATGTTAAATATAAAGGCTAAAAATAATCTTTAGTCAAAAATGTCATTGATTATATTTCTGTGGCATAAGAATTTTAATTACAAAATTTTGATAATTATTACAAAATACTTATTTAAATGTTTACACATCAATATTCAAAATGTTGACATTGAAATAACATTAAATTCCAGATTGTTCCAGGAGTCCCCATGCTATGTATTTGGGATAATAACTTTGGTGAATAACATTTATTTTAATGGTGACTAATTTTCCTCTAAATCTTTCTTCTTTCATTCATGCTCTAATTATATGTCAGATTTTTTTAAATCATCATATTCTTCCATATAAGCTATTACGCTGTACTAAAAATTAGCTTTGAAATCCTTGCTCCTCTCAAATACAACTTTAAATTCTTTTCTACATATAATTTAGACCACATGTCTTCTTCATCCTTAATACTAGCTTCAGTTTGATTCTCAAAGAGTTTTCCTTTGTGCCTGAATATTAGCAAAGGATAATTAAGGTTATGGCTCCCTGAAAGGAGCTTTTGTGCTATAAAGGTAATATAATATTTCTTCCACTAAAGAAAGATTAAAGCAGATGATAAATAGCAACATTATTGCTTTACATCTGTACAGTGGAATAGCATTTTTTGCTTTATGCAAAAAAAAAATGCCCTTACAAATCCATTTAAGTTGAGTGCCAGTGGCTCACACCTGTACTACTAGGTACTCAGGATGCTGAGGTCTGAGGACCATGGTTTGAAAACCCAAAAGCCAGAAATGGTACTGTAGTTCAAGTGATAGAGCACCAGCTTTGAGCACAAAAGCCTAAGGGCACCCAGGCCCTGAGTTCAAGCTCCAGGACCAGCAAGAAATAAGGAAAGAGAGAAAGGAGAGAAAAGGGAGAGAGAGAGAAAGAGAGGAAGAGAGAAAGAAAGAAAGAAAGAAAGAGAGAGAGAGGGAAGGAGGGAGGGAGGAAGGAAGGAAGGAATGGAGAGAAGGAAAAAAGGAAGGAACGAACGAAGGAAGGAAGGAAGGAAGGAAGGAAGGAACCAATTTATGTATCAATTACCTACACAGGACATACTGAAATAATACTTTGGATCATGTGGGATACTGCCTTCCCATCAAAAGCAGGAGGTTACTGCTCTTTTAACCTTATAATCTTTTGGCTACCAACAAAACTGCCTGGTCCTTCCTTCTTTATAAACTTCTGCTGAGCTAATGTTCCCCAATCCTGTATTTTTTAGTTCCTTTTAAACACAGCATTCCAGTTTGTGGCAGTTCCTTGTCTTAATGTTTTTGTTTTAAAACTCAGTGAATTATGATTGACTATAAAAAACATGACTAAATATATGAATAAATTAAAAGTTTTTACAGCTGGCTCTTTTTTTCCTTCTTTTACTAGGACATAAATACATCTGTCATAGGGAAAAGGGAATAGAAATAGCTATATGATTCCCAGGGATAAAAGCGAGACAATGCTGTGAATGACAGGAAGATAAATTTTAGCTCTATATAAAGTGTATCTAGCATTTGTAGCTATACAAAGCTGGGGAGAATTGGTAAGTATGCTGTCTCTGATGGTATTTAGGAAGATTACAGCATTATTCAAAATGATCTTTAAAATCTTTCCAATAAAAATGAAAATGAAAATTCAGTCTTATACAACACCAAACTATAGGCTATCATTAAGATATTGAAAAAGAAAAAAAAGACATCTACTATACTTTTATCTTATTTTGTTCTTGAGCCAAAATTCCCACAAAATGCAGTAGAGAACACATCTTCCAGTTTAACAGAAATACATTTTATCTTAAAATCTGTCCTATGAAGCTCTTTCACAAGGACACATAGTCTCTTTTATTTTACCAGTGAGATGCCGGGAATATTGTTGGGCATTAGAATACCCAGAGTAGCAGGGATTACAAGCTACTTCTGGCTGACCTCCCAATTCTAACTGAGCAATGTTAGCATGTCTCCCATCCTGTCTAGATATCCCATGTCCACAATAACCATCTACTGATAGGTGGATACCCCAATTTTGGCTAGGGAAGGTGTGCTGGCACCTGGGGCTGACCTGTTAAATACTCCCAACATTCTGGGATCTTTGTGAGTTGACACCAATCCTCTTTGTATGTTCTAGTTCAGCACAGTTTATCTACCCTGGCAAATATAAAACTTTTAAATCCCTTTTTATCACATGTAAACTGACAGAAAGCTAAAGACCAATCATAGTCCTGCATATCAAGCAGCTCCTCCCACGAACTTACTTACTGCTGCTACTCACTTGGGATGCTACATAGCAACAGTCAGATGACTTCTCTGGGACACTTTTACTCTTGTCAAGATACACAGAAAAAAGCAGAGAAATGACTGGAAAAAAAAAACATTTGGACTCAAAAAAAATACACCTGAGCATATTTACCTACTTTGTTCCATTCCCAGGATTTCTCTTCCAACAAAAGGATTGCAAGGACTTCAGTAAGAACCGACATTCTTCTTCTCTCCCCTCAGCTTCTTGCCAATCATCTATTGTGGCACGAACATAGTGCAACACATCAGTCCAAAAGCTAAGTCACCTTAAATAATGGTTACACATTCTGGATTTAATTGGCTTAGCTTCAAGCTGAGGATTGGATCTAAGTTATCTTCTGCTATTTCTTTTCCTCATTGGTCAAGTGAACTCTCCACATACATTCTCATAGCCATAGTAGAAGTTTAAGAGGTCAAACCCAAGCACAATATCAATGCTGTTCCTCTGTCACATCTGTTAGCTTCTCCTTGTCCTTTCCACTTACCAAGAGGCCAAATTAAATCATATGATCAAATCTGGCATGAGAGAGGCAGTGAAGTATATGCCACCTGTGGAGGAAAGGTGGATTCAGGTGAATAATGATGTATCCAATCATATTCCACCTTCGAGAATCAGAAAAGTTCCCCTGTTCCTTCTTTCTGTCTGGTAGGAATAGACAAGAACAAAACAAGTCATGTAACAATAATTACTTTACTTAACTTTTCATAGAAGTACTCTTTGGGGTTGGTGACCACAAGTATATGAAGTAATATTTTATGTACGATCCCCAAACAACTGTTAATATTTAATCTAATCCTGTGATTCAAGTCATTTTATTCTACCCTGACACAATTCATTAATCCCTACTTCACAATCCCTACAGACAATGGCCAACTTGAGAAACTTGGTCAAAGTCACCCAAATAAATAATAGAAATAGAATGCCATCCAAATTTTATGTGATTCAAGAACTTACTACCTATAAGAGTTCAAGTTCAGCAATGAAAGCTAGCAAAATAGTTTTGCAATCTCTACAAATATACCAGGAAGAGTTTGTTAGACTTTAAAAACCACTTTTCTTAATATTTGCCATGGACTTCCTGTTTCAACAAGCATTCATCATCCTGTCTTAGTAGTCATTGGCATGCCACTAATTCGTTTTGCTTAGTGACCTTATATTTTGCTCCAAATTTCACGGTTGGTCCATGAATCAGAAAGTAGGACATTTCTCTATTAAGCATCATCTACTCTCCAGATACAAGATATTACTATCTGTCATGGTAACTTTATATCTTAATTTTGGGAAAATCAATAAGAGTAATAGGGGCAGTGGTCCTATCAGAAACAGAAATCAGGAATGAAAATATTATTGTGTGAAACAAATTACAAAAAGGCCATCTGAAGATACACAAGTATACCATAAAATACCATGGGAAGTCCCCAGATCTGCCACCATAAGTTATTACTGCCACAAGATGTAAAATCAGTAATAACAACAGCAATGATTCAAGTTAATTGAATTTTGTACTCTTATTGTTAGCCTAACACCCAAAGCGGTACCTGAGCCCTTTTTCTCTGACTGAAATATCTATTGAAAATTTTCCACTCTATCCTTTCATGTCTTGCATACGATCTAAAAAATAAACTCCAATTTCTCTTTCTGAAGGTGTTTTGTGAAATGGTTGGGTGAGTCCTGGGCCCTTTGACTGCGTTCTCTATAAAACATTTTCAGCTTGAAATGATCCTCTTTATGTGATAGGTTGGGCTTCATTCTAGAATCCAGGAAGAAAGGTGAATAAGAGAGGCCATTGTTTATTTTAAAAAACAAAACACAGATAGCAGTAAATGTGTGAGCAATCACTTTATTTGTGATCTTTGCTACAATTTCAACATGATGATGACTGAGGCTAGGAATAGCCATTTTAGATGGGGTGTAAGGAAAGATTTTTCTACTCATGCATAGCAATAAAGACAGTCAATATTTTTCTATGGTAACAAGTAACAAGCCTGAGTGTTTCAGATCAGAGTGATCTATCCAGGGTAACTGACATTTGTGTGGTGATTCAGCAGTGAGCAGGCTGGGTCTCCATTTTCCTGCAACTGAACCATATGAAATAGTCTACTTCCTCATCTGCCATATCAGAGGACAAAAGACAGGAAGAAAGCATAGCCTGGGGCTTTTCACTTTCATCCACTCTCAGACTTGACTAGCCCCAAACAGTCCCATAATCCTGACACACCCCACCAGTTTCTGAGAAGTGCTTCCTGCTACCATTCACCTTTCTTACTTTCTCTGGTATAATCTTACTTATGTTTTACAACTTGAGATACCAGTTCTTTTCTTGCGGGGACTCTTGTATGAATCTCCAAAGCTGGGTTACTCTCCTCCTCTGTACTGTCATAGTGCTCTGTGCTTACCTCAGTACCCTACTCTATTCTTCATTTATCTTGCAGGTTCTTGCAGCATAACTGTCTTCCTAATTATTGAACCCCAAAGGGGGTTTTTAAAACAGGAAAGGCAGTTGAATATTTTCCCAAAGAAAATTGGGCTAGAAAAGATAAATCTCATCCTGGATTTAAGTCTAGATGAACAAGAACATGATATTGACCACTAACAGTGGTATAATGAGAGAAAGCTGGTTTGATGCAAGAAGAATGAGAGCTAGAATTTTTTTGAACAATTATCATAGGCCAAAGCCTAAGCAAGAACTTTTGTGAATATTCAAGTCAAGATTGGACAATCACCTGAATATGTTCAAAATGTAGTTTATACCAAAGTTTGGTTGTCACTGATGAAGACACAAGGATTTCAAACCCATACACTCAACTGATGAATAATGTCTGAATATGGCTCTCTACATCTCAAATATTGAATGAGATAATTGGTAGAAACACAGTACAAAAGTTAGGTCTGGTCAACAGGCAGGAGCCATTAGGTGATACACAGGGAAAAGCAGACCTGACATCCTAAAGCAAAATAGCAGTGGGAACTCTAAAAGGTATTTCCATAGCAAGGGAGAGCTAACAGGAAAGGTATGAGATTCAGTATTAGGCTTGCTACTGGTGTTCATCTTGATTTTGCTGGTTTGGCCATGTACAATATCATTCACACACACACACACACACAAACACACACACGCTCGCGCCACAATTATATGGTCCATTAAAACTACTACTATTGCTGAAATGTAAGAGGCAAAGACATCTTTTGTATAAACAATAAAGAAAGTGTACATTAAAGGAGAGAGAAATCAAGGACAGGAGTTGGGAATCTTACTCTAAATCGGAAAAAAATTTAACTGAAGAACTAAAGACAAAACTGATGGCAGATTTGGGGATAACTATGGTGTCTTCCTAATGATTAATTCCTAATTCATTAAATAAAGGAAAGAGCCAGAGGGAGTGCAATAGAACAGAAGAAGCCAACAGGAATAAACATAAATTAGTTAACACTTGCTTAATGACAAAACAAAAAAAATGGACTTAAAATTAGCTAGTGGGAATTTTCTGAAAATAAAATTGTTTTATTTGAATGGAAATGCTATTCCAAAGTAATTTTACCTCAAATGCCATTCTTCTTAATGCAAAGAACAGTTTAGTGTCAATACAAATCTAGCAAATACAACTTATTTGCTGACTGCTGAAGAATCATATGTGGCTGAAACAGGGGATTCAACACATATTTCAGCTCCTGACAACAGTTCCTTGGGACCCATGCTTACAACCTCCCTTTTAATGCTTTTGGTGAAGTTATATGGATCGCAGTAAACCAGAGGCAGGAAAACTTTTGGTCATGTCAGCTGAACTCTAGTCCTGTAAATACTGCTGTAATGAAGTTGTGCTTCAAGTCCCTTTGATTTTTACTTTATTTATCTAGAATCTGCAGTATACTGACTCATTCTAGGATAAAGGTTGTTTTATCCTGAAATCTTAAAAACTCTCTACATTTTCTTTTCTATAAATTCCCCGTGATATCTGAAGTGTATCTTATGAAAAAAAAATTAACTGTCAAACTCAAAAGTAAAGTTAAACAGCTGTTTTACTGCAAACTTTCTAACTTCTCTTTAAATATGGTCATATCTACTATAATTTTCTCAAAGACCAATTGCCTGTAGGGTTTTTCCAAGCCTTCTTATTTGACCTTAGAACACGTTTTCCATGGAGCACACTTTGGGAAATATTAATCAACTTTAAGGCATGCCAGGAAAGATTACATTTATTTTTGGATATGATTGGCATCATGCTGGTGGAAGGCACAAGTTCTTGTCTGGTAATGACAGACATTAAATTATAATTAATTTTATAATTCTGAGTGTGCAAATTACTGTAAAAGAAAAATTTTAAGACACTCTCTCCTAGTCTAGGAGCTAAAAAAAAACCAGCTTCTCTGTTTAAGCTAAGACCAGCAATTGGTGTTTATGGATGAGGACAAACAAGAGCATCCCAGGTAAAAGAAACAGAAAATCCAATGGTTTGTAGGCAGGAGAAAGCATGACCACTCACAAATGACAACAATCTCTTATAGCTGGAGAGTAGCCCTTATGGAGCCGTCTTCCTGCTTGGGGAATATTTCAATACTTTTCTCAATTTAAACCAGGGGGATCTCCTTTTCCAGTCAATTATAAACACAACATTTAAGACTGATAAGACTCAATAAAAATAACTTGGGCTGGGAAGGTGGCTCAGTGGTAGAGTGCTTGCCCTGTATGCATGAGGCCCTGAGTTCAATTCCTCAGCACCACATAAGCAGAAAAAATGGAGCTATGGCTCAAGTGGTAGAGCACTTACCTTGAGCTGAAGAGCTGAGGGACAGAGCCCAGGCCTAGAGTTCAGGCCCCACGACCGACAAAAATAAATAAATAAATAACTTGAGAATACACATAAAAAACCATTTATTTGAAGGCATGAGGGAGTTACCAAAGCAATAACAATGTAAATGAATGGCATTCTAGAAACAAAAAGAAGCCCCAAAAGGTGAGGTAAATATGAGAAACCTTATCTAGCCTGAATGCATTAGCCAGTTTGACAGCAGAAAGAATGAGAAACTTAGCAGAGATCTCTCAGCTTCCCAGGGCTGGGTTTGAAGCTACAAAAATTATGCCCAGTGTCTGGCCAAGTAAAAGAACACAGGTTAAAATACTGAAAGCCTTCAGTTCAGAGAAAAATAAAGAAAATTTACAATATATAAAAACCAAATTATAATCTTTGATTGAAGGTTGAACCCAGTTTAAAATCAGCTTACTTGTTATTTAGAATAAAGTGGTCTACTATCCCATAACTGCCTATAAAAATTCAAAAACCTCTCATAAGGAAGAGATTATTTTTATCTTTAAATTACTACTATAACTATAATAACAATGGAAGTACACACACACACACACACACATATATATATTAAACACATGCATACAAAGCATATAAATATGTATATGTATATCAGTCAGAAGAAAACACAAAATTAAAAAAATAAAGATGAGAAATGCAAAAAACTTCTTAGGAATTAGAATTTGGTAATTTGTCTAACATACCTTAAAGTCCAACATAAGCTGAGTTTGTTGTATATGCAATGCCAGCACTGGTAAAGCTGAAACTGAAAGATTGTTTGAGGTCTATCTTAGCTTAAATAGATAAGGAAGCCCCTATCTAAACAAACAAAAACATGAAAGTAAATAAAGGGGAGAGGGCTAATAGTGAAAGTAAATAAGGGTGAACATAGTGAAAGTAACTTATATGTATATGTGAAATAAAACGATGAAACCTGTTGAAATTGTTTTAAGAAGGATGGAGAGGGAAAGATAGAGAGTGATAGAGGGGGTGAGTTTAATAAGAGTACTTTGAATTTATATATGGAAATTTCATTATAAGACACTCCACAAAGAAGCAAACAAAGCCAAAGGTGTGAATCTCACTCAGAGTTTGACCAACACAAAGGTTCCAAGTTATAGTGTTGATCTATATTCAGAATAATGAGCCTGGTTGCTCCTTATGTAGGACATAGTGAACACAAGATTATTGGTGGAAAATAAACAATCACTGCTCAGCAGAAATTAACACTAGCCACATATATGTCTTTGAAATGTTTACATGTTTCATGTAAATGTCTTTGAAGTATATACATATATTTATTTATTTATTTTTATTTATTTATTTATTGTCATCATGTGGCTTGAACTCTGGGCTTAAGCGCTATCCCTCAGCTCTTCAGCTCAAGGGGAGCACTCTACCACTTAAGCCACAGTGCCACTTTCGGTTTTCTAGTGGTTAATTGGCGATAAGAGCCTCATGGACTTTCCTGCCCAAGCTGGCTTTGAACTGTGATCCTCAGATCTCAGCCTCCTGAGTAGCTAGGATTACAGGCATGAGCCACCAGCGCCTGGCTGAAGTATAATTTTTACTGAAGGCAATCTTAGTTTAGATAAGCATCAAGTGCTGCCACTCAACACAAGTTACTAGTGACTACTATGGAAAACAGTACAAGGTCTAAAGTAGGGGAGTCAACATTTTGGGACCAGTTTTGTGGGTGGCTCTCTAGAAACTCTAGCCAGACTCTACAGGCAAAAGAAGCTACATAGCAGATTCTTGAGATCTTGTTATCTTCCTAGGGTCATTTTTGGGTAAGTCTGCTAGCCACCAATACAATCATACATATTGTTGGTAGTCCAAACCCAATATGTCTGCTGCTTTTCATACTTCTTCCAAGAGCTTCTTTAGACAATAAAGCTACCTATTGTAAGAACTTCCAACATTTCAGTGTCCTTGATCTTCAGATGTCACCAATGGGAATCATATGAAAACAAAGATAATTTTTCTATTGCATTGGTTATATTTAGGAAAAAGATGCCATTTACTGGGAAATAAGAGGCAATAGTAAAATATTGTCATGATATATAAATAGCAAAACAGAATAACTCTTGCTTGTGAAATTCCACTAGTAGAAAGGACACATATTTCTAAACCTCACATGTGTAAAAGACCTTATCATTTCTGTGGCTCTACATCTATCCTGTTATTCAGTACTCAATGGATACTTGTTGAATCGGACTCAAAGCTGATACTCTGGGTTAGAAAATTACATTATATTTTCTATACTTATGAATTGTTTCTCCTGAACTTCTGGAATTGAGTTGGCCTCTCAGTGTTTTGTAAGCTATTAGCGCTTTAAAGCACCTTTCAAGATGAAGAAAATTGTTGTACTTTCATTAGAAAATGACCAGTCTTAGATACTTTCATCCCTCTTTATACAAAGCAGATTTTAATAAAACTACAAAAGGCTCTGAGCCAATGCCAGTGGCTCATGCCTGTGGTCCTTGCTTCTTAGGAGGCTGAGATCTGAGGGTTCTGGCTCGAAGCCAGCCAGGGCAGGAAAGTTCAGAAGACTCTGATATCAAATTAATCACCAAAAAATCAGAAGTGGAGGTGTGGCACAAGTGCTAGTGTGCTAGGCTTGAATAACAACAACAACAAAAGACAGGCTATGAGAAGTATCTATAATTAGATGAATTGTGGTAGTCTCCTTCCGGGGAAGTTGTAGCTCTTCTTAGTCCCAGATCCTACAGGTCATGCAACCTCAGGGAATCTCCAACCAAGAGAGGGTAAAAATCAAATGAAGAATATCCCTGGTATATATCACTATTTTATATTTTTACATTCTTCTCTATTAGGTAAGCCTGTAGTATTCCATTATGCATAAACTAATGGCTAACCCTGTTCAAGTTTCCCTCAAACTTACATTGTTTCCATTGAGGCCATGAATTTATATTTATCTGTCTTTCACAGATCTAAAAAATTTTGTTACCAGAATTGGTGTCAGACACTTTACAGTAGTGATTGTATGGCTTTTGTGCAGAGCTATGAGCCAGCATACGCCCTGAGAATTTGTTTGAGAAAAGGTTGTGATTATTGTCACTAAAAACAAGTAAAATCAAATCAAGGGCCGTAATGGGTAACTCCTGTTCTAGAGTATGAAAAATGAATATCTTTTTCATAAAAAAAATTGAAGAAAAATGTGTACTAAATTTGATTAGATTAATACAAACCTACTCAATCTTTTTTTTAATTAATGTTTGTATTTGCTGATTTTCTGCTACTGGCAGATTAATGATAATCCCCACACACACTGTATTTCCAATGAATTATGAGCTATAGTGATTTTTCCTTAGCTTAATATTGCAGTCTTTTCTACGCTATTCAAGCTCTCTTTCTGGTTTAAGATTTAATTAAGATGTTTCTATAGTGCTTAGAGAGCACTGCACTAATGATCATTCATCATTAGATAATGCTGCCCATAAAAGAAATGCATTACAACTTCCATTTCTATCTATGACAAAGCAGCAACTAGCCAATTAACACACCAAAATCAACTATAAAACTGGATAAAATACAAAAGCAAAAAAAAATCATTTCAAATCAGGCAAGTCTTGAAGACCAAGTGTCCAAAGGACAAGGTTTTTAGGACGAACTCAACATTGTGTGTGAGTTGCATCCTTTCTGATACTTTCCAACTCTTCAAGATTTTCAGAAAGAAACAAGAGGTTATTGGAGGGGAAAAAAAGCAGAAATCAGTTGATGAGGGGAGTGTCTCAAGGATATGAACAAATAGATAGCTGTGTCTAGGCTTGATAAGGCAACCAGGCCTTGAAAAACCTAGAAAATAAGAAATGAGGCCCCCCCCCCAAAAAGAAATGTGCCCACTGTTCTCTATAGCAAACTCCCTACCAAGATATTTGCCCCATCTACAAGTAGGCAAGTGTGGTGGTCATGGGGGGGGGGCACTAAAAGGTAAAAATAAAATTCCTCAAAGCAGTATGTAGGTCAAGCAACCAGTTAGGCTTATTATTTGGGGGTGGGGGGTATGTTCCAGAGGTCTAGGCAACTGGTGGTAGAGGACCCTTATGACAACTGAACCAAGCTTGAGATGCCTGTTCCTTCACTAGGTTGAAGAAAAAATTAGATCCTATTTAGAAATCATCCAAGCCATACAATAGATTTGGGAGGTTTCTCTGTTTTGGGCGAGTTTGTGAATTTTTGGTGAGATGGGGTCTTTAATTAGCCTCAAAGTCACAATGTTCATATCTAAACTCAGGTTCCTGAGTGCTCGGGTTACAGGTAGGTGCCACCACATCTAGACCACCTCCTTTTCTTTTTCTTGCCCCAGTACTGGGGCTCAAGAACTCATGTCAATTCTTACTTGGCTTTTATTCACACCTAGCTGGCACTCTACCAGTGGTACCATGTATGCTCTACTTCTATTGGTTTGTTTGTTTGTTGTTTTATTTTTATTTTGTTTTTCCTGGATAATTGGAGAGAAGCATCTGCTCAGGCCAGCTTCAAACCTCGGTCTTCAGATATTAACCTCATGAATAGCTAGGATTATATGTGTGAGTCACTGGCCCCCATCTTTCCTATTATTTTTCATACAAAAGTGCAATTAGTGTACAAGTGAGTGTAGTGGCTCAAGCCTACAATCCTAGCTATTTGAGAGGCAGAGATTGGGGATTCAAGCTTCAAGGTCAATAGGCAAAAAAAAAAGAAGTACATCTTATCCGCAGAAACAGGAAGAAGCATAGGTAGGGGATTAAAGGCCAGACTAGCTAGAGCACAAAGTAAGACACTACTTCAAAATTTAATCATTGAAAAAGGGACTGCCGGTGTGGCTCAAGTGGTCAAGTACCTGCCTAACAAGCATAAAGCTTGAGTTCAATCCCCAGTATCCCCTGCAAAATGTTTTAGCATATAATAAAATGTTGCTGAGACAAAAAAGTAGGATATTAGACAGAGAAGGCAAGCCATAGAAGTGACCCACAGGTGACTCTGATTTTGGAATGATCAAAACAATTTAAAATCATTTCAATTATCTAATTATAATTATTAGTAAAATATTGTTTGACCTCTACACATACTGAAACTTATAATATGCCCTCAATAGTTGTACATCTTTAGCAAATTGAATGAAGTGAGAAATAAGTAATTTTAAAAATTAAGTTCTGAAAGATAATGCCTTTAATCCTGCTTCTTAGCTATGATGAAAATATTAGAGAGAAGACAAAGAAACATTACAAAATAATCTTCTGGTTTGAGGTTGTGCTTTTCTGTAAGCATATTCATTTTCTAAAAGGAGAAAATAATTCGTGTTGCCATTCAGAGAAGACAGTAAAGATGATGGAATAATTACAGAATCATCTAGTGACTCACATAGTGTCCCAAATGAAAAGATTATCTGCTGACCAGTAGGTACGTCTGCCTAAATGTCACAAGCAAATGAGCATGATACATGTGGTAGATTACCTGAATAAACACATACACTTGTATAAACACATGACATTAGTTCTCTCCTTCCAGGGTATATGTACCCAGCATTTGTTAGTGCCTTAGATGAACAGCAAAGAGGGAAAGCCCAGCATATTCAAGAATAGTCTGTGTGATGTGGAAGGCATATTCTTAAGCTTTTGAAAGTGTCTCTGAAAGGGTGGGTACAGAGCAAAGGAGCAGCAGTGGCCATAGCAGAACTGGGAGGCTATGCATCATTTCCTGCGGAGAATAGAGGAAAGAGTGGAGCAAAATAGAGAAAGAGGCTAATACTGAGCTTATGGCAAGAGACATAGAAAATGAGCACATGTACATCTGTATCCAAGGACACCAACCCCAGTTACATAACTGTGTATTGAGTCAACACGGAACCCCTTCCTATAAAAGGATGTGGGAAGAGGAAGAGGAAGAGGAAAGTCAGCATTGAAGACAACTGGTAGAGGTTGAGGCAACTCTCCTCCTCTAGGGGGCAGCACTAAATGCCCAGTTGTCATACATCATAAAGCTGTTTCTATTTAATTTTTAAACCTAATTTAAAGAAAATTAGTAAATCTTCACACAAAATCCTAAAGGGGATGAATCTATATTTTCCACTTATCTTTTTTTTTAGGTACCAACTTTTTTTTGGCACAAAACGAGATCTTTAATTTTTTTCATTTTTTCCAAGAGTTCCATAAAAGAGAGCGTTTTGTGTATGCATGCTTAAAGATTTTACCAACAATATCTACAACACATAGAATCTGCTCCCAAAAACTAAACCCAAATATTTTTCAATATGTATATGTTAATATGAACTGATCAGACAAACAGTAGTTTCTTTTTTAAAGAATGCTATAGAGTCTGAATTTTTCATCTAACTGGAGTGCTGTCGACTGTGTTAGGAATACATTTTCATATTTAGTTGAAATTTTTCTCTGACAGATACGAGATTTTAAAACATCTACATCATAATTCTATTTTTCAGATAACGACTAGCAGAGAACTTCCCAAACATGCAAAAAGATAGGCCTATTCAGATACAAGAAGCTTTTAGAAGCCCAAATAGACCAGACCAGAACAGGACATCCCACCATTACATTATAATCCACACAGGATCAATTCAGACCTAGGAAAGGATCCTTAAAGCTGTCAAGGAGAAAAGGGAAAACCAATTAGAATAACCTCAGATTTCTCAGCAGAGACAATTAAAGCAAGAAGAGACTGGCATGATGTATGCCATGCCCAAAAGACAAACAATTATCAACCAAGAAAGAATACTGTACCCAGCTAAACTCTCCTTTATAATAGAAGGTCAAACAAAAACCTTCCATAGCAAAGAAAAACTGAAACAATACATCTCCACCAAACCAGCCCTACAAAAGATATTTAAAGATGTCCTACACATAGAAGACAAACAAGACCACAATAAAGGCCAAGAAACTGCATCCAAACTGAGAAAAGAACTGTAGGAAGAACCCAGTTGTCACAGCCCCCAAGAAGGAGGATAACATGGCAGGAACTACCAAACACCACTCAGTCCTAACTCTCAATATTAATGGACTTAACTCTCCAATTAAGTGACATAGACTGTCTAGTTGGATTAAAAAGCAAGATAAGATCTTTCTATCTGCTGCCTTCAAGAATCACATCTTGCCCATAAAAACAAATATTCTGAAAGTGAAAGGCTGGAATACCAAGCAAAGGGCCCTTATAATCAGGCGGGAGTTGCAATCCTATTATCAGATAAAATAGACTTCAAATTAAAATTAGTGAGAAGAGATAAAGAAGGTCGCTATATATTAATTAAGGGATCTCTCCTTTAGGTACCAACTCTGAGACCAATAATAAGGCATTTCCTGACAGGCATGTGTCTCCCTACTGAGCAGAAGGAGAACAGAGACAGTACAAAACCCTACTAGCAGTGCTTGGAGGGTTGCATGATCATGATTGTAATTGAATAATATTCCTTCACTTTATAAGCAGAGTAAAGCAGTTCTTTTGTACCTTAAATCCCTGTGGTTAGGTTTGGTCTTTGGGGTGTAAATCTGACTGAATTTCAGTGTTAATAAATACTGTCTAAAAATTTTCAAAATTAAAACTATTGTTAAAACTCATTAAGAACTACTTATAAATGCAAACTCATGAAAAATACATCCAAAATATGTTATTAAAAGTTCTAAAAGTGAAAAAAAATGCACAGAAGTTAAAATGCTAATGAAATGTCTTTCCCAGGAGAAGGGATGGGAAAGGATTAAATAAACTACTGTTGTGTGACTCCAACTTAAGCAACAATATCCAGGAAGAACCTATTATCTCCTTTTCCAGGCAAGTTATTTACTAAGTTCACTTTTTAAACAGCACAAAATTGCAAAATGCAATTCATTTTTTAAATAATTGGAAATCAGTATTGTGAATGGATTTTGATTGCTAGAGGGAAAAAAATCAGCTTCTTCTTATTAGCAAAGTGCAGCCAAAAATGAAGCAAGACAAATAAAATATAGACTTGTTAATAGACCCTGGAAAAATAAATGAGGTTTTTTAAATTTCTTAGTGACTGTGGTGAGAGTGTTTATGTCACAGAGGGAAAGACAGCTCTGTCACAAATCTGAAGATAAAGCAGGGAGCATAAGAACTCAGCACTGGATTAGGTCAGAAGGTTTCCCCTTTACCCTCTGAGGATATTTTTGAAATAATAAACTAAATATCAAATCATTTTCTTCAGACTTACTTTTTTCTTATTTTTGTCAAGTTTTAATATACAGGAAATCCCTGTGTATTTATTTCACAGGCCATACATCTTCCAAGGTACATAACTTGATGGAAAGAATTGAGTGCTAGATTGCTTTTCACTTTAGAGCATTCATTTGCTCATCTGTAAAATGCAGAAGTGAATACTATTCAGCAAATCTAAAGTTGTGAAAAGATAGCTGAAAGAAAAGTCTATTGAAAGTGGCTTTTTATGTTTCTCAGAGTTTTAACTAGACTCTAGATGAAGTATACAAAAAGTGAACAGCAAAGAGGCCAAATACTCCTCACAGATAGCAGGAAAATCCTGATATCAACAACCCACACTCTGAACCACATCTATTGATGTATTTAAATCCCATTCTGGAAATTCCAAGTGGAAAGTTATTCTCTTCCCTGTGGGGAAGTTATGAACAAAGTGTTTCTACCCTCCTAAGTGAAGTTAGGAAGATCACAGAATAAACTCCAGCAACTCATTGTGTGGCTGTATATTTTCTCAGTGATTGATACTCATATGTTTAATACTGGACTGTCAGCAGAGTGAACAATGCTTAGGTGGGTACTAGAAGAACTTGGCAAATGGTCCTGCAAGAATCTGGACATATTGGTACATGAAAATGGATGCCTGCTTCTTGCCTAACAAATTGCCAGTGGCAGAGTCTGGCATGTATTCTAATTACAAAATAACCATGATTTCAAAGCAAGGGAAAAATCTGTGTGGGGTAGCTCCCCGGAAACCAAGTAAGTATGACAAAAGTTATCAGACTGTAACTGTCCTTATTTCCACCTTACCAAGAGAGTGACCAGAAATAAAGCACTATGGAGTACTGCCCAAGAGGAATTTAGGGATCAAAGAAATACTTCACAAGGGGTCGACAATGGAAATCAGCATTATCATTATCATCAAGAAATGAAGCAAGAATACAATGTAACTTCAGGGTACACAAACAACCACTAAGAAAATGGCCATGTTTGGAAGCTTGCCATTCAGAGAACATCTACAACATGACAGAAACAGCCTCACTACTGTGAGAAGTTTGATATTTTCTTCACTAATCTGTTCTCTGATTAAGGAGATAGAGGGCCTACTACTGCAAATTATCCACCTGAGAATTAGGGAGAGCCAGAAAAAAAAAGAAAAAAGTTTTGAATATTGTCTGATAGTTATGGTTTCCTTTGGACCAGAAGAAACCAGAAAGCTTTGGAATTTGCCAAGTGTAGCATCTACTATCAGAGAAAGGGAATCTAATGTAAAGATAATGATTGAAGGAAAATATAGAACTACTGCAAATGTATACCTTGATTTTACACTGTACAACAAACTGGTTACATAG
The DNA here is from genome assembly GCF_019054845.1 of Dipodomys spectabilis. NCBI lineage: Eukaryota > Metazoa > Chordata > Mammalia > Rodentia > Heteromyidae > Dipodomys > Dipodomys spectabilis. Next base: position 2,984,193 of record NW_024870730.1, read on the forward strand.
ATTATAATGTATTTTAAAATGTTTAAAGTGGTATAGAAATGTGATTGTTTTGTTATTTTAAATCATAAAGACAGGTCTGGGTTAAATGTAGTGACACACACCTGTAATACCAGTACTTAATGGACAAGGCAAGTGGATCATGAGTTTGAGAATAGGCTGAGCTAGACAGTGAAACCCTACCTCAAAAACAAGGTAAGTAAAACTAAGACAGGTGAAAAATAGGCTTACTGTTTTCTTTCTTAAATTTAAAAAGTATATCAGAGAAATATTTCCTCATTTCTATCATATTATTCATCATCAATATTCTTCAGTGAATATTCATCCATACAAAATTTGAGTAGGTCCCATGTTATTAAAAATGAAACACTAGCCCACTTCTTATATCTCCTAATTTATTTCTTAAATTTTCATATCAATGTGTATAATTGTTGTATCCCATGTGCATGTTCCTTCTTCAGTAAATAGGCTTTTTTGTGTTTCTCCACATTTCCCACTTATCAAACACACACACACAAAATGTCCTTTAACAACCTTCTCTGACCTTTCTAGATTAGTGACATAAACCTCCTACTTAACAACGATTAAAATCCATAACTAAATAACATTGCTATTTGGAATCATAACCCTCATCCTTTCATTGCTCAGAACTGTCTTTGGGCTCAGTTAAGAGACTCTAATGACCTTGGCATTTAACCTTTTTTGCCAGTACTGAGGTTTGATCTCAGGTTCTTATGTCCTCACTTGGCTTTTATGGTCAACATTCTACTACTTGAGCCACTGCTCCATTTCTAGCTTTTTGATGGTTAATTGAAGATAAGAGTTTCATGGATTTTTCTGCCCAGAATGGCTTTGCACCAGGACCCTCAGATCTTAGTCTTCTAACTAGGATTATGGGCATGAGCCACCAGTGTCCAGAAACCCTGAATTTTTAAGAGCCAGGTTTTAGGGCTAGTGAAAACCTCTTCCTTGGTCTGTCACCTTGAGTGTAGACTACAAGAATGTACCTTTAAGTGTTGATGACTTTTGGTGTGGAAGGAATCTGTACAAGTGAATCAATATAAAATATCTCTTAGTTTAAACTCTTCGAAAAGTCAAAATTGGGGAAACGTTGAGGATGCTATGTAGTTTTGTCACAGAACTTTATAAAACCAAGATTTTTAATTTCAAATTTGGACTTCTAGATAATTATGAAAGTCCACTTGTCACTTGAAGCAGATAAAATGTAATGTATTTAACAGTTGAGACATTTGGTATATAGGCCTGCATTTTAACTTTTCTGCCATCGCATCATCCTGAACATCACATGCTAATAGTAGAGCCAAGGGTATGCGCAGAAGGTGATTAGTGAAAACGTACTGCCATTCAATTTTTAAATATGTGAGTTATTATGATATTGATTAATATTCTCTGTTTTGTTTTCATGAGGCTTTTATTTCCTTTATAAGATCATCTTCAAAATATATCTAATAGGCATCTGATAGTGAATGTTCCTGTCCATCTACGCCTGTTCTAGAAAGTACAGACTGTCTTAAACCTCTGCCCAGCCAACCAAGGGTTGTTTGAGTCATCCTTTTGCCTTTTCTGATTGAACAAAGGTGAAATCCAGATACGAGTTGGACAAATTATAATCTTCCAAAAATAAGCAATTTCTTTAGGTCATATGATCTAAAGGACATAATGCCAAGGTGGGGGTCACGGTCACTATGATAGGCTCTTGAGCAAATGGAGCAGAAATCTATCTGCAGACAGAGAGAATAATAAAGCAGATGCTCAGAGAGTCTTTCAGCAGAGATCCTTTATAGCATATGAGAGAGAAGGATACAAAGAAGGGGGAATGGGCAAGGGGAAGGAGTAGGGAGAGAGGAGGGAAAGAGAGAGGGAGAGGGAGAAGGAGAGGGAGAGGGAGTAATTTGTGCAGTTTTTCACATCCTGTTTCTAGACCAAGTAACTGACACTACATTTTCTCCTTTGAATTCTAAAAACATATGTTTTACATTTTTATATTACTTACTTAACTTATGCTGACTTAAGTAGAACCTAGAAGCTGTCATATTTCAACAAAAATCAAAGTTTTTGTATATCTCATTCAATTCTATAATGATCTTTTCCATACAGTTCATATACAGAAACAAGATCAAATCAAATTTTCACCTCTATAAGTATCCTATGTTGTAGGCACTATTGTTATTACAACTTTAAGAGGTGAAAACTGAGACACACAGAAGTTACCCATTCAACCAATAAGATTTATCATTCAAATAGGATTCAAAGGCTATGTGGTTCCAGGAGCCACTCAAGAATTATAATTCACAGATCAGTCCTCTTGCTGTAACTCAAAATAATCATATTTTACAGAATACTTAGTATAACTCACAATTTAGAAATTACAATCAGCAAAGTAAACAAAACAACATCATATTAGAAAAGTAAATTGAAAAAGAATATAATCCCAGGTCTTTTGAAATTATGAATTTGATCTGTATATTTAAAGTCATAAAACCTCTAGCCTTCTTTTATGGAATGCCTCATTGACCATCCTTTCTCAGAAGAACTACATAAAAGATTGACATAATATAAAATCACAATAAAATTGGGGAATTTATTTAAGTTTTCCAATGAATAAACAGAAATGAACTAGAGAGCAGTGATAAGATAAAATATTTATAAAACACTCCAGTGATAGAGTAATAGTTTTACACAGCTGAGGATCTCTTTTCAGGTTAAAATAATTCTGTATGTATTCTTTATTTTTCTAAAACATATATTTACTTAGTACATAAGGATCTATGATTGTTGTGTGATTAAATTTTAAGGTTTTCTTCTTAGTAAAATCTACCACTTTGTCACAAAGTGACAATGTAACAAGGTATAATCTGAATGTAACAATAATAAGCAATGCTGTGCATTAGATCATTAAGAATTATGTAATAACAATTGTATGTCTATACTCTAAGCTCAATTTGAAAGGCCCAGGAGAAATAAAAGAGCAAAGCCTCACCACAAAGACTGCACAAACAGGCTCCGAAGAGAAAGAAGACACACGTGAGACAAGTACACTGTGAGGTAAAGAGAAACTTCTTTATATGGTCACGCTGTCAGCCCATTAGAAAACTTTACATCGCAGCAGAAGATCCAGTCATGCATTGTGTAGTATGAAATAAAAATGTAACAACGAAGAGAAACTGGAGAAGCAGATGTCAAGAAAGGTATCTGGGTTGAGGGGAAGGGTGGGTTTGGAAGGGAGGGAGAGGAATGATGCAAGGAATGACATCAATCAAGATGCACTGTATCTATAAACTGATTTGTTAAATGGTAACTCCTTTGTATAAGCATGCAAAGTTGATTGAAAAATATATTCTTGTGGCAAAAATATAGTAGTGTTTCAATAAGAAGAAAGAGGCCAAAATTTAATTCCACAGATGCATCATAAACAAGTTGGGAAACAAATTATATATTGTGATTTGTCACCCAATCATTACTTATGGACTAGAAGATAGTATTCTTGTTACTAGCAATGAGTTTTGCAAGGGTCTAGGCAATCAGAGTGGTTCCATATTTCCTTCCACAGTCTCTGGACAAGACTTATGGCAATCAGCCTAGGATGTCCTTTGGTCTGCGTGACCTAAAGAAGACATTTGACTTTTTTTAAGAAAGGATGCCTTAACAAAAGGGGCATCTAGGATAATCTTATCAGACAAGTAGAAAATGTGGAAAGCTATGCACATATGACCATATAAGATGGTGCTAAGAAATGAACCCCAAGTTAGGGACACAAGAGGTTTTATCTTTGTTGCTGTTGTTTCTTTGTCAGTCAGGGGGCTTGAACTCTGGGCCTAGGCACTGTCCCTCAGCTCTTCAGCTTAAGGCTAGCACTGTACCACTTGAGCCACAGCGCCACTTCCAGTTTTCTAGAGGTTTATTGGAGATAAGAGTCTCATAGACTTTACTGCCTGGGATGGCTTTGAACCGTGATCCTCAGCTCTCAGCCTCCTGAGTAGCTAGGATTACAGGCATGAGCCACTGGCGCCCGGCTGTTGCTGTTATTTTTAATGTACTTATAATGTACTATGTGATTTCTTTTGTTTCTTTTGTATATTCTTCCTCCATGGTATAACCCCTGTTTTCACTATTTGATTCTGGTACCCTACATCTTCGATATACATTTTTCTAATTTGGGGAGGGGAAGGGAAAAAACAAAATGCTGAGACAAGGATACAGGTTGACCCATTGTAACAATGAGATGTACAAGACACTATGTTAAAAATGAACTTTACAACCTTGTGGGGGAGGGAGTTGGAGAGGTGGGGAGGGAAGGGAGAAAAACAAAGGAGAAGGTAACAATGCTCCATAGGAAATGGACTCATTGCCTTACTCATGTAACTGTAACCCCCTATACAGTATCTTTACAATAAAAAATATATATTAAAAAAAAAACAAGGGATGCCTTCAGTCACGTTAAGAAATCTAGCAAGCCGGGCACCAGTGGTACACGCCTGTAATCCTAGCTACTCAGGAAGCTGAGATCTGAAGATCTCGGTTCAAAGCTAGCCCAGGCAAGGAAAGTCCGTGAGACTCTTATCTCCAATAAACCACTCAGAAAAACGGAAGTGGTGCTGTGTCTGGAGTAGTAGAGCACTCGCCTTCATCTGAAGAGCTGAGGGACAGTGCCCAGGCCCAGAGTTCAAGCCCCACAACCAACAACAACAAAAAAAAAGCAAGCAAGCAAACAAGCAAGCAAGCAAGCAAGAAAGAAATATATTGCCTTCCTAGAAACAAATAGTCTTCCTATGATAATACAAAAAGGAAGACAGAGCAAAGAAACGAAGAGGAGCAAAAGTATGGGTCTCTGGTCGTTGTGCATATTCTCAAATATTGAAAAAGGAAGTATGGTTCTTCATAATTATGGAAAAATAGAGATGGTTTCTACTTTAAAGTATTTTCAGCATGTCATGGCACTGATTTCTGATTCTGTTCACAGTCCTTAAAATCATGGCACCTAGAAAGAAGAATTTGGTGTTCTAGTCACATAATACTTTCACAGATAATATATCGTAAAAATCAAGAAAATGCATAGGAGATTTTCAAAACATTTCTAGTCTGTGCAATGCTGCCCATCCTACTTTACTTCAATGATTATCACTTTATTAAAAGTGAAACACAATTTTCTAGGCCTCTATCTCAGAGATAGTTTTGAGAGTCAGGGATTATGAAAAGACTATGTTATGATAATGCATAATGAGCTTTTAGGAAGAATATAGCATAATTGCACTGAAATGAAAATCACTCCCAAGCTGGTTAATGGCCAAATTTATATTCCCTTCTAAGAACTAAGTTTTATGAATGTGTTTTAGTCTCTAAACCACTCAGAATACCAGTCATAAAACTTCTTTTGTCAATCAGAGTTCCTTGAATCATTTTCTTCTTCAACATACTTGAAACATTTGTGATGTTAAAGCAGAAACAAAATGAAAATAAGAGTGAATTGATATAACTCTTATTTCAAATAAGAAGACATTGAATGCAACCAACATATAGTTCTTTAAATTAAACCTCTACTCCTTTAAAATGTTTCTTATTTTCTTCTTAAAATCTCCTTAAAATTGTTTCATTACACTCATAGTATGGAAGTGAAATTGAGGACACCCAAGAGTCTCATTCAAATCTCTGTTTCATCATTTTACTTGCAGCCAGAACAACATAAAAATATAGAAAATTAATACTAAATTTGATAGAAAAAAAACAAATTTTAGCAAATTATATCAAGCTTTGTTAGAAATGTTATCATTATTTTGAGTGCTAAATGTTGCTCAATATTTTAAATTTTAAATTTCTTTTTGTCTGCAATGTATCTCTTTACATCATCAATGATTGTCCTTTTATTATCTTTCCTACTTTTTAATTTTTTTGCCAGGCCTGGGGCTTGAACTCAGGGCCTGGGCACTGTCCCTGAGCTTCTTTTGCTCAAGGCTAGCACTCTCCACTTGAGCCACGCCACTTCTGGCCTTTTCTGTTTATGTGGTACTGAGGAATTGAACCTAGGGCTTCATGCATGCAAGGCAAGCACTTTACCACTAAGCCACAGTTCCAGCCTACTACTTGTTAATTTTTATTGATATATTATACATATTTATGCAGTATAGTGTGGATACAAATATGTAATGATCAGATAGGCTAACTGGTATATCATCATCATCCTAAATATTTCTAACTTCTTTGTGATGGACACAAATGTCCTTTCTACTAGCTATTTTGAAATAAACAGTTATCATCAACCAGGTAGTTTACAATTGTTCCAACATTGTAAGTTATTCTTACTATCCAATTGCACCTCAATCTCTCTCTCTCTCTCTCTCTCTCTCTCTCTCTCTCTCTCTCTCTCTCTCTCTCTCTCTCTCCTTTCTCTCTCTCTCCCTTTCTCTCCATGCCTCTATTCTTCCAGTTCCACCCTAACCAATCATTTTTCTACCTGCACATATAAGTGAAAAGGTACCTAGTTCTTACAAAACGAGAAGCACACTCAGCCCTCTCTTATCAATTCCCCATATTAGCTCACTGCTGACAATATGTTCCAGCAACTGTGTAGAAAAGAATGAAACTATCATGATCCCTGGGCCTTTGCAAGACTCATTTCTATTTGAATATGGACTACTTTTCCTAGCCTACGTGGTGGCAGGAATAGAAGCTGGGAGAACAATCACAAGTAAGAACATTAGGTATTATTTATCTTTCTATGTCTGGCATATTGCACTCAACACAATGTCCTCCTGGCTCATCCTTGTTGCTGCAAATTTCTATATATTTGTCTGTGAATACTATCGCATTGTATATAAATGAAACATTTACTTTATTCATTCATCTATTGATGGACACCTGGGTTGATTCCACATCTTGGCTGTGGTGAATGTTGGGGCAACGAGCATGGAAATACAGATATCCCTCAGCATACTAATCTCATTCCCTTTGGAAATACACCCCATCGTGGAATGGCTGAATCATGAGCTAGTTCTATTTATAGATTTTTGAGGAACATCCATATGATGTTCCATAATGGTCAAACTAATTTATATTCCCACCAACATATTAAGAGAGTTTCTCTTTCACCATATCCTTTCCAGCATTTGCCATTTTTTGTCTCTTTGATAATAGCCTTTTATGACAGGGATGGGATGAGATCTCATTGTCATTTTGATTTGCATTCTCCTAATGATTGTGATATTGAACATTTGTCATACACTAATTATTTGGATATCTCTTTTCAGAAATGTCTACACACATCATTTAATCATTTTTAATTGAATTATTTGGGGTTTTGTTGCTCAACTGGGTTCCATACATATTTTGAATATTAATCTCATACCAGAAAAAAAAACTTCACACTTGATTTTTCCCATTTTGTAGATTTTTCTTCATTCTGTTGATTTCTTTGTTGTAGACAAGTTTTTAGTTTCATATACTCCTATTTGTTAATTTTAGCTTTTGTTGCTTGTTCTTCTAAGTGTCCTAACCAAAAAGACTTTTCTAAAACCAGTGATCTGAAACATTTTTCCCATGACTTGTCTTAATAATTTCCTATTTCCTGGTCTAACATTTAGGTCTTTCATCCAATTCATCTTGATTTTTGGATTTGAGGGCAAAAAAGTGTCCAGTTTCACACTTTTGCATAAGAATAGCCAGTATTCACAGCACCATTTATTGAAGAAATGTTTCTCTGCCAATAATAATGTCCTCCCCCCCCCCCCCCCCACCTCCTCCTCCTCCGCCTCCTCCTCCTCTTCCTTTTTCTTTCTTCCTCTTTCTTTTCTGCTGGTCCTGGGACTTCAACTCAGGACCTGAGTTTTTTTGCTCAAGGCTAGTGCACTATGTCCACTTGCCACGGATCTACTCCAGCTTTTCTGGTGCTTAGTTAGAGATAACAGTCTAACTTTCCTGTCCAGGGCTGGTTTCAAACCATGATCCTTAGATCTCAGTCTCCTTGGTAGCTATAATTAAAAGCATGAGTCTCTGGTGCCCACATCATGTAGTTATTATTATTTCATCAGGTAGTTATTGGTCTTTCACCTGGCTGAGAAGCATTTTGTTTCCCATTTCTCTCAGAAGGATTGCTTGATTGAGTATAATATTCTTGGTTAGCAGCTTTTTCCCTCTTAGACAACCCTGAAGCATCTCATTCCCTCCTGGCCTTTAAGCTTTCTGCTGGTACAGTTGCCCTCAGTTTCATGAAGATTCTAACTATGACTTTATGCTTTTATTCCTTTCAGATTTCTTCATTTTTGTCTTTTGACAGTTTGATAATAATGTGAATTAGAGGTGATGCCATTGGGTTGAATCTAATTGATATATTTAGGTGCTTTACACATCAAAATACTTCTAATATCCCCAAATTGAAAGGTTTGGAGTTATTTTTCCTCTAACTGGGTTAATCCAAAAATACTTGATTTTGAGCTCAGAAACTTTTTTCTCTGCTTCATCTTATTTATTTTTGAGCTGTTTGTATACATTTTTATTGTATAAGTTGAAGTCTTCAATATTTGGTTCTTATGGTATAATCTTATTGAATTTATTATTCAAATTGCTAAGGTTTTCCTGGTTTCATTTAATTATTTATCAGTATTTTTATTTTAGATAAGAGATCTTTGGTTTCTTTGTTATTATATTTAAGTAGTTATACAAAGGGATTAGCATTTAACAAAGGAGTTTATGAATAAAATGCATCTTGATTAATTTCACTTTTTGCAACAATTTTACCCACCTCTCCCAAGTCATTCCTTTCTTTACTTTTCTTAATTTTGTAGGGTAGACATTGAATTCTTGACTGCATTCTTCACTCTTCCCCCCTTTATTCCTCTAACCCTTTCCCCTTGTCCCCATCCCATCCCTTACAAGTAAATACCTTAGTCCTAACTATAAAAGTATACATAAAATCATTGTAAGCACTATCTGAAAACAATAAGGGATGGAATCTAAGATAAAAGCAGAGGTAACTATGAATTCATATGATTAGTTATTTGAATTTTACTGTTCAAATTAGTTATTGGAATTTCTGTGCTATTTTATTTCTTCACATAACTTGCTTATGCTTTTAATGACAAAAATATCTCAGAAAAATATATTCTGGGACTGGGAAGGTGGCTCAGTGGTAGAAAGCTTGCCTTGCATGCATGAGGCCCTGGGTTTGATTCCTCAGCACCACATAAGCAAAAAGAAAAAAGCCCGGAAGTGGTGCTGTGGCTCAAGTGGTAGAGCGCTAGCCTTAAGCTGAAGAGCTGAGGGACAGCGCCCAGGCCCAGAGTTCAGGCCCCACGACCGGACCCAAAAAAAAAAAAAAAAAAGAAAGAAAAATATATTCTATTTTAATATCAGTCCAAATAAACATGTATTAGTACTATGTTAAGCACATTAACCTGCTGACTTACAAAAAGAACCCACTAACATTCTTTCATTCACTGGAAAAAGGACAAATAGAATAGGAAAACTGTTCACCTCTAGACTAAAGCAATTAATTTTAAGTATCACTAGATGAATGATGCTATGAGAAATAAATTCACTGAATAATAACAATGAAAGAAGATAAATTACAAAAGATGCCCAGGTAAAAGCAAATATACTAACGGAAAGCACTTGAAAATTAATCTCCACCAATATCATTGGAAGGCTCAAAATACCTATTAGATGTTATTTTTGAACTTCCATAACTGTCCCCATGGTAACACTCAAGGGTAATTCAGATGGAAATTTTAAATGAAGACCCATAGTTTGGACAAAAAGAACAAATGTCCACCGCTCTCTAACCTAATTGAACAGATGAATCTACTTCTTTCTCTGGTAGTACTTGGGTTTGAATTCAGAACTTTGTACTTGCTTTAAAACTACTTTATACTTTATAGTTATTAGGCAAATATCCTCCAGTTGAACCATGCTTTGATTCAATCTATCTGATTTTTTAAATTTTCTTTTGTTTCTTTTCATTTGTGTGTGGGGGGGGAGTATTCTAGGATTTAAAGTCTGGGCCTTGCGCTAAAATTTTTGCTTACATCTGGTACTCTACCACTTGACTCATGCTTTCAGTCTTCCCTCTGAATTTAATAGCAAATATGTCCTTGTTATAAAGAGAGCTATGTCAGTTTAATGACTAGTCAACATACAAGATATGGTATTGGCTAATAAAAATAGTACTTTTAAGGCACCAATAATATATATACAATCCCTAATTCTCAAAACAATCCTAAAATCAGGACTTACTATCTTTATTTTATAAAATAGAACCAGAGACCTAGAAAAGTTAAAATATGTAAAACCACACAACTAATAAAAGACTAATAAAACCCATAGTCTACATACTATACTATAAACTCCCAATTCTTCTTGCCCTGAACCTATGTTCATCAGGAAAATTTTGTATCATATTTATGTCTGTATAAACTTTCTCTTCAGACAATAAAATTGCGTATTAATCTTTCATATATGCCTTGTGAGATATATATTTCAAGTTTTAGAAAATTTATGTCAATTTATGTCAATTTTACTTATATTTTAAAGCATGCTAGGATTTAAATATATACTTAGAATCACAAAGGTATGAATTGTAAAAAAACTCTATTATATCTAGGCATACAAATAAAGTAGCATCTTGAATATGTAAAGGACTGATCCACTAATATATAAAGGACTAGCCTATAGTACTGCACACCTGTAATCCCAGAACTGAGATGCTAAAGTATAACAAGCTTAAAACCAGGCTACACTACAAAAGAAGACCCTCTTTCAAAGAAGAAAACATCAAAAAAAAAAACACAACTAAAAAAATTCAACATTATCAGAAGGATGTGAATGCTAAGATTGCTTTCAGAGAAAAGGAAATACTGATACTTTGTATGCTTTAACTTGTATGATTTCCTGATATTCTTATACTGCCTCCACCTTCCAATTGCAGAATGACTGGTTGTGTTTAAGTGTTTTAACTCATGGAATTTTCTGCCCTACAGAGAAATCAAATTCATGTCCTTGGCCTCTTTAAAGCTATTCCACTAATCACCATTATTCAAATTTACCTTTTAAACATTCCAACAGCAATTATCTTCTGTAGTATTATTTTGGTAACTAATCATGCACTGCTATATGACAAACTTATTGTGTTCTTGAGCTGTTATTTAACTATTTTGTTCTTTATGCTATTGTACAACTTTCCTACTATCATAAAATTCTCTTCCTAATACCCTGGCACTGATGGTTTAATCTACTCATGAGTCTGAGATCAGAAAAACGTAATTCAAAGCCAGACTGGGCAGGAAAGCCCATGAGACTCATATTATTAACCTATTAACCTCCAGGGGGAAAAAGCCAGAAGTGGAGCTGTGTCTCAAGTGGTAGAGCACTACTAGCCTTGAGCACTGAAGCTCGGGGGCATCTCCCAGACCTTGATTTCAGGCCCCAAGTCTGGCACACTCTCTCGCTGTCTCTCTCTCCCTCTCTTTCTCTATCTTCCTAAAGCATAACTATTAAAATAACATCACAAGCTCTCTCTTGTTTTCTTCTCATTTCTAACACATACATTTTCAAATCTCTTGGATCTCTGCTTCTGTAGCCATCTTTTATCTGACTCATTTCTGCTTTCTTCTGCCTGGATGAAAACTCTAATCCTTTTTAGGTGGGCCTACTACATGCTTCAGAATATTTGCCATCTGAAAAGTGGGAGTCACACCAGCAGATACTGTGATATCTGATGTAAATTCATTGGCTAAGCATTTTAATTACTTTCATTTTGTTGACAAGGCATTCCCAACGCTGCAGCAGGACTTTGTAATAGGTAGGACTAAGGGCTACAGTTCAGTTTCTAATTACGGGACTGGGGAATAGGTTAGTGGTGCAGCTTTTTCCCACATTCTCAAGGCATCAGTCATAGTTCCCCAGCATCACTCAAAGAAACATGCTAGGCTATCTTGTGTTTGACTTATATGTTATATAGATTGAGAGCAAGGCTGGTTAAGGGTTCAGATGTCCATTTCTGCTGTGCTCGCAACTAAAAGTTCCCCTTCATTAGGTACTGGAAGACAGTGCTGGTCACACAGCGTGTTTTAGTCTACCAATAATGCAGCACACATATAATGTCCATCCATTAACACCAGATATAAAGAAGAGTGTCAACAATGGAATTCTATGCCTCCATCAGAAAGAATGACATTGCCCCATTTGTTAGGAAATGGAAAAACTTGGAAAAAATTATATTAAGTGAAGTAAGCCAGGCCCAAAGAAACATAGGTCCCATGGTTTCCCTTATTTGCAATATCTATGTATGAGTCAAGCGGAAAAGGTCAGATAATATGATGTTAGGAAAATGAACCCTTAGATATGTATTTTAATGTTTTTTTTCCTTTCATGCATTTGTTTCTAACGCATTTATAAGATTATCTCTTTGTAGCTTTGTATGTCCCTCCCCCACAGTATAACCCCTGCTTTCACTATATTTGATATCAGTATAACTTGTAGAGGAGATGGGGAAAGACAAGTCATTTAAGGATACAGGTGGACCTGTTGCAATAATGAGAAGTACAAGTTGTCATGTCGAAAACGAGCTTTACAATGTTGGTGCAGGGAGGGGGGGGGAGGCAGGGAGGATTGGGTGGGGGGGGTGGGGGGGGAGGCTGGGAAGGGATGTGAAGGGTAAACAAAGGAGGAAGCTGCAATGCTTGATAAGAAATGTACGCATTAAACTGCCCATGTAATTGTAACCCCTCTGTACAGTGTGTTCACAAAAAATAAAAATTCAAATTTAAATTTAAAAAAAAAGAAAATAGAGAAAGTGAAAAAAAGAGTGTCAGCAGAGATGACCATTATAAATAGTCTAATGAATATTTTAAAAATACTTTTTGCTTGTAAATACATGTAGTATTTGTTTATTGTGTCCTTAAATGGATGGTAGAATTCAACAGTAAATCCATTTGAGACTGAAGTTTTCAATGTAAAGAGATTGCTAGCTACAAATACTATTCCTTTTATAGGCAGGGGTCTGTCTCCATAGGCCTCCCTCCCAAAAGTTTCATCACCTCCTGTGGCACCACCCCAGCAACCTCCCATAACAAGGAAGCTTAGAATACATGGGGATACTCAGAATATCATAGCTCTGTAGATTGTACGATTGACTGTGGTCTGAAACGCAATGCCTGTGCCCTGTATCCAGGACAGAGTATAGGCTATGCTGACAACAGATCAAAATTCAAACTTTTAAGTAAGATTTCTACTGAGTGTATATGACTTTCATACTTATTTTTTGGTAAAGTCAAGAAATTATTAAATCAAATCATATTAACTTAAAAATCATTTATACTGTTAAGTAATGGACATAGATTTGGAATACTTTGTAAAGTTAGCCCCCTTTTAGAGAACAAAACAGGAAAAATAATAAATAAATAAGCATTTCTTTCTCTTTCTTTCTTTCTTTCTTTCTTTCTTTCTTTCTTTCTTTCTTTCTTTCTTTCTTTCTTTCTATCTTTCTTTCTTTCTTTGTTTCTGTAGTGTGGTGACTTAGTGCACCTCTTGTTTCTTCTGTCTAAATGCTAAAATGTTACAAGCACTTACCCAGTTTAGAACCTAAAGTATGGGGTATATGCTGAGGAGCATCCCAATAGTTTAACAGAATCAATACCAGGAAATTGGAATCTATTTTGTCTCAAGAGGAAAGGGATGAGGCCAAAGGGAAGGGAGTAGAAGAATGGAGAAAGGAAGGGTGGATGAATGGAGTCACAATATTCAATGTACGTATGTGAAAATGGAACTAGGTAAATTGAGGGGAGGGGTAGGGATGGGAGCAAGAGGAAAATGATAAAAGAAGTGATATTAATCAAGCTGTATTGTATTCACAAACTGACATATTGAACTGAAACTTTTTGCACAACTACTTCAGGGTAATAAAAATGTAAAGCCATTCTTGATAGCTTCAACAACTTCTACTGATGATAAATATAATCCTTGATCGATAAAGAAATAGGAAAAAGAAGCAGAGCTGAGATGTCTATCTGTATGATTGTCTCTCTTCCAGCATTTCCTATTAGCTCATACTAACATGTTTCTCTGTCTACACCTATCTCTTACCTCCTCTTTTGTTGTAATTGTTGTTTCTATTTTTTCAAAGATTTGTGTAATGAAAATATACACTGATTAATTTTTAAAGTACTGAAATATTTATTTTGTGTATTCTGAATATCTTATGTAATTGAATATGTTGTACTTCACTATGAAGACATTATCATTATTATTTATGTGATTGAATTCTGTAGAATTTCTAACTGTGCTTTTTTATTCAAGTGTTGATTTACTAGACTGAAAACTACAATGAATTCAAACCATGCAAATAAAATTCATGTTCCCTTTTTTAACAACTCATGTTTATTTCTTTATAAAAAGAAATGCCTACCCTAAAAACCCTGAGTTCTGTATATATGACCCTAGCTGTTCACAAATGATGAATTGATTGTACATTCAGTTCATGAACTATTATGCACTGATTAAAACAGTGTTTTAAAATGCTAAAAAGTCAGGTCAAGAAGTGCTTGTGTTTTTGAAAGAGATGAACATTCGATATAAGCAGGAATTTTTTTGTAATCATCAAGAACAACAAAAAAATCAGTGGATTATGGAAAGGAAGAAAATAAATGGTGCAGTATATTTTATTTTAGTGTTATAATATTACATGTACAATAACCATACTTCTCACAATGAACTTTCTGTACTGTATATATTTTTAGATTTAACTTTTGATTAATTGCGATGGTTATGCGAGCTCACTGGATAGAGTCAGCTCTCAGAGCCCTTTACCCTGCAACTGTTCAGATGCTCAATTATGATACTTTGAAAACAAAACATTTTAAAGAACCTAGTATCTTTGAAATTAAGCAGTAATTTCATACAGTACAAAGCAAAAGTTCACCTGTGATAGACATGCTTGAGGAAGGCACTACTGAGAATAGAGAGAACAGAGTGGGCTCTCCGTAAATGCTTATAACCTTCCCCTATTCTCATCTCTCCTTTTCCCATTCTCCTTAAGTAACAAAGAGTTATTGTTAAATTTGGGGTTGAAACTTGTTTCTGCCTTTCAGTGTTCCTGCAGAGAACACTGAAAGATTAAGTTTTGCCATATCTCTCCCTTTCTGATATGTCATTTGGGTTTTTAATTTAAATGCACTTAAATCCTCTATAAAACTAAATTTCAGATTGTGCATTCACTTACTTTTGGTCCTTAAAAGTAGTTTTCCTTCTCTTGAGTTTATAGTAGCATTCTGATAAAAGCTTGCTTTTGCGTTTACAATTTTTATTAATACACATTCAATGGAAATGTTCAGATATGATTATTTTACTATTCACAATATATAATTTGTTTCCCTTGAGAAATCATGGATTCTTTCAACAAATAACTTTGATAAAGTACAATTACATAAGATATAATACATGGATAGATTCTTTTCATTTTGAGAACATAAAAAGGCTTACTAAAAATATAGGCTTTTCCCACAAGAACTTCTTACACATCAGTTCTAAAATAATGATGTAAAGGCATTTTTATAATAGCATTATTCATGGCAGCCTAAACTAAAACAAGATTCTCATTTGAAAATGGTTACATTTTAGTGTTTAATAGTTCCAGATTCATTGCTACTACATGGTTTATCCACTAACTGTAACCTAATTTTCATTTATTTTTATACTTATTTTTTGTTCCTATGGGGAAAACATTGATTTAAAAACAAAAAAAAATAAAAACAATATCATATTTCAATCATATTAGAAGAATTTTGGGTTCTAATGAACATAACTTTGGGGTAATAACGGAGACAGAAGCATGTTTGCTATATTCAACAACAGCAAGGGGGCAAAGCATTAGATCTAACTAAGAGAGAGAGAAGTGAGCGTAAAAGATGACAAAGTATTATCAAAACACAAGACACAAGACTATTGAGCTGGCTGCACTTCATTACACATGTGATGGGAAGCCAGGGGGCAGTGTTGAACAGGAAGTGACCCAAAACTGAGTACATTTTTCATACTAGTTTCTATGTGGAATGAGCAACAGTGGAATCAGGGTAAGGGCAGCCATGAGCCAAGAACAGTTGTTCTGCATTGGTTGGTAAAGTGTGGTCATATTCTGGAAATGCAGGTACTTAGAAATATAATTTACAGTCACATTTACCTGCTGTTAATATTGTATTCTATGTATTCTTTTCCCTCTTCCCACCCTCCCTCCCCCTCTCTCTCCGTCATTGTCTCCCAACTTCCTAAATGCATGCGTGTTTCTTTTCATTCAAAGTAAGTTATATACAACATACATCATGAGCCTTTACCTCATCGGGGTATAATTCTATATTTCCTAAGATGAGGATCATCATGAGAAGTGAAACAGATTTTACATAACCGTAGTCAAATTATGAGCTTAGCAAATTCAATTCTGACAAGGTAGTACTTTTTGTCTAATTTATCACTTACATTTCAATCTTTCATTACCCAAGTAATGTTATTTACTTATCTTTATTGATTTATCTATATAAAGACAGAGTCTCACTGTGTAGCCCCTGCTGGGCTAAAATAAATGATCCTCCTGCTTCTGCGTCCTATGTGCTGAGATCACAGATGGGAATCAATGTTCCTATTTCCAACAAACTCCTTTATATCATTGTTTTCCTCCAATACAAAAATCGAGTTCCAAAACTTGGAAAAAATTCTATTAAGTGAAGTAAGCCAGGCCCAAAGAAACATAGGTCCCATGGTTTCCCTTATTTGCAATATCTAGTATATGTATGAGTCAAGCGGAAAAGGTCAGATAATATGATGTTAGGAAAACGAACCCTTAAATATGTATTTTAATGTTTTTTTTTCTTTCATGCATGTGTTTCTAACGCATTTATAAGATTATCTCTTTGTTGCTTTGTATGTCCCTCCCCCACAGTATAACCCCTGCTTTCACTATATTTGATGTCAGTATAACTTGTGGAGGAGATGGGGAAAAACCAGTTGTTTAAGGATACAGGTGGACCTGTTGCAACAATGAGAAGTACAAGTTGTCATGTCCAAAATGAGCTTTACAACGTCGGTGGGGGGGGAAGGGGGGGAAGGAGAAGGATTGGGATTGGGGGGGAGGGGGGAGGCTGGGAACTGGGAAGGGAGGTGAAGGGTAAACAAAGGAGGAGGCTGCAATGCTTGGTAAGAAATGTACACATTATCCTGCCCATGTAATTGTAACCCCTCTGTACAGTATGTTCACAAATAAAATTAAATTAAATTTAAAAAAAAAAAACAAAAATCGAGTTCCATTAATATAGAATATGTAAAAAAAGATGTAGGTTATTTGTATTTTGCAGGTAAATGTTAAGGGAGAAGCAACTGGTATGACTGTTCACTTTATACAGATGGGTTGGATATGGCTTTTGAGAGAATTAAGAATGATGACAAAATTTTTGGCTTGAGAAACTGAATAGATGAAACAATATCATGTACCATTAAGAAGAATAAAGAAGAAAAAATGAGTATTAGGAATAGTGCTCACTAAGAAAGTGACTCTATGAAAGAGACTTTTAGTGCTTTCTAATATCTGGTACTCCTTTCCTGTACACACTAGAGATTTACAGTTCCTCATCATCTTAGAATTATGTAAGGCTCTTTAATCAGTTTTATCAAGGGTTATAAGACCTCTGGCTATATTCCCAAAGCAATCAAAGTCTGCATATAATAGAGATCCAGACATATCTCTGAAGACTACAGCATAATTCACAATAACCAAGTCATAGAATCAATCTTAAGTGTCTATGAACAAGTAAACAGGTAATGACAATATGGTTTATGTACACAATGAAATATTTTTCAGCCATAAAATTAAAGTTACCTGATCTGCATGAATATGGATGTAATATCATAAATATGATTAATTTCACCATGTTAAGGGAAATAAGGCCGATTTAGTATGTCATGTGTTTTTTCATATGTGGAAATATCAGAAACTTAAAAAAACAATGAAAATAGAAGAGGATTAATGGGTAGGAAAGGCAGGAGGAATCAATGTAAAGAGGGACCAAGAAAAACTATGGGGTTAATATGATTGAAATACATAAATTCAAGTATTAAATGCTATAATGAGGATTTGTTGTTGGGGGATTTAATTTTTTGAGTTCCAGGTATATTTTAGATATGAGACCCTTGTCCATTGTAGGCTAGTGAAGATCTTCTCCCAATCTGTGGGCTTTCTATTGATCTTGTAAGCTCTGTGTCCTTTGCTATGCAGAAGCTCTGTAATTTCATGCAATCCCATTTGTCCAACCTGTGTTTCTGGGTCTCTATTAAGAAAATTTCAGCCTGCGCCAAGGAGACCTAGGGTTTCTCTTATTCCATCCTGTAATGTTTCAGAGTGTCTGCTTTGACTCCAAGGTCTTTGATCCATTTGGAGTTGATTCTGGTGCAGGGTGCTATATAAGGATCTAGCTTTAGTTTTCTACAAGTAGTTAACCAATTTTGCCAGCACCATTTAATGAAGAGGCTGTCTTTCTTCCATTCTATTTTTTTAGCTCCCTTATCTAAGATTAGATGGCTATAGGTCTGTAGGTTCATTTCTGGGATTTCAATTCTATTCCATTGGTCCTGAGGTCTACTCTTGTGCCAGTATCAAGCTGTTTTGATTACTATGGCTTTGTAGTAGAGTTTGAAATTTGGTATTGATATTCCTCCAGCACTGTTCTTTCTGTTAAGGATCCATTGCCCCATTTGTTAGGAAATGGAAAGACTTGGAAAAAAATTATATTAAGTGAAGTAAGCCAGGCCCAAAGAAACATAGGTCCCATGGTTTCCCTTATCTTCAATAACTAGTATATGTCTGAGACAAGCAGAAAAGATCAGGTAAGTTTGTGTTAGGTGAAATGAACTCCAAGATAAGTATTCAAATGTTTTTTTTCTTTCATGCAATTGTTTCTAACATATTTATAAAATGATTTCTTTGTTGCTTTGTATGTCCCTCCCCCACGGTATAACCCCTGCTTTCACTGTATTTGATGTTGGTATAATTTGTGGAAGGGAAGGGAAAAAAAAATCGTTTAACTAGGTACTCATTATCTCGCCCATGTAATTGTAACCCCTCTAGAGGGTATTTTCACAATTAAAAAAAACTGATCAAGAGAAAAAAAAATGCCATAATAAATCCCACTCTTCTATAACATTAATATTTGTTTAAAAAAAGTTTTTAGCTCAGAGCTGGTGACTCATACCCGTAATCCTAGCTACTCAGGAGGCTGAGATCTGAGGATTGTAGTTCAAAGCCAGCCCAAGCAAGAAAGTACATGAGACTCTAATCTCCAATTAACTACTACAAAACCTGCAGTGGCACTGTGGCTCAAGTGATAGAGCACTAGCCTTGAGGGAAAGAGCTCTGGGGACAATGAACAGGCCCAGAGTTCAAGCTCCACGACTGACAACAACAAAAAAGAAAAACCAAAAATTAAACAAGGTTTTAACTTCAATCGTGAAGCTATTCTGGAGATTGACTTTGCAAAGAAATATTTTCTGTTAAATTACTGAATTTAGGGGTTGCTTTATTATGCCTGTCCAAGCCATTATTATACATATAAGTGGAGATGATAAATGTAGATTTGATAGAAGACCTAAGAGATGGGGACAAGCCGAAATGGGGTGTTTGGGAAGTGCAACCACATAATTGATGTTTAGAGTCAAGGGACCATCCATCCAGTGAGTATAGACATATGTAATTGAAGGGATGACAGATAAATACATTACAGATAGATAATAGATAGGTAGATAGATAGATATGGTCTAGCCCTCATTGTCATCAACATCTTTGGGAGGATTTTCAAACAGGTGAGAACATGCTGAAAACTTAAAGGTTTAGCAAGCATGCACTCTTATTTACTTAAAGATTCAACTGCAAAAGCAATCAAAATAAGACATAGAATACCACTGTGTGGGAGGTATGTGGATACTGGAGGACTCTGAACCTGAGGTGCTTTACTCAGCTTTGTTTAAAGGGCTTTCCTGGCAAAACATGTTTTTTCTCTTCTACTTGTTTGTTTTTTGTTTTGAGAGAGGGGGAGGAGAGAGGAGAGAGGGGGGAGGGGAGGGGAGAGGAGGGAATGAGGGAGAGAGAGAGAGGGAGGGAGAGAGAGAGAGAGAGAGAGACTCCCACTACATAGCCCCCTGGCCTCAAATTCATTTTGGCAGCCCATGCTGGCCTTGATCTCATGATTCTCCTGCTCTTATCTCTCAAGTGCTAGGATTACAGATAGACACCATTATGTCAGTTTTTGTTTTTTAAATTATGACTGATATGGAATATATTTATATGCATTAACCCAAGTTCTAGATTAATTCAGTTGGTTAGAAGGAATGGTTAGGAGCAATCCTGAGCAATTCTGCATGTGTTGTTGACTCAATAGAAACTAAGAGAGACAGAAATGATTGTCAGAACCTCAGTAATCGTTTCTGTAGAATGAATGCCAGAGTGAACAAGAGATGAATTACTTTCCATGTGCAAGTTTCTAAAGGAAAATAGAGCCAAGATGCTGTTATAGAATCCTCTGACCTTTCACCTAATCAAGGATCACAGAAGGATGTCACAGAAATTAAAGACAAACTACACTGGAAAGCCTTAGAACTATACTATCCCTTAACTTTTCACTCAAAGTTGTCACTGTATCATTTGAGCCACTGGCTCCATTTCAGGCTTTTCCTGGTTACTTAGAGATAAGAGTTTCACAGATTTCCTGGACAGATGGTCTTCAAACTGCAATCTTCAGATCTCAGTCTCTGGAGTAGCTAGAATTACAGATATGATCCACAGATGCCTGGCTGTGGTTGGATTTTAAGTACTCATTCTCTGTAAGTAAGAGGCACAAGTGAGTACTACTCTCTAACTTCAATTCAGGTAAGCCATGTTGTAAGAGGACCATGTGTTTGAAATATATTTGATGTAGTTTAAAAACACAAAGAGCTAATGTTGTCTGACATTAGAAAGAATTTGAATGGACTGTAATCTGGGATTTGATTTTACCCCAGGAAATCTAGAGTAAGAGGATGAATGCGTGGTGGTGGAGGCAGGACTGAAGTGTGACTTTAGGACTGGCTTTTATTATTAAAGCTTGTCACATTATCATGTTATTGGACTTCTGTGGTCCTGGTTCTCTGACCTTCAGATTTCAGGATTTATACGAGTTCCTTGCTCTTCTCTCTTACCCTGTTTTCAGTCTGAATCACACCACTGGGCTTCCTTCCTGGTTCTCTAGCTTGCAAATGGTAGATTATAAACTTCCAAGATGCCACAGAAATGTGAGCCAATTCCCATAATGATTCTCTCTGCAATGAAACAGTTTCTGCTCCTCTGAAGATACAGAGAAGCATGGCTAATGGAACCCAGGATAACCCATTATAGCAGTCTTCTCTGTGGCCATGATACATTTTAGAAATAAAAGCCAGTCTACAGTCCAGTCAAACTTTTCCCAATGGTAGGGAAGCACTAGTTCTTTGGGTTTTCCAACTACATTAAATATATTTAAGAAAACTTGGGCTCAGTCCTAGTAATTTCCTTCTTGGTGAAATCCCACATCTTGCCAAAAGATGGCGCTTGTGTATCCAACACTGAAGCTGAAAAGTACTAGAGATTTTGCAGTAACTAGTATATGTCTGAGACAAGCAGAAAAGGTCAGATAAGTTGATGTTAGGTGAAATGAACCCCAAGATAAGGACTAAAATGCTTTTTCTTTCTTGTTATTGTTCCTAACATAATTATAAGTTGATTTCTTTGTTGCTGTATGTCCCTCCCCCACAGTATAACCCCTGCTTTCACTGTATTTGATGTTGGTATAATTTGTGGAGGGGAAGGGAAAAAACAAATCGTTTAAATAGGGATACAGGTGGACCCCTTGTAACAATGAGATATATAAGTCGTTATGTCAAAAAATTAATTTTATAACTTTGGCGGGGGGGGGGGATGGGAAGGGATGGGAAGGGGAAACAAATGAGGAGGCATTGTGCAACAATGCTTGATAAGAAATGTACTCATTACCTTGCTCATGTAATTGTAACCCTCTGTACTGTATTTTCACAATTTAAAACAAAAAGTGTGTCTACCACAACTGGCAAGGGCCTTTTGACAGAAAGACACTTCCATTTCAAGTATCAGCCAAGTGGCTCTGAGATGTTTTCTTTCATTTCTAGAGTAAACTTCTTAAGAGTCTCAATTTCTTTATCTGTGATACTTTTGATATTAACTAATATACTCATGGAGTTCTGGAAAGAAGTTAAAAAATGCAGGTAGGTGTACGGCAAAGTGACGATCATATGTACAAGCCAAAAGAGTGCATTGTCTGTTTCTTTGATAACCTACCCTGTTCAATATGTAGCAATGGAATGAATGGATGAATAAGCCTTTAAGTCAACCAACAGTGCTATCAAGACATAGATTTTCATCTGGCATTGCAGTGAATGATGAAACTTCAAATCTGCTCTTGTAAATTTCACAACTATTTTAATTGTTGCTATTTTTAAATATGCTGCAGTCAGTAATTTTGGCACAATTCTCATGCTTGTATATAGCCAATTAGAAGTGTTACAGTTTGGATTTGAAATGTTCTCCAAAGGTTTGATTATTGAAGGCTTGATCATTAATGCACCAATGCTCAGAAGTGGGACTTGGAGAGGTGACTGGATCATGAGGGTTATAACTTGCATCAATGAACTAATCTATTAATGGATTTCTTGTTTAAAGGACTATCATTAGGAGGTAGGACCTGGCTGGAGGAAGTAGATAGATCACTGTGGTCAAGCTTTTGAAAGATTTATCTTGTTTTGGGATTTCTCTGTTCTTTTCTGTCTGAGTCTTTCTGTGTCTCTCTTTCTGTCTCTTCTCTCTTTCTCTCTCTCTCTAATTCTTCCTTTGTCTCTCTGTTTCTCTGTCTCTGTCTGTCTGTGTCTCTCTCTGTCTGTCTCTCCTTCCTAGCCTCTGTGATGTGAGCAGTCTCCTCTGTCACACATGCCTATCTCCACAGTACTCTGCTTCACTTGAGGCTCAAAGGGTTGGAGCCAGGAGACTTTGGATTGGAACTTCTGAAACCTATCCAAAGTAAAAATTTCCTTGTTTTTAATCATTTCCTTGAGTATTTTCTCACAACAAAGTAAAGGTGAGTAACATGGGGGAGAAATAGCATGATAATATATTTATCAATCTTAATTCTTTTGACAAATTTACTGAAATGGTTCATAATCATTCAAAAAAATTGTCCCAGACGACTTTAAACTCAGTACCTGATACTCTGGCTGGCACTCTACAACTGAGCCATGCTTCCAACCCTGATCATTCAAAATTTTGAAGACTACAAACTTATTAGTCATTCAGAAAAAAATTCTAAAGAAACAATTTAATTGCATGGTGTGAAAGGAACAAATTCTCTAGGTAAAGAGGTAAAAATTTAGAGGACATGTAGTAGAGAATTTGTGATTAACCAAAGAAGTCCTGGGTTTTGCTCTTGGCCTTAGAGGATTATCTGTTTGACTAAGCATTTAAGGTAAGTTAGAGTGAGTTAGAGTCATAACTATTCACATCCATATAGTTTTAGGTTGGAGGCTGGCTAACTAAATGTAGGCAACAATATCACTAAGGGAGGAATAGCTTTCTCTAACATAGTATCAATGGTCCTGGAGTTAAAACCTGAAGAAAAAGAAGAGGAAGAAAGAAAACCTTCAGGGAACTAAGGTCAGGTGAACATCCCTGAGAGATAATACTCTATGTGTATTGTTTCAGATAGGTACCAGAACTATAATAGCTTGATACCCTGCCTAAAGGACAATTGAAACTTCATATTTGAAACCATTGTGGATCCATTTTCTGTATATCTTCCTTTGGCTGATCTTTAAAATGAATAAGTGGTGAATGTGATAACTTTCAGTGAGTGTTGTGATCTTTCTAGCAAATTATCGATCCTCAAGTGTTTGGGGGGGGGGAACCCTCCAACTTGTAGTTGAGGTCTGAAATAAGAGTGGGAATTGTGTTTCTAGCTTTGTAGTTGGTCCAGACTCCTCTTGGCCTGTATTCAGATTTGTTTGAGCACTGACAGCCACTAACTTCACTCAGATTTTGGAGACATCAAGCTAAAGAGTAACCCTGCAGTATGGCAGCTGTGTTGATTTTGCTACTCCTTAAGGTAAGTATAACCTATCTTTGAAGTTTAAAGGTCAGTTCCATTTCTAATGCATTCTACTGTAATTTAAAAAACCTTCTCAATGCTTTTATTGGCTTCTTCTATGAGCAAGCACTTTTTAAAAGGAGGATGGGAAATGTTTCATCTATCAACAGCTCTCACAAATTAAAGCCTTGAGAGCAACCATATAAACTATGTTGAGTGATATAACATACAAGTTCCTTAACATGATTTCCAAAGCCAGGTACTTTCAGGTGGTTGGGTGGGGCTGAGGATTTCGGTGAACAGAAGAGATCCTGAGGAAGTACTACAGAGTGCTAGAAATGTGTAATTCCTGCATTGGGTGTTCTACACTTACAATTCTCTACTTTGGTGCATCTCAGTACTTAAAAAGCTAAACTTGTTCAACCACTTTGGAAAGCAGTATGGAGGTTCCTTAAAAGACTCCACATAGAGCTCCCCTATGACCCAGCAATCCCACTTTTGGGCATTTACCCAAATGATCACAAACAAGACCATACTAAAGCTACCAGCACAACCATGTTTATTGCAGCATTATTTACCATAGCTAAGATATGGAACCAACCCAGATGCCCCTCAGTAGATAAATGGATTTAAAAAATGTGGTATATATACACAATGGAATTCTATGCCTACATCAGAAAGAATGATATTGCCCCATTTGTTAGGAAATGGAAAGACTTGGAAAATATTATATTAAGTGAAGTAAGCCAGGCCCAAAGAAACATAGGTCCCATGGTTTCCCTTATTTGCAATAACTAGTATATGTCTGAGTCAAGCAGAAAAGATCAGATAAGTTGATGTTAGTGGAATGAACCCAAGATATGTATTCAAATTTTTTTTGTTTTTTTTTCCTTTCATGCAATTGTTTCTAACACATTTATAAGATGATTTCTATGTTGCTTTGTATGTCCCTCCCCCACAGTATAACCCATACTTTCACTGTATTTGATGTTGGTATAATTTGTGGAGGGGAAGAGAAAAAAAAACAAATCGTTTAACCAGGGATACAGGTGGACCCATTGCAACAATGAGATGTACAAGTCGTTATGTTGAAAAACGAACTTAACAACTTTGGTGGGGAGTGGGAGGAGGCTCGGGTAGGGGGAGGGGAGGAGTATGGGAAGGGATGGGAAGGGGAAACAAAGAGGAGGCAACAATGCTTGATAAGAAATGTACTTGTTATCTTGCCCATGTAATTGTAACTCCTCTGTATGGTATTCTCACAATTAAAAAAAAAATGCTAAGGGGCTGGGAAGGTGGCTCAGTGGTAGAGCGCTTGCCTTGCATGCATGAGGCCCTGGGTTTGATTCCTCAGCACCACATAAGAAAAAAGAAAAAAGCTGGAAGTGGCACTGTGGCTCAATTGGTAGAGCGCTAGCCTTGAGCTGAAGAGCTGAGGGACAGCGCCCAGGCCCAGAGTTCAGGCCCCACAAGCGGACCCCTCCCCCCCCCAAAAAAAAGAAGCTCATGGACAGTGCCCAGGCCCTGAGTTCAAGCCCCAGGACTCGAAACTAAACAAACAAAAACAAAACCAACTTAAAAAGAAATGCTATATCCAAATCGTTTTTTTTTTAAGAGCAAGTCCTTAGACATAATAAGAGAGCAACTGAGTACACAAAGGGAATTATATTTACTAAATAAACACTCAGTGTCAACTATGTGTACTTGTGAATACAACGTTAAGCATAGAAAGGAAATCTGCTTATGGAATATTCATTCTACCATTTTTTTTAGCTATTAAATTACCATCATCAAAGATCTATGTTCCTAGAAACTACAAATATTTGTTTGTACAAGAGCTACCATACACATTTTTATTTTTAATTGTGTTAAGCTTTTTGTCTTGAGCAGTTACAAGATGTTACACAGAAACATCCTACTATAGTATAAAACATACTACTATAGTATAAAAGTAGCACAAGTATATTAGTGTTGATAACATTAAGCTTCAGAGCTTTTCCACCAATAGAAACTACATATATTTTTTTTGTTTGAAATCTTCCACAATGCTGAGCAAGCTGTGGATGGTATGATAAATGCTCCATTAATTGTGGTTAATATGAATGAGAAAAATCCTTTGACATGCTAAGAATAGTTTAAATACCAGGAAAAAACATACATGCTATTGAATAACCCATTTTTGAGAGAACAATAAATCATCAAAGAAATTGAAAGGAAAAATTGTAAATTCATTGAAACAAATGAATTTCAAACAAATATTCCAAGATATTGTTACAGGCCATGGCTTTCTAGATGGTACCTCAAAAGCACATGAAAGGAAATCAAAATTTGACAGCATGATATAAAAATGAAGACCTTCCATATAACAAAAGAAATAATCAACAGGGTTGAAGATGTATCAGTTGGTGGAGTGTGTTTCCTAGTATGCAAAAGATTTGATACTTAAAACAGAAAACAAGCACAAAATAGGGAAACTACAAATGGGAGAAAATACTTGCCAAGTATTTATTTGAAAAAGTGTTAATATTCATAATGTATAAGAAATTCAAAAGATAGCAAAAATCAAATAATTTCCATTTTTAAGACAAACAAATGACCTGAACAGATACTTCTTTAAAGTAGAAATACAGTTAGGTGCTGGTGGCACATGCCTAATCCTAGCTACTCAGGAGGCTGAGATCTGAGGATTGTGGTTCAAAGCCAGCCCAGGCAGGAAAGTCTGTGAGATTCTTATCTCCAGTAAACTACTCAGAAAAATCCAAAAGTGGCTTAAATGGTAGAGCTCTAGCCTTCAGCAAAATGAGTCTCAGAGACAGTGTCTAGTCCCTAAGTTCAAGACCCAGAACCAGCAAAAAAAAAAAAAAAAGAAAAAAGAAAGAAAGAAAGAAAGAAAGAAGGAAAGAAAGAAATACAATTGCTAACAAATAATGAAAAATATTCAATATCAGTAGCCACTGAAGGCTTGGTTCAAGTCCAAATGAGACTGGACTTAACCTTCTTTAGTGGCTAATCCAAATGAAATTCATTTTACAGTAGTTAGAACATATATATATATTTACATATATATATATACATATGCACACATATAACACATATATAACATACATTTAGTTATATGTAACATATACATACATATATACAAATATTTTACATTTGCTTTACTATTCTTAGAAATGTAACATATATTTTGCACTTATTGTTTGCCTCTACTTGGACAATTCACATCTCACCAATTCACCAATGCACAGTGAAAACTGTAGCTAGTCTATTTTCAATTTACTTCGTACTGAAACTTCTGTAACTCCATATTCCTATGGGTGAGATGGGTATAGTCAAGCACTTTTCATTCTCATGCAGCTGCCTTTCTTTATTTTTAATGTGTTTGTCTTCTCAAATAGCTAACTTGTAAATTCTTCCAAGTCCAGACCATTGACTCATCAAATCTCAAGGTTAGAAATAACCTTAACAAAACCATCAGCCAACTCTTCTCTTGACACATGACTCCTGTACCAAGTCTCTACCCTTATGTGACCATTCAGAGTCTACTTGGAGAGAAGTCTAGTGGTTGAGGTATTAATACAGGTATATATACTTCTTTGGCTTGTACTAAAAGGGGATCTTTTCAGAATCTGAAATGTTTCCGTGAAGAAATCTATTCACTGGATGTATGGATGAATATTTTCATATTGGGAGATGGCCTAGGAGCTTCCTCTTTTCTAGGAAAACCTTTCCCAGTTACTGTCATTATTGCCATCTCTTGGAAATAATCCTAATTTGATTGACATCTGCTTAAAGTAGTACTGCAGATGTGGGCTAGCAGGTGAAGATAATTACCGTCTGCTGCTTCTCTATAAAACATGGTTCAAACAATAACAACAACAACAACTAAACCTGGTTCTACTAGGCAACAGAACACTTTACCTTCCCAGGAAAGGGGAAATGGAAGAGGCGAATCACAGCACATTATCAACTCAGACCATGTCTGCTCCTTTAGGTGCTTTTAGGTCAAAGCTATCCACAGATATCACACGGTTCTTTGGCTTAGTATCTTTCTGTCTCTTCCGTATGGAAGAGTTTCACTTTGAACAGTGGTCCTCAACGAAAGGACCGGCTGGCAGAGATAACTTCAGAACTGAGACCTCAGACCTGAGGACGGAGAACCACGTACAACGTGGCCAGCAGCACCGGCGCAACGAACTTTCTACGTTAGGACCTCGATTGCAATTACCCACTTGATTCTTATCTAACTTCGCTATTCACCTCAAACTGAGATTATCTGATGTCAATATTCAAACGCAAACAGGCAGGTAGGGAGGAAGGACGCGTGGCTGCCCGGTGTAGACACCTCCCAGCCAGAAGGCCCCGGGGACGCGCACGCGAGCCTGATGGGAGGAAGCGCGTTCCCGAGGCAGGACCCGAGTCCACGGAGACTGCCGTGAGAGCAGGAAGTGGGGTGGGACAGCTCGCTCAGGGTCCAGCAGGCAAGGGGCGGGGCAGGCAAGGAGGCGTGGCTAAGCCTGAAGAGCAGAGAGCGGGGCGGGAGCTCGCTCAAGGGGGCGGGGCGAAGGGCAGCCTGGAAGCGACGTGTCGACGTCGGCGGCGCCGTGAGAGGCTGGTGACGTGTAGGTCCTGCGCCCGCTCCGCCCCGTCGCACCTTGCCGGGTTTGTGAGTTCGCCGGGCTGTCCCGGGGTCCTCGAGCTTGAGGCGGGGTGACTGGCGCCACCCCGGCCGGCCTCGCGTGGGGTGCGGAGGAGGGCGTGGCGTGTAGCTCGCCCATCCGCATCCCTCAGCTCCCCACCTGGCGACGGAAGGAAAAAAAGTACAAGCGAAAGGAAGGAGGCGCCGCGGCCGGAGCGGCGGAGCGATGGGCGCCTCGTGAGCCCCGGCCAACAGGTGAGGAGGGCGAGGGGGTGGTCCAAGTCCGGGGGGAGCTGACGGACGCTGAGGTGAGGAGACGGAGTAGGGATGTCAAGGCCCGGGAAGCGGAACTGGGGTGGGGAGCGACCCCCGGAGCCTC
Source organism: Dipodomys spectabilis (assembly GCF_019054845.1). NCBI lineage: Eukaryota > Metazoa > Chordata > Mammalia > Rodentia > Heteromyidae > Dipodomys > Dipodomys spectabilis. Next base: position 3,013,366 of record NW_024870730.1, read on the forward strand.
AGCCCGGAGCTGTCATCCCTGTCCCCGGCTCCCCCCGCCCCCCGGGCCCCCAGCGTCCCGTCCCAGACCTGTCTCACCTCACTTCTAGAGTTTGTAGGTCGGGGCACTCGTTGCCCGCTGTTCATTGGCTGGTTTTGCCGTGGTAGTATCGTTTTCGTCAGGATCGTAGGCTCTGAGAAGGAAATCTGGCACCTTGTACATACACACCCTTCCTTCCCACCCAGACACCATAGGGAGTCGATTCTTGGTGGGTGAATTTTAGCAGCTGTAAAAAGCTGCGCCCTTCTTTGAAACCATTAAGTTCACGCATTCACGGAGTGCAGTATATTAGTGCATTTGTTAGTTTGGTTTAAAAGAAGCATCCTTTTAGCGGGAACTAAGTTTGATAGGAGTGCTATCACAATTGCACTCCATAATGACATTTTTTCTGCCCGTCCCCTCAAGTTCATGTTGTAGTAAAGGTTTCGTCAAGTATAGAAAGGTTTAGTAAAGGCTATACTAGTCTTGTTTGAGGAAAAGGATCTAGCGTGGGCTCAATAATCTTGTGTGAATAAGTTTTCATTACTTGCCTTTCTTGATCTCTGTTGAATGGTTTTCTTTTAGTGTTCATTCTCTTATTTATTCATGCCTTCGCATGTGCTAGCCAATGTAAAGTCCTAAGAAATAGTTTCCGTGCGCATGGAACTTTCCGTGTTTAGTGGTACCTTTTTTAAGAAAAGAGTATTTTTGTGCTGTGGCTCTCTAGTTGATCCAGAAAGGCTTCTTTCATATATACATTATTCTCAGTGTTTATGTCTTGTCACTGTGACAAATTACCGGAGATTAACCAGTTTAAGGGAGGGAAGATTGATTTTGGTACACGATTTCAGTCTGTGGTTGCCTGGTTCCATGCACGTGTCTGTGGCAGAGCAGAACATTTTGGCACAGTAGCTCCTGGCAGGGAAACTGCTCATCCAGTGGCAACCACGAAGGAAAGTGAAACTGCTCATCCAATGGCAGCCAGGAAACAAAGCTGCCACAGAAAAGAAGATTAATTCTCTCTCTCTCTCTCTCTCTCCCTCTCTCCCTCTCCCTCTCTCCCTCTCCCTCTGTCCCTCCCTCCCTCTCTCTCCCGCTTCCGCTCTCCCTCTCTCTCTTCCTCTTCCTTTCCCTCTCCCCTCTCCTTCCTCCCTTTCTCTCTCCTCCCCCCCTCTCTTTTTAAGGGCTTGACCCCACTAATCTGCTTTCCCTCACTAGGCATTGCTACCTGCATTCCGGTAACTTCCCATCAAATTATGAATCCATTAAGGAGTTGATCCACTGATTTGTCTTAAGCCCTCAGGATCCAATCACTTCCCCAGTACCCATAAGCTGACGACCAAACCTTTAACACAAGAGCCATTTAGGGGGCACCTTATGTGGAGATCATATCAGTGTATAATTTGATCACATCATCGTTGTTAAATAGCTTGATTAATTATTATCTTTATTAACATGGTATTGATTTTTCAATTAAGAGGAGTTTTTCTTTTTTTGGAGAGTTATTCTAAAGTTCACAACTGGAAATAAAAGTCTTATTTTTCTAGTCTTTTTATACTGGCTTCATTAATTTCTTGTGTTAATGACATATAGTTCATGAGTTAAATGCATAAAGCATATTCATCAGGAAATGTATGGTATTTATTTGCCAAATGTATGGTATTTATCTATCAAAGTAATATATATTCCTTGGGGAATTAGTTAGTATAAGCACTTTCAGTCCAAAATGTGTCATGATATAATGTTGCACACTTAGCTGAGAGGGGGGGTCTACCTAAAATTGAAATTTTAGCAAAGAAAAAAAATTAGCCAACAAAGAGATGAGATTAAGCTACAGGTTGAGCATCCTTAGTCTGAAAATCCAAAATCCAAAGGCTTTCTTATGTGAACATTTTGAGTTCTGAAATGACATTGTGTGTAGAAAATTCTACCATGGAACTTTGTTTCATGGACATAATTATTTAAAATTTTGTACAAAAATCACCTTCAAGTTTGTGGAGAGGGAATATATGAAACAAATGAATTTTAAGATTGAGTCCCATACTCAATAAGATTCATTCTGTAATGCAGATATTTTAAAATCTGAATAAAACAAAACCTGAAGCATTTTTGTTCCTAACATTTATATAAGAGATGTGGGATTCTTAATCTGTATTTGATATATATTTAGCAATCATCAGAAAACATGCATTACAAGTCTGTCTCTCAGATAATGTAAAGTTATTTAACATAGACTGGATTGTCTGTCTTGTATCTTTTGCCTATTCGAATATCTAGCCCATAATAGATACTGTATAAAATGTTAGCATGTACCATTTAAGCCCTTTCCTTCCTGTATAGACAAAGTTATTTTTCATATTCCTGCCTTATGTTTTTTTTGTTGTTGTTGTTTGCCGATTCAGGGCCTAGGTGTTGTTCCTAAGTTTCTTTTGCTTAAGAATAATGCCCTACTACTTGCCACTTCGACTTTTTCTGAGTAGTTTATTGGAGATGAATCTCATGGGCTTTCCTACCCTGGCTGGCTTCCACCCACAATCCTCAGATATCAGCCTCCTGAGTAGCAAGGATTGTAAGTGTGAGCCATCTGTCCTGGCTTGCCTTATTTTTGTGTTTCACAAGTTGCCTTATTTCTGACACACTCTCTCTGTGCTTAAAAATAATGCAACTCAGTTCATATTCATTTCAATTCAATTCAATTCATATTCATTCTCAGGTTTTCAACCTGAAAGGGGTATTAGAAATCATTGGTGATCTTTTTTCATTTTATTGTTTTTCATTTTATTTGTTAACCAGAAAACTTAACCTGATTTTCCTACCATGAAACAAAAACTGGCATCTGGACTTAGTTATCTTTATTTTAAGTCATTACTATAACATTGTGTATCTTCTCAATATTATTGACTCTTTAAGGACCTTTAATACTAAAACAGATTTTCATTTATCTCCTCAACTGAATTTTGGTAAATTTTGTCTAGCCTTTCACTTCTCCAAAGAAAACTTGTAGCATTGCATTTATTATTGTACTGACAAGGAAAATTAGGTAAGAATGTAGATAGGTGCATAATTAAAAATCCTAGTTAACAATAAGCATTCTCAGGATATGTTTTAATAAAGTGATTGTTTACATTTGAAGAAGAGAAAGCTTATGCCTAATTATTTAAAGACTGAAGGGAAGACTACCAAACAACTGAAGTACAATTTTGGGATATAGCATATGGGCATAATACTTTAAAGAGTTGCCTCAGTTATAACAGTGCACACAATTGTAGGAAAACTACTTTAGAACTATGAATTCAACAGCCTCATTTTAGATAGTATCTGTTCCATTAAACCTGAACTTCAAAAGAAGGAAAGTAATTTATTTCAGGATTATGTAGTAGATAGAAAAGCAGCTGTTAATGGTTTCCAGTTTCAGAGATTGTTAGGTCATTTTAAATTAAGTGAATAGCTAGAAAGGTACTCAATTTTGAATAACTAATAAGTGCAATATGTAAATTTAATCAAGGAAAATTCAAAATCTATTCCGAAAGAGCAAATCTATGGTGTATATTGAAATGAATAAAGATCATAGATTTATTACTTTCTTCTAGGAAAGTAAAGGAATTTTTCTCAAAAAATGTAGGCTAAACAGATGAAACACAATACAAAGATATTAAACTCTCCTAAGTGTAAATAAAAATAAATGGATCTTTATCTTGATTTATTTTACATAAATGATTTTCAAGAAGAATTTAGGTGATATTTAACTCAAAAATAATTTTAGTATACCTTTTCAAGTGAGAATGCATTTTCTAAAGTAAAATCTGTTTTAGAACAGTACCTTTAGCACTACAGAGATTCACTTCCCTCTCCCCCACCCCCCCCCCCAACATTCTCAGAGGTGTGAAGGGTTTTGCAAAAATGTCAGCACAGTGTATATTCTGGGGATTGGCATGATGGGAGATAATCTAAAAATCACTTTGGGACAGCTTCACAATTCAGTGCTCTAAATACATATGATTCAACAAGTATTTATTGAGTTCCTCAGCATAGGCTAGTAACTATACATGATATGCTGGTAAAGTCAGACAGACATGACTTCTGCACTTTTGGAAATTAAAATGAGGTTGCTGGCTTTGCTGATCTACCTGGATTTATGCTAACATGGTGACAGGCTAGGTAGGTCACCAAAAAGACTAAGTAACTAGAGTGCTAGAATTTTCAGTCCCACTCAGTTTTGAAGCTATAGACTTAACTATAAAAACTCTGGAAGGAGATCTGATATGTTTGTGGGTTAGTGATAGCTGGCATTATTCAACTCCATAGGGGATACAGACTCCTTACCTTTTATCTTTTCATCTGCACCCTTTGAACTGTCCTTTATAATAAATGTTAAGTATTTCCCTGAGGTCTTTGAGTGACTCCTACAATCTATCCAACTCAAAGTGTGATGGGAACACAAAATTTACAGCTGACCAAACTGAAGCTTAGGAGGCCCAAGATTGTGGCAGCTGAAGTGGAGGCAGTCTTGTGAGACTTTTAACTTGTGAAATCTGACACTAATTTCAAGTAGTGTCAGAATTAATATTAACTGTAGAAGGCATTTGAGAATTTGTCCACATGATTAAAAAAAAAAAGTAGGTCAGGTGGCAGACTTATTCCGTATTTTGTTTTTTTTTTTGTTTTTTTTTATTCTGTATTTTGAGTGCAGAGAAATGTTGTATGTATATTAGAGCCTCCAGTTTCAATATATAACCAAAAACACAGTATTTATATGTATATAGATATATATCTATAAAGAAAATACTTATTGTTTCCTTAAAATAATGTACCTGTGGAGAACTTAGTAAGAAGGCAATGGTTTATGGTTATGAGCCTGCCTGCCTGCTTGCTTGCTTGCTTGCTTCCTTGCTTCCTTGCTTCCTTTCTTCCTTCCTGCCTTCCTGCCTTCCTTCCTTCCTTCCTTCCTTCCTTGCTTCCTTCCTTCCTTCCTTCCTTCCTTCCTTCCTTCCTTCCTTCCTTCCTTCCTTCTTTTCTTTTCTCTTGTGTTTTCTTTTCAAAATCTATTGCTTGGGTGGGAAACCTGCAGTTAATATAAGTAGTTGATAAGTGAAGTGACTATCAGCACCATGCAAATTGTGCTGTTTTTAGTAAACCAAGTATGTATTTTGTATTATGAAAAATGCAAGTAATCATGGTAAGTAATAATGGTTCTTGTAGTTTCTCTGTTCTCCATGCTTCCAGTTGTGTTTCCTAACTTAATTGTAGTTCAAGAGTAGTTGCTTCTTACTTAAGAATGACTTTGGATCTGAAGTGAGCTAGTTCTGCACATCATATTGTTCCCTCCCTCCCTCCCTCCCTCCGTCTCCCTCTCTCTCTGTCTCTGTCTCTCTCTGTCTCTGTCTCTCTCTCTCTTTTGTTTTTAACCTAGCACGATCTTTTATGTCAACTAACTACAGACTGTATCTACAAAACTAATGTTTGGTTGAATAACTGTTGCCCATAGAGGAAGTAACACAGGTAATTTCAAGGGACAGTTTGGCAAAACAAAAAAGAATAATTTTGTATTTGCAAAGGTTTTGGCATTAACTTTATCTTCACTTAAGTAAATTGAAGTTTCTTGTTCCTTTCTAGTAGAGGTCACACTCTTAATGACAAGGTTTATTGTTGTCACAATGGATATAACATTAGACCAACATATTTTTTCTATCATTAAGGCTTCCAAGAGTACAGTTTTCTGGCTCTTAGAAAGCAACATATTGTCTCCTAATGTATCCTGCACAGCCATCTTTTTCTCCACTTTCTTTAGATGAACTCTGGGTGGAAAAATTTACTTGTGTTTAATAGCTACCTTTTATACTTTTTTAAAAAGGGAGGGACATTGTTAAGCATGGGAGCCATTTGATGGGAGCATGATGCCCACAATTTGAGATATATGTGGTGCTTAAAATAGACTGAAGAAGCAACAGATTCTTGTTTAAAGTTTCATATTAGTGTAATATGTAACAATCTAACTGTATTATCAGGCTTTACTGTTACATTTCTCTTCAGAGTTTGTGTCTATTACTCCTTTAATAGAATTTTCCAGACTTGTGAATTAGAGTAAAAGCTAGGATTATAGGCACGAGCTACTGTACCCACTAGATCTTATACTTTTAAGGTTTCATTAGGGAAAAAAAGACAAACTACATATGAGAGACTAATATCTCTTGCCACACTCACAATATTTATTAGTTTTTGCATGAAAAATTTACTAATCCCTGACATGTTGACTTCATGTCCTACAATCTATAAGAGTTCTGTAAAAGCATTTCAAATATGCTTGATAACACATATTTTTTTGGGGGGGGCTGTCTGGTCATGGGGCCTGAATTATGGGCCTGGGCACTGTTCCTCAGCGCTTCAGATCAAGGCTAGCACTCTATCCCTTGAGCCACAGCGCCATTTCCGGCTTTTTTTTTCTTGCTTATGTAGTGCTGAGGAATCAAACCCAGGGCCTCATGCATGCAAGGCAAGCGCTCTACCACTGAGCCACCTTCCTAGCCCGTATTTTTTTCATCATTGAGTGGAGGCTTTTGTGTGTGTGTGTGTGTGTGTGTGTGTGTGTGTGTGTTTGTGTGTGTGTGTACATTAACTCAGATTTACTATTTGCACTGTAGCTTTACTGATGTCTTTATTTACTTTTGCAAAAGTTTGAAGTTATTGTGCTTTGATGTATCAGTAATTGAAATCCCTGAACTGTGTGATGTGACATGGCACATTTTTTATATAGTCACCAGCTATTATTTGCTAGAACATCTTATCCGTTAGGAATTTTGGTGGTCATTGCTTTTTTATTTTTAACCCTGGTAATTTTCTTTCCCTTGTACAGGTCTAATTGTTGCATTTCATTGAACTTCTCATTTCTGGATAGATAAATATCCTTTTTTTTTTCTATTTCAGATATCTCATTGTGTGGATCACTGATTGAGTAATAGATGGCTTTACCTCGGCTCACAGGAGCCTTGCGCTCCTTTTCAAATGTCACCAAGCAAGATAATTATAATGAAGAAGTGGTTGACTTAAAGGTAATTTTTTTAAAGATGAAAGCTATTATTAGCATAGACTTTGAACAAATATTTGACATTCTTTTTTTCAACTCTATGTGCTTAACATGGAAATTTTTTTTTTAAATCACATTTCTGTCTGGTAAGACCAAGAATGGAAAATTACTGATAGTTCCAGTGAGAATACTTGTGTTAAGCACATATCACTGTGTTTTTAATGGGAATATCAAACTATGATATTGAGTCCTTTTTAAATTTTTTGTTGTTAATGCCCTTGCAACAATTAATTTTGTGATTTAATCTAGTACTTTTGAATCATCTGAGTAAGTTCTTAGGACTCTGGAAAAATATTTTCAAGTGAACAAAAATAATGTCTATACGTTAAGGGAAATATGAACATTAATCTGCAATTCAGTAATTGGCCTGGTAATTGATGTTTTCCTTATAATTGGTAAAAGAAGCATTTCAGACTAAGTCTTTTCTTACTATACTTTCAGAAGTAAATATCAATAAAAAAACAAATTTTTTCATGGATTGCAAGCCTTTTTAACTTCTATAGTAAAGACCAACTCTTACTTTAATGATAACTATGATATGGACAGGTTTCTTTTATGTGAATTAATTTTAAAATAAAAAAATTAAGTTTACTCTTGCTGTAAGTAGAGTTAGACTCAACCAAGGCAGAAATGCTTACACTTTGTGACATCATTTTTGTGTTACGAAAGGAACATAAATTTCTTTCCTTTGAAGATTCAGTGGCTCCATTTTCTGGCCACAATTAGGTTACATGGTTTGACCAAGAAGTTTTTAAATTTTTTTATTGTTATTATAAAGGTGATGTACAGAGGGGTTACAGTTACATAAGTTGGGTAAAGAGTACTTTTTTTTTTTTTTTGGACAGTATCACCACTTCCCTTTCTATCTTCCAGTTTTTTTCCTCCTGTCCCCATCCACAAGTTGTATAGTTCATTTTCAACATAGTGTCTAGTGAGTACTATTGCTGCATTAGTTCACCCTCTCTGCCTGTATTTCTGTGCCTGCTTACCCTTCCAAAGACAGATAAATGAACAAACAAGACAAAAATAAAAGAAAAACAGCAATAAAGAAAAAACTTTTGTTTCCATTTCCTAGAGTTTATTTTTATTAATACTAGTTTATATTATCATATGCACATAGATATTGTGCTTTTGTGTTCCTTTCCTAAGAATATCCTCCTTTGGTCTTACTGAGTGCCTAGTGGCCTGTATAATTTATCCTATCCCAGTATATTTTAGATCTATCTTCTGCATAAGAAAGAAAACATGTGCCATTTATGTCTCTGAGCTTGGCTTACGTTACTTACCATGATTTCTTCTTAGTCCATCCATTTTCCTGCAAATGACATAATGTTTTTTCTAATGCCTGTGTTAAAGTCGAATGAATATATAAGTACCACATTTTTTTTGATCTACTCATCTATTGTAGGGCATCTGAGCAATACTTTTTGAATGAAACTTGCTTGTATTAAGCTTGTATAAAATAAGTTAAATATAGTTACAAATTTAATTAATGTTATACACAATGCCTTTTATCAAATAATATGACACAAAATTGTTACATATACACTATAGTCTAAGCTATAGTAAAGACAAGGAGTTAGAAAAAAAGAATGTAGAATATTAACAATTGTTATTGTCTGTGTATTTGGGCTTTTTACATTGGTTTGCTTTGAAATGGTTTCATACTGATTTTACATTATAATAAAAACAGTAAACAAGAAGCTTTTATTAAGTACCTTTTAGACAAATGAGATTCTATGGAATGACATTTAAATAAAGGTCTTGAGAATAATTGTTTTGGATATGGATAGATAACAACTTTGAGTTCTGGTGGACAGTACCAATGTTTTGTAAAGTATATTCAGTGTTTTGTGGATTGGAGAAAAACTTTAACCAGTATTCTTGTGTATTATCTGTTTCAGTTGAAGCGATCCAAACTTCAAGAACAAGTTTTAGATTTGGGCCCAACATGGAACAGTATAGTGAAATTTTTGAATGAAAAACTGGAAAAGAGTCAAATGCAAAACATAAATCAAGATTTAAGAGATATATTACAAGCCGCAAAACAAATAGGTATAGTTCTTTTTAAAATAATACATTCCTTATAAACTATTTACTATACAGTGAAAGATGCAGGTTTCTTGGTAAGCATGAATAATTATGAAAGAGATTTTTGTCTTTCAATGAGCTTAGGTCTAAGTGATAGGGAGAATAGAAAATGACCAGTTATAATACAGTTATATGTGAAGGATTTATAGGAATTTAGGTATGAAAACTACCGTCTTGGTTGAAATAAGGATTAGGTAAATCATAAACTTAATATAGCTTCAAAGAACTTTTAAAGCCATGTAGTTCTTAGTTGACAAAATGGCTCACCTAGCAACTATGGGGTCCTTGTTTCAGTTTAACCCAATACTGCTGAAAAACAAAAGAACCCTAACCCTTCAATTCTGTCTTAATCTCTCATTGTCTGTTTGTCCATGATTGCCTAGTGTAGTGAATTGTGCTTTTACTGTTTCCATTTCCACTATATACTAATATACTAATATTCTCATTAATTGATGATATTTAAAGGAAATTATAATTTGAATTTGTGCTCTATACTTAATGCAGGTTTCTTTTCTGAATAAAAACAGTTAAAGGAAACAGATGATTTCTCTAGTAACATATCAGAGTTTGTACATAAAAATTTATATTGCCAGGTACTGATGGTTCATGCCTATAGTCCTAGCTACTCAGGAGGCTGAGATCTGAGGATTGTTGTTCAGAACCAGCAGGGATAGTAAAGTATGTGAGACTCTTATCTCTAATAAACTACCAAAAGGCCTAAAGTGGAGCTGTGGCTTAAGTAGTATACTGCTAGCCTTGAGCAAAAGCAGCTCAGAGTTAGCACCTAGCCCCTGAGTTCAAGCCCCAGGACTGGCAAAAATAAAAATAAAAATAAAATTATCATATTATTTCACCGCTGCACTGCTATAGTTTAAGAAGTTTCAAATTTAGCAGGTTTGTACCTACTCCTAACGTACTCTCCGCTTCTTGGAATCTATTCTCATCTTTCTCTGAAAACATCTTTACATCCAGTTCTGCTTTAGACATGAGTTTTACTTCCTCATACTCACTAGCCTTTTGTCTGTTTAGGAGACTTTGGCACATATTGCTGCTTATATTGTAGATGTTTTGTACTAATCTTAATGCAGATCCTTTCTGGATCTAGATAGTGCCATCAGCTATATACAAATTAGATTTAGTGTGAGTAATTAAATTGACTTTAACAATGTCACCTTAGGTAGGTCATATTGACCTCAGGGTTTGAAGATTTAAATTTGTTTTTTTCTGCTGTAGGATTATTCTCTGAAATCTATGTCACAAACTTTTTTTTTAATTTCAGAACATTGGATATGAGTAGTTATTGCCTTAAAGAAATTAGGAACTAATCATTTATCTCTCTTCTTTAATCTGAATTTCTTTCTTAAACCTTTATGATAGCAGCTTTCTTTTTGTTTTATAAATATGGCTAAGATGGTATTAAATGTTTCTTTATGAGAGCTATATAAATCTATGTAACTATTTATCATCAAGGTTTATGATACAAATTGAAAAAATAGAATAAATATTTGAACCTTCTTTCAGCTCCAAATATGCAAAATAGATTATTTTTACCTTATTAATTATATCATCAAATTTTATCATCAAATTTGTTTTTAAAATTTGGTTTTAAATAAGTTTTAGCTGATGTCTCAAGTTGGTTTTAGGAAGAAGTTAGAGTTGTTAGGTAGTTTCTATACTTATTTGTAAAATAATTGCTGATAATGGTTTATTTACTTAAAATAGGTTTTGAGGGATTTGGGTAAAGATTTTCCTGTCCTACATTATCATTCTTAGCATGTTTTAAATGTTGGATTAAACTTTAAAATGTTTGTCGTAGTGCTTTTTTTAAATTTCAAAATGGTAAGTTGAACTATAATTCAGGTGAGCTTATATTGTTTCTTTTGTCTTTAAATAGTTGGAATGGAAAATGGAAGAGAAGCCATTGAGAGTGGGGCTGCATTTCTCTTTATGACCTTTCACTTGAAGGACTCTGTTGGTCACATGGAGACAAAGGCTATCAAACAGATGTTTGGTCCCTTTCCATCATCATCTGCCACTGCAGCTTGTAATGCCACTAACCGAATTGTTTCTCATTTTAGTCAAGATGATGTTACTGCTCTTATCCAGATGACAGAAAAGGGATGTAGCAATAGAGTATTTTTTGGTAAAAATTTAGCATTTTCATTTGATATGCATGATCTGGACCACTTTGATGAACTGCCAGTAAATGGTGAAGCCCAGAAAACTATAAGCCTAGATTATAAGAAGTTTCTGAATGAACATTTTCAGGAGCATGGCACCCCGGAACTCAAGCCTGTGGAAAAAACAAATGGTTCCTTCTTGTGGTGTGAAGTTGAGAAATATTTAAATGCAACTTTGAAGGAAATGACTGAAGCACCAAGAATAGAAGATCTTTGCTGTACCTTATATGATATGCTTGCTTCTATTAAAAGTGGTGATGAACTTCAGGATGAGGTATAGTTGAAGTTATTGACACTTTATGTAAATGTCAAATGAAATAGCTTTTTTAAAAAGTCAACTTGTTTTTGTGGTCCTAGGAATCAAAGGGTTTCCAACAGGTGAAACATACCTTCTACAATCTGGCGACAGACCCAGCTCAAAATAGTTTCTTTAAATACAGTTAGTGAAGAAAGTACTCTTATGCTAGTTCTAGTACTCAGTTTTGGAACCAAATGGTTTTACATACTAGGTGTGTAGATAGTTAAAGTGGGTAGTAATAGAGGAAAGCTGTAAATATGGTAAGCAGTACAAGAGTCACAGGGTCTACATGGTTCACTGTGCTGGGACAGTCTTGTTTAAACCTGTTCTTCATTTGGCTCATTACTACATTTGTCTTCAAAAATGCAAAGATTTGAATGATAACTTACATAGTCACGCTGCTAATAATCAACAGTTTACAACATTTTTATCCTGAGTTAAATGTTAAAGTTATAAACTTTGAAATATTAGAAATTTTATATATTTATTAATTAACAAAAACCTAGGAAATTTGTTGGGTAATTCATTTGAAACAATAATTACTGAATTAGACTGATCTAAAAATAGACTATTTGATACTTTATTTATTTGTTTATTCATTTAGTTAGTTCAAGACCACAACTTGAACTTGGTATCTGACACTTTTGCTAATTGACTATCCCTCTGCCAACTGAACCATGCCTCCATTCCCAATTTGATACTTTACATCACTTGTTTAATAAACAGTTGTTATCCTTAAAACTTTTTTTGTTTCTGTTTTTGGTCACATGAAGGAAAACATTTTAATTGTTTATTCGTTTATTTGTTTGTGCCAATTCTGGAGCTTGAGCTCAGAGCATGGGTACTGTCCCTGAGTTTTTATGCACAAGAATAGAAGAGCGCTCTACTCTTTTTTACTCCTTCACTTTCAGTTTTTTTGGTAATTAATGGAGGTAAAAGTCACAGACTTTCCTGCCTACCCTGGCTTTGAACCATGATCCCCCCTCCTCAGTAGGTAGGATTATAAGTATGAGCCATTGACACTCAGTCTTCAATTTCTTTTTTATGTCTCCATTGCAGTATGTTATTCAATTACTCTTGACATCATAGGAAAAGTTTACTTTGAGGTTTTAATTTTGCTTTAATGCTGATATTTATTTTCCAAATTTAATGTCAGTCCACTTTAATACTGAACAAATTGAGTAACATATTTTTTTGAAGGATTAAGATTGAAATTGTTGTACAAAGGAACTAGGCTTTAGCCAAGCACTAGTGGCTTGTACTTGTAATCCTAGCTACTCAGGAGACTGAGATCAAAGGATCAGGGTGCAAAGCCAACCCAGGCAGAAAAGTCCACAAGACTTATCTCCAATAAACTACTCAGAAAAAGTTGGAAGTGGCGGCGGTGTGGCTCAAGTTGTAGAGCAATAGTCTTGGACAAAAGCTCAGGGACAGTCAAGTCCCAGAAAGGGGAAAAAAAAAATACCTTGAGGGGAATAGCTTTGAAATTAGGTATATCTTCCCTTCCTATTCATTGCTTCTGAGACCTTTTAGCTCACTGAATTTCTCAGAAACCAAGTGAGAGCTATCTCAGAGGGATAATAATACCAAAGTAAAGAATTGGTAGGAGTATGAAATATAATGGTAAGTAGCATATAGTAAATACTCTTTTGGTAGATGTAATTATTTTGTTGTTGTTAGTAGTATTGAGATTAATAATTTTATATCATATGGACTCAGGAATAGTTAACTTTATTTTGTATCATGTTGGATGTTTTGTATTTGGTTTAGTTTATATAAGTTTTGTTCTACATTATTAAAAATTTTCTCTTAACATTGTGAAAATAATATTTTAAAAATTGTGATTCATGGGTCTGGGAAGATGGCTCAGTGGTAGAGTGCTTGCTTTGCATGCCTGAGGCCCTGGGTTCCATTCCTCAGTACCACATAAGCAAAAAGAAAAAAGCCGGAGGTGGCGCTGTGGCTCAAGTGGTAGAGCGCTAGCCTTGAGCTGAAGAGCTGAGGGACAGCACCCAAGGCCAGAGTTCAGGCCCCACAACCGGACCCAAAAAAAAAAAAAAATTGTGATTCATAAGATGATTTTCATGGTGTTTTGCTTTTTATAATTGAGTACATCAAAAGTAGATTATTATGATTGTAGTACATTGAAACATAAACATTGATCATGATATTTTAGTTTTTGAATGAACCATAAAACTTTTTTTTACTTCTGGATAGAGTGAAGTTTATATTTCAAAATTCTCCACCACAAGTTTAAGATATGTAATTGAGTCTTGTTGAAGGGAGAGTATTTTTCATTTCCAAGACTTTCCATAGCTGAGTTCAGAAAGACCAAATTGAACTTGTTCATGTATCTGTTCACTGTATGCTTATTCTGTTCTTACTGTGCTACAATAAGTGCTAGTTAAGTATACGTAAAAGAATGAATAAAATAGCAACTTTGCATTTAGGGACTAATAGTTAAATAGAAGATACATGAATAAATAATTGTACTCAAATATCATAGGTATTATACTGTATATTAATGGGAGTATAAAAGGAAAAGTTATAGACTATAAAGGAATTGGTATGGAGGGGAAAATATTCATAGAGAAGCTTTAAACTTGAGCCATGTCTTAAGATTTGACTACTCAGTTGGACCAGCAAAATAGGGAACATATTTTAAATTTGAGTGAGAAAATACTGTGTTAATATATAGGATGCAAAGGGAGACAAAGATGTGCATTAAAGTAAGACCCAAATAAAGCAAGGCTTTGTATACCTTGTTAAAGTGTTTTATAAGCTGCTCTGGTCTAGTTTAGTGGATTTTGCAACTAAAGTTTATTGGGTAGTTCAGTGTGAAAGGGGAGTATTTCACATTCTGCCAGTGACTTCAGTGGTAGAGTTTTAGTGATTCCCTCCATCTTTGGCTTTCCTATCTATAACTGTTCCCTTTGTAATGTAAGTTTTTCCTCCTTATACTCTAGGTCCATTTCTATAATGCTATGATTGCAGTTATTTTGTATGTAATTTTGAAGTGATGCTTCATAGGAAAAATATTTTTTCAATATAATTGTGCTTGACCAGTGTACTTTTTCTTTTATTGTGTGCTGTACCTTAAATGTTATCTATTTACCATTTTAAAGCATACATTAGTTGTGCAAAATAATTTCATAGATATACATGGTGTACTTTGATCATATTCACCCCCTTTATTACTTTTCCTTTCCTATCCTTCTTTTCTCATCTCTGGTCTCAGGACTTGAATTTAGGGCCTCAAGCTCTTGCTTGGCTTTATTGCTTATACCATACTTGGTACCACCTGAGCCACAAATCTACTTCCCCTTTTATGTTCATGTTCCCCACATTCTCTTTAATTCTGCATATGAGAGATATTTATCTTTGTGAATCTGGCTCATTTCTCCATCTAGTTTCATCAGTTTTCTTGAAATTGACGTATCATTCTTATAGCTGAACATAGTTCCATTCTTCATATATGCCATCCTTTGATGGATACTTGGCATAACTCCATAACATGGTTATTATAAATAGTGCAGCAAAAAACATAAGCATATTCTGGACCTCTGTAGAAGGCTCTCTCTGATTTTTTTTTTTTGGTGGAGATTTACCTAATAAAACTTGGCTGTAGTGGTTATATGCCTGTCATCCCAGTTTAAAAGTCAACATAAATAGGTGATTACAGTCTATACTGACCTGGTAAAAAAAAACAACTGTTTTTCAAATAGCTCTTGCTTTTTCCCAGGTCAGTATAGATTGTAATAGAACTAGTGATAGAACACCTCCCTAGCCAAATGCATGGCCTTGAGTTCAAATGTCAGTACCACAGAAATAAAAAGAAACATGAGAACATGATACTTTATTGAGCCACAATATCACATACCAGTAATCCCAGCATTTACTAGATTGAGGCAGGTAAATTGGCCAATTTGAGGGTAGATGGCCTACATTAGCAAGACTTCTCTCAAAAATACCAGACAAAAGCTTACTTACTACTTTACATTTCTTCCAGTAGTGTATAAGACCGTATTTATACTTATAGCTGACAATTCTGTGTGTTATACATAGCGATCTTTGCTTTTATAGGAACATCATTTCTTGCTCTTAACATTTTTGTTACTACTGAGGTTAAAGGTTCTTTTATGTATTTGTAGATCATTTATTGTTTTCTTGTGAACCTATCTAGTTATCATTTGATGAAATGGTATTACTTTTCTATTTATAAGAAGATTTATATTAAGAAAAAAATTCTATATTCTTTGCATATATTTCAAATCCACAAGAAGGCATTCTATTCATCTTTCCATTTAAGAATAATGCTTTTGTATTAACACCAAGGCAATGTCTAATGTATGGCTTAATCTCCATTCCTTTCTGAACATTGTTTTTCTTAGTCTAATTGATTTAGGTGAAATCTTACTAATTGGATCAGATTTTTTCTTGTTTTTCATTTGTAGGTTTGTATCTGAATATATCCATTTTAGATGGTTAAATTCTTATTCCTTTTGTTTTGTACTTTACGTTATTCCTTCCTACATTTTCATGAAGAAAACTCATGAATCGTCTTCTACTTTTAGCTTAAGACAGTTTGTAGGAAGGGTTAAAATAGTGAAATGTGGGGCTGGAGATATGGCTTAATTGGTATACTTTCTGCTTCACAAGTTGAAGGCTCTTGAGGCCTTGAATTCAAACCTGTAGAGGAAAAAAAAGAAATTTCAACAGCTATAATAATAATCTTAATATTTCTAATTTATATTAGGAAAATACCTGTTGTAATATTATTTACCTTAATTGTATATGGCTTTCTCTGTTTCCTTCATAGTTCATATTGTCAGATTTATGGGCTAGAAACAACTTGATACAATAAATAAACATAAATACTATTAATAAATACTAATGGGCTGGGAAGGTGGCTCAATGGTAGAGCGCTTGTCTTGCATGCATGAGGCCCTGGTTTGATTCCTCAGCACCACATAAGCAGAAAAAAAAAAAGCCGGAAGTGGCGCTGTGCCTCAAGTGGTAGAGCGCTAGCCTTGAGCTGAAGAGCTGAGGGACAGCGCCCAGGCCCAGAGTTCAGGCCCTCGACCAGACCCCCTCCACCCCCCAAAAATACTAATAATTCAGATAGGAAGGTCTACATGTAGCAGGTCTGCATTATACAGATAGCAGCTTTAGCTGTAAAAAACAAAAAATTCATTGTCAGTCTAGGAGCTATAAAATCAAGTGGCTAGGGCGCTGGTGGCTCACGCCTATAATCCTAGCTACTCAGGAGGCTGAGATCTGAGGATCGCGGTTCAAGGCCAGCCCGGGCAGGAGAGACCGTGAGACTCCTATCTCCAATAAACCACCAGAAAACCGGAAGTGGCACTGTAGCTCAAGTGGTAGAGCGCTCGCCTTGAGCTGAAGAGCTAAGGGACAGCGCCCAGGCCCAGAGTTCAAGCCCCACGACCGACAAAAAAAAAAGTCACATGGAATATCAAGTGGCTAAGGTCATAGAGTCATGAGCTCTACCCCCACCACTTTATAAACATTTGACCAGGTCACTTGTTTGAGCCTTAGTTTTCTTGCTCATTGTGTATAGAAAGTAATAAATAGTTCTCGCAATATATTCTGGCAATAAAGATAAGAAACACTTAAAATACTGCTTAGGAGACAATAAATGCTCCCTATGTATGGGCAATTATTAGTCTTAATGTAGCTCACAATGTAATTTTATTATCAAAAATGGAGTCACACATAGGTGATGATTTTATTTTTTTTGTGTGCTCTTCAGACTTTACTGTGCTTTCCCATTTTAAGGAGGCAACACTTCAACTATAGTTATGTAAACGAAAGTTAATTGGTTGGTGAAGGACACAGTTCTGTGTCTTAGGTAAAGATGTGGGAAAAATTGTGATTAGCTTATCCTATTAAAGAGACAGCTATGCTGGCATAGGGAGATGAGTTTAAGATGAAGAGATTTACGGAAAAGGGTTCTTTTTCTGCTTGGGCTGGTTTACCAATCTCAGCCTCTTGAGGATTATAGACATGAGGCAGTGGGGCTTAAAGACGGTTGTCAACTCCCAAGTTTTTGAAGTTTTATATTATCTTTCTACAGATATGGAGGAAAGTATCAACATACTAAGTTCACATTGAGGACTAGATATACTAGCCATCTTCGATTTGTGATAATAGCAGATTCTAAACTATTTTGCTCTGAATTGTATTGGCTACTCAGAATAGTCAATTTGTTGGATTTTAAATCTTTTCTCCCTTTTTGGCACCCTTCCTTCTTCCTTTCCTCCCTCCTTCTTTCCCTCCCTCCCTCCCTCTTTCTTCCCTTCCTCACTTGCTCCATCTCTCCTTTCCTCCTCTCTCTCTCTTCCTTCCCTTTTTCCTTTCTTTATTCATTCAGTCTGCTGTGTACAAAGAATGAACACAAATTTTAGGGAAATAAAGCTAATCTAACAAAGTTTCATCAATCCATTTTCATAGTATGCTCACTTAAGTCTCTTTTAGAAATTTTATTATACACACATACAAATAAATATACCACATACACCAAATTTGTTTAAAGAGAGAAAGGACCAGACAATTGTATCTGATGTAATGAATGTTGTTGAGACTATTTTGGAGGAACACATTATTTATCTGGAATTGGAGAGCTACCTGGAGTATATTGATAAATGATAGAAATAAGAAATATATTGTCAATGAAATGATAAAATTCTGTTCATAGGAATTGAGTGACTTGAAAGCATTTTAGGTAATTTGTCAGTTTTTATACATAAATAAGATATAATTACTAGATTTAAAAATTGCTCTATGAATTTACCTAACTATTGTTTAGTTCTTGTTTTCTGAGGCAGTTACAGTTAGCATATCTTCTAAGAATCAGGGAAGTGATCAATTTGCTATTTATATAAAAATATAAACTAAACCTTTAAAAATGCTCTCATTCCTAGCTTGGATCGGTACTTGGTACATATCTAATTAGTCATAATATATGCGAATAAACCATGTTCCCATTCCAACTTGTCTTAATTAAGTGGTATGTGACCTTGGTTTCAGTTTTGTTAAATTGTTAGATTAAGTACCTGTAAATAAAGAACATTAGTCATTATGAAGACATAATTTATCTAATTCTCTGCAAGCAAAAATAATTGCATAGTACAGTTTTTTTCTTAAAGATAAACATTGACTTCGTTTTCACAGTCATTTTCTTATTTATGATTTTATAATGTTTGACTATATAATAATTTTCAGTGCCACAAAACAAGCTAAAATAATGTACAAAGTTTTAGAGTATATTTTCTGTCTTTTGTAATTGTTCAGTATTCAATTCTGTATGAACCATCAGTCCAGAGATTTTTCAGAGTTCCTTGAGCTTTATCATTTCTCAGTGTTTTGTATGTACATTATATATATCACATACAAATCTAAAATTCCTTCATATTTCAAAGAAAGATTTCCTAAGTCGGATAGTTTTCATTTGCATGTTGCATATAATATCATGTATAATATATGCTGTTTTTAGTGTGTAGAACAAACCTAATTTTTAAAATATAAGTCTGTATAATTAACCTATGAAATACTGTGATAATTTGAAGTGATATCAGAACATCTATTGTATGTGAAAAATAAAATAATTTCTAACGGAAATTCCCAGTGATGTGTATATTATGACCTGATGTCTAAAGCTGATTGGGAAAAAAAAAAAAACCCCAAGCCCAACAGTTAATGAATTTTCCTCTTCTCATTTTCTCCACAAATATTACTTGAGTACCTCTAAAATATAAATCAATTTTGTGGATGGGTTTCATTACACCAAAATTGATTAATCTTCCAGTTTTTAAAAAATTGATGGAGGAAAAATCATCTGATCAGTAATAAGCTTTGTTTTTCACTTATTTCATGTTTTATAATTCTTTTTTCTTGAACTTTCTTCTACTTATGCTTCCCATGTAGGTGGGATTCTAAGTGCACTGCATCATGCCTGCATCATGCCTGGCACATTTGCTACAATTAATGAGCTAATGCTGATAATTTGTCATAAATGGAGGTCCATAGTTTGCATTACTCTTGATATTGTTACTGAGATTTACATTCATGCTTGGTAATTGCACTTTCTGTAGGTTTTGAAAATGTGTCTACCAGCAGCACTACAATGTATTTTCTTTTCCTAATAGTCCTTCATGATCTCTCTCTTCTTCACTTCCCTTGGACCCTAACATCTCATATTTCTTATGTACACTTTTGCTTTTTCCAGAATGTCATGAAGTTCTATTTGTATGGGTATGTAGCCATTTCAGACTGTCTCCTTTTACTTGGAAATGTATTTAAGAGCTCTAGTACTGAGGTTTGAACTCAGTGCCTTAGCCTGCTACGCAAGTGCTCCACTTCTTGCGCCATACAAATAAATCCTCAGCCTTTTTTGATTTAGTTATTTTTCATATAAATAAGCTTATGCTTTTGCCTCACACTGTGCTCCTCCTAGTTGTGCCTTCTGCATAGGTGAGACTGTAGCCATATACCACTGAGCCTAGCTTAATTGTTGATATGGGGGAGGTGGAGGTGTTCTTACTAACTTTTGCTTGAACAGCCTCAAACAGTAATGCTCCAAATCTTTGCCTTCTGAGTAGCTGGGTTTACAAACAAGTGAACCACCACAGCTGGCAAACTCATTTCTTTTTAATGCAGAATTTTTTTTTGCATTATACAGATGCAGCATGTTTGTCTACTTTTTTATTGAAGGACACTTTAATTGCCTTCACGTTTGTACAATTAATTTTTTTTTTTCTTTTGTCGTTCGTGAGACCTGAAATCTGGGCCTAGGTGCTGTCCCTCAGCTCACCACTTTGGACTTTTTTGGCTTATGTGGTGCTGAGGAATCAAACCCAGGGCCTCATGCATGTGAGGCAAGCACTCCACCACTGAGCCACCTTCCCAGCCCCACAATTAAAAACATTTTTGTATCATTAAATTCCCATCTTTGTGTTTTCTTTGGTTTTACCCAGCTCTGTTAACTTGGAAATGCTTCATTTATTTCACAGTGCCTCAAAATTTCTAAGTGATCAAACAGATTTATCTTTACTTGATTTGATAGGTACTTTCATTGTTTAATTGTAGTCCTTAAACTGATGAAATGAGTATCTTGTACTTTTGTAAACTTTTTGGTTTACCATTCTTTCCCCACCCTTCTTTTCTGTAGTATGTTAGATTTCTAAGGAATATATAATCTTTCTTTATTGATACAGACAATTTAAAAAAAAACAGCTTTTATCAGGAGATCATACTTGCAACTTCCTTAAGTAAAAAGATCCTGTTAGTCTACCATGAAATGTAATATATCTCATACAAATATTAAATGTGTGTAAAGATTTATGTATTACTTTTGTATCATTTTCTTTTGATAAAAATACATGTAGTTGACAAGCAATACCTTTATTTGCTTGAATTTATAAATCAAATGCACAATAGCAATATTAATTTATGTATACAATATAACCTATATCTTCTAGAAAATTTAGTTCAATGCCTTATTGTCTTGTACTTATTTCATCCTCTTCCCTCTTAACTAATCTCAGATTATTAGGTTAGGGAATTTATTAAGTCAGTTGTAAAAACTAATTTTATTTCTATTATTGTGTATTAATTATTAAATTACTAAAATATTTTCCAGTGTTAATTTTTAAGAAAGTAGTATATGTCAGCATGAGTCCCAATTAGGCAATTGCAGTTGATTAAAGTTAGTGGGAAAAGGAAACAAAAAGGTTTTTATTTTGAAAAATAAATTCAGAGCATATAAATAATATTTGAATTGTTTAATCATTATTTCTTGTACTGTCATTTTTTAATTAATTCTGCATGGTTAGGGATTATTTGTTTATAAAGTTACTGGCCTTTATACTAAATGTTGTATACGTAAGAATCTTTATTAAGGATGTTTTGTGTGTTTACTAGGAAAAAGTGGGAAGTCAGAATTTGATTTGTATTATTTAAAAATAAAAGTTTTACTCTGATTAAGTAATGTGTTTATTATTACAGTAAAAGCAGAAAAGCAATTACTTAAAGGAAAAAGGGTATACCCAGTCAGTGGTATACCCAGTAATTAGCATCATTTATTTACAAATCAAACTTATTTATGGCAAATTTATTGATATAGAATTCTCTTTTATCAGGTTGATTTAAATTATATGTCAATAAATTTGCAAGTAGGATGAGCTATTCAAAACTTCATTAAAAATAAGACTTACCAGAAGAAATAGGAGAGTTGAAACCCACCTATATGAATAAAAAATTCACTTCATAATTAAAAATTTTCTAATAAGTAAACTAAGTGCTCCCCATGGCTGGGAAATTCAAATTCAGGTAACAGTAACACTAATCCATTTAACCTCCCCCAAATACTATAGGGTACTAGTATCATGTCTATTTGATAGAAAAATCTCTTAAGATATAGAATAGTTAAATGCTTTCCCTAGAGTTTTGTGGAAAGTCTTAACAGTTGAAAATAAGACTGTCTTCTGAGTGCAGAAACAAAGCAATGCTGGTTATGAACTACTGGAAAGGAAGATTGTACTGCTGAGAACCTATAAGAAGTTTCTATACCTTAACTGTCTATATACATGTCTTAAAAAGACAGAACTATAGACAATAGTTGTCAGGAATTAGAAGAAAAGAAGAAAGGGATGAATAGATGGAACAGGGAAGTTTTAGGAAGGTGAAATTATTTTGTCTGATACTGTACTGGTCAATTCATGCCAGTAATTGTCCACGGTCAAGACCTGTAGAATATACAAAACAGGGTGAACCTTAATGCTAAGTCTGGACTATGAAAGAGTAATTGGTCTTGAGTATGATGTGACTAGGCAGTTTATTCAATATAAGCATATTCTATCTTGATATCAGCAAAATATTTTACAATAGCCTCAAAATATCTTTCATATCACTTCTGACTTTTTCAGTGTTTGAAATATTTTACAGTTCCTTTCCAATATAGTAGCTGTGTCCAATGTGGCTAATGTGACTAAGAATTTGAATGTCAAATTTTATTTAAGTTTTGCAACTTATAAATAGTTTCATGTGGCTAACAGCCAAACAGATGAAACATTAAATCAAACAACAGTGAAATAGCCAGTGATTAATGCACTTAGATGACATTGAAAAACCTTACCTTGAAAAGTGGTTTATTGCCAGTTTAGGAGCATTCTCTCCCCCTTTTTATGTATTTTTTCTTTTATTTTGGTTCTGTCTTAATACTTAGGTTCCATATATGCGTGAAGGTTGTATTTAACATTGTGATTTCTGATGTATTAATATATCTGTATGACAGAAACTAAATTTAAAGTTTTCAAAAGACAAATGGGGTCTTTTGGTATGTTCAGAGAACTTTAGTACAAAATTAGTCAGTGATCTTTCCTGATCAAATTGTATTTGAAATAGTATGTCCTATTGTGGATTCTATTTTATTTATTTAGCGTGTATGTATGTGTGTGTGTGTGTGTGTGTGAGAGAGAGAGAGAGAGAGAGAGAGAGAGAGAGAGAGAGAGAGAGAGAGAGAGAGAGAAAGAAAGAGAGAGAAAGAAAGAGAGAGAGAGAATGTGTGTGTGCTGGTCCTGGAGAGAGAGAGAGAGAGAGAGAGAATGTGTGTGTGCTGGTCCTGGGGCTTGAAAGTGCCTGGGCTTTGTCCCTGATCTTTTAAACTCAAGACTAGTATTCTACCACTTGAAACACAGCTCTTCCTATGGCTTTTTGGTGGTTAATTGGCGATAGGAGTCATAGACTTTCCTTCCCTGGACTGGGTTTGAACAGCCATCCTCAGACTTCAGTCTCTTGAGGAGCTAGGTTTGCAGGCAAGAGCCACTGGTACTTGGCTTGTGGATTCTATTTTTAAGAGTTTCTTTTTAAAAGAAACCTGGGTGAAGAATTGTTTGAAACCAAGTTGTATTAGTGTACAGTTTATCTGTAAAAATACTTATCTGTAAGATGTACATAATATGTTGCTTGGCATTATTTTCAAATATTTGAAGGCTTCTAGAAAACCTATTAAGAACATCTTCTGTATTAGCAGAGGGTGCACACATTGTAATAGATGAAATCTCTAGTGAGACTGTTTAGGTTCAGTGTAAGGAAAAGTTTTTGTCAGTAAGCACTCACTAGCAGTGGTATGAATTGTCTTCTATGATGCTGTTGGCCAAAATGTGCTGGATATTTGTCACCCAGGAAAAGGTAATAGCAATATTGAGCACTTATTGTCAAACATGTGTTAACAAATGAGAAAGCTGTGAATTTAAGAAGGATCTTTTGAACAGATGAGAGAGCTGTAAATTTAAGAAGGTTCTTCAAATGTAGATCTAGCTCCACTTATGCTCTTACCGATTTTGTTATTCTTCCCTGGAATGCCAACAATGCTTCCTGTGGGTAAGAGCTTTGTTTAGATGATCTATAACATTCTTTTCAAACTAAGCTTATTTAGATAAACCCATTCTTACATGTAGGGATGGTGTATGTAAAATGACTATAAGAAAGGTCCATCTGATTCTCAAATATAGCAGAATTGAATGAAGCCATACTTAGGCAGAGAGACTAATGCAGAAGCTATACTCTAACTGAAGATTGAAGTTTTCATTGTAGCAGATTTCAAACCTATTATTGCTTTTTGCAGCACAATATGCAATATCATTTACTTTCACCACTGCACAGTAATAATTTATGGACACTCATGAATATATGTGGTCACATATTAGAAGCAGGAACACCTCTTTGGAAGAAATACTGATAATTAATATGTGTTCATGTGTTTATTAGATTATTAATTTTCTTTAACTTATTTTATTATGATTACATTTAATGATAATATCTTCATTAGTATTTTGTATATATAACAAAGGCTAAATGAATATTTTCTATATGAAACTATATGCTTTATATGTGAAATACTTAGTACCTTGTATTGGTCATATGTAGCATAAGACCAGGGTTATGTTTTGTTTAGGAATTAATCTGCATATTTTTGCTTTAGAATCTAAGAAACTTTTAATCTGTTGCATTTTCTTTTAATCCATTAAGTTAATGGAAAATTTAACAATAATGAAAAAATATAATAACTGAAAACTTTCTCCTATTCTAAAAATACTTTAACAGATAAAATAATAACAGTATTCACCAGGTATAGGTGTAATGGTATGATATTCTCAGCACTCAGTAGGTGAAAACAAGAAATTTGTGATTTTAGAGGCTGGTCTGGTCTACTGTGGAGAGGGAGTAAGTGTCCCAATGCAAAAACAAAATTCAAACAGGCTAACAAACCAAACCAAAAAGGCAGTACCATCATCCAATTCTCTTGTGTTTTCCTTGAGTTTTATGTCTTTTATAGCCAGAATAGTAAATCTTGCCTTTTCATTGTTAGAGAACGGTCTTCTTACATTTTTTGGTGATTTAAACTCTTTAGTAGAGCACTTTTTAGTAGTCTCTTTCTGTGCCCAAAGCCTAACCCCTCTCTCCCTCTTAAAAAAATAAAAATTGGTAGTTTCAGAAACTTAAAGCAGTGATCCAGACAGCTGTACACTTGCAAACAGTCACTCTTGCATGCCAAATTAGTTTGTAGTGGGGATCTTAAATGAAAACCACACCTGCTCTCAGTGAAAATGGTAAATGTTGTAGAAAGCATAATTTGGGGATTTTTTAAAAAAAAATTAATAGCAGCTGATCCCAGAACTCCTGTTCCAGAACTCTTGGGAGTCTTGTTATTCACAGCAAAACAGCTTTTCTTGTCCTTTTGCTAGGACCTATGTGTGTTATTTTAAAGAAATAATATGGTCTTTTTGCTGTGATCCTATATTTAGGGTGCGTGAGAAGTTATATTACAAATATAACTATTCTATAGATTATTTATGTTATTTATTTATAAGTTACATTGCAAATACAATTTTTGGCCAAAACTTTCTGACTGAAATATAACTAAAAATTTCCCTCTGAACATGAATTTAATTCTTGAATATGAACTTAAATCAAGTAACGTTGAGTGACCAAAAATACATGTAAGAGCATTTCTGCCATGATTATTTTCCAAGGGAAGGAATGGTCTTATTTAAGAATTAACATTCTTTAAGAGTTAATAAAGCTTAAAGAATAGTTCATATTCTTTGTAGAGAATACTTCCTATTACAATGTTCGGAGGCTTTTTTTTTCTTTTTTTTTGAGGAGGGTGGTGAAAAGGGAAAACAATTATGTGGCAATCTAGGCAATTAACAAGTAGCAATAACTAGTAGGCATAAAACAAATAATAAATAATAATAAATACTATATAATAAAATATAATAAATATATGATAAAATAACTCAGAGTTATTATAATGTTATTGAAAATTTCCAGTTTCTAATAAAGAAATTACAAGACTTGACAAAAAGCAAGGGAGTTTTATTCATACTATGAGGAAGTAAAAGCAAGTAATAGAAACAATCTGTGAAGTGACCAGATATACAAGTGCATCATATTAAAAGGTTAAAAAACAAATATGGAGAGCAGCATAAAGAATTATCACTTAACAGAAAATCCTCAAAAAATCTAACCGATGATGTTTCAGCAGAAGTAATGAAGATCAGAGATGGTGGGACAGCATATTCAAGGTGGGACAGCATATTCAAAGTGTCCCCAGGCATAGTGGTATAGGCATGTAATCACAGCAATGAGGAGCCTAAGACAGTAGGATTACAAGTTCAAGGCAGCCTGGGCTACATAGTGAATTCAAGGTCAGCCTCATATACGGAGAGACATTGTCACACAGGAAAGCCAAAAACAAAGGCACAACAAGAAAATACCAAAACATCCTACAACCAGCAAGCTATTTTTATTAGCATTTACTAATTGTATAAAGGTCCTTCATTATGATATTAACTGCATGCAAATAATGTACTTTAATTTGCCCCTATCAGTATTACCCTTTTTGATTATTCCTCCTTTATAATAGCTTTTGGTGGATTTTATTATGCTGTTTTCATACATTTATATAATTTATTTCTGTAACAGTCACAACTCCCATCACCTCCTTTCTCCCTTCCCTACCTGCTGGTTATTTTACAAATAGAATCTTACTTCCTGTTTTTATTATGCATGGACTGTGATCCAACCGTTTTATACTTCTTGTAGTTCCTGTTATGACAGGTACAATCCACTGTGTCCATCTTCCCTCTCTTAAGGTAGAATTTTTTAAACTTTTCTGCCTAACGTGCCCTGAAACTGCGCTCAAAAAGTGTTATTCATTTATCAACATCAACAGTGGCCTCATCAGAATAAGTCTTTTAATATTAGGAAATGGTCAAATTTACTTCAGTGAATACAAGTTTTATAAAATTCTAATTTTCTCTTGAAAGAATTGGAGAGAAGTACTTGTACTTGTTTCCTTAGTAAAGCAGGCTGACTTTTTTTTTTTTTAATAAGTATGCCATATACAATAGCCAATTTGTCTTGAGTCATTAACTCAAATCAAAATACAATAGAATCAAAATACTAAAATAAAAAAA
Source organism: Dipodomys spectabilis (assembly GCF_019054845.1). Lineage (NCBI taxonomy): Eukaryota > Metazoa > Chordata > Mammalia > Rodentia > Heteromyidae > Dipodomys > Dipodomys spectabilis. The sequence goes on from NW_024870730.1 coordinate 3,040,534, forward strand.
TATAGAAATATCTTACTGGCACTTTGAGACACCATCACCAATCAGTGTGTGACAAAACTATTTGTATACATGTTTCTCTTTATTACACAGACTATTAAAAAGCACATACTCATGATATAAAACTTAAACTAATAATTTTTTATCTTCATTGAAGTACATTCTTAAATAAAACTGACTTTGTTGTTTGTAACTATTCCTGCATGATAGTTTGAAAACACTAGGCTACTGTGTGAAGGCATCTACCATAGCTTTTAAGTCATCTATGCAAATGTCAGCACAATGAAAAGGCAGGTAACAACGAAGTCTTGACCTAACTGTACCCACTCATTGAGTCTTAAGACCTTTTGAAATTCAAATACCATTATTTTTGTTTAATTGTGCTTGAAACTTTCATAGAGAAAGGAAGGGAAAACATTGTGTTTTTCTTTTATGCATCTATGGTCTTTGCTGGTAAACTTTTTTTTTTTTTTTTTGCCACATATCTCTATTGGGGGTTTGGGTGATGATAGTAGATGTCATGTTATATTTTCATTTTAATATTTATTTTTCTTTTTGTTTTGTGCTGGAGATGGAAACTCACAGCACAATTTCTTTCCTTTCTTCCTTCCCTCCTTCCTTCCCTCCCTCCCTCCCTCCCTCCCTCCCTCCCTCCCTCCTTCCTTCCTTCCTTCCTTCCTTCCTTCCTTCCTTCCTTCCTTCCTTCCTTCCTTCCTTTCCTTCTTTTTTTCTTTCCTTCTTTCTCTCTCTCCCTCCCTCCCTCCCTCCCTCCCTCCCTCCTTCCCTCTCTCTCTTTCTCTCTTACTTTCTTTTTCTTTTCTTTCTTTCTTAATTTTAATGGGGCCTGAACTCTGGGTCTGGGCGCTGTCCCTCAACTCTCCAGCTGTAGGCTAGTGTTCTACCACTTGATCCACAGTGCCACTTCTGGCTTTTTCTGCTTATGTGATGCTGAGGAATTGAACCCAGAGCCTCATGCATGCAAGGCAAGCACTCTACTACTGAGACACCTTCTCAGCCCCATGATTTCTTTTTGTAAAAAATGTTTAACTTTTGTTGATACCTTTTATATTTCTGAAATTAAAATCTTTTGGGGGGGGGTATTTGTTTTAATATTTTGTGATACGGTCTTCTCTGTAGCCCAGGTTGGCCTCCGTTTGTTGATCCCTCTCACAGATGTGTACTACCATGCTTAGCTACTATATTTTTTATGGACCATGTATTTATGTTCATTTCATTCCACAACAATTTTCTATAAATATTCCATAAGTCTTTGCATGGTACATTAGAAAGTTCTTCATGTTTGGATTCAGGTACATTTTATTTCAAAACTCCACTCTGCTAATAGCTTTATAACAAGGGAAATTTATTAGTATTTCTTTTTGAAAAATCTAAAACTATGAATAGTATCTTGCTGTAGTTTTAAAAAATCAGCAGGATTAGAGTGTGAATTAGGCAAGTTCTTTACCACTTGAGCCATATCTTATGTCTTTTTACATTACATTTTTAAATACAGCCTCACATTTTACCCAGGTTGGTCTGGACTACATTGTCCTATTTATGCTTCTTGAGCAGCTGGATAATCAGTGCTCACTAGTGTGTTTAGTTTTTATTGGGTAAGGTGGGATCTCATGAATTTTTTATCTGGGCTGGCCTTGAACTAAAGTATTTTCAGTTTTCAGCTCCTGAGTAGCTAGGGTTACAGGTGTGAATAACTGTAACCAGCTAATAGTAGTACTTTATTTTTAAAATATTAGGAGGATTTGCTGGATGGAATTAGTGAGTTTTATATTGCATGCCATATTATATTACAAATGTTTAATATTTATTGCTTATAGAATTGATATGCATAGGAATAATTGAGATAATTTTTTATTTTATTGTCTTTTTTGCATATAGAACGTTAACAACAATAAAAAGAAAATACTGTACATTTAATGTCTCCTATATAATTCAACATAATTTTTTTAATCTTTTGATTTTATTTGTGTGTTCTCTGGTAACAGATTTGCTTAATTTAATATCTTCACATTGCACAATCATACTATTTACAATTCTGAAAAGGAAGAAAAAATGTATATTTCCTCATCACATAGGGGGAAATTTAAAGGCTCCCTAGGACAATTATATTATGCAGTTAGGTAACTGAAAGATTATGAATCATAACATTTTAACATAACATTGAAACATTTTAATTTTTGTTAGCTACAGCTTAGAAAAATAAGATATGCATGAGAAATTTTTAAATGGTTATATAAAACATTTAAAGCAATATTTTTTTTTTTTGCCAGTCCTGTCATGGAACTTGAACTCAGGACCTGGGCATTGTCCCTGAGCTGCTTTTGTTTAAGGCTAGTGTTCTACCACTTGAGCCACTTCTGGCTTTTTCTGTGTATGTGATACTAAGGGATTCATGCATGCTAGGCAAGCACTGTGCTACTAAGTCACATTCCCAAATATATTTTTGATTCTAGACCTAATAAACATTTAAAATACATGTAAGAATTGGGCATACAGTTATGATTCATTAAAGCATTTTAACAGTTCTTAAAATGAAAATGATAGCAGTTTCATACAGAAAGCTCTTAGGAAAAGTAGACAGACTCTACGTTGGAAAAAAGTTATAGAATTATGTGTGCTTATACCAAGAGAAGCCACATGAAAGAATTTACCTTGTAATTTCAATATCTGTATCTAATTATAATTATTTTAAAAAGTATGATCTTTAATTACATGATTTCAGGTAATTTTCATAATGCTGAAAATTCTTTAGCAATGTGAAGATTTAATTTACTTTTTAAAGTTATTATGTTCCTTAATCTTTAAGTACTTAGATTGAATAATATGTTAATAACTTGAAAACATTAATTTTTAATTAACAATATTGTGTTTATTTCTCTGTAAAGCTATTTCAATTGCTGGGACCTGAAGGACTTGATCTTATTGAGAAGCTTCTTCAGAACAGAATTACAATTGTTGATAGATTCCTTAATTCTTCAAATGATCATAAGTTTCAACTTCTTCAAGGTAAGAAATTATGGAGAAATAATTCTAATTTAAAAACAAGATTAATTTATTTAACAAGTCTTTTTTATTATTCTTATGTTTTCTATATTCTTTGATCTATTGTCTAACTGGTACCATTCAGCTAAGTAGATTTTAGATATTTTGTTAAACAAATGTAACTGTCAAACAGGAGGATATAACATTATTGGGGTAGTACTTTTTAAAAATAATATTTTAAAGCTGGGTGCTGGTGGCTCACGCCTGTAATCCTAGCTACTCAGGAGGCTGAGATCTAATGATCATGATTCAAAGCCGGCAGGAAAGATGGTGAGACTCTTATCGCCAATTAACCACCAGAAGACCAGAAGTGGCTCTGTGGCTCAAGTGGTTGAGTGCTATCCTTGAGCTGAAGAGCTCAGGTAAAGTGCCCAGGCCCAGAGTTCAAGCCCCACAACCAACAAGAAAAAATAAAATTATAATATATAGTACATATATAATATATATAGACAGTACATAAAATAAATAGTAGAAAGACTTTTTTGGGGAGAGGAAAGTGTTTGTAAACAAGTATATCTATCTTGACAAAGTGCTTTTTTCCAATCTTTTTTTTATTTTTTTGGTCGGTCATGGGACTTGAAATCTGAGCTTGGGCACTGTCACTGCGCTCTTCAGCTCAAGGCAAGCACTCTACTGCTTGAGCCACAACACCACTTCCGGTTTTCTAGTAGTTTATTAGAGATAGGAGTTTCACAGACTTTCCTGCCCGGGCTGGCTTTGAACCTCCATCCTCAGAACTCAGACTCCTGAGTAGCTAGGATTACAGGCGTGAGCCACTGGCACCCGGCTCTATCTTTGTATTTTGAACACTTTGAAACCTGTTGTAAAGATCTAAGAATAATACAAGGATCCTTTCTATATGCTTCATATAGATTCACTACTTTTTAACATTTTCCTCCTACTGTTTCTTTCTCTTAAATATGTGTGTATCTTCTATTTAATTATAATGCAGCTATCATAGCCAAAGAAGACCTGGATTGTCACATATGACATATACTTTTTAAATATTAAAGTTAATTAAGAAGCCAAACTTCTTTTTTTAAATTTTTTATTGTCTTTAAATGGCTCTACAAAGAAGTTCCCATTCTACAAAACAGTATATGAATACAAAGTGTCTGATAACATTGTCACCTATCTTCTTTTAAAAAAATAATCCTGCCGTATTATGATGCAATGATGTTACACTAAGGTTATCAGTCAACTGCAACAAAGTCAAAGGGCTTAGGAATAATATTTAACATCAGCTTCTGCCAGAAGAAAAGAAATGAGTTATGGTCCTGAAATGTAGATTTGGAAAGTTTTCTTTCTTTAATCAGCCTCCTAAATATTACTATGGAGATATTTATTGATCCTAACATGAAAAAGTTTTAATTTATTACCTAAAGTTAATGGAAAGTCCAACTTCACATCTTTTATGGAAGTTTTAGATGAGTTAGTTGTCTTCCTGCTCATTTTGTTTTATTATGTTTATGTCATAAATTCTGTCAGGATTATGTCTGAGAAACATCACAGTGTTTAATAAAAATCATATTAAATTTAAATTCAAAAATATATTTTAAACATTAGTATGTCCTGAAATGCTCAACTGCTTTTACTATTTTTACTCAATGATGTATAGTCATTTTTCTACTATTTAGAAAATTTGCGATATTTGCATATTTTAATACTTTCTGAGAAATGTAATCAAGAATAATAGCTAGTATATTTAAAATGTTTTGTAGTAATGTTTTCAATGGATATCTCTTGAAAAATTGTTTTTCTTAAAATTTTTTGAGTCATAAGGAAATACTGAAGAAGAGTCTTTAAACTTCGTCACTGTTCCCTTTGTATTTTGATGGAGTTGTGGGTTTAATGGTACGTCAGAATTCTCCCACATGATCACTTTTTTTAAAAGTTAGTTGGAAAGTTATTAACCATATCCTATCATTTTCTTCTTTAAAATCACAGTCTTACAGAACAGTCATTCCTTTACATTTAGTACTTTCTGCAGTAGCAGTGAATATTGTTAATAGCAGTGAATATTGAATTTGTGGGAAGGAAATACTGACTTTCCTTAAGCTACCATGTTATATATTGTGGTTGTAGTACCTGCTCATAAAATATGTAATAGGAGCCAGTGGCATTCATCTATAATCCTAGCTATTCTTGAAGCTGAAATCTGAGGATCGTAGTTCAAAGCCAGCCCAGGTTAGAAAGTCCATGAAGCTCTTCTCTCTAATGAATTACTCACAAAAAGCTGAAGAAGAGCTGTGGTAGAGTATTAGCCTTGAGTAAAAATGCTCAAAGGATAGCACTGAGGCCCTGAGTTCATGCCCCCAAACTGGCACCCCCCAAAAAAAAAAAATATATATATATATAAATAAATATATAATATAAATATATATATTTATATAAAATGTGAACTATTAGAGCATGTGCATTGTGCTGTTTTATGTTTTAGTAGGTAAGACAACGTTTTTCATGAAGGTTAAATTGTGTCTGGGATTATAATTCATTCTATTTATTACATTTGCTTTGTAGACAATTGCAAAAAATTTTTAGGAGAGAACGCTAAACCTAACTATGGTTGTCAAGTCACTATTCAATCTGAACAAGAAAAGCAGTTAATGAAACAGTATCGCCGTGAGGAGAAAAGAATTGCCAGAAGAGAGAAAAAGGCTGGAGAAGATGGAGAAGTTTCTGGAGAAGGACTTTTGTCTTTTGATCCCAAGGAATTGCGGATACACAGGTAACGAAATTTGGAAATTGAAAATGTACTTCTTGTAATTGCTACTTTTACACGTCATTTTTTAATTTGGTTTTAGCAATTCTCACAGACGAGTTTTCTTATAAGGATAGAATTTTGTTGTATGAAAAGCTGTTTTTCTGGGATAGAAAACAATCATCTAATTAATTAGAATATTGTATGTGTATAGATAACTTAGATATTAGACATAAGCTATTTTTAGATGCTGCACACACACCATTTAGTTAGATAATATAAAGTTTATAAAGCCAATGAAAACTTCTATTTTCTTTCTTAGATTAATTTCTTTCTTTTTTAGATCTATGTTACTGTTTAAACTAAAAAGGAAGAAAGTGATATAAATGGATCCTTTCACTAAAATGATCATTTTACTTGATTCTTTAATTATTGAAACATTAATAAAACACTCATATCCTCTTAAACATCTTTGGATTATAACAAAATGAAATTATAAAGAATACTAAGCCAGGGCTGGGAAGCTGGCTCAGTGGTAGAGCACTTGCCTTGCATGCCTGAGTCCCTGGGTTTGATTCCTCAGCACCACATAAGCAAAAAGAAAAAAGCTGGAAGTGGCACCATGGATCAAGTGGTAGAGTGCTAGCCTTGAGCTGAAGAGCTGAGGGACAGCGCCCAGGCCCAGAGTTCAGGCCCCATGACCGACAAAAAAATAAAATAAAAAAATACTAAGACCAAGTTGTTAAAGCTTGTCTAAATATAGTATCTAAATGTGCTGAATCCTATTTGTTTACCTCTCAATATTCTGAATTATTAATACCTTTTTATTTTATTTTTTTATATTATTATTTCCTTTTTATTTGGGAAGAATATCTGAAATAATTATACTAATTTAATAAATGCTTTTCTTTCTAAAATAAAGATGTGAAATTTGGCCTGTTATTTGTGTTTACAGAGAGCAGGCACTTCTGAATGCCAGGAGTGTTCCGATTCTGAGTAGGCAGAGAGATACGGATATTGAAAAACTGCGTTATCCCCATGTTTATGATTCCCAGGCAGAAGCCAGGAAAACGTCAGCATTCATTGCTGGTGCAAAGGTTTGTCATTGGTGTATAATTACTGCTTACAGGTCAGAATAGGTCTTCTCTGAAAAATGACGGTGTCCCTGATTTTTTAATATAGTGCATATAGTTCTAGTTGTTTCTTTGCTATTTTAAATTGAATTTAAATTGTATTTAAAATGGTGTGGAAAATAAAATACTGCAGTATAGCTTAAGTAGTAGGTATTCCAATGCCCTTGTTAATTTCTCTTTATCGTGGCAATTTGTAGTTTTGGATTTTATCTATTGTATCACAGTTCTGCTCAACTTTATACTATGTATTACACATTTTCCTAGTTATGTGAGTACATTTACCTTTAGACATACCATGGAATTAATGTATATTTTAAGATTTACAGCATCCCATGGCATGTATATCACATGAGATAGTTATAAATGAATGGCTTGCATGAGTGTTTTAAGTCTGCTTATTTTTATTTAATTCTTTTTGTTTTCCTTAAGGTAAATTTATTTGCTAGTGCTATATCATAAAGCCAGTACTATTCTCAGTCTTTGTCGCTATCTTTATGCAAAATTATTCACCAGAGCAGTTTTGTTTTTTATTAGTATTGGTGTTTGTTTTTCATGGTTGTAGATGATTTTACCAGAAGGAATCCAAAGAGAGAATAACAAGCTTTATGAAGAAGTACGAATTCCCTACAGTGAACCTATGCCAATTGGCTTTGAGGAAAAGCCAGTTTACATCCAAGACTTAGATGAGGTGAGCAGCTTTTTGTACAGTTGATATTTTTGTAGCATGCTATGTGTTATAAATGGATTTGTGTTGAAAAATTATTTTTAAAAGTAGTTGACTAATACAGTACAAAAATGAAGTTTAAGCTATTGGTTACAAAAAGGTACTTTGCTGGAGTTTGAATTTTTACAAAATATATTCCTTCATACATCTAACCATTTGTGTTTTTGCATATGTGTTTCTACTTTAGTTTTATCACTTAATCCTTTTTAAATATATTTGTCTTATTTTTAAAATTTACTCTTGCACTTCTACTTAAAAATAAAGATTTTTTTTTTTTGTCAGTCATGGGGCTTGAACTCTGGGCCTGAACGCTGTCCCTCAGCTCTTCAGGTCAAGACTAGTGCTCTGCCATTGAGCCACTGCGCCACTTCTGGTTTTCTGAGTGGTTTATTGGAGATAAGAGTCTCACTAATTTTCTTGCCCAGGCTGGCTTTGACCTGCCATCCTCAGATCTCAGCCTCCTGAGTAGCTAGGATTACAGGCATGAATTACTGGTGCCCAGCAGAAATTAAGAATTTTAAGCCAGGAACTGGTGGCTCACACCTAGCTACTCAGGTGACTGAAAACTAAGGTTCACTATTTGAAGCCAGTCTGGACTGAAAGTCCATGAGACTCTTCTCTCCAATTAACCACCAGAAAACCAGAAGTGGAGCTGTGCCTGAAAGTGATAGAGAGCTACTACCTTGAGCTTTGAAAAAGCTCAGGGACATGGGCCTTGACTTCAAGCCCTGTGACTGACCAAAAAAAAAAGAAAAATCAAAATTAAGAATTTTTAATTTGTAACTCCTCTGTATAGTATTTGCACAATAATAAAAAAGTCATACCTCCAAAAAAAACTTAAATTCTAAAATGATGTACAATGTGTTGTCCAATGGATTTTGTACTTTCTTAGGCAAGGAATATTTTTAAAATGTTAGATGAGTTTCTAGAATAGTTTTTAAGTCGCTCATTTGGAAGTTATGGCAATCAGAGGCAAAACAAAGAAAAAAATTTATTGCCATTTCTAACTAGATTACAGAGTAAAGTTACCTATTTGTTCAAATGTTGTCATTTATTTTTCCTTGAGTTTTTTTTTTTTGTATGAATGAGTGTGTGGTTCTCACTTGGCTTTTTTCACTTCTGGCTGGTATTCTATCACTTGACCCATGCCTTCTATTCTGGCTTTTTAATGGTTAACTGGAGGTAATTGTCTCTCAAATTTGTCTGCCTGGGTTGGCTTTGAACTGCAATTCTCAGTCCTCAGCCCCCTGAGTAACTAGGATTATAGGCATGAACTAAGCACCTGTACCCAGCTTTTCCCTGCTTTTATAAACTTCTTTCTCTGCTGTTTTTATTTCCTTTCCTTTTCTTACCCAACTCCCTTTATATTTCTCTGATTGACTTTATTTCCTGATTTCTACTAAAGACTTTTTTCTGTATAACCAGGGAGAAGTATATTCTAGCTGTTTCAGCAGCTATTTCTTCCTCCTCTGATCCCCAAAATAAGAGTTTTTCTTTAAGTTCTGTCAGGAAAAAAATCCAAACCAAAACAAAACAAAACAAAAAACTGTGATGAAGTTGGATTTACCTGACTTAGGTTATCAGGGATTTCTGAACCAGTTCCTTTTCCCTGTGATAAAAGTGTGGAATTCTTACTAGTCACAATGTGTATCCCCATTGTTACTTGTTCCCATGAGCCACTGAGAGACAAAGAGGAGTTTCCCAGAAAGAAAAGAGGGTACTGTTATTACCTATAAAGCGAAGATGAGAATGATGTTATTGTTAAATACACTGACTTCTGTGAGCTTGTAGCAGTGTTGGAACTACTAATGTTGAATATTTCGCAGCAGTACACTGTATAATGCATTGGGTACAAAATTGGTAATATAGGTCTGGCATATATAAATATACATATATATTATATGTTGCCTTTCCATATACAATCTTTGAAGTTAATTTGTATTATAAAAACTTGGTTCCTGTCAGGATGGCTATCATTTTTCATGTTAAAGTATTATGTAAAGTATCACTATATGAAACTAGAAGAACATGTAATTCAAAGTACCTGTTGATTTTAATGCATTCGATCTTACTTACATATGAAAAGAATTGTTGATACTATATTTTCTTTTGGACTTAATGGATGTTTAACATATACAAAATGATTTTCTAAATAGCTTTCCTACCAAGTTATAAATAAGAGATGTTAATCATTTTCAGTTCTCAGCAATTATTTAAATTATATAAAGAGTAATGTTTACTTGTTTTGAAAGGAGGCTATATAGTTCCAAGTATAAAATATCTACGTCTTTTTTTAAAGCAAATGCCATCTATTGTCCTTCCTCAAAATAAGAATTAGTCTAGTGTCCCAAATTATTCCAGGATGGCAGTACTGCAATGTCCATTGGGAACACTTGTAAACAGCTAACTAGGAAAAGGGCACCAGCTGCTCTGACAAATTCTCACTAAGCTGCAGAGAGGGTTTTGACTAACATCTGCTTAGCTAGCAGTAAAGTAATAGTACAAAATAACTTTCTTTACAACCTGCACTTTATTGATTTTATAGCAGGAAATTACAACAGAGAAGGTTAAAAGCTTAAAGATATATTAAGCTGTCCTAGAATGATAATTTTAGAACATAAGTGAAATCAGAACTCTGAATTTAACTCCAGGGAATTTCACATTGGTTTTGAAGTTATTTATCCCAATATATATCTTCCAGTATATCTGTGTTGTGGTTACATAGGCATACTACAATAAGCAGAAATATTCAAGATGCTTTGTTGCTATATATTTCCTTATCATTGAACTCTGGAAATGTTTGTGTATTGGTAATCAGGCATCAGTAGTCATTTTATAAGCTCAGGATTGATGCAAGACAATGTACTAAGAGGTGTGGAGGTTTATGACTATAATCCTTCCCTTAAGGAACTTGCTGTCCAGTTGGGACTGATGTTAAATTCTAAGCTTTACCATTTATACATTTCTTAAGGTGGATCATGTTACATAAAATGCCTCTTGGATTTACTTTCCTCTTTGGATGTTTTGGTGTTTATATGAATTACCACATAGAAATATAATTAATAGCGGGCTGGGAATGTGGCTCAGTGGTAGAGTGCTTGCCTAGCATGCATGAAGCCCTGTGTTTGATTCCTCAGTACCATATAAACAGGAAATGCTGGAAGTGGTGCTGTTGCTCAAGTGGTAGAGCGAGGGACAGAGCCCAGGCCCTGAGTTCAGGCCCCATGACTGGCAAAAAAAAACCCCACAAAGAAACAACAACAACAAAAAAAACTTTCTTCAGTTACTTTTTCCACATTGATAGATGGGTTTTGCTGTTTAATCTGGCCATACTTTATCTTCTGTAAGGAATCACTGAGGAATAGAATTAATTTGGTATACATTAAAATATTTAAGTTAAATATTTAAGTTAGAAAGCAAAGACAAAGCTAAGGAGCTACTATTTATTTACCTAGTCGTATTCTTTTTATTAGGTACCTTTTATTACATTAATCTACTTATATAAATTGAATATAAGTGGTTTAGTGAGGACAGGTTTAAATTTAATTAATGGTACACATTAACCAAGTAAACAAAAATTGCTTTGTTTTATATTCTCAGCTGGTTTTGAGTTGTACAAAAAGAAGTATACTATGTAAATTTGTAAAATTTGGAATATATGAAGGAGTCATTTTTAAAGGATTGTAATGGACTCTTAAGCCATCATACAATATCATGTTTTATTACATAACTTTTATGATTTCTTCCTTTTAATATTTTTGTCTTCACATTTCTATTAGCCCAAGAAATAAGCATAGCATTTTTTTCTTACTAAATCTGACCCTTCTTTTTTGTTCTTGGTGGCACTGGAGTTTGAATGCAGGGCCTCATGTTTAGCTTTGGCTCTTCTACTTGAGCCATATCCATAGCCTTGTTTTTTTGACTAGAGTTTGAGAATTTATTCTGTATTCATATTTATTATGTGCCTCTGTTCACAGTAAATGGGCATATACAACTATCTCTTCTATATTGTTTCATACATCTTTGGAAATGTGCCCAAATGTAGTATGGTGGAATCATAAGGTAGGTGTATTTTCAGGTTTTTGAGGTATTTCTCTTTTGATTTCCATAGTGGTTGTACTAGCTTACATCATCACCACCAGTGTTTTTACTGGATGCCACCTATTCTTTTGTTGTTGTTTATTTGCTTCAGGATTGCCAGTCTGACTGGGGAGAAAGGGAATATTAATTGTAATTTTTATTTGCATTTTTACTTTAGCAAGATACAGTCAATACATTTGTTTCCATATTAATTTTTCTGAGAACTAGCTGTTCATTTGCTCATTTGATAAGATTACTTGTTCTTTTGCCATTTGTTTTTTGACTTTTTATCCGTATATTAATCTTTTATTCACTAAATAATTGGTAAAGAATTTCTCCTATACTGTTGTCTCTTGACTCTTGTAATTGTTTCTTTTGATTAACACTTAATTTGTAGTACTCAAATGGATGAGCATTTTCTTACCATTTTGAGAATTCTTTATATACTTTGAATATAGTCTGTATTCAGACTTACATTTGTAGTTTTTCCGGGAGGACTTAATTTTCATTTCACAATACACATCTTTAGCAGAAGTCCATTTAAAATTTTGATTCTTCTTTTTTGTTATATATAAGAAAGTTTTGCCTTTTACATGATCATTACCATTTTCTCCAACATTGTTCTCAGCCTTCTGAGTAGCTAGCATTACAGGTGTGAGCCACCAGCGCCCAGAAATATGTAGAATTGTTAATGGAATATTTTGCAGATATTTTCATTGCAATTTCATTGAACTCTCAGATGAATGTGGTTCGACTACCAAATTGTATTTTTCTGTGATTTTCTGGTGTTTGTAATTTTCTGCATATTTTTGTACTTATTTTAATAACTTTATATGTTTACTTAAATCTGTGTTTTCTTTTGTTATTTATACTTTTTCAATTCTGTTTTCAGTTATTCCTTGCAGATATAAAGAAGGTATGAGTTGCTTGTCAGAAGCAAGTTCTATAAGAAGTAGTCTTATGTAACATACAATAACTATGGGGTGACAACCTTTTCCTTATTCTGTTGGTATCAAACAAACCATAGATCTTACCTTACTCAAAGGGAAGGAGTTAAAGGTCATGAAGCAGGAGGCAGGATTTGGGATAATTTGTGGTCACCTTAGGGTTTGCTTACCACACAAATATTTGGTCATTTGTAATTCTAAACCGTAAGTAGCTAGTGTTTAAATATGATGTAAGATAAATGATTTTATTTCTATATAGACAGTCAGCAGTATTTCTTGATTCTTCATTTTTGTGTGTGTGTTGGTGGGATTGGGGGAATGCGGCAATCCTGGGGTTTGAAATCAGGGCTTGGGCACTGAATCTATTAGATATTAGTCTTCTTAAAATGACTTGTAGTTAATCTTGGTCAGTTTTACACCTCATATGTATATATAAATTTTAGAATAACTTTGTAATTTCCACAGAAAATCTAATTCTTTTTTATTAAAGGTGGATTGAATATTCTGAATTAGTGTGGGGAAAACTTAACTTATGCTATCAAGTTAGCTATTATGAAGAATGTTTCATTTATCTGAGTATTACAAAATATTTTCACAAGCTTGCAGTTTCTGAATAAGTATTTTTCTGTTAGGATTTTCTGAAGTATATATAGTTTACTGAGCCTAGATTTTAAATTGTAGGTTTGGCTTTTAGCTGGTTTATAAACATACTTTTGATATATCAATCTTATATCGAGCTGCTTTGCTAAACTTAATCTTATTACTGCTGGTGAGTTTGATATTAGGGTCTTTTGTATTTTCTGATTATATACCATATCACTTATGAATTATAACTGCTCTGTTTTCTACTCTTCTCCTGCTTTTTTTCCACCCAGTACTAAAGTTTGAACAGGTTTGAACTCAAGTTCTCACACTTGCTAAACAGACAGGCACTCTACCACTCTGCCAATTTCTTTGTTGCATTGACTATTTTCAAGACTGGGTCTTGTTTTATGCCCAGGCCAGCATAGAATATGATCTTCCTGTTTGTATTCCCTTTTGTCACTAAGCTAGGTGTATGTCCAACCATTTATTGAGATGGAATATTATGAACTTTATGTCTGACCTAACCTTGAATTTCAGTCCTCTGAACTCTACCTCTGAAGTAGGTAGGAATTATGTACTTGAGCCATCATGCCCAGTATATTTTCTGTCTTTTAATTATCACATATTTTATTTTTTCTCATTTATATTGACCAAGACCTTCAGGATGTTCACCACAAGTCATTTTGTTTATGCTATTATTCTATCATTGATGGGTTGATGTACAGGGTTCTTTGTCAGGCTATATTTTGATGCTTTTTACTTTCCTTTTCTGTATAAATGTATAATACATACATTTTGATATTTCCCACTGGTTGAAATTTGTATCTTAAAACTTACATTTCTCTTGTGTTTTCACTAGTGGAAATAGTTCATTGTCTTTGACAGTTCTATTGAAGATTCTTTAATAGTGAAATATTTCTGCTGAGGAAATACCTGTTTAAAATTATGCTTTTGCTTTAGTTAATTATTTTTGGAAAACTTAAAGTATTTTGGAAAACTTATATATTATAATGTTTTAAATTAATGAACCATTTCATCGTCCAACATCTGTAACATTTTATATTTTATAGATTTGACCATATAGATGCCCAATTCTTTGCCATTTTTGAAGGTTTTGAACAAGCTAGTAAATGCAAATTAAAGGTTAAAACCAAAGCAAAACCAATTATTATCACAAATGCCAGCCAAGAAACCAAAAATGACATTTCCATGTGGCTCTAAACAAAACTTGACAGAGACTCTTTTGCTTACATTTCATTGTCATTATTAGAAGCAACAGCTGTTTATTAGAAGTTTAGATTCCACAATTTGGGCCAACCAGGTTGTTTTTAATACAAATAATTTTAACTACAACACTTTAATGTCATCCTAAAGGTAGATCTCTCTCTCTCGCGCTCTCTCGCTCTCTCTCTCTTGCTCTCTCTCTCTTTCTCTTACACACACACACACACACACACACACACACACACACACACGAGTACATCTTTCTTAGGAAAAAAAATTTAACTGCCTAGAAAATACCTAGATTGTTTTTCTTCAAGTTTATTTCTTCTATTAGACTGAGTTTACCAGATAATCTTGATACTGTGAAGCTATCCCTCATTGCTGATCATTCTAATAGAAAAAAAAAGCAAAAAGACCCACAGTCAATCAAACTGTTGTTTACTCTATCTTCTGCATGTTGAATATCACTTTTGGCACAGCCCTTACGTGAAGATATTTCAGAGTAACATCTGACATGTTAAATTATTACTAAGAATGTACTGATGGAAAAGCTAAGAGAAATTATCCGTGGAGATTGTTTTGATCGGGAGCCACAGTTTTATTTGACTTTTAAAAAAATCTGTTTTTGGTTTCATATCCTTTTGTCTTGTTTGTTCATTTATCTATCTTTGGCAATTTGGGGTGGGGCACAGAAATGGTGGAACAAAGAGTTTACATTTAAATGCAGTAATGTTATTTGTTAGACCCTATGTTGAAAATGAACTGTATAACTTTGAGTCTGAATGGGAGGGAAAAACTAGGAAAGTGGTGGGAGAAGGGGTGACATTTTTCAAAAAGAAATTTACTCTTTCTCTGACTTACATAATCATAACCTCTTTGTACATCAACACTTTACAATAACAATAAATAAATTAAAAATACTAAAACTAATAGTATATGAAAAAAAATCTCCCCTTGAGACCTTTGATTTCATTCATCTGAAACTGTTCTTCCCCTGGAAATATTGAAGTCATCTTTAGCCTTTGAAAATGAGCTTAATCTTTCCAAATCTCTTTATAACTTAAGTTCTTGTTGAGGGTTTTTCATGTAATACTTTTTTCCCCTTTTGGATTTTATTTTTCAAGCACTGAAATAGCTGTCCTATTTATTATTGTATCACCTGGGACCAGAGTTTATTGAAAAGGCCTTTATTTATTTAGCTAGACTTTTTTTGTTTTACTATGCTTCTTGGATAGACTATATGAAGAATTTTGAGAAATTGGCATAGGTTAGGTGTATTGAGTATTTTGTTAGTATTTTAAATATGATAATTCAGTTAAGCACATAAAAGTTTATGATAAATGCATTGCAATTTCTAATAGCTTTAGCAGAGATTTCTTATTGCTTCCTTTATATGTTGTAATATTCGGCACAGTTCAGAAAATAATTTCATTTTTGTAAAATTTTATCTTTTCACTGTTTTCAAAGATTTGATAATAGATTAATCTCACGAGATATTTTGCTACTGTTTTAATTTTCTCTACCCAGATTATCTGGTTCAAAATGAATTAATGTTATGAAAAATTAAAAATACATAGTTTTTTAGTAAAGAGGAAATGACAGTGTCCCTGCACAGTCATTCATGGCCAATTAATAAAGTGCAGTTCTTTTGCAATGTATTTCAGGAGACAGAGCAAATGAGAAAGATAGTATCAGTCAATACATTTTGCATCTTCGTTGGCTGCATATACTTCTCTATTGATTCCAAACAAATCACACTAAGAATTACTTCTTTAAAAAATACTGGGGGGTTGGGCTGGGAAGGTGGCTCAGTGGTAGAGTGCTTGCCTTGCATTCATAAGGCCCTGGGTTCGATTCCTCAGCACCACATAAGCAAAAAGAAAAAAAAAAAAAAGCCGGAAGAAAAAAAAAAAATACTGGGGGGGTACTGAATATTCTGAAGCAGAACAGGCAGTGTGCTGCCCTCACACAAGAAATGTCTCAAAACAAGCTGGAGCTGAAGCTGGAGAAATTAACTCCAGACCAAAGGCATCAGAAAGAAAGAAATACTCAGGAGATGAGATCTGGTGCATCAGATGTCATCTGATGGACCTTTGCAGAAAGAGGAATGCTTGCTCTGTTGGGTTCTGCTTGCATTTAACTGTTCAGGCCCCACTACTACGTAGTGATATGGCATACTGTGATGTTTAAAACTTTTTCACAGTACTCATTTTAAACTGTTTTAATAAGAGACTTACATTCCACAAAAATAAGTAAGTATAAATAAATATACAGTTTTATACTATAATAGACAAGAGAGTGATCCAGGTACTTTATAGTATTAAAAAATTAGATATTTATATCTAAAAGAAATTAAATATTTTGAATTTAATAAGAAAATAAAAATAGGCCTTTTTTATACTTTATTTGCTTTTATAGTTAATGTAAATTTTTTTTTTATATTTTTGTCAGTTGTTGGACTTGAACTCCATGCTTGAATGCCATCCTTGAGCTTTTTTCTCAAGGCTAGCATTCTACCAGTTTGAGCTACAGCACCATTTCCAATTTTCTGGTAGTTAATTAGAGATAATAGTCTCATGGACTTTCCTGCCCAGGTTGCTTCAGACTATGATACTCAGATCTCAGCCTCCTGAGTAGCTAGGGTTACATGCATGAGCCACCAGGGACTGGATACAATAAATCTTGTTATCTAAGCAGAAAGCCATTTTGTGGGACTGATTACTAAGTGCTTATTACAGTTTTTGCAATATCTATAATGTAACATCTTTACTTAGAAAATAAACTTAAAATTCCTTTATTCCAGTTTTAATAAAATAGTTTGGTATATTGGGAGACTTTTTTGTTATTGATTCAATTTTTCTATTGGTATTGAGTTCCTCAAGTTTTTCTTTTTTTTTTTTTTAACTTTTAGGTAGTAAACATTTTCTTTTTTTTTTAATATTTTATTTTATTTGTGAACATACTGTACAGAGGGGTTACAATTACATGGGCAGGATAATGCGTACATTTCTTAACACGTATTGCAGCCTCCTCCTTTGTTTACCCTTCACATCCCTTCCAAGTTTTTCTTTTTAAAATATCATCCGGATTCAGTTTTGATAGAATATGTTTCTTATAGATTTTCTAATTTATTATAATGCAAGTTTTCAAAATTATCCCTTAATGTTCTACTGTATTTTGGTTGTATCTCTGTAATATTCCCTTTTGACTCACTTTGGTTAAATCTTTTCTTCGCTTTCTTTTGTTTATTTTGGCTAAGATAGGTTTTGTCACCCTAAATATAATGGTACGTCAGTTTGTTTTCAAGCTCTTGTACTATTTCTTTCACTTGATCTTATCTATTAATGAGAGAGGCTTTCCACTGAAAATTTTAAGTTCATCAATTTTCATTTCCAAAGTATTTTCTTCTTTTTCATAATTTCTCTTTTATTAAAGATTTCCATTGGCATAAATGATTATTAAAGGGAGTTTCACTGTGATATTTACACCATGTTTGTATTTTGGTTAAATTCACCCTTTGTTTCCTCTTTTTAAATAATTTTGTTTCATTTTTATGTATAGATATAATATACTAACAATCTTTTCTCTTTACTGAATTTGACATTCATATATTGCATTGTCTTTTTTTTACTTTTTAAATCTTTTATTTTCCTTTTTTGCATTATATTCATTTGTGTATCTATTATTTTGGAATTTATTAATGTTTTGTAAAAACAGTTCTTTTTAATTGTTTTATCCATCAGTTCATCCACTTCAAAATCATGTATTATAGGTTAGGGGCCTTTGTAGTGGTCATGTTGCTTTGTGGGTTTTTTTCATATATAGTTCTTATGCTTCTGTGTTGAGATTAATATACTTTGTGATATAGACGACTCTACTTCTTAAGCTAGATGTTTATTTATTTGCTTATTTTAGAAAATAATCTTTTCTTGAAGATGTTCCCTGGACTGTTTATAAATGGGCTTAGAAGTAGTGTACTTGGTGGGCTCTCGGGCTGAGGTTGGTGGATTTGGGTACAAAACATACTATGTCAGAGTTCAATGGCCTTCTCTCTTTAGTGTTTGCAAGAGATAATTTACACAAGTTTACTATGAATGTAGAAGGGTAGTCCCCTCTGGTTTCTTTTTAGCACAGTGTTTGAAAGCAAACATAGTCTGCTAAGAAAATTATTTTAACTATATTCAGTAATGTATTTCTTATAAGCTAGAAGAATATTAAATATATAGAAGCAATGATTGTTAACTGCATTAAACATTAGTAAATGTGTAGAAAATTTAAAAACAATTATAATTACTATATAATTTTTAAAATAGAATTTTGATATAGTTACCTTTGTCTTGTTTGTTTATTTATGCCAGTACTGGAGTTTGAACTCAGGTCCTCTTGTTTGACATTTAAGCCAAATATCCACTTCCTTTTTTCTTCATCTTTAAGCTTTTTGTTTCTTTAATATAGTCAAATAAGAGAAATTCCTTTTGGCTAGACTTGGTGACACACCAAGAATCCAGCAATCAGAAAGCAGAGGCAGACGGTTTTAAGTTCAATGCTAGTTAAACTCCATAGTGAACCTTATCTTAGAAAAGCCAGGGGCTAAGAGATATAACTCAGTGGTCATGAACTTGCTTGTCATAATAAAGCCCATCGTTTTGATACTCAGCACAGGCCAAAAAAGAAAAAGAAAAAAAAACTTTTGTCTTAATTTATTTCATCTTAATTATCTCATCTTGCAATAACTTACAAATGCAATTTCAAGGTTACTGAGCCCTCTAGTGATCTTTTCAAATACTGCTTTTCAGTTTCAGTTGGGATCTTAGCACAGTACTTACAGTTTTAATAACAAATTTATTGGTGAATTTCTTTCCACTCATTTTCCTAAATTCAACTTTTCAAAAAAAAAAGTAATTTTAAGGGCAGTGATACAGAACATGGGCTGAAGTAATTTATAAACTTTTGTAACATTTAAAGATATATTCAGCCAGGTGCTGGTGGCACACATCTATAATTCTAACTACTCCGGAGGCTGAGATCTGAGGATCACGGGTCAAAGTCAGCCCTGGCAGGAAAGTCTGTGAGACTCTTACCTCCAATAAACCGCTAGAAAACCCTTGAAAACAAAAACATAATTTTTCTTATTGGAAGTGAAATATACCTCAAAATCCCATTTGCCATTGGACTCTGTGTGTGTGTGTGTGTGTGTGTGTGTGTGTGTGTGTGTGTGTGTGTGTGTGTGTGTGTGTGTGTGTGTGTGTGTGTGTGTGTGTGTGTGTTGGTCATGGGGCCTGAACTCTGGGCCTGGGCGCTCTGTGTGTGTGTTGGTCATAGGGGCTGAACTCTGGGCTGTGTGTGTGTGTGTGTGTGTGTGTGTGTGTGTGTGTGTGTGTGTGTTGGTCATGGGACCTGAACTCTGGGCCTGGGCGCTGTTCCTCAGTTCTTCAGCTCAAGGGTAGTGCCCTACCACTTGAGCCACAGTGCCACTTCCAGCTTTTTCTACTTATGTGGTGCTAAACCCAGGGCCTCATGCATGCGAGGCAAGCACTCTACCACTGCCATCTTCCCCTCCCTGGACTGTATTTTTAAAGAAAACCAGGATTATAACAAAAGTGTCAATACTATTTCCAAATTGAAAGCTATATATATATATATATATACACATATATGTAGGTATATATGTATATATATATATAGTTTCATTCTAGCATGCATTTTTTTGTTACAAAACAAGCAAAAAGAAAGCTGAATGTAGATTTTTTTTCCCCCTATCACATATTTAGATTAGATTGAATTTATTGGTTTAAGGAGTATATTGTATGAGGTACATATCTATTTAAGATTTTCCCTCTCATTTAATTACAATTCTTTTTGCAAGTAGTGAGCATAAAATCATTCAATAAAAATTTATTTAGCACTCTATTATGTTCCTGACAATTGAGTAGGTTCTGGGGCAATACAAAGAGTAATAAAACAGAGTCTTTGGTTTCAATCCAGTGGGCCAAATATAAAGAAATTATTTCAGTATTTATGGTTGGAGGTTGCAATGATAATGTATAATTAGGGTTGTTTGTCTAGTGGCTTTAAATTAAGCAAGCAAGCTGAGTATGAAGCCCATTATGAGTGCCAACAAGAAAAAAAGTGAAAAACTTTAAGGTGTAATTTTCATATAATAAATGTGTGTAATTAAGGTGATGATTTGATAACTTTAATATGTGAAACCATCCCTACAGGTAACCCACTGACCATACAACTATTATTTCCCAAAAGGCCCTTTTTGACCTTTTGCAATCTTTTCTATTCTTCCCTTATCCTACTAGTCCTCAATCCTGTGCATCACATAATTTGACATCTTTTCCTATTCTACATCTGTAAACTAATGCAGCTATACAGTATATATTCTACTTTAGTCTTCATAGGGGATATAATGTTGACAAATGTTTCAATAATTTCTTTTTGCTGCATAATGTTCCATTGTATTATTATATATTTTGTTTCTCCATTTTTTTGTGGATAGACATTTTATTCCTATTTCCCACAGTATAGCTGCTGTAAACATTTGTATAAAAGTTTTTGTATATATTTACACTTATTTTTCTTTTGGATCTTTGGCTGGATCATATGTTGAGTCTCTTTAACTGTTTAGTTCCTGTCTAAAATGCCTAAGGCCCTTAATTTGATCCTTGGGCCCCTCCCCCAAAAAGGGAGATATAACACAATAGTATACCATAAGATTGTTGTGAGAGTTAAATAAGAAATACTCTGAAAATGACATGTGTATTCTAAAGTATATTCTGTATATGTCATCCCTCCTGTTGGGTTATAAAGTTTTTTATCTGTTAAGGAATTAACATTTTTTTCAAAATGTTGATTTATATCTAGAAAGTTTGTTGTTCTTATTTTGAGAGAGGGTATCCTTATGTAGTCTCAGCTGGCCTCAAACTTGGAATCTTCCTGCCTTGCCCTTCTGAGTGCTAGGATTAGAAGCACACACCACCATCTTTTTTGTTTTTCCTAGTTGCCTTTGGCGTAAATAAACTAGGACATCATCTCTACTCCAAATAATCTAGAATGTCATTATGAAATTAGCGAGTGGATTTAATTTTTAAAAGATTTCTGTTTTATTTTCATATATTAAATTTATCATTGTTTTGTACATAAGAATTACATATGAAGATGCTTATATAATCTTACACTTTTCACCCTTAGTCATAATTTTCAGATGCATTAGAATCAGGCCAGAGTTGTAGTTGTTTTTCAGCTACATACTTAAGTTAAAATATTTGACACATTGACAGACAGGACAGATTAGTCTCTTTATTAATGGAAGAGAGTTAATGTTCATATTCCGTGGTTTTTTTGTTTTTTGTTTTTTTTCCGTGGGGCCTGAACTCTGGGCCTGGCACTGTAACTCAGCTCTTCAGCTCAAGGCTAGCACTCTACCACTTGAGCCAAAGTGTCACTTCCGGCTTTTTTCTTTTTGCTTATGTGGTGCTGAGGAATCGAACTCAGGGCCTCAGGCATGCAAGGCAAGTGTTCTACCACTGAGCCACCTTCCCAGCCCTATATTCCGTGTTTTTGTATGAGTCCCTCACATCAGTTTAATTTATAATGAATTGTTATTTTCTTTCTTTAGATTGGACAGTTAGCTTTTAAAGGAATGAAGAGACTCAATAGAATCCAGTCAATAGTTTTTGAAACTGCCTACAACACCAACGAGAACATGCTGATTTGTGCCCCTACTGGAGCTGGGAAGACCAACATTGCAATGTTGACAGTCTTGCACGAAATTCGCCAACATTTCCAACAAGGTGTTATCAAGAAAAATGAATTTAAGGTGGGAATATACCAGAATGTAAGACAGCTTCTTAAAATGTAAAAGTTAAAATGAACTTGTAGTTACATGAAATCTGGAAGTTTCTAAGCTATTGATTTATTGTACTTCATATAAGTCATGTAAGTAATGCACTGCTTTATTACTATTGAGGCAGTCCCTATTTGCTGTGAAAATCCTGTCACCCACAAAAAAAGGTTTGGAATCCAGTTAACTTTGAAGTAACTCACAGTGATAAGTTTGTGTAAACAAATTCAGTTGTCCTTTGAATAGTTACACACTTACCCAAGAAGATAAGTACTGTTCATGTATCATTAACATTATTCACAGAAAATATCTAGAAAGACGTATTTCACAACCAGTTATGACTTTTATTGGCTACTTTGAAACAAATGACATTGTAGTGTTTGCTCATTCATCAAGCCAGTATTCCTTTGGCACAGATTGTATATGTTGCTCCAATGAAAGCCTTGGCAGCTGAAATGACAAATTACTTCAGCAAACGTCTAGAACCACTGGGCATCATGGTGAAAGAATTAACTGGTGATATGCAATTGTCAAAAAATGAAATTTTACGAACTCAGGTATGTTATTCATGTATTTTTATTGAATATTTTGGCTTTTTATAAGTAATTATGAAAATTACTAGATTTTACATCTTGTGAAAGTATCATATACAAACATAATATAATTTCCTTTTTTATTTGTAACTATATTACCTCTCTGCTGGTACTTTCTTTTATGTTATCTTTTCAGATTTCTGTGATGCTTCACTGATTTTGAATAATTTTAGGATCCAAGCATACATTTAAACTCTGTTTACAGTTAATGTTGTTTTAAGACAGAGGGAATAGGAATAAAGATAGTAGTTGAATTTTAGGAGTAGATAATATGTAGATCTTGAAATAATTCCACTAATATCCTAAACTACTGTATAAGAATATTTTAACAGAAGGAAGAAATAAATATAAGGTTTAAATCATTCTTTATCAACTGAGAACTTAAAAAAATTATGTACTGTATTTGGCACTATATACTAGATAAAATGAATAACAATAGAGACACATATAATTCCTGCCTTCAGAGATCTTACATTATGACTAAGTAGGAAAAAGTGTATTAGCACTACAATCAAATTATTATCAATTAATGGAAGCAATATGTAAGTAAGGTGATATTTAGAAATTAAATAGTGGTGAACAAATATTAATGGAATAATTCATTAGAATTTGGTGTAGAAAATATGATACAACTTTTGTAGTAAAGTATGACCACTGACTTAAAGGTGAGTGGCTAGTGAACTGCTTTTCTAGGTCTGACTAGGAAAAGCCCCACAAACTTGATATCTTAAAACAAAAGTCTTAAATGTTACAGGTTTGGAGTTTAGAATGCTGCAGTTGTGATGTTGACATTGTATTTCTTCTGGAAATCTCCTTGTTTCTTAGCTGCTAATGGATGATGTCTATACCCTTCACTGCAATCCCTGCTTTTCTAACAATTCCTTTACGACAAATTAGCTTGACCATGTGTGTGTGTCTGTCTATCTTTATTTCCCTTTATTCTTTTCTTCTAAGATTAGTAGTCATTAAATGATTAGCGTAGGAGCCTTAACCTAATTTAAAACCTTATCATAATTTAAATGTAAGGGCTCTTTTCCAAAATAAAGTCACACAGGCTGAATGTTGATAACCCCCTCCCCACAATTCATGTGTTGAAACCCTAATCCACAATATAATATTATTTGGAAGTGTGATTTTAATGGTAATTTTAGATTAGATCAGAAGGATGAGATCTTTGTGATGGCATTAATTACTTTTAGAAAAAGCAGATGATATCCTCCTCCCCCTTGCCCTTTCTATGTCTTTCTCTCTTCCTTTCTCCATTACTTCTTTGTCTCCATTTCCAGTTCATCCCACCACCGAGAAAATGTCCTTGTTAGCATATAGTAAGAAGGTGGCTATGTAGAAGCAAGAAAGCCAAAAGGCATGATACACTGAATGTTTGCACTGTGATTCTATATTTTTCAGCCTCTATCTGTGAGAAATATATGTCTTATTTAAGCCTACTGTGCCATGGTGTTTTGTGATAGTAGCAGCCAGAGCTGGCATAGGACAAGCACAGTTACACAGGTTTTAGCAGGAGAATAGCATTGTTTAATTATGTCAAGTTATCTGAAACATGATGAAGATGCAAAGAAAGGTTTCAATTAAATATATTTTAGAGTTAATAGGAATAGTGTCATATAACCCACATGCTTACATTAATTTTACTAGTTATTCTCAAATTTTCCTTTTATAGGCCTTCTTGAAAAAAAATCAGATCATAGGATTTACATATATAAGCATGTTCATTGCAGGATTTATTTTTAATATAACAAAAAGATTAGGGAGAAATTAAAGTTCTATGAATAGAGGTTCATACCATCACTTTGTTCTTCTGCTATTAGTGAATTTATAAGTACTATAATCTAGAAGCATTCATTTTCATTTTCTTTTACTAGTATATTCAGGAAGTGTATTTTAAAATATAACTGTCCTTTAAAACCTACTGCAAATGCATCTTTTCTCACCAAGTCTTCATAGAATCTTATTCTGAATTTGTTTTTCTCAAAAATCAATAGTTATATTTACTGTAATTAAGTGCAAAATGCCCCTTTCTTTTCTTTTGTTAAAAATCCATGAGACTCTTTATCTCCAATTAACCACCAAAACAGCTGGAAGTGGAGCTGTGGCTTTAGTGGTAGAGCCTAGTTTTGAGTGACTAAAATCTCAGGAAAAGCACCTGGCTCTGAGTTCAAGCTTCAGTACTGGACACCGGGCAGGGGGTGAGGAGGGGGGGTAGGAGTGGGGAATATGTATTAAATTAAAATTGGCACTTAACAAAATATTCAAAATAAAATTTCATAAAATTGAAGCCACTCTAGAATAGTAAGTTAATGTAGCATGAACATTCTGTCCCTTCTGTTCCATGTCCATTGTTCTGTTGCATCCCCCTACTTATTCTTCCGGAACAACATTAAGACACTAATTGAAAAAGGAAAAAAGAAAACATACTATCAATTTGTTGTTCTCATTCCCTATAGCTGCAGCTCTTGAAATTGGTCTAATATGTCCAGAATTTCCTTAAATGAATTCAAAGGGTTCTACAACATTTAAAACTGCTTTCTTATAAGAATGTTATCGTATTATTTTCTTTCAGTTCTCTTACAAGAATACAGTAGGGCTTTTATACGAATATGCAATGGAGCTTTTTCAGATAGTACATAGGGAGTGAGAGCTTTGTATTCTTATATTGTTTTAAAAAAATGTGCAAAGAATTCCACAGCCAAAATATATTGAGACCAAAACTATAGAGAGAAGCTCCTTACCTTGTACTGTAGATACACCGCTATCTGTAGACACATGGTTCCAGTGAACCCTCCATTGAAGAAAAATCACAGATGCTCAGAATCTATAGTAGTCAGTGCTGCTCTGCAGATGCTTGATTCATTTTCCCCATAAAAATCTCCCAACTATTGCTAAACATATGCTGCCTTTTCAACAAATCTGAAATTTTCACTTTATCATTTAAATTAAGCACATTAACTTTTGCCTTGCTTTGGGGCACCATTTGTTTTGTGGGAGGCATAATTTTACACAATTAAGGGCAGGCAAACATTCAGCAGATCTCACAATGATTTATATATAACTGGTGGTAATACAAGGCTGACTAAGAGCTTTCTGTATCAACTGAACTCACAATATATGTACAGGAATTTAAAACTTTTTGCTTTTTCTGAAATTACATTAATTAGTAAAATAACATTTTTCTGAAATGAACATTGTTATTGAGTAAGTTTCCTCATACATTTTTTTCTTTTCATATTATTTTCCTTTATCCATTGACATTTGTCCAGATCTTACTTATTATTGAAAACCTGTTTGAGACTCTGTGTATATTTTATATTTCTCTTGCCTATATAGTGTCCTGCAACACTCACATTTATATTAATAAAAGAATCCTTTGTGCCCAAAGTCTTTTCTTTTGATTCTTTTTTTGGAGGGGTAGGGTAGGGGTTGGTCGTGGGGCCTGAACTCTGGGCCTAGGCACTGTCCCTCAGCTCTTCAGCGCAAGGATAACACTCTATCACTTGAGCCATAGAGCCACTTCCAGCTTTTTCTGCTTATGTGGTGCCAAAGAATTGAACTCAGGACCTCATGCATGCAAGGCATGCACTCTACCACTGAGCCACCTTCCCAGCCCTTCTTTTGATTCTTATGTAGACCTATAAATCTTGGTCACTATAAAATAAAATTTTGATTGCTGAATGTTACGAAGAGAATGGCAGATTATCTGTATGAAAACAAGTAAAATGACACTGGTTGCCAGGATCCTGCACATCTGCTAAATGAACATATGTTTCCTTCTTTTAACCTCACAAAAGCCCTATATCTGTATTTACAAATACAGAAAGCAAAATTTACCAAAATCTTTCTTTTTTATTATAAGAAAAATCACTCCTCCTTTTTCCTTTTTTTTTTTTTTTATTGTGAGAATACTGTACAAAGGAGTTACAATTACATGGGCAAGATAACCAGTACATTTCTTATCAAGCATTGTTGCCTCCTCTTTGTTTCCCCTTCTCATCCCTTCCCATACTACCCCCTCACCTCACCTGATCTTCTCCCCACCTCCCACCAAAGTTGTAAAGTTCGTTTATCAACATAAGGACTTTACATCTCACTGTTGCAATGGGTTCACCTGTATCCCTAGTTAAATGATTTGTTTTTTTTCCCTTCTCCTCCACAAATTATACTAACATCAAATACAGTGGAAGCAGGGGTTATACCGTGGGGGAGGGACATACAAAGCAACAAAGAAATCATCTTATAAATGTGTTAGAAACAATCGCATGAAAGAAAAAAACATTTGAATACACCTGTTAGGGTTCATTTCCCTAACATCAACTTATCTGACCTTTTCTGCTTGACTCAGACATATACTAGATATTGCAAATAAGGGAAACCATGGGATCTATGTTTCTTTGGGCCTGGCTTACTTCACTTAATATAATTTTTTCCAAGTCTTTCCATTTCCTAACAAATGGGGCAATGTCATTCTTTCTGATGGAGGCATAGAATTCCATTGTGTATATATACCACATTTTCTTGATCCATTCATCTACTGAGGGGCATCTGGGTTGGTTCCATATCTTAGCTATGGTAAATAATGCTGCAATAAACACAGCCGTGCTGGTAGTTTTAGTGTGGTCTTGTTTTGTGAACATTTTGTTTACTTATTTTTAAAAAGTTGATTAATGTCTGTGCCCCCCCATTTGTATTTTGTTAGATATATCGTATCCAGTTTGTTAGTGTTTGTTGACTCTCTGAGGGCAGAGTACTTGTTCTTAGACTTAGTAAGCTTTTATAAATGGAGTCTTGTGCTTGCTCATTATTCTCTTCTAGTATATCCCTAATTCCATTTAATTTTGGTGGAACTGAAGCTGTGTTTACTGACTTTTTACCTTGCCCTTGTTCATTTTCATATATTCTCACAAGTTAATAGACTGCCGCTGTTACAGCTTTTGAGATTGTACCATATAGAACAGAAAGCAGAAATAATCGCAAACATGGAAATAAATATATATTCAACTTTTATTATTGAAGTTTGAATTTCATGCTCTCCATACTTTTTACAACTGTTCATTTTTAATAACTCTTAAATATTTGTTCTAAACAAGCTCTAGGAAAATAAAAGTTTAATAAAAATTAAAGCCAATTATATTAAATATCTTAAATTTAATTTTCCTTTTTATTATTCTTTAACTTTCTCAGTATGGATAATATATCTTTAATTTTAGATATGGGGAGAGATTAGTCTCCTTTGTAAATTTTCTGTCATGCTTCTCTGATCGTATTATTCCCTTGCTCATAAACTTTCATTGGTTCTTTATTGCTTATTGAATTAAGTTGAACTACCTAGCTTGTTAAGAATTTGTATAAATATAATAGGAGATAGGGTTCACTTTGTAGTTCACTAGGGACAGTCATGTCTTGCAGCAATTAGGATTTTATTGAGGTTTGAATGTAAAGTTTCCTTTTACAAGATAGATTATATAATTTTAAAGTTTACTGTCAGAAGAAATAACCATATAGACAATATCTTCTTGATGTTCTGTTAAAAGGCAATATTTTGGAACTTTGAAAAACGCTTGTTTTTCTTTAATTAAAACTTCCATTTAAGTGTATATACAAGATGCAGGGCACTCACTGACATCAAATACAGTGAAAACAGGGGTAACCATGAGGGAGGAACATACAACGAAACAAAAAAAAAATCACATAGTACATTATAAATATGTTAGAAACAATAGCAAAAACAAAAAACCACTTGTGTCCCTATCTTGGGGTTCATTTCATTTAACATCATCTTATCTGGTCATATACATAGCTTTTGACTTTTTCTGCTTGTCCCAGACATATACTAGTTATTGCAAATAAGGGAAACCCTGGGACCTATGTTTCTTTGGACCTGGCTTACTCCCCTACAGTATAACCCCTGTTTTCACTGTATTTGATGTCGGTGCCCTGCATCTTGTATATACACTTCTCTAATTTGGAGAGGGGAAGGGAAAAAACAAAATGCCTAAATAGGGATACAGGTTGACCCATTGTAACAATGAGATACACAAGACACTGTGTTGAAAAATGAACTTTACAACTTAGGTGGGGGGCCGGGGTAGTGTAGTTGTGGAGATGGGAGGGAAGGGATGGTAGGGGAAAAACAAAGGAGGAGGTAATAATGCTTGATAGGAAATGTACTCATTACCTTGCTCATGGTTTTGTAACCCCTCTGTACAGTATTTTTAATATACATACATACATACATATATACATGTGTGTGTGTGTGTGTGTGTGTGTGTGTGTGTGTGTGTGTGTGTGTATTCCATTTAAGCCAGGCGCCAGTGATTCACACCTGTGATCCTGGCTACTCAGGTTGAGATCTAAGGACTGTGGTTAAATGTCAGCTCAGGCAGGAAAGTCTGTGACTCTTACCTGTAATTAACCACCAATAAAAATTGGAAGTAGGGCTGTGGATGAACAGGTAGAGCCCTCTCCTTGAGCAAAAAGAAAAGCCTGGACAGTTCAAGCTGGAGGACCAACACTAAAAACAAAAACAAGCAAAACAAAACAAGCAAAGAAGTCCTATCTAAGTTTTCATTTTTTTATTCTACATCAACTATTAATTTCAAACTTTTCACCTAAATTTATTTCTTATGAAGAATGCTGATACTCACTGCGTTTCTTACATTTCAGAGTGTTCCTTTGAGCCTTAGTGAAAACACCAGTTAAAAACTAACGATTTCTCCTGCCTTGACAGCAGCTGCATGTCCACGCACAGCATTTGCTGTGAGGTCCAATATTGTCCTTCCTTTTATCTAGGTTTCTGGTTATTGGTTTTTTTTTTCTGCCTGTTTCGGTTGAAGATAGCGGGACATTATTCTTGTTTCTCAAGTCTTGGATATATAACTTTGGAATTTGTTTTGGAGGTTGAATAATTCAGAGGGTTTTGTGCTTGCTAGGTAGATGCTCTACCTCCTGAGCAATGCTTCTCCTAAGATTGTTTTCAGTTAGAATAAATGACAACAAAAATATTTTTAATATCTTTATGGAATTTCTTTAATATTTAATGTTTTAAAGAACTGCACAATGTATTTTTGGTAGCAGAAATTATTTTTCAGGCTTTTGTTAATGTAAACATTCTTTTTTTCTATTTGCATTTCTAATCTTATGTAATTAAACATGTAATAACAAACAAAGTTTTTAAGTCTTTTT
Source organism: Dipodomys spectabilis (assembly GCF_019054845.1). Classification (NCBI taxonomy): domain Eukaryota; kingdom Metazoa; phylum Chordata; class Mammalia; order Rodentia; family Heteromyidae; genus Dipodomys; species Dipodomys spectabilis. The sequence goes on from NW_024870730.1 coordinate 3,070,621, forward strand.
ATTATTGAGAGAGATCTAAAATTTCAAAATAAAATCTGATATGTATAAGTTGGTGACATCGAAGAGGAATGATTAGTTTAGAAAGGCCTAATCACATATTAATGCATAATGAATTAGAAGTTTTTCGCTTTTAATTTTTTTTTTCAGTCGTGGGGCCTGAACTCTGGCCTGAGCGCTGTACCTGAGCTCTTCAACTCAAGGCTAGCACTCTACCACTTGAGCCACAACACCACTTCCAGTTTTCTGGTGGTTAATTGAAGATAAGAGTCTCACTGACTTTTTCTGCCAGGGCTGGCTTTGAACCATGATCCTCAGATCCCAGCCTCCTGGATAGCTAGGATTACAAATGTGAGCCAGTGCCCAGCTACTTTTAATATTTTCTTAGGAAATATGTAATTAGGTAGGATAACCATTTCCAGTATGGAAAAACCTACTATTAAGAAATAAGTTCTAACTGGTGCCAGTGGCTCACACCTGTAATCCTAGCTACTGAGGAGGCTGAGATCTGAGGATCACGGTTCAAAGCCAGCCTGGGCAGAAAAGTCTGTGAGATCTCCAATTAACCACCAGAAAAAAAAAAAGGGGAAGTGGTGCTGTGGCTCAAGCTGTAGAGCGCTCACCTTGAACTGAAGAGCTGAGGGAGAGCGCCCATGCACAGAGTTCAAGCCACATGACCAACCAAAAAAAAAAAAAGAGAAAGTTCTATTTTGAAGAATGTTTGTTTTCTGTATTACTATATGAATTGCAAGTTACTTACAGTAATAATGGAATCTTATCCATTTTAATTTTTTCAGGGTTCAATAGTTGTTTATATATTAAAATACTTTCAGTAAAAATCCACTCATAAATTTTAAATCTTTGTTCTCAATATACTTGGCATTGGAAGACTGAACAGAAATATAATTTATAATGCATAAAAATTGGGCAAATGGAGACAAATTATTATTTGGTGCTCTTAGAGATATTTTACATTAAAGATTTTTAATTATCATTGATCCTACTTAAAAAATTAACAGCACTGCCTATTTGATGAGTATTCTTTCGTAAAAGAAAGCTCTTAGGGAAGTGGCGCCGTAGCTCAAGTGGTAGAGCGCTAGCCTTGAGCTGAAGAGCTGAGGGATAGCGCCCAGTCCCAGAGTTCAAGCCCCATGGCTGACCAAAAAAAAAAAAAAGAAAGCTCTTAGTATTAGGGGAGTGGTAGTCAATCTATAATGGCTTCTTTTTTATTTGGCTTTGTTTTATATTAACATTATGTTAGGCTTTATTCTAGAATATGATTGTTTTCATATGGGTTTTAAGAAAAGTAGGAAAGTCATCAGAATATATTTTTTTTTAATTCCAGTATTGGCATTTCAAGTTTCATGCTTTTCTTTTGTTTTTTTATTGCTCAAGGCTTGTGCACTATCACTTAAACTATGCTTCTTCTTCTGTTTTGTTGTTGTTTTCTGATTAATTAGAAATAAAAGTCTCATAGACTTTTTCTACCTAGGCTGGCTTAAAATTGTGATTCTCAGATCTCAACCTCCTGAGTAACTAGGATTATAAACATAAACCAAAGTGCCTTGTGGAAAATTTATTTTTAAATTAATTCAAGGGCCTTTTTCCAAAATTTTTCATGTTAATGAAATAAGTCAGTGGGAGAGAAAAAAAGAAATCAATAGAACTTATATTTTCTGGTTTCTTTGTAAAAAGTTAGTGAGCCTTTGTTGGAAAATTAAAATATAGTATATTGTGTTTATAAAAGTAATCTTGTTTTGGGGCTGGGAAGGTGGCTCAGTGGTAGAGCGCTTGCCTTGCATGCCTGAGGCCCTGAGTTCAATTCCTCAGCACCACATAAGCAAAAAGAAAAAAGCCGGAAGTGGCGCTGTGGCTCAAATGGCAGAGCGCTAGCCTTGAGCTGAAGAGCTGAGGGACAGCGCCCAGGCCCAGAGTTCAGACCCTGCGACTGGACCCCCCCAAAAAAAAAAAAAAGTAATCTCGTTTTCTTATACACAGTGAAATGAAAATAAGAATAAATGTCAGGTATCTATTATTGTCAGCCTAGATCTCCTAATTACTTATTAAATTTCTGAAGAATCTTTTCAGCAAATTATAAGACAGATGCGTACTACCAGATATTAATATCTGGTAGTAGTATTAATATCATCTTGAAAAAAATTATTTTGTCCTTAGAATTATGACATGGATTAACATGTAACAAATAGGCTATCACTGTGGTCTTTTATAACTGAAAAGTACTTAAAGAGTTGTGTTTTTCTTTGCTTCTTAGTTGATAAAAGCTGCAAAAAAATGTAAATTTTCGAAAGGCTAATTATTGTTAGTAAGTAGTAGGTCTCAGCTTTTAGTGTTCCTTTATATCTATCTGTTCTTATTGCTATTAAGATTCAGCCTATAAAAACCAGATTGACACATAAGTAAAGGTTTTGACAATTAATGACCTAGAAAAGATGAAGATGCCAAACAGCTTTAATATTCTTCCATTATATTATCAAATCAGTTAGAAATTTTTGTTAGAGAATAATTTGTAGTTCTCTTATTTCTTAATAATTCATTTGTGATTATCTTATCTTGAACAAGAAAGTTAGTAACAGAGAAGTGCAATATCAGCCACATGAGAATACGTTTTGCAGAATGTTTGTATATCACCTCTTAGAAAGTTTCACAGTGATTAACTGTATTCAAATAAAATTAATCAACCAATACCAAATTCCTTTTGATTTTATCTTTTAAATATTTCTCCAAAGTCATCTATGTCCTTCCATCCTCAGTATCGTGCCATTTCTTACCATGTTTAATTCAGTAACATTCTCACTGGAGTACCAGTGTTCTGTCTATTTCTCTAATATTTTCTCAACGGATGGCTAGAAATGCAAAACAACCAGCTTCACCTCTCTTTCCTTCTATGTTCTGTCTTATTAAGAGCACACATAATAACCATTCAGTCTTCCAACTAAGTAGTAAAAACAATCTAATTTTTGAACACCAGAGTGTTCTCTGTCCCCCTTCACCTCAAATTTACAGAGAATGCTTAAAGCATTCTCTTTGTTGCAGCCTACACTGTGAGTGTGAAATTTCTCCTATAGATTTCTTCTTCCATATGTTCTTTGTACATGCTCTTATTACAGTTTTCCCCTACATCTTGGCTCATTAAACCTTTAAAATTTCTGTTTAGGTGTATTATTCTATTACAGCACTATGTAACACTAGATTGCCCTGAGCAGCTTATCATAAATAAAATGTTATATTTTACAGTTATTTGACTGTTCATAGCTATTTCACTTCACTACAATGTAAGCCCTATGAGGTCAGTGCTACCAGCCTTTGTCTTACCTTATCACTGTACCTCTTACACTTAGCATTGTTCCTAGCACATGCTCAGGAAGAAGATATGATGGTACTGATGATACTGATGATGATGATGATGATGACAAAATGAAGATGGGGATATTGGAATTCACAATTGATACTTACATGTCAGACATTATTTCAAATGTTTCTTGTGTGTCAACATGTTTCATTTGCATTGTAATTCTACTATATGTGGGGACTATTGCTTTCATCTTATATCGGAAGAAAACTATATCATTTGTAGAGTATTAACAAATTCTATTCATAGAAATATAATTTGAAGCCAAACTGATAGGACTGCCCACTCCTCTACTTGGTCTTGAAGAAATTAAGGGAGAAGATCTCAGTTGTCTTATGGGAAGTAAAGAAGTTAAAAGTTCTTGGAAAGGAGAGTAAGGACATGGTGATGGAAAGTAGAGGGACAGGAGCATCGTAAAAGTTTGAGTCTTGATTATGAACCATTCAAGTTGTATTTGTTCTCTTTAGGAAGAGCCTAGATACAGCTTTGCTTCTCCTGCAAAACATGTTAATTAAGGTCTCTCAGCTTGGGTCTAAGAGGAGCCAGTAAGCTTTCACCTTTCACTACCATTATTGATTCTAAGGTGAATAATATCTAAACTTTGGTGCCAGTGGCTGGCCAATGGGCGTATAACGCCTTTGTCTACGATTCAGTATATGGATTTCTTTACTGCTATATACATTTAGAGTTTTCAGTTTGGTGGAAGTATTCAGCAGTAGAATAGGAGGAAAATATTTCTTGGGTAATTCTGAAAATCCACAGGTGAAGATGTCTTAAAATAACCTTTTTTTGTGGGGGAGAGAGTGGTGGTGGGGGAGGGGGAGGGGACATGAGGCTTGAACTCTAGGCCTGGGTGCTGTCCCTTAGCTCTTCAGCTCAAGGTGAGCACTCTACCACTTGAGCCACAGCTCCACTTCCATATTTCTGGTGGTTTATTGGAGCCACAGCTCCACTTCCAGATTTCTGGTGGTTTATTGGTCTCACAGACTTTCCTGTCTGGGTTGGTTTTGAACCGTTATCCTTAGATCTCACCTTCCTGAGTAACTAGGATTATAGGCATGAGCCACCAGCACCCGGCTTTAAAATAACCTTTTTAAACTTGGTAACTACATTGTAGACTATAAGAATTAAATATAGAAGCACATTGTTCCATTTTTCTCATAAACAAGAATAATTAATAATTTTTACAAAAAATATAATTATTTGGCAAAGAATATAATTGATCAACAGTTTTTGAGTATGAGCCAAACCACATGATGGTCTTGTGAATGTGGGACCCTATAAGACAGTTGCTATCCTTGCCTTTTCTCTGCCTGGGGGACCACTGGGGAGGAAAAGTGTTTAAGCAAACAATACAGTGTAGTAAGTGTGCAGAAAACATGGACATGGATATGTCACAGAAAGCTATGACAAAGGAATACTACTTGGGAATTAGGGGTTAGGAAAAGCCTCCTTAACATTTAAGCTCAGGAGTGAAGAATATAGAGTAATAAATTTATATATCATTTTATAAAATCATAATACTTTACCTAGCATGCAGAGATCTATTTTATTTCCTTCTAAAAACCTTCACATAGTAGAATACAAACTTTCAAAACATAAGTTATTAATCATCATTAAAAATCAAACACAATACCAATTAAAATGCAAACTATTTTTCCATTATAAATTAAGAGTTAAAGTTCATGAAAGTAGCCTATGCATGTAAGGCTACAGTGTGTAGCTTAAGCTCTCTCAACATTACAAATAGTGTTGTGGAATTATTTTGGAAAGTCATCTGCTTAAATGAATTCTGAAATGTGTGATAAAAATGACATTGCCGGGACTGGGGAGGTGGCTCAGTTTTAGAGTGCTTGCCTTGCATGCATGAAGCCCTGGGTTCAATTCCCCAGCACCACATAAGCAAAAAGAAAAAAGCCGGAAGTGGCACTGTGGCTCAAGTGGTAGAGCGCTAGCCTTGAGCTAAAAAAAAAAGAGCTGAGGGACAGCGCCCAGGCCCAGAGTTCAGGCCCCATGACCGGACCCCCCCCCCCCCAAAAAAAAATGACATTGCCCCATTTGTTAGGAAATGGAAAGACTTGGAAAAATTACATTAAGTGAAGTAAGCCAGGCCCAAAGAAACATAGGTCCCATGGTTTCCCTTATTTGCAATCACTAGTATATGTCTGAGTCAAGCAGAAAAGGTCAGATAAGATGATGTTGGGGGAATGAACCCCAAGATAAGTATTCAAATGTTTTTTCTTTCATGCGATTGTTTCTAACATATTTATAAGATGATTTCTTTGTTGCTTTGTATGTCCCTCCCCCACAGTATAACCGCTGCTTTCACTGTATTTGATGTTGATATAATTTGTGGAGGGGAAGGGAAAAAAACAAATCGTTTAAATAGAGATGCAGATGGACCCATTGCAACAATGAGATGTACAAGTACAAGTTGTTATGTTGTTGAAAAACGAACTTTACAACTTTGGCGGTGGCGGGGAGGGGAGGGGGGGGCAGCGATTGGAAGGGAGGGAAGGGGAAACAAAGGAGGAGGCAACAATGCTTGATAAGAAATGTACTCCTTATCTTGCCCATGTAATTGTAACACCTCTATTCGCTATTTTCACAATTAAATATATATATATATATATATATATATATATATATACACACACACACACACATATACACAGAGAGAGAGCACAAAGGATGGATATTAGAATCCTGGGATCCTGGAGATTTGTCAGATTTAGCCAATTTAGCCAATTTAGCCGTAATATCAGAACCACTTGGGAAGCATTTGTCCACTCTAAATATGCTCCTTCTCACATACTCCTGCTCTTCCTGGGAATTAAATGACAGTAAGAAAAACAGAAAAACAAGTCCGTATTTGTTAGTAGTATTACTCTTAGCATATGATAGGTAATGTTTTGTTTTTGTTTTTCTACTAGTTTAGCGTAGAGCTTTAGTGTCCCTTTAGAAAAATAATGCCTTTGACCTCATCAAGAATCATGTGATAAAGCTGGGAACCGGTGGCCTGTAATCCTAGCTACTCAGAGGCTGAGATCTTAGGATCACGGTTCAAAGCCAACCTGGGCAGGAAAATCCATGAGACTCTTATCTCCAATAAACCACTCAGAAAACCAGAAGTGGCGCTATGGCTCAGGGGTAGAGTGTTCGCCTTGAGCTAAAGAGCTAGGGACAGCACCCAGTCCCAGAGTTCAAGCCCCATGACTGACCAAAAAAAAAAAAGGTAAGTATCATGTGATGAGATAAGGATATTGTACTTGTGTTACATTTGTGTAATTGTTTTTGAAAAGATAATCATATGACTGTGGATTTTTTTTGGTTCTCATCTGGAAGAATATATTACACAGTATTTACAAAAAGTGTTAGAACAGAACATGTTTATTTTACATCTTTGCTTATGATTTGGATTCTTTTTTTCTTTCATGCTTTTCTTTTGTTTTGTTTTCTTCCTTCCTTCCTTCCTTCCTTCCTTCCTTCCTTCCTTCCTTCCTTCCTTCCTTCCTTCCTTCCTTCCTTCCTTCCTTCCTTCCTTCCTTCCTTCCTTCCTTCTTTCTTTCTTTCTTTCTTTCTTGTTCTTAGGCTTGAACTCTGGGCCGGGGCACTGTTCCTGAGCTCCTTTGCTCAAGGCTAGCTTTTTACCTCTTGAACCATAGCATCACTTCCAGCTTTTTCTGTAATTAATTGGAGATAAGAGTCTCACAGACTTTCCTACAAGGCTGCCTTTAAACCTCGATCCTCAGATTTTAGCTTCCCAAGTAGCTAGTCATTTTTTTCACTTCAAAAATAATTAAATAAAATTGCTTCCAAGGCAGTAGCATTTATAATTATGAGTCTGATTTTATCCAAAAGAACTTTAGATGGGTGTCTCATCTGGTCGATTGTGTATTTGTCTTGAAAGTTTGTTGAAGATGTTCTCATGTTCTGTCATTCAACTGAGAATAATGTCCTATAGAAGAAAGTATTCTCCCCCTTAGCTTTTTTTTAAAATTGAGAATTTGTTTTGTATCAAATCATGTGACTGCTTTTCTTTTTCTAGTGAGTGTCAAGAAAGCTTAGATTTGGATTTTATACTTAATCACATGTAATATGTTAGCACATTCTTTGAATGTATTTGCTTTTCTCCATTTTTAATAAAAACAAAAAAGCTAAGTAGTTGTACGAACAAGTTGCCATTTAACAAAGCAATTTATGAATACCGTGCATCTTGGTCATTGTTACCCTTTCAACATTGTTACCCATCTCTCCCAATCCATTCCTTCCGTTACAAGTTTATAAGCTAATTCTAGCTTCCACCTATGAGGGAAAACATGCAATAATTGTTTCTCTGGGCCTGACTTCTTTTAACATTTTTTCCAGGACTTTCAATTCTTTACAAATGGTACAGTATCATTTTTTTCTAATAGATAAGTAAAATTCCATTGTGTACATGTACCACATTTTCTCAACTCATTGAGAAGTGTCTCTACCTTGGCTATAGTGCATAGTTCTGCAATGAATGAACATGATTGTGCTCCTGGCTTTACTGTATCCTGTTTCATAACCTTTTTAAATACCATTTTCTAAATCCTCTTTCTAGTGTGAGTTTGTTTCTGTTCAGCTATTTTTAAACAGAAAACTAATAATTTCTGCTTGATTTCTTTTTTACTCTTTTGAATTTGGTAGATTGTAGAAATTGCAGAGAAATGATTAATTTTCACTGTTTCAGTGCCATAGTCATACTTGTGCTGTGTGAGTAGTTTGGGCCCTGAGGTGACAGCAGCTGCTTGAGCTGCACCATTGTATTTCCTAACAGTGTACCATATACAGTTCTCTCTGTTTTCTTTCTTAAAGTATTAGCTTCTGAAGTTCTAGTTCTTTTCCTTCCTAATCCTAGATACATGGCTGGGAACAGTGAGTGAGTAAAAAACTCCTAGCAGCAGGTTCTCCTGAGATCATGGTAACTTGTGATTGAATGGGTCACATGTCCTGCTTATCTTCTTTTTCTTTTTTCTTTTTGTTTGTTTGCCTGTTCTGGGACTAGAACTCAGGGCCAGCGCACTGTCCCTGAGCCTCTTTGTGCTCTACCACTTGAGTCACAGCATCACTTCTGGCTTTTTCTAAGTAGTTTGTTGAAGATAAGAGTCTCAGAGTTTTCTGCTTGGGCTGGCTTCAAACTGTGATTCTCAGATCTCAGCCTCCTTAGCAGCTAGGATTATAAGTGTGAGCCACTGGTGCCTGGCTTGTCTTCTTTTTTAAATTAATTTTTTAAATGGCTCTTGTAATAAACAGAACCAAAGAATAAGTACCTGCAAAAACATTGATTTCTATAATTGAAATGAACTTCAGCAGTTTTTATCTTGTCTTAATTTGTTGACAAGAAGTAGCTTTTACTTATGGCTTGGAATTGAGTGCTTGTCTATTTTTCCCAAAGACCCCAAATAAATGTTTGATAAATTCTTCTGGAACAAGTATTTCTTAATATTGATTGTGTGAAATTAGTTTGAAGAGATGAAATTGGTATTATTTTTAGTTGTTTTTGTAAAAACCCATAGCATGTATTTATTTAGTTCGTTATTTTGTGGTATAGTTTTTTTAGCATTACAAAATGACATTTTATAGTGCTTTATTTGACTAAAAATTGATGGACAAACTGGCTTTGTAGAGGTGTCAGATCAATGGTGTTGTCTGCCAAATACTTAATATCATATGTGAGGGACTTTCCCTTTCAAAGAGCACATAACCCCATCAGATTTGAAAAACACTACAATAACTTCAGAGAATGTATTATGTCTGAACTATATCCCAATTATACAGATTAGAAATTAGCACAGAACAAGTTGCTACATGTAAGTTGCATGTCAAAAAGAACTTTGTTTAGCAGGTGAAGAGGCATCATTGTAAGGTGTAGCAGACACTTAATCTAAGAGACTTTAACAGAATTAAACTCTAGAATATTATATTGACTAGCAGTTACAGTGATGAGACAAAGGTTTCTATATATTGTACACACATATGTAAACAATTTTGTATTTTTCTCTAAGTTTCAGGTAATCAGCCTTGTGTTCTTTACAAAGTATTATGATAGAATTGATGCAAAGGTTTTTAATCAAACTTTAAGAAGAATCCTGCTACTCTAGGTATAAACAGATCTAATCTAGGAAGTATTTTTTTCTCTTTTTTTGTTTTGTTTCAGTGCTGGGTTTGATCAAGCAGGTCCTCTTTCACTTGAGCTACTCCTTCAGCTCTCTCTAGTAATATCTCAAATAAGGTCTCATTTTTTTGTGCCAGGGCTGATCTGGATCATAATCTTCCTATTTACACTATTGTATGGCTAGGATGACAAGTTAAGATGGGGTGTCTTGAACTTTATGCTTGAATTAGCTTCAAACCCCAATCTTTCCAAATCTTTGCATTCTGAATTGTTAGGATTACAGGCTAAAAAATATTCTTGAATAGGAGAGCTTTATCTACTAATTCTCAGCATTATATGTGCTACTTCTTCAAAGGTTTTAGGATTTCTTATTGAACTGCACACACACACACACACACACACACACACACACACACACACACACACACACTTGCATGTGTTTACATATATGTATATATAGGATTTCCTTCATATATATATATATATATACACACACACACACCATATTAAATTTAAGCTAAAATGGCATTATAGAGTTGGTTTTAATATAAGAGATTTATTAGATTGGTTTACATGATGAGAGGCTGGAGAATCTATGAATGTCTAGTAGACAGAACCCCTGTATAAAAAGCTGGATTTCTCAAAACAAAAGAGACTTAAGATGCAGCTTGTGTGTGTTAGTTTTAAAGTGTGTCACAAAAGTATCTGAGATAAATACTGAAAGGAGTAAAAATTTATTCTGGCTCACCGTTTTAGAGGCTTTAATTATACTTGGCTGACTCCATTGTTTCTGGGCTTAATGGTTAAAGTGTTTGGTGGGACAGAAGTGCTCACCTCATAATGTTGGAAAGAAGAAAGGAGAAGAAAGGCAGGAAAGGGCAGGTGGGAAGACATCTTTCTAAGGCATGTTCCAGTACTTGGCCTCAGAATAAGCCCCTACCTCCTGCAGCTTCCACTACTTCCCAAAATAGTGCCACCAACTGAGGACCATAGGCTTATCAGATATGAGGGACATTTTGTACTTAAACTATAATCTGCCATCCTTGGCCACAAATGTTCACCAACATCTATTTCTTTATACTAGGTTTACAAATTGCAGCTGTGTGATGTGACACTACTTTTGTGCTGGAAGATTTTCCAGTGAGTTTTTGTATTTTCATTGTATAATTGAAATCTGTCATCCTTGACAGAGCAGTTGAGGAAATCTAAAAATTAAAAAAAAAAAAAACAGAAAGTAGATGGAACTAACTGATTTGTTGTAGAGTCCTAAGTATCTAAGTATAATTTGTTGCCAATATAATCTATAAACTAATGAATTTCATTACAGAACTGATGTATCAATCAGAACCAACATTTGTATATCACAAGTTAATATAACAGTAATTATCTGTATATTTATGGGGTCTAAAACCTTGTGACTTTAGATTTAATCTTTTAATGAAAACATTCATGTTATTTCTACATTTTTTTGGTTGACTAGGCATGTGATTGTGTATTTTTGAGTTAGGTTAATTTCTTAAATCCAGTGAGCTGTTGTCTGGTGTACACTTAAGAATATTAGAGTGTGATTTACAGTTCAAGGCTGCCTTTCAGCTGCAGAAACTGTATTGAACAAGTATTCATGAATGTCGCTCTTTAGCATAGGTAGTAGGTCACAAACAATTTTAATTAAATGTACTAAAATTCAACAGTTACAAGATACCTTTTGAAATTTATTTGATGAATTATTTTACTTTCTTAATGGCATATAAAATAACAGTGTTATAGTAAGATTTTGTTGATTTTTTTTTTTTTTTTTTTTTTGGTGGTCATGGAGGCTTGAACTCTGGGCTTGGGCACTGTCCTTGCGCTCTTCAGCTCAAGACTAGCGCTGTACCACTTGAGTCACAGCACCACTTCTGGTTTTCTAGTGGTTATTGGAGATAAGAGTCTTCCTGCCTGGGCTGGCTTTGAACTGCCATCCTTAGATCTCAGCCTCGTGAGTAGCTAGGATTACAGGCATGAACCGCTGTGGCCTGGCTGATTCTGTTGAATTTTAATATCTGTACTTTATGTTTTACCGTTCTGTTTTTATAGATCAATTCATATGATTATCTTTGTCTAATACATTCTAGATACTAAAAATTTCAAAATAATTTTATATATTTTACAGTCAAGAAAGTAGATTTATCTTTAAAATTTATCAAGTTTTAATTTAAAATTTTAAATCAGCTTTTAATCTATAGCCAGTTGTTTCAAAAAATTATTTCAATAGCTGAAATAATTTAACTAAAAATAGTATAATGTCTTGTGTAATTTCATAATAAATATAACAAGATTAAACATGTTGCCAACTACTTTCAATGAATGCAAACATTTCCCAGTAACTGAAGTCAGATACATATTCAATAGAAAAAAACTTTAGGGGATTTTTTTTATTGTGAAAATACCATATAGAGGGGTTACAATTACATGGGCAAGATAATGAGAACATTTCTTATCAAGCATTGTTGCCTCCTCTTTTGTTTCCCCTTCCCATCTCTTCCCATCACCCCCTCCCCACCAAAGTTGTAAAGTTTGTTTTTCGACATAGGGGATATTTTATATCTAATGAATTCATTGAAGTTGGTGGATTTTTTTTTTTTGGCTTGTCCTGGGGCTTGAACTCAGGGACTGGGCACTATCCCTGAGCAACTTTGTCAAGGCTAGCACTCTACCACTTAAGCCACAGTGTCACCTCCAGCTTTTTCTGTTTATGTAGTACTGAGGAATCAAACCTGCCACTTAAGCCACATTCCCAACCCTAATGGAAGGTTTTAAGGATTAAAACCTTGATTAGATAATTGTAGTCACTACAGAAAATTGGAATGATCTCTGCCTTGTCAGATTTAGGTACTTTTTTTTTTTTTTGGTCTGGTCGTAGGGCCTGAACTCTTGGCCTGGGCGCTGTCCCTCAGCTCTTCAGCTCAAGGCTAGCACTCTACCACTTGAGCCACAGCGCCACTTCCAGCTTTTATCTTTTTGCTTATGTGGTGCTGAAGAATCGAACCTAGGGCCTCAGGCATGCAAGGCAAGTGCTCTACCACTGAGCCATCTTCCCGCCCCAAGATTTAGGTACTTTTTTAAATGGTGTATTCTTCTACACACACACACACACACACACACTTTTTTTAAATGGTGTATTCTTCTACACACACACACACACACACACACACACACACACACACACACACACACACACACACACACACACACACACACACACACACACACAATGAAACTCCAGTGTGTTCATCTTTCCATGTTCCTAACAGATGTAGAACAATTCTGTCCTCTCACGGTGACCCCTGCTGCTCCTTTGCTTTTGTCCCTCACCCTCCAAACACTATTTTGATTTCTTTCTTCGCATTCTGGTTCAGTTTTTATCAAGCTACTCTAGCACATAAATCACCTTTTTCATCTTTGTATCTCCAGCAATTATTTGTTCAGTAAAAAGTATTGATAAAACTATATTTAGAAACAATATACTTCTACCAGGAAATGCAGAATGCCTGAACCTCCACTCTGTATTCTAACACTAGAGCTTATCTGCCTATAATTGCCGGCTGACTAATGCAACCACAGCACTTACTGCCTCTTGAAATCTTTACATATTCTGTTTCTCAAGACATGTTAGATTCGTTTAGTCTGCTAATTCTTGGGGAGAAAAAGAACAGAATGTAAGATACTCAGTCCAACTCATTCCTCTCACAGGCATTATTTGGCAAGAAGCTTTGTGATCTCTTTCATAATTCTTAGCTCAAAATTCAAAGAGTTGTATTTGGAACTAGTCTATGAATACTTGGATTCAGGCAAGACATTCTTCATTTAGTGAAATTCTCCCTCTCTGGTATGTTTTGATAAAAGGTTTGTAGCCCTGTCCAATTATTGGATTATGCAAACAACTAAAAATTCAGATTAAAATGTCTGGTTTTCTCTTCCTTTCCTGAAGAAGAAATATACTTCATACATAGAAAAAGAATGATCAATGAATCATCAATGTTTATGTAAAACTAATAATTCTAATTTTACTGTGCACAAGTACAAGGTTAGTGTTTAGATATATTGTTTAAATGAATGGTCATATTAATTGGTTCAGTCTTAACTCCTTTGCTTTTTCTGTCAAACTGATAAGCATTTTAAAATGGAATTCAACAAATTTTTTATACAATAGTATATAATCATTTAAGTATGCCATTTCCTTAGTGGACAGGCTAAAATTGGAATAGTTTCAATAATGATTTTTATGCTGCTGAGGGAATAAATACATGTACTGAAAGAAATTTAGTTGACAGTAAAAATATTGACAGTTAACCCATGCCCTAATATAAGAGCAGATGGAAATGTCTTGCATGAGTTCCAATTCATTAAGCAAATGTGACACTTTATTTTCTAGGCACTTTATAGTTCAGAGAATTGAAGTGGTGAAATAGTGATATAAATGAATACACACTACTTCTTAATGTGCTGAAAGCAAATATAGAAAAAAAAATGCTCAAAAGGATTCCTAAGCTTTCTTATGTCTGAAAAATTTTTTTGTTGTTGCCACATTATTTTCTCTGAACATTTAATGTAAGAAAGTTCTGGTCGACTGTTCTAAGATAAAGAGCCATACTTTGTATTTATCACAATTTGTAGTAGTTGTTGTTGTTGTCATTTTTATGCCTATACTGGAGTTTGACCTAGGTCCTAGGCATTTTCCCTTTTCTTTTCACTCAATTTACCACTTGTGCTACAGGCATACTTCAGGCATTTTGCTAGATAATTAGAAATAAGAGTCTCACAGACTTTACTGCTTAGGCTAGCTTTAAACTGTGATTCTCAGATCTCAGCCTCTTGGGTAATTACATTCATGAGCTTTAAGGACTGTCAGTAAAAAGGCTTGGTAGTAAGTTATGTTTGTGTGTATATCTTCGTCTGTCATTACTAAAGTAGAAATTCAGTTTAAATTATTGTAATATAATAAGTGGATGTTAATGCACTGCAGATTTTTCATACTATTTAAATCTCAAAATTCATTATACATCTGGTTAGCATATTTCTAGTAGCATATCTTTTCTGTTAAAATTGATGTGATACTAACATTGCCATTTTAGCTTTATTAAATTAATCAAGTCACTTGGATTTGTAGTATTTCAAACCTTAGACATTCATTGCTTAACCTGTTTCATTACTTTCTGCTAACTAACCTACAACTGCTAAGTTCTACATTGTTCATATTTTATAGCAACAATATTTCTAAAAGTTGAACAGGTCATGTAGATTTAATTGGATTATACATCTGTTAAGAATTAATTCACTTTTTACAGTCTAAAAAATAAGAATTTATCCCTATATATAACTTCAAAACACATATGAAATATTATTAAAATTGTGTGGAAGACAACCCCTGCAAAGGCATAGCATAGTTGAGTTACTGGTGGTCATTTATCTTTGTTGTCTGTTACACTGACTAGGAGAACCTTTGGTTTTGATTTGTCACCTCATGAATTCTTTGAGTATCCATATATAGGCTCATTTCCTAATATAACACTGCAGTAAAGGACACCAAACATCCTATTCTCTTCTGTCACAGTATATTTTTAGAGGATCAAAACAATTGATTCTGTAAAAAGTGAAAGCTTTATAATCACAGTTTTTTGCCAAATGGTCTGCTTCTGTGCAGATTTTGTGAATATCCTGGGCCTAATGACTGCTCTGGATTCTTAGGTCTCCAACCACCCACTATTTGCTAAATGTGTCAGTTGTGCTCTACTAAATGAATCCATTTTTACTGTAAGCTCTGCATGTACTACTTTCACAAATCTTGTACCAATGGGTTAGCGGTAATAACAATCCTAGACCAAATCTTAGGGGTTTTGGTTGTTGTTTTTATTTTCTTTTATCCCTCCTCAAATAGAGGCCATTCTCAGTACATGCTACTTTAAAAGATAGTTATTTATCTTTTTTACCTGGTAAGATGCTTGTTAAAAAAGTTAATTTTTATTTCACATTATAATTTACTAACTAGATTTAGGAGCTGTAACTAACTACTGAAATACTAGTTTAGGGAAAGATGTTTTTGATTGTAGTACACAGCAAATTATATGTCATTCTGGAATGTGTTGAGCAGTTTTTAGTTAATCAACATTGATATTTTGTAATGACACAGTTAAAATTTTAATGATCTACATGGCTTTTTCCCCATTTTAATTTGATTTTCTTTTCTTATGTTGTAGATGCTTGTAACCACACCAGAAAAATGGGATGTAGTAACAAGAAAGAGTGTTGGGGATGTTGCGCTTTCTCAAATTGTGAAGCTCCTTATACTTGATGAGGTGCATTTGCTGCATGAAGATAGAGGACCAGTATTAGAAAGCATAGTGGCACGTACTTTACGGCAGGTAAGGGGAAGTTACTTATTTTAGGCATGAATAAGTTCTTGCTGATCTTATTTCACTCTTTGACCAAAATAAATACAGAATAACTTCTATTCTTAACTTGTGTGGCAAAACAAGTCTCATACTGATTTAGCAAAATTAAAATATAATAGAATGTAGGTAAATGTATTGTTTTGATCCATTTCTCTTCTCTCCGCCCATGAAAAATCTGAATATATTTTATATTTTTCCTACTAAACAAAAGTTAAAGTGATTGCCTAGCATATATAACTTTAATTAATATTTTAGCCAAAAATTTTATTTCTTTTCCAATATTAGATATACAACCTACAGGTTAATTTTATGCTGTATTTTCAGTGTACCTTGATTAGCCTGTCACATGAGGTCAGTGTCATATTGGACTTCAATTTGTAGGATAGGGATATTCAACCTCTCTTTCTGTCTCTCTGTCTCTGTCTCTCTCACTCTGTCTTTGTCTTTTTCTATATTATAGGTATACCTTCTTAAAGACTTCTGGTCACACATAATTTCAATTGTATAGTGCTACTTTTATTTGTTTTTATAAATATCTCTTGCTAACATTGTCAGAAAACATAGCAGAAAAAGATAACAACAGTCATCTTTTCTGTGAATTTATATATGATATCCACTTGGTTCCCAAGACAAAACTAATTGAAACTAATATTAAGTTCTCCCTTTAAAACACAATATTTTGGAAACAAAATGTTCCGCAACAGAAGAAATGGCTTAATGCATACTGTCTATCCAATGAAATTCTTTGTAGGTTTTAAAAAGAATGAGGTAAAGCCTCATTCTAAGATATCTCTGTTAAGCTTAAAAGATGCTATTGTTCCCTGAGCGAGCAAGTTGCGGTGCCTGTGTAGCACAGTCTCATTTGTGGGAAGGTAAAGTATGCAATATACATTTTCACTCATTAGCATTTTGTTTAATCAACATTTAAAGCATCTGCTATGTGCTAGCTACATAGTTTTAGGGGTTTGTAATGTGGTAAGAGATAAAGAAAATTCTGCTTCCATACTGATTTTAGGAAGGCATAGAAGTAAGGTACATATCCATCCATATGCAGCAAGAGTAGTTTCTTAATGCAGAGATGGAGCTGTAGAGATATTAGGGAAATAATCACTTCCTACCATATGTAACAAAAAGATAAATACATGTACATATTGATAACCATACATAAAATACAAAAGATTGAAGTGTTCAAAATGTATTTATGAAATTAGAGATGTTGGCTAATATCCAATTAAAGATTAATTTTAAGACTAAAAGAAGTTGTGAGACACTGATGAAGCATGGAGAAGTCGGAAGCTGCCAGTTTTCTCCAGGCCTCTTTTCCTGTATGGATGTACACTGACCCAGATTTTACATAGGATCTCTCAAAAAGAAGCACGCACACATCATTTACATAGAAGAGAAATATTTTGATCAAGAAATATTTTATTTTTACCTTGATACTTTAAAATTTTCAGTTTTTTAAGCAACCATGATACATAAATCTGTGTGTTACATATTTTCAGGGAGCAACGTAAAGAGAATAGTTCATCCAGCTAAAAGACTTCTACTGATAAGACCTTTGCTGGCACTGAAGAATATTAGGGGCCAAGTAACTATCAGTGGTACATTTGACAGGAGCTCTTTCATTCTCATGTCTTTAAGAGGATTTAACCAGGACCTCTTCCATTCCTGTGAACACACCATAGAGAAAGAAAACAGATGCTGCTAATCCTTTCTTTATGCATATGTGTACACACACACACACACACACACACACACACACACACACACAAGTATACACATATGCAACAGTATGTATTATGTCCACTATTTTAGAAGCAATAGTATTTATGAATATTATAAGGTATATAACTTGTAAATTATAGGCTAATTTACATATTATAGATATATAATATATCTTAATATAACATATATCACATACGTGTGATATATAATATATACGTGTAGAATACATTAATTCCTACCTCACCTTATTATTGCTATTCAGTTAACAAATTTCACTTGTATACTTTTCTACTGTTATGCCCATAAGCCATTGCTTACTTTTTTGTTATTAAGGAAAATATTGCAATTTCTTATCTGGATTTGAGACTTCTTAAGTCAATTCTGTGTATCTGGCTAATTTTAATTTCTGTTTATCCATTAGCTGTCATCTATTTGATCTTTCTCTACTTCCTTTTCAATATCATTGACCCATTTTTCTAAATGAAATAAATCATTCTTGAAGTAGAACATATTGTTGGTTATGAGATTAAGGATTATGAGTTGCAAATTATGTAAGGATTTTTTTATCAGTGCACATACTCATTGATGAAAAGTCTAGTGCTATGAACCTGTCAAATAATACTTCTATATTCTGTAATTAGAATGTGTTTCCTCAACTATTTACTTTTGTCATTTATCATAGTCTTCCTTATGAACTTGTAACTTGTAATTCTATCTTCATTTTTACTCCTCACTAAACCTTAATCTCCTTCACAGAAATGTGTGATCCTTTTAATATTTCTAAAGTACCATAACTATTTTTATTTTAAGAACAAGATTCCAGTTTTTAATTGTTCCTTGTGATTACCCGATGCCCCCAGTAGATGGTAGTGTTTCACATCATACATCAGTATTGTAAGTAATGTTAAAGGATAATAGGTAGCTATTCCAATGTAGTATAGATTCTGTCTATGATCAAAATCACATGCTAGATTTAAGACTACACTCACAACATACTTGAAATGATAAGCAACAGGGAAAAGATAATAGTATAAGTAATCCCAAATGTATTTAACAATATTAAACTAATATTTAATTGTCTTTTTAACTAACTTTGTTTTCAATGAGTAGAGGGACATTCTCCAAACTTAAATTTTACATGATAAGTTAACATCATAAAAGACTACCTACTCTTTAAGAAAATGATACAGAAAAATCTACAAATCACTTTTATAATGGCAGACAGTAAATAAGTTTCCATAATATGTATGTATAAATACAATTTGAGATTTGCTTTAGGACATAAAATTCCAAATTATTACTATTTCAAATAAAGTCCTTTCAATGCTTATTGTAATAAGATTATTCTTTTATTTAAAATGTGGCTGTTTTAAAATAGAATTTTAATGGAAAAACTGTCTTTATTTTTTAGCCAGGGTGTCATGTGTTTAATATTAAAAACAACTTAAAAATGTGTTCAGTAAGCCTGGCACCAGTGGCTCTGGAGTTTGAGATCTGAGGATCACAGTTCAAAGCTAGCCCAGGTAGAAACGTCTGTGAGACTCTTATCTCCAGTAAATCATCAGAAAACTGGAAGTGGCACTGTGGCTCAAGTGATAGAGTGCTTGCCATGAGCTGAAGAGCTGAGTGACAGCACCCATGCTCAGAGTTCAAGCCCCACGACCGATCAAAAAGAAAAAAAAGTGTTCAGTAATAATTTTAAAATCAACTTTCACTTTTTTTTTTTTTAGATTTTTTTTTTTTATAATTGTATTTGTATGTGAATTCAGCATAGATACTATCTTTTTTTTTCTTTTTTTTTTTGGTCAGTCCTGGGGCCTGAACTCTGGGCCTGGGCACTGTCCCTCAGCTCTTCAGCTCAAGGCTAGTATTCTACTATTTGAGCCACAGCACCACTTCCAGCTTTTTCTGCTTATGTGGTGCTGAGGAATTGAACCCAGGGCCTCATGCATGCAAGGCAAGCACTCTACCACTGAGCCACCTTCCCAGCCCCTCATCTATCACTTGAATATCTTTTCAAGTCATCAGTGGTGTTACAAAGAATTATGGTGTAATTAATTAAAATAAAGATTTCTTAAACAATAGGTATTATTCAGAGTTTCTTTGCTTTTGGTGGGGTTTGATTTTGTATTTTCTAAATGGCTATAAGATTAGTGAAAATAAACTAATGGTAAGAGGTTTTATGTGGTTTTCTACACTAATTTTCACCCAGCTTCATCCATTTATGGAGCTTCTCTAGATGCTTTTACAACCTCTTTGTCTACATCTCCAGTACCCACAAGTTAGATCCTAATCCAGTATTGTTGGACATATGATTCTGGATGCATAGATTATTCACTTTGGACTACTTTGCTTATACCTCTTAGACTGAGTAAACTTACTAGCAGCTCCTCAGAAATGTATTGTAAGCAGCAACATAGAGTCATAATGATATGTTTTTACTACAATATGTAACTTCTTTACCCAAAAGTAAATTTCTTTTTTAGATATATTAAATTGTGATTAGAGAATTTGACTTAGTGAGTTTTAGTTTACAGAATTTACTGAGATTGTTTTATATAATTATATATATAATTATTAAATTTTAAACTGTAGTGGTTACAGAGTTCTAGTGTAGATATTGAATAGTGATTGGGACTTACGAGCTACAAAGTTTTCGTAAGACTTATCGTTGACCCCTGACCTCATTTTTGTGTACTGTTTTTAAACATGAAAGTATTTCTTAGTTGTGTTAGTATAAACTTTATTTCATTAAATAATCTTTAATTAAAATAACTCGCCTAGGTTGAATCTACACAAAGTATGATAAGGATTCTTGGACTGTCTGCAACCTTACCCAACTACCTTGATGTTGCTACATTTTTACATGTCAATCCCTGCATTGGACTTTTCTATTTTGATGGCCGTTTTCGACCAGTACCTCTTGGACAGACTTTTTTGGGAATTAAGAGTGCGAATAAGGTAAATATTCTTTCTTTCAACAGTTACGATTTTATTTGTTGACTTTTTGTTGAATACTTGTCTTAAAATTAACAACTACAAAAGACAATTGCCGTAGCCCATAAACATGACATACTAAACAAAAATCAAGCATACTTCTTCAAATATTGGTGGTAGAGTAAGTCTTCCCAAAGAAAGTTTCTTATAATAGTTTTCTTAGCTATTTTCAACCTATATTTTTTATTCTTGGCTGTTAAGAATTTCCAAATCATTATTTTAACTTAATTAAAGGACATTGTAAAATAAGATCACTAGATAACTAATTACTAATAAAACACAGAAGAACTTATAAGCAGTTGAAAAATAAATTTATGAGAACAGCTAAAAAGAGGAGATGGTATTGTGTTTAACTTTTAATGTTTATACTTACTGTGTATATAACTGGAATCTTGAAAATTCTGTACTGTGCTTTAAAAACTTCCTCTGTTCCTACCTTATGTGCCATTTTCTTTGTTATAGTCCATGTGGTAGCATTTATTTTAGAATGTGAAGGAGTATTTCAATGTTTAAAGTTTATTATTCTGTTCAACAACACATTTTTTTAGAGAAAATAGCTTTATGATAATATTCATGAGCCTTTTGACCTCTTTTCTAAAAGAGAAAAACAGAATTGTGTTACTATGACAAACGCTGTTTTAATATATTAAATTGTATCTTCTCTAGAAACAATTTTACTTGAATAGACTTTATTGCTATATGCTATTGTATCTACTAATAAATATAAAAAATGATCATTACTAAAACAGATTATATACTAACTACATTTGCATAAAATACTATATCTAGTTACAAATATCCTTTCCAGATAATATACAAAGATTAGTTTTATTATATATTATTTATGATATATTTTAATGTCATTGTTTCAAGATTTCTTCTGAATTGCTTGCTGCTTATTTTTTTTTGGAACTGTCTTAATATATAGTTATTTAGTTTATTTTCATGTAATATTAGGTTAAGTTTATTACTGTTTCTAGATTGTTTTCAGCTTTACAATTTAAGCGACAACAGATGCTTATAGAGAAATATTAAGAGAAGAAAATTATTTCAAAGGCTTGTCAGCCATCTTAAACTTTATTTTCTTTGAATTTCACCATATAGATTGCTTAATTGCTTAATGCTAATTAGGTTCAAAATATTTTTCATTACAATATGTTAATGTTAATATTGTGATTAATTATAATAATTAACAATGTTTTTCAGTGATGAACTGCCATAATTATTTTGAAGGTTTAGAAATGTGACATTTTAAAAAGTACATCTTATATACTGTAAACATTTGTTACAAATATACATTTTTTCATACTAAAATTTTTATGTTTAGTTAAAATATTAGTTTATGTTTTTATGTTGTTGAAATATAATGTTGGTAACTATTAAGCATTTCGATAGGGTGTTAATATATATTATAACCAATTATTACTTTGTCATTTATTGTGAAAAGAAATCCTTGTGGATTTCTGAGAGTTTCATTCTAATGCTGGGGATAAGATTTGGTTTCTGTGAGAAAATACAAGAAAGCACTGTGAGTGATCCTTCCAATGTGAAATAATGACTTTGGCCAGAACTGAAAAGGTTAACGGGATTCATTTTATAGAGCAAATGGGTATGATTATTTTCGAATAATTACTGGGAGTAAGATATTCTTTATCATCTCATCCTATTTAGCCTCTGTGAGAATATTTCAGAATTTTAAAATGTGTGTCTTATTGAGCCAAAAAAAATCCAAGTCATTGTAATTTCAAGTACAGATGACACTTCCTTAGGTTATAATTCTGTATATCCCTTCATATTCTACCTGTTGTGTTCTCATAACTTTGAAAATTGTATATAGAAGAGTGGTCTTTTTAGAAAACTCAGAGAGAACTTTAACATTTTCTTTAGAAAAATCTTTACACTTTCAAATTATATTCTGAAATGATGGCTTGAGATATTTTACTAATTTTTTAATTGAAAATGTTTGTTTACTGTAGGTTGTACTGTGTTGTTTGCATTACAATTATTACTTCTGTATTCTAATTACTCCAGGTGTTTTGGGGATCTTTTTTTTTTTGTCGGTCATGGGGCATGAACTCTGGGCCTGGGTGCTGTCCCTTCAGCTCTTCAGCTCAAGGCTAACACTCTACCTCTTGAGCCACAGTGCCACTTCCGGCTTTTTCTGTTGATATGGTGCTGAGGAATTGAACCCAGGGCCTCATGCATGCGAGGCCAGCACTCTACCACTGAGCCACCTTCCCAGCCCTACTCCAGAAGTTTTTTAAATTTAACTATATCTAGTTAGAAAATTTATCATTGTTTTGTTTTATAATTTTCATGTTTTAAAACCTTCAAGATGCAACAATTGAATAACATGGATGAAGTTTGTTATGAAAGTGTTTTGAAGCAAGTCAAGTCTGGACACCAGGTAAATTGAACTTATTTTTATTTTTAGAGAATAATTCATGATAAAAATTAGTTTCAAGTCTTTACTTAAAATTCTTGAATTCTGAGACAATGACTCAGAGCTTTCTTCTTTCTTTTATTTTCTTTCTTAGTAGTACCAGGGTTTGAACTCAGGGCCTTGTGCTTACCTAGCAAGCATATCCCTCCAGCCTTTTTACTTTAGATTATTTTTTCAGATAAGATGTTACACTCTTTGTGCATGGCTGACCTTAGACCATGGTCCTCCAATCTCTACCTCTCATATAACTGGAATAGCAGATATCTGCCTTGAACCTTGTTTTGAGAAAGAATCTTAGTAACTTTGCCCTGTGCTTGCCTCAAACTGCCATCCTTCCTACTCTCCTTCCCTTAAAGCTGAGAGTATAGGCTCATGCCACCAGGCTTGGCATCTCAGAGGTCTTATTTCTTAATAATTGTTTTAGGCAAATGAGTTATCCTATAAATGATTAAAAACATAGATAATATTGAATATTGGGATCAATACTAATATTGTAATTAATGTTAATATGCCATTATTTTACTATTTTATTAAACATTTAAGAAAAAGATTTTTGTTTGTTCAAAAAGAATGTACTCTTTATCTGACTTACATAACTGTAACCCCCTGAACATCACCTTTATAAAAACAATTAAAAATGCATTAAAAAGTCACCAGTTTTTCTTATAACTCAAAACTTTAGCTCATATTTATTAATATTTCTTGTTAAATTGATGTTATATTGCTCTGACTGTTTTCATGAAGTATCAACTAAAATATGAAATGCATAATTTGTACTGTTTATGTTTTGGAAATTAAGCAGTTTGGAGCTGGGGTATGGTTGAATTTTAGAATACTTGCCTATTATGTGCAAGGTCCTGAGATCATTCCTAGCACCACACAAAAAAACTGATGTCTTTCAGATATTTTATGTGTCCCCTGACTTTAATTTCGTATCATTTTACTGGTGTTCCTATAGTTGCTCTAATCTATTATATTTTCCCTATTCCAAAATATGACCTAACAGTAAGTAAAAGTAGAGTTGAGCTGTATGTTATACCTAAAGATATTATACTTAAAACGTGTAATCAATGAGTTTTATGTAATGTTCTTTTAGATTTTGTGTTCCAATAGATCAGTTATGAAGGAGCATTTGTAAATTAGTTTCTACTGTGGTAAATAACTATTTGGTTGTGATGAATTATCATGTCTTCAAATACGTAACATATTTAGTGAAGTGAGGATAGTAGGAAATACAAAATACATTGTACTATGTGTTTCTAGATGGAATTTGACTCTCATGCTGGTAAAACTGTAAAGGTCAGGTCATTGCCTTTGTGAATACTGATCAGGTAAAGCAATAGATCTTTTACGTTAGATCAGTCATCTCATGTTGAGTTCTTTTTTAAGATAACTCAAAAAAGAAGTTTTACCATTTTCAGTTCTTAAAAATTCCCTGAACTGCTATTATTTGTCCCGTAAGATTATTGGGTTTAATGACCTTTCTCCTGAATGCTTTTGCAAGTTCTAAGCACTGAAAATCGCAGGGTAAGTAAGTACTCAGAAAGCAAGGCAATTACACATTTTTATTTTGGAAGCTATGGCAGACAAAATCTGTGGTACTTCATATTAGTTGCTGATACAAGACTCTTGTAGGGGTTTGTATTCAGGGTCTTAGAAAACCTCCAGGATTGTTTTTCCTTTTTACAATCTTCTTTCAGAAACATCTTACGTAAACTGCAAAACTATGTTCTATGTTTTTTTAGAAGGTCAAAGAATTCCCTAATGCAAGAGATTTTTCTAAATTATGGGGGCTTTTTTTCATTCAGAATTGAAATTGAAGATAATGGTATCCCTGTCACAGACTATCTTTGTACAAGTTCCAAATGATAATTTTAAACAAATGAATTTTCATGCATCCATCTATCAGAAAATAAAAAATATATAGTTCAACAACCTTTTCACCTTATCTGAGAAACTGACAACCAAATTAACTCATCAGTATTTTTTCTCACTTTTTCTGACTGTAATGCCTAACTAACTATAGGTGCTTTAAGAGCTTTCTGTTTGACAGCTTTACAATGTCGGTGTGGGGGGGGAGGGGGGGCATGATTGGGTGGGGGGAAGGGGGGAGGCTGGGAAGGGAGGTGAAGGGTAAACAAAGGAGGAGGCTGCAATGCTTGGTAAGAAATGTATGCATTATCCTGCCCATGTAATTGTAACCCCTCTGTACAGTATGTTCTCAAATAAAATAAAATAAAATTTAAAAAAAAAAAGAGCTTTCTGTTTGAATATTTTGTTGTACATATAATCATGTAAATTGTGGGTGCATATATCCATCTGTCTTCTATTTATCTGTCTGTCTCTATCATCTGTATCATCTATTGTGACAGCAATTTACTTCTGGAAATTCTGAATTTATGGTTTTTTGAATTTATTATTTTAACTAATTTTATGTCAGTGTACTGTTACTGAGCCAGCTATATAATCAATGAGCATGATTTTCTTGTTATTAAGGAGACTTTCTACCTTTTAACTCTTACTTTGTTATCTTTTAAATATATCTTATCAGTTAGTATGCAGCAGTAAGAAATATGTAAATCAGTCTATTCTGTTCTTCATGAGTTTTTGTTTATATCACCTTTTGCCACCATCATTCTCCCATCCAAAATACAAAATTTCTTCGTTTTTGTTTGTTGTCTTATCCTCAATTTCTCTAGTATCTTAGTTTTCTCCATGGTTTGTTTTCCTTAAATACATTCATTTTATTAATTTAGTATTAAGAATACTGAAATATGTATCCACTTTTTAAAAAAAGTGACAAGCAACTGAGTAGTAGAAATTAATAACTTCTTTATTAATATACAAATGAACTTGTTTTATTTCTGCTCATTTGTTAAATAAGAACAGAGAAATTTCATGATGTTCAAAAACCGTGCTGACATTCTATGATCATACTATTTCATGGGTTTCAGCATACCAATCTTCTAAACTTGTGTGCCCATGTACTTAATAGATTTTATGTGCAGCTTTGCCATAAAAGTATTAAAAACAGTAGGAGGCAGTTGTGTTCCACTCAGGCATGTGTGATGACAGATGGAGAAAATCTTTTCATGTTGATTTTCAACCGTCCTACTCTGCAAGACTTCAAGCTCTTCTTGGCTACTGGGAAATTAAAAGTTGGCGATTCAGCCTTTAATTTTGATCCATCTGCTCAAACTAATGAGACGTCTCATTTGTACGCTTCTCTTTGTGTTACCAAATGCAAGTACAGCTTTATCATTCCTGTTAATAATTCCCCTCCTCCTGTGTAACTTGCAGACTGGGAAAATAATTGATGTCTTAACTCTACTGAGATTTTTTTTGATTTATAAACTTTGCTGCATTGGATAGGAACAGGAATTAGAAACTTCCTCAGATTATAATGTATTTAGCAGGTTATCTTATTTTTTCTTCCTGTTGTCAAGAAAAATTGAAATCCTTATTTAGTAGCTTCTTACTCAAAATCTACCTCCAATTCAAAAATAAGAGGCTTTGTAATATTAAAGAAGGAAAGGATTTTTAACATTGGGTTAATGAGAAACATTTTTTTCTTCATTCTTTCTAAGTTTTTAGTAAATGTTTCTGTTTTTAATCAGAAACCATCCTTAAAATTGACCAGTAATTACAAATTAATTTAATTTTCCTATCTGAAAGGAATTACCTTTGCCTCTTAGCACTGTTTCCCAAGTTATAGGAAAGTAATTAATTATTTTCAAAGAAAACAAATTATCCTATGCTAACTTTAAAAATGGAAATTTGAGCTTTTTTTTGTCTGAAAAAGTTTTATCCTATCTTATTCTGTCAGTGTTTTAGTCATATCAAATTATTCTAGTATTGTATTTGTAAATCTTTTGAATTATCTTTTGTTCCTTCTAACTTCACAAGGCATAATCCCTAAGGAATGTAAAGACAATATTTTCTTTCTCTGTTTCTCTGTGTCTCTGTCTGTCTGTCTGTCTGTCTGTCTGTCTGTCTGTCTCTGTCTCTCTGTTTCTCTGTGTCTGTTTCTGTGTCTCTGTTTCTGTCTCTCTGCCTCTCTCTGTCTCTCTGTCTCTGTCTCTGTCTTTTTCTTTCTCTCTGTCTCTCTGTCTCTCTGTCTCTGTCTCTCTCTCTCTCTCTCTCTCTCTCTCTCTCTCTCTCTCTCTGCAGTTTAGAGGCCTGGATGCTGTCAGTTAGCTTTTTTGTTCTACCACTCAAGTTACAGCTTTGCTTCCAGCTTTTTGCTGATTTCTTGGAGATTAGAATCTTGGACTTTTCTGCCTGGGCTAGATTTGAACAGAAATGAAACAATCACTAAAGACATTTCTCCCTCATCTTTATCACTAAAAGTGGTACTACTGAAGGAATGGTGTGTGTGTGTGTGTGTGTGTGTGTGTGTGTGTGTGTGTGTGTGTGTGTGTGTGTGTGTGTGTGTGTGTGTGTGTGTTATCAGTGGAATGCAGGGCCTGGAATGGTGTGTGTGTGTGTGTGTGTGTGTGTGTGTGTGTGTTATCAGTGGAATGCAGGGCCAGGGCACTATCGCTGAGCTATTTTCCTCTAGGCTGAAGCTCCACACTTATTTCTCCCTCATCTTTATCACTAAAAGTGGTACTACTGAAGGAATGTGTGTGTGTGTGTGTGTGTGTGTGTGTGTGTGTGTGTGTGTGTGAAGGAATGGTGTGTGTGTGTGTGTGTGTGTGTGGGTGTGTGTGATCAGTGGAATGCAGAGCCAGGGCACTATCGCTGAACTATTTTCCTCAAGGCTGAAGCTCCACACTTATTTCTCCCTCATCTTTATCACTAAAAGTGGTACTACTGAAGGAATGGTGTGTGTGTGTGTGTGTGTGTGTGTGTGTGTGTGTGTGTGTGTGTGTGTGTGTGAAGGAATGGTGTGTGTGTGTGTGTGTGTGTGTGTGTGTGTGTGATCAGTGGAATGCAGGGCCAGGGCACTATCGCTGAGCTATTTTCCTCAAGGCTGAAGCTCCACACTTGAGCCAGAGCCCCATTTCTGGCTTTTTTGGTAGTTGATTGGAGATAAGAGTCCCATGATCTTTTCTTCTTAGGCTGGCTTTGAGCCTTGATCATCAGATCTCAGTCTTCTCATTAGCTAGGATTACAAGCATCATCCAGAGCACCCAGCTTTCCAGTTTTTTAAAAAATTATTATTATTGTAAGAAAACTAAAGGAACCATTCCCCAAATCTTTATATCTTTCACATCTTTGAACCTACTCTCTCCCTCTCCCACCCAAAAAAGTTCTGTTGAGTCTTATATCAAAGTGAGATTTACTTATTCTCCATTTTTATAGTATAGATTTGGTATTACTGAGATTTTGTTTTTCTTTTTAATTAGTATTTTAGTATTTTCTTAGAATTTTTTTATCTTTCTCTTACAGTTCCATATGTCTAATATATGAGTTATTGATGCCTTTGTATCTTTCCTGAGGATGAGAAGGAATTGAGGCTATTCATTTATCCATTTATTCATTCTCCTATTTAACCACTATTTGGAATTTTTATTAGCATATATTAATTGGACAAAGGGATTTCTTATTTGTTTATTTTTATTTATTTATTGTTTTGTTGGTTATGGAGCTTGAACTCTGGGCTTAGGCTTGTCCTTGTGCCCTTCATCTCAAGGCGAACACTACCACTTGAGCCACAGCACCACTTCCGATTTTCTAGTGGTTTATTGGAGATAAGAGTCTCACAGACTTTCCTGCTCAGGCTGGCTTTGAACCACAATCCTCAGATCTCAGCTTCCTGAGTAGCTAGGATTACAGGCGTGAGCCATCAGCTCCCAGCTTTTCTTTTTTAATTTTTTAATTAAATTTTATCATCAAGGTGATGTACAGAGAGTTTATAATTACATACATAAGGATACATAAAGTAGTGGGTACATCTTTTGTTGAATTTGTTATCCCCTCCCTCATTTTTCTCCCACTTTCCCTATTCCCAATTCCCCCTCCCAAGTTGTACTTTGTTGTTGCTATTTTTAATGTACTATGTGATTTCTTTTTCCTTTTGTGTTTTTCCCCCCATGGTTTATCCCCTTCCCTTCGTTAATTCAGGTAAATGTATATACAATACCCAATGTACCAAACTCAAATACAGCTCCACTTACCAAAGGTCTTTCAGTAGCACCATCCTGGCCCAACCCTTTCAAACATGGTTTTTGGGAGAGTATTTATGATCCAATTTGTAGTACTACCTAGCATATAATAAACATTTGTTTAGCCTTTGCTGAATAGTGATCATAATATATGCATATATACTTACTTATTT
Source organism: Dipodomys spectabilis (assembly GCF_019054845.1). Taxonomy (NCBI): domain Eukaryota; kingdom Metazoa; phylum Chordata; class Mammalia; order Rodentia; family Heteromyidae; genus Dipodomys; species Dipodomys spectabilis. The sequence goes on from NW_024870730.1 coordinate 3,100,012, forward strand.
TTATGATCAGGAAAAGTTAAATGTTTAAAACAAACTGGTAAAATTAAATATTTTGAAAGGAGATTTGCTTCCAAATGTAAAAGAAAGTCTTTAAACTCCAGGAAAGTTATCCAAACTTTCCACATTAGAACAATGTGAGGCTGTTTTATATTTAGGGAAATAAACTAATAAAAATCTACACTAAGGAATGTTATATTTGTGCCACTAATTATCCAAAATAATCCTCATAGATCAATTTACATGTGCCTTTTAGTTGTTTTGCACATAGTAACTGCTAGATTCCACAGGTCACTTCTGGCTTCTGGTCACAGATTTTGTAATTTTGATTTTGTAATTCAGTAATACATGCCTTATCATGCGTGCAAATACTTGACTGAGTGAAGAGAGGAAGTTCAGATATCTGGGAAATAAAAATACTTCCAACATACCCAATTAGCATTTTCCCAGTATGTCTAATTCATATCCAAGTTCCCTGCCAGACCCATAAGTGAAAATTGCTGTTTTTTTTTTATCTAATGAATACATGAAAAAATAGAATACCAAGTCTCACTTTTGTAAGAAAAACTTAAGTGATATTTACTGGTATCATCATAAAGCAGAAACTATTAATAATCTTTGTACATATTAAAGCTGATGCTTTAAATTTTTGGCTGTGGGATTCTTTCTCCCAATAAACTCCATTGAAGTAACCCAGTATATTAGAAACACAACAAATGCCAAACAACAACAAAAAAAAAAAAACAGAACATGGAAGTAAAACTGATAGATCCAGCTCTCTTTCTGCCATCCAAAGAGCACACTTCTCCCACATTGCAACCTAATGACAACTCCTCTGACAAAGAGAACGTATTTCCTATATATTCTGAGACTACCAGAAGAAACTGTAAAGAAGTTTAACTCTAGTCATTAAGAAAAAAAAAAAAATGGGGCTGGGAGGTTGGCTCAGTGGTAAAGTGCTTGCCTCATATGCATGAGGCCCTGGGTTTGATTCCCCAGCACCACATATGCAGAAAAAAAGCTGGAAGTGGCGCTGTGGCTCAAGTGGTAGGGAGCTAGCCTTGAGCTGAAGAGCTGAGGGACAGTGCCAGGCCCAGAATTCAGCCACCATGACCGACCAAAAAAAAAAATTAAGGAATTAATGATTCTACTTTTTCCCTTAAATTGTAGTCTATGCATATTAAATCACATTTTAAAATCTGAGTCCTTAATGATTTTTATTTCATATAAAAAATATCAGCATTTGCTAAAACATAATTACATTATTTTGTCATTGTACATATTAAAGCATCATGAAAATTATCCAATCTTAAAAGTTTGTTTACAGGTTGAAAAACAATGTCTTTTATTGTACTCAAAGTCAAATATTTAATGACTTGGGAAATGAGACCAAAACCTTGACCTCCTTGCTATCCTTAGTGTGCTATTTCCCTCCCCTCTACAGACACACATAATAAGTAATATTTTTATTTAATCTGTTATTGTCCTGAAAAGAAAAGAAAATGCAGTGGTATGTTAGTCTATAGCCCACAGAAAAATCTGTAGCATTTCAATGCTTTTCAGTTAGGAGGTTCCTTTTTTCAGTGTAGTCCTTTTAGAAAAATATATGTTCTTTCAGTTACTAAAATGTTTAACTTTTTAAGATTGCATGTTATATAATGATGCTAAATGCAAGTTTCTAAGTAACTAGAGTTGATGTTCAAATTGAGACATCTTTGAAAATGTAGTTATATTAAACTATACAATCAAGCTAAGAACACTTTAGTCATGAAACATACCTAAATTTAAACCAATTATTTCATGCCTGAATTTAAGAAAATTATCTTGCTTGAAAAAATCTAAATTTTAGTATTAAAAAGGTATAAAGGGTACTAAGGATATAGCTCAGTGATGGAACACTTGCCTAGCATTCAGAAAGCTGTGGGTTCAATCTCTAGCACCAGGGAAAGAAAGAAGGGGAGTATAATGAATATGTAATATCTGGTGCTTATGGTTCCCAACTATATTCTTATGTATTTGGGAGATTTGAACAAGGAAGATATCAGTTTGAGGCCAACCCGGACAGAAAAGTAACAAAAATACTTCTCAACCCATAGCTGAGAGAAGTTACTTGGGAGTATGAGATCAGGAAGATTACAATTCCATACTAGCCTATGAAGATAATTCTTTGAATGTCCATCTCAGAAGAAGAAGTTGGTAGTGTTGAAAGGTCATCCAAACAGGGAGCCTAAAATAAGCATGTTGTGGTCCAGGTACCCTCTTTTTTTTGACAATGGCATAGTTTATTTGTGGTCCAGACACTATCTTTTCTTGAAAATGACATAATTTCATTTTCTTCACCTCTGAATGGGTATTCCATTATGGATATTTAAAATCTTGTCTTTATCCATACACTGCTTGTTGTGTATATAGGTTGATTTTCTAGATTGACTATTGTGAATAGTGCTGCAATAATCATGAGTATCCAGATATCTCTATAGTATGTTGACATATATTCTTTCATATATAATCCAAGAACAGTATAAGAGAGTCATGTCATACTTCCTGTTTTTAAACTTTTTGAAAAATAACTTTTTTTTTTAAGTTTAGTTTTGTTTTATTTGGATCTTGCTGTGTGTGTAGCTCAGCCTGGCCTAGAACTTACCTTGTAGACCAGGCTGGCCTTCAACTTGTGGTTTCCGGATTCTGTCTCCTCTGTATTGGTATTAAAGGTAGGCACCGTAACACCTGGGTTATTTATAGCTTTTGAAGAAGTGTCCTACCAATAGTGTATAAAAGTGCCTTTTTCTCCACATCCTAACCAATACTTCTTATTTTATGCTTATTTTGAGAATAGCTATTCATTACTGGAATAACATGATATCTCATTGTAGTTCTAATTTGCATTTCATTAATGGCTAATGATATTATTATTTCATTTGTTGGACATTTTATTCTTTTGAGAAGGGTCTATTGAGATTGTTTGCTTGCTTTTTTTTGTTTTTTGGGTTTTTTTGTCAGTCATGGGGCTTGAACTCTGGGCTTGGGCGCTGTCCCTACGCTCTTCAGCTCAAGGCAAGTGCTCTACCACTTGAGCCACAGTGCCACTCCCGATTTGTCTAGTGGTTTATTGGAGATAAGAGTCTCATGGACTTTCCTGCCCAGGCTGGCTTTGAACCGTGACCCTCAGATCTCAGCCTCCTGAGTAGCTAGGAGTACAGGGTACAGGCTTGAGCCACCAGTTCCTGGCCTGCTTGTTTTTTTTTAAATTAGATCATGTGGTGGTTTTAGTTTCATTTCTTGGTGTGTGTGTGTGTGTGTGTGTGTGTGTGTGTGTGTGTGTGTGTGTGTGTGTGTGTGTGTGTGTGTGTGTGTGTGTGTGTGTGTGTGTGTGTGTGTGTGTGTGTGTGTGTGTGTGTGTGTATTCTGGTTATTAATCTTTTTCCAGATGAATAGTTGGCATATATTTTCTCCTCCCTGCATATATTTTCTCTTCTTCACTCAGCTGATTATTTCTTTTACTGTACAGAAGCTGTTTAGTTGATGTAACCTCACACAACAATTTTTACTTTTATTTACTCTGTCTTGGCAGTTTTATCCAGACAATAATTGCCTGAACCAAAGATTTATTGTATTCTCTTGTATTTTTTTTTTTTACTAATTATGTAATGTCAGACTTTACATTTGGATCTTTAGTTGGTACTTTTATGTAGAAAGAGAGAGGGATGTGATTTTATTATTCTTCTGCAAAGTATGTTTTGTTTTTGTCAAGAATCACTTCCTCATAGATACCATTGTTGCATTTGGCTTAGTTTTATGCCAATTCATTTTTTATTACTGTGCCTCTGTAAGAAGTCTTGAAATTAGCTATCATGATCCCTCCAGTTCTGTTTAAGTTGGTTTTGGCTTAAGGGTTTTCTGTGTTTCCATATGAATTTTAGGATGGTTTCTTCTCATTTTCTGAAGAGTGTTATTAGTATTTTGGTTGGAATTGCATTGAATCTGTCAATTGTATCTGACAAATCTCCAAGAAAAGCAGTGTAGAAAAGGAGTACTTATTTGGCTCAGAGTTTTGGACATTTCAGTGCATCAAGGTAGAGAGGGCATAGCAGAGCAAAGCAACTCATCTCATGGTGGCTGGAAACATAGAGAGAATGCTCTAACAGGCTTTATCTTTTTTTCCATTTCATTCCATCAGTATATAGGTTAATACAACCCCTTTTCAGGATGTACCTTCCACCCTTAATCTCTCTAAAACCTGGGCACACTTAGTCAGAGAGGTGCTTTATTAATCTGGACACTAATCAATATAATCAAGTTGATAAATTAAGATTTACCATCACAGGAAGGCTTTCTGCTTTTTTGTCATCTTCAATTTCTCTTACCAGTTATTTCTAATTTTATGTTGTAAATCTTCAATTTCCTGGGGTTTTCCTTTTTTATACATATGTTTTCTTTTAAAAATACTGTACAGAGGGGTTACAGTTACATGAGTAAGGTAATGAGTACATTTCCTATTGAGTTGGCACCTCCTTCTTTGTTTTCCCCCTACCATCCCTTCCTTCCTCACTTCCCCAACTTCTCCCTTTCCCTCTCTGCCAAGTTGTAAAGTTTGTTTTCAACATAGTGTCTTGTACATCTCATTGATACAATGGGTCAACCTATATCCTATTTCAGCATTTTGTTATGCGATTGCATGAAACTGCAGACCTTCTACGTGGTAAGGACATAGCTAGCAAGATCAATAGAAAGCCCACGGATGGGGAGAAGATCTTCACTAGCCATACAATAGATAATGGTCTCATATCTAAAATATACTTAGAACTCAAACAAATACCCCAACAAAAATCCTCAAGGAAACAACTGCCTGATAAACAAGTGGGCTAAAAACTTAAAGAGAAACTTCTCTAAAGAGGAAATAAGAATGGCCAATAGTTCAACTTCTCTAGCCATGAAAGAAATTCAAATTAAAACAACATTGAGATTCCACCTCACCCCAGTTAGAATGGCTATAATCAAGAACTCTAATAACAATAGGTGCTGGAGGGGATGTGGACAGAAAGGAACCTTACTGCATTGTTGGTGGGAGTGTAAACTTGTTCAACCACTTTGGAAAGCAGTATGGAGGTTCCTCAAAAGACTCCATGTAGAGCTCCCCTATAACCCAGCAATCCCACTTATGAGCATTTACCCAAATGATCACAAACATGGGTATACTAAAGCTACTAGCACAACTATGTTTATCACAGCATTATTTACCATAGCTAAAATATGGAACCAACCCGGATGCCCCTCAGTAGATGAATCGATGGAGAAAGTGTCATTCTTTCTGATGGAGGCATAGAATATATATTCTATGTTCTATGCCTCCATCAGAAAGAATGATACTGCCCCATTTCTTAGGGGTTTTCTTTTGATCAATTTTCATAGTTTGTTTTTTTAAGCTATTGTGTGTGTGGATGAGCTGTCTTTCTTAATTTCTTATCACGTTCATCATTAGTCTATCATAAAAATGCCATTGATTTTTTTGTGTATTGTATGCTGTAACTTCTCTGACTTAATTTATCAGTCCTAATAGTCTTTTAGTAGAGTCGCTAGAATGCTTTATTTATGTGTATCAGCAGTGTCTTATCTTTCTTAATAAATTTGATTAATGTGGTTTATTTTTAATGTATATAGCTTGGTTTAGAAACTATCTTTGACTCCAGAGTCTAGAATTATAGAACACTGTGTGTGTGTCTGTGTGTCTGTGTGTGTGTCTGTGTGAATCTAAGGTTAAACTCAGGGCCTAGTTGTTGTCCCTGAACATTCTTTTGCTTAAGGCTATCACTTTACTACTTGAATCACAGAGGAATCTAGAAAGATGAGAGCAGAATAGGAATATTAATGTTTAGATACCTCATTTACTTAGCAAGCCAATGTGTTAACTGGTTTTGTGTGGTGTTAGATACGCACATTCATATGAAAGCAGAATTAATATTCATAGAGGTTTTAATTTTAACCCTCATAGCCTGCATTTAGTCATTGTGAATAAATTAATTTACTTATTTTTATTACATTGATAATGGTGCTAATATCAGCTGTAACAGATTTTTCTCAAAGATTCCTGGCAAGAGTAGTTCTATCTCCTTGGGACTTGTTGGAAATCAATTTCTTGCTGCCTTAGACCTAGTTAGAAAGGAGTAAGGGAAAAGGAATAGCAACTCACCCAAACAAAGCTCTCAAAAATGTGAGAGCCATTCCTTTGCGAAATGTATTGTTTTCCCTTGAATCCTTTGAGTCTTATCATCATCCTTGAATACATAGTCATTTCATTTGAATTCTTGGAGAAATAAGAATTGAAGAGATTAAATAACTTATTCCAAATCACACTGCTATTTGGTAATATTCTAAACTATAATACTTGGTATTTTTTGATATGTCCCTTTTTTCCTTTTGAGTTAAGTGTTCTTGTTTTTTAATAATTATGTAAGCTTTTATTCATTATTTTAGCCAGCATTTTGTGTGAAGAATACTTTTTGATGAGTCAGAAAACTGATTTCACCAAACATTATTAAACTAAATGGCTTAACTAAAAATATAAATGTAAAGTCTTTTTTTTTAAATATAGCCAAGCCAATATCAAATAAAAGCATTGACAGTTTTGTCAAAAAAATTTAAGCTTGTCATCTGTATTGACTCTAATCTTATGTTTTCATATCATTTTCAGCCTTAACTATTTATATCAGTTACTAAAAAATTTATAAAAAATTTTCAGTTCTCTTTAATTTTTTTATTATCTGTAAGTAGTACAAAGGAGCTACTATTCAATACATCCGTTTATGAAGACAAAGCTTCTTTAATCTGTTACCCTTTTCATTATTCTTCCTCATCCCTCCCAACATTATGTGTTTCTTAATTAGGTAGGATTTGATTAAACTTAAACATTGTATTCTTTCCTCCTCTTCCTGTCTTGATTCATTTACTCCTTCTCCTTGATTTCACCCTCTACCTTTGGACCACTTGTTTCCTTGTACTCATTTTCTTGGGCTGTGAGTTAGCCTTTCTAAGGAATTACACCATTTGAATTCTTGTGGGAAAATAATGTATTTCAGATAATACATGTTTTCAGGTTTTTTTAAATTTTCAAATGCTAAAAACAAAGAGTTTACAATTACATAAGTCAGGCAAAGAGTACATTTCCTTCTGGATAATGTCACCCCTTCCTTCTCTCTCCTAGTTTGTCCCTTCCCTACTACCTACAAGTTACACAGTTCATTTTTAACTTTGCGTCCAGTGAATACTATTGCTTCATTTGTTCACACTTTGTCTCTCCATTTCTGTGCCTTCCCTTACACTCCCAAAGGCATACAGACAAACAAGAAAAAAAGAAAAAAATAGTAAAAATAAATAAATAAATAAAAATCTCTTGTTTCTACTTCATAGAGTTCATTTCAGTAAACATTATTTACAGTAATTGTGCCTTTTTTTTCAGATTACTTAAGCCTTTATGACTATCCCAGAAATATTTGAATAAGTTAGTAAATGAATAAAAAAATAGCAAACACATTTTAGTTACAGTTTTTGCACAGTTTAACATTAGGAAATGATAAGGTTTTGTAGGTAATCAAATTTGTTTTTAGATAAGAGAAAAAAAGTCTGCCCTGTTAAAGTCACACTTGAAATGCCCCAGTCTTTTGCCAGAGATAGGTAGACTTTGACAGATTTTTTGATTGGTGAAACTTCAGCAAGGCTTTATGGTTAATAGAATTTTCCATCTTACTTAGTATTAAATAGCTTTTGCCAGTAATTTTCTTTGGCTTTATGTAGAGAAAACAATACATTTTTAAGTTCCTATAAAACTTTATGAGCTGAGGAGATGGGAGGGAAGGGATGGTAGGGGAAAAACAAAAGAGGAGACAACAAGGCTGGATAAGAAATGTACTCATGCCTGGCGCTGGTGGCTCACGCCTGTAATCCTAGCTACTCAGGATGCTGAGATCTGAGGATCGCGGTTCAAAGCCAGCCCGGGCAGGAGAGACCGTGAGACTCCTATCTCCAATAAACCACCAGAAAACCGGAAGTGGTGCTGTAGCTCAAGTGGTAGAGCGCTCGCCTTGAGCTGAAGAGCTGAGGGACAGCGCCCAGGCCCAGAGTTCAAGCCCCACGACCGACCCAAAAAAAAAAAAAGAAATGTACTCATTACCTTGCTCATGTGACTGTAACCCCTCTGAACAATATTTTCACAATAAAAAACTTAATCACATTAAAAAAATTTATGAAATACCATATTTCTAGTCTTTATAAAGATTCTTTCAGCCAGGAATACAAATAAGAATAAAAGAAAGGAGTGATTAGTGGCCCATATTTGTTGCCTGTTCAATGATAGAGTTTATGACTAGTATACACAAGATTCAATCATCAGCTCTACCCTTAGCTACTTCCCACACTCCTTTCTATCTGTATCAGTATTTATATTTATTTTAATATATGGCAAAATAAACTCATCACCAAATAAGTTAAAGTTTTGATAAAATATAAAATCTCAGGCTTTAATACCTCAATGACTGATTAATTTGTATTGAATTTCTTCAAATGACTTTGTATGCTATTTTTCTGTTCTCTAAACTCATTGAGAGATTTTCTTTGAGGTATTTCTGGTTTTCTCCAGATTATCTGTTCATCTTTATAAGAATATTGGTTACGGGGCTGGGAAGGTGGCTCAGTGGTAGAGCGTTTGCCTTGCATGCATGAGGCCCTGGGTTCGATTCCTCAGCACCACATAAGCAAAAAGAAAAAAGCCAGAAGTGGCGCTGTGGCTCTAGTGGTAGAGTGCTTGCCTTGAGCTGAAGGACAGAGTTCAGGCCCCACAACCGGAACCAAAAAAAAAAAAGAATATTGGTTGCTTGGCACTTGTGGCTGATAAGAAGATTTACTTCTGGGTGAACTTTAATAAGCACTTTTCTTGGATAGGTTTATAGACTCAGTTAGTTTTCTATTCTTGACTAAATACCTGAAACAATTAATTTTAAAAGGGAAAGGTTTCTTTTGGCTTGTGATGTCAGTTCATGCTTGGTAGGTTTTAGAGTGTATGGCAAAGCAGCTCATAATGATATGGAGCCTGTGATAGAATAAAGCTGCTCACCTCATGTTCTTCGGAAAGCAAAAAGATGAGAGAAGAAAAGATCAGCAACCCACCTTCCCTTTGAGGACTTGCCACCAGTAACAGACCTCCCACTAGTGCTCTTCTTATTAAAGTTTTCATCACCTTCTAGTATGGAGACTAAGTTTTTAACAAATGGCCTTGTGAGGAACATTTAAAATCTATACTATAGCATTTTCCTATTGGCTCCAAATGCTCATATCTGCCAAACCATGCAAAGTGCATTCAGTTCACCTCCAAGAATCCCTTCATTTCAATCATTGTAGCATTCCTCAAAAGTCCTAAGCCAAATTCTTCAAGTCCCAAGGTAGACTATGCTGGGTGTCCCTATAAAAATTAAAATAAACACATACTTTCAAGCCATAATGGCATAGGGTAAACGTTCCTATTCCAAAAGGCAAGAATAAGAAATAATGTGGAGGAAGCAGACCAAAGCAAGACTGAAATCTCGAAGGACAAACTTTATTTTTTTTTTAAATTTTTTTTTTAATTTTATTTTATTTTATTTGAGAACATACTGTACAGAGGGGTTACAATTACATGGGCAGGATAATGCATACATTTCTTACCAAGCATTGCAGCCTCCTCCTTTGTTTACCCTTCACCTCCCCTCCTCCCCCCCCATATTGTAAAGCTGGTTTTGACATGACATTTTGTACTTCTCATTGTTGCAACAGGTCCACCTGAATCCTTAAACGACTTGTTTGTCCCCGTCTCCTCCACATGTTATACTGACATCAAATATAGTGAAAGCGGGGGTTACACTGTGGGGGAGGGACATACAAAGCAACAAAGAAATAATCTTATAAATGCGTTAGAAACACATGCATGAAAGAAACAAAAACATTAAAATACATATTTGAGGGTTCGTTTTCCTAACATCACATTCTCTGACTTTTTCCGCTTGACTCATACCTATACTAGATATTGCAAATAAGGGAAACCATGGGACCTATGTTTCTTTGGGCCTGGCTTACTTCACTTAATATAATTTTTTCCAAGCCTTTCCATTTCCTAACAAATGGGGAAATGTCATTCTTTCTGATGGAGGCATAGAATTCCATTGTGTATATATACCACATCTTCTTGATCCATTCATCTACTGAGGGGCATCTGGGTTGGTTCCATATCTTAGCTATGGTAAATAATGCTGCAATAAACATAGTTGTGCTGGTAGCTTTAGTGTGGCCTTGTTTGTGATCATTTGGGTAAATGCCCAAAAGTGGGATTGCTGGGTCATTGGGGAGCTCTATGTGGAGTCTTTTGAGGAACCTCCATACTGCTTTCCAAAGTGGTTGAACAAGTTTACATTCCCACCAACAATGAAGGTAAGGTTCCTTTCTGTCCACATCCCCTCCAGCATCTGTTGTTGTTAGAGTTCTTGATTTTTGCTGTTCTAACTGGAGTGAGGTGATATCTCAATGTTGTTTTGATTTGCATTTCTTTTATGGCTAGGGATGTTGAACATTTCTTCATGTGTCTATTGGCCATCCTTCTTTCTTCTTCAGAGAAGCTTCTCTTTAAGTCTTTCGCCCACTTACTTATTGGGCAGTTGTTTCTTTGAGGATTTGTTGTTGGGTGGTTTAATTTTTTGAGTTCCAAGTATATTTTAGATATGAGACCCTTGTCCGTTGTATGGCTAGTAAAGATCTTCTCCCAGTCCGTGGGCTTTTTATTGATCTTGCTAGCTATGTCATTTGCCCTGCAGAAGCTCTGCAACCTTATACAATCCCATTTGTCCAACCTTTCTTTGATTTGTTGTGTTTCCGGGTCTCTATTCAGAAAATTTCGGCCTGAGCCAAGGAGACCCAGGGTTTCTCCTATTCCATCCTGTAATGTTTTCAGAGTGTCTGCTTTGAGTTCAAGGTCTTTGATCCATTTGGAGTTGATTCTGGTGCAGGGTGATATATAAGGATCTAGCTTTAGTTTTCTACATGTAGTTAACCAGTTTTGCCAGCACCATTTACTGAAGAGGCTGTCTGTCTTCCATTCTATTGTTTTAGCTCCCTTATTGAAGATTAGATGGCTATAGGTCTGTAGGTTCATTTCTGGGTTTTCAATTCTATTCCATTGGTCGAAGGACAAACTTTAAATCCTCAGTCTTCACAATTGTCTCCCAGCACACATCGTAGGGGATGTGGGCTCACAAGGCTAGGGTGGTCATCCTTCTTTGGTTTTGCTGGTTGCAGCCCACCAAGGCTACTCTTTCCAGCTGTCTTGCATGCTGCCTGCAGTTTCTCTAAGTAGGGACACTCACAGAGTGTAAATGCAACTGAAGACAATAAAAGAAAGGAGTGATTAGTGGTCCACATTGGCTGTCTGTCTGTATGTGCCTTCTCTCCTGCAAGATGTTTCTTCTTAGGTCTCCACTTGGCCCAATAATTACTTCAACCACATCCTTTCCAAAGAGCCATTACTTTGATAAAAATAATGTACTTATCTGTATGAACAAACTTTTTCCAAGTGTACATGATGTGAATGTAAACATCATGAATCATGTCTTAAAATAGATATCATTACACGTGTTACACTCTAAGTTTATTCTAAATTTTATAGAATTTTTTATAAATCAACTTGTAAGCTTAATAAAGATGTTATGAAATTTTGTTTGATATATACTTTCTAAAATAAAAATGGTGGAGAATTTATGAATTAGACATTCTGTTTTCAAAAATTAGTAATTGTTTTTTATTTTTAATATATATTTTATTTTAAAGATACTGTACAGAGAGATTGCAGTTACATGAGCAAAGTAATGAGCACATTTCCTATCAAGCATTGTTACCTGCTCGTTTGTTTTTCCCCTACTATCCCTTCCTAGTAATTGTTTCTATAGGATGATTTTTCCAAAGTATTAAACTGCAATTTAATGAGCTGCATTTTTATATAAACTGCTTTCCTTATTTTTAGGTGATGGTGTTTGTACATGCTCGGAATGCCACTGTCAGGACAGCTATGGCTCTAATAGAAAGAGCAAAGAATTGCGGCCAGATTTCCTGCTTTTTACCCACCCAAGGACCTGAATATGGACATGCAGAAAAACAGGTAAGATGCAAATAATAGCAACATGTCAACAACTAGCACCCTCAGAGGGCCACATGTAGCAGATATTAAAGGTCTACCATCTATATAATTTTAAGAAATCAGTTTTACAGATTTATTAACTTTCTCACTGCATAATTTTTCATTAGCGCTTCCATCCATATGGTTCTAAGTGAAGTACTGTTCCTAATGTTAAAAAAAATTAGTTAAAATATAAAATACACTTAAATGTCATCAACTAGGTTAACATCTAGAATAAATACATAAATTTTAAAGTTCTCAGTTTTAACTCCTAAGATTTATGTTGATAGGTATAATCTAAATAAGCAAAAGTTCTTTTTAAGAATGTAAAGGAATCCTAAGAACAGAGGTATGAAATCAGCTTTCTTACTACTCTTCATGTGCCCTAAAGACTAAAGAGCCTGGGGAACACCTCATCCTTGTTAGGAAAGCAGAATCTTTAGTCCCACCTCAAGTTTACCAAATAGGAGTCCTTCATTCAGATTCCCAGGTAATTTTACACATTACAGTTTAAGAAGAATTGATTTGGGTAATTTGAGTATTAAATATCTTAACTTCAGTTATTTCAATACAATAATGATTTTGATCAAGATTGCATAAACTCAGGTTATCACTCACTCTATTTATAAGACATATAAAAGTAGTTCTGCTAATTTCTCAAAACTAATCCTCTAAATTAAGTTTCATCTAAATTCAGGGGAAGGAGATTATACATACTATAATCTTACAGCCAAGGTGGGCATGCTTTTCTAATTAAATTTTTATTAGTACTTAGCCAAACCCTTTCCTTTGTTGTCTCTGACTTCTTTCTTGTACTACAGGAGAATTAAGTAGTTGTGACAGATTATACGTCACTCTGTCCCTTTAGAGAAAAGGTATACAGACTCCAATTTAAAGCTATGAAAGTAAATTAAAAATCACATGGTATAACTGTTTACTGAATAGCTACTTCCAGACATTATGTTGTGCATTTTCCCATGATTAGCTTATTATAGTATAATTAATTACCCTTACTGCACTGTGAATTCACCATTTTGTTTTGACATTTTAAGTTCTGACTGTCCTAAGCTGATGATAGTTGTTTTGAGCATTGGATTTCTCTTTTCAATTTAGAGTTACAAAATATGTTCATTTTTTTTATTTTATAATTTTTTTTATTATATAACATCTATTTTACTCTTGTGTTCTTGCAGTTGTTTATCAGTCCTACATGAGAGTTTTTGAAAAGTTTTGGTATTCATGAATCTTATTTCCTTTACAAATTAAAAAAAAATTAAATAATTCTGTTTGAAGCTAAGTCTTGAGAGCCACCTTGTGGATTCCTGGTTATTTCATACCCCTCAGTTCCAAGAGCTCTTTCCTTTCTAGATATTTTATAATTATTATTTAATTTTATATAATGTGGAATACTTGCATATTGCTTAGTATTGCCAGTCATTGCTTTTATTGGGAATATATCTTATTCAAACCCTACAACAACCTATGATGGAATTTTCTACTGTTATTACACCTCTGTATTCCATATCTGTAATTCAAGTATGGCATCAAATATTCTCAAACATGTCGTTATAATTTATGTAGAGCCATTTTGAGATTGTTTGTTAAAGGAACTGTTACCAAACACTAATTTATAGTATAGGTACTGAAAAAGTATTGGAAATTAGAAGTTTTAATAAAGTTGGATAGGGTTCAAAATCCCTAGTCATTTTTACCTGCTGTTACATTTTTTATTATACTTGATTTTTATTCTGATTGCTTTTGTTCTTGTAAGGCAGGCATTATCATTGATTTTATCTGATCACTTTTCTATCCTTTAAAGATTACTACCCTCCCAAAAAAGGTCCATTTTATAAATAAAGTGAAATGGAGACAGTAGGTAATTTTGCTAGTGACCCTGTCTGTTACATAGTAAAGCATGATTTGAGCCAGTCTGGCTCCTAAGCCCATAGTTTTCATGATGCTGTACCCCATTTCTTCAGAAGCAAACTTGGGTGGGACTTGTTTTCTGGTAGAATCAGTACTTAAGTTTAAATTCAGAACCCCACCATTGAACTACAACCCTAACCCTTCAAATCTGGGACTTTTTAAAACATTTAGTACAAAGTCTTTTTTTTTTTCCAGTAAAACAGAAGACTGTTAAACCAAAAGATACTTTTTCTCAATGTTTTCTCAGTACTCCAGAATTTATGATTTTTTCCTAGTGCTATTTTTATATTTCTCATTTGATAAAGTTCCCTTTGAATGTGAATATTAATTTCCAAGAAATTCCTAAAAAGCTATTATTGTGATGGTAGGAAATATTTTATTCCTGTGATTTTGAAAAATGGAAAATTAAATGTTTGAAACATTAAAATAAAATTAGAAAGTAAGGATGCTGTGTAGGTGCACAGAAATTTATCCTCATGGTCCCCATTAATGGAAATGTAGCTAAGTCCCTACTATGCTGCAGTGATGCTTCAACCCCAAGGGTTTATTGTAACTTCTTGACTTTCTAAGTAAGGCCATTAAAAGCAGGTTTTTGCAATGTTATTCAATACAGTAACACTTCATTTGCATAAATACAACTACACTCATCTTATTATTCATATGCTTATGTTTGTGTGTGTATGCACTTTCACATGTGTGAATGAATATAACAATGCAATTCCTTTATGGTTTCTTTGTCTTAGCCACAGCTGAAATGAATCTTGTAGCAATTTTATCTTAGAACTCTTCACTCTATTCCAGTCTTTAACCTCACTGTCACCCCCAGAATGGAAAAAACAATAACAACAAAAAAAAACCCTGTATTTCCAAATTGTCCAATGAAATAAAGTAGCATGAAAAACATAAAGTGTCCCAAGAATAGTTTCAACTATGGAAATAAGCTAGAGTATCTTATCTCGGGAATCCTCTTTGAGACCCAGTGGAAGAGGGCACATGAACACATGCTTTTGAGATTTCACCTTAGGTATATACACAGTTTGGAAATTTACTTTCTTTTCTATCAGAGAATTTTCTTTGTCCCTTATCAGTTCCCTTCACCTTGACAGATACTAAGCCTTGCAATCTTTTCCAAGAAAAGATGAAAAGAAAGAGTTAATTTACACCAAGCGTTTTTTGTTTGGTTGGTTGGTTTTGGTTTTTTTGTGGTCATGGGTCTTGAACTCTGGGCCTGGGCGCTGTCCCTGGCTAGCATTCTACCACTTGAGCCACAGGGCCACTTCTGGTTTTCTGATGGCTTATTGGAGTCTCAAGGACTTTCCTTCTCGGACTGGCTTTGAACCATGATCCTTCAGCCTCCTGAGTGGCTAGGATTACAGGTGTGAGCCACCAGCGCGCGCCCAAGATTTTTTTTTTTTTTTAATTTAATTTAAATTTTGCTGGTATGGAGAGATTTGGACTCAGAGCCTCATATTCTCACTCTGCTTTTGTGCTTACAGCTGAAAATCTACAATTTGAGCCTTTTGCTGGTTAATTGGAGATGGAGTTCTATGGACTTTCTACCCAGGTTGATTTAAAACCATTATTCTCCAGTTTGCAACTTCCTTAATAGCTAGGATTACAGACATGAGCCACCAATGCCTGGCCAGCACCAACATTTTTATCACAAAACAATTTTTTATATGAAACATTTTTCTGATGTTAAATGTAGCCTTCACACCTAACAGTGGAGAAATTTAAGAATCATTATTTTGAACTTTAAAACATGGCATTCAATTCTAAGTTAACATGTCAACTTTAATTCAATAGAGTGTTTCTATTCATTCAACCTGAGTGCTTTTATAAATAAGGCAAAGCTCCTACCTTTGAGACTTTTAACCATTTTCACAGGATTAAGAAGTAAATAAATATACCTATATGTGGAAAGCAAAAAGTGAAACGTGACTTTGGAAAAGAATAAATAGCTCAATAGGAATACAAAAAAGAAGTAGATTAATTTTGGCCAGTAGTCCTGGATTTCTGTGGACAGTAATAAAAGTAAAGGAAATTAAAAGGAGACAAGAAAGGCTGTAACAGAAAAGTGTGGATATATTTGGAGAATAAGTATGCTCCTGGACTTGCGATGGAGGCAGAGAATTATCAGCATGTTCAAGGCTTACCTCAACAAAACAAAGATTGTTCTTCTTTTGTCTAAACATATGTTATATGGAGGGTGAGGGATGTAGGTTTGGGTCAGAATTAAGATGACTTAACTCTGTGCTTAGGCTTTTGGACTTATGTGAGTGTGAACACACTGAAGATTATTGAAAAGCTGAATTATAGACCAGATCTCAAGGCTGAAAGGGAAGATTCATTTTTCTGTAAGCCGGTGTATCCAGGGCACTAGATGAAGTTCATTCTACTGTAGTCCAGCATGTAACTCACTTTGAACAAATAAGGTTCCTTCTTAGAAAACATAGTAAGTAGCATTGATATTTTGTCTTAATTTCTTTTCATTGTTTTTTTTTAATTTTAATTTTATTGCCAAGGTGATGTACAAAGGGGTTACAGTTACATAAGTAAGGTAGTGAGTACATTTCTTGTCGAACTTGTTATCCCCTATTTCGTTTATTACTTAGTAAATTTCTACTGATACAACTTGTGTTTTAAAATTTATTTCAAATTTTATTAAATAAATTTCTTATGAAAATAATCCATACATATTATTAAGAAACATTTTGGAAAACATGATATTTGCCATGTTATTTCTCTCATTTTAAAATATTTGAGTATGGGAAGCTTTCTGAATACAGACAGGTTAAATATTAATTCCTAGCCATAAAGGGATTTATAGACACAACATTTAAAGATCAAAAAATCACCTCTTCATAATGTGATTTTAAAACTTTTTAAGATGATCAAATTAATAAAGTACAAGTTAAGAGGAGGTTTCTTTTTTTCTAACTAGTAAGATCATCCTATAGTAATAAATACAAGAGCCCTTGTGGGAACCAGGATCATCTTTAAAGGGAAATGTCAGTACTGTCTTTGTCCTAAATTAATATGTATAGCTAGCATAACCAGACTAGCATATGGAAATTGACTATGGCAAGAAGTCCAATATGTGTCATTATCAATGGATTGTGCTCACATAAGTCTCAAACTAGTTACAGTGGTGGTCACATAGCAGATATGTGATGAGTGTGAGTATATTACCAGATACTTGTCACCAGTATAAATAGACTACTGGCAAGCTGCATTAAGAAAATCATATGTTATGTCAGTCAAAAACTAGTAAAAAAAAAAAAGCCAGATATAGTGACTGACACCTGTAATCTTAGCTGTTCAAGATACTGACATTGAGAGGAACCCAGTTCAAGGCCAGCCTTGATATAGGTATAGATACATATAGCTAGGTGGGTACAGTGATGCATACCTGTCAACCCAGCTAAATGGAAATCATAAATAGGAGGATGATGATTGAAGCCAGAACAGGCAAATAGTGGAGCCCTATTTTGAAAAATAACACAACTAATAGAGGATATAGATATGCCTTGTTTAAAATAGAAAATAAATTTATATAAGAAATAACTAGAAATTTGAAATCATTTTTCCTGGCTTTTTGGTGTGTGTGTGTGTGTGTGTGTGTGTGTGTGTGTGTGTGTGTGTGTGTGTGTGTCAGAGAGAGAGGGAGGGAGAGAGAGAAAGAGAGAAGGGATAACATATAATCATACTTAATCATGTAAAATAAGCGATCACAAATTATGTTTCTTAAAAATCTTAAAACTAATATATGGGCTACGATGGTTGATTGGAATGCAGCATAAACGTGTGGGGTAACAATGAAATCTCCCTTTACATAACTAATGTAAGATATTTAAAAAAAAAAAAAAAGGAAAAGAAAGTAAACTGAATTTTGAATGTGTGGTACATCAGTTGACAGTGGCCAGTGCCCTAGCATTAGAAAGTCATTCTCACACTTAAGAGACAGGGAGTCAAAGTGATTAAAATGTGGAGAATAATGCAGTAGCAGATAGCCACAGGGAATAACATGATCATTGTTTTGTTTGTAAAATAAATCCATATCTTGGGAAACCAGCTAGAAATGTGAATTTATTGGGAAATATTTAGAAAATATTTGGAATTGGTTCATGGAATATGGAGGATTTGGAAGAAAGATTAGGAAGTTTCTGATTTCTAAAAGGTGTCTGACTACCTTACATTGCTGAGAGGGTAGCTTGGTCACAAAAAGAGGAGAATAGTAGATTGGGATCCATTTGGAGGGAGGTCATGTGTTTATTAGGACATGCTGAGTTTGAGATGCCTCTGATATTAGAGATGGAGCGTAAGCATATGGTGGAGTCTAGTGTATCAAAAGAGCATTCTAGTTTGGAGAAGGGAAGTGGATGAGTGTTAAGGAGCTTACCTACAACTCCAAAGGAGCTTTGATATATATATAAGCCAGGCACCAATGGCTCACTCCTATAATCCTAACTACTCAAGAGACTGAGATCTGAGGATCGCTGTGCAAAGCCAGCCCGGGGAAAAAAATCTGTGAGACTCTTATCTCCAATTAACCACCAGGAAACCAGAAGTAATGCTGTGGCTCAAGTGGTAGAGTGCTAGCTGAAGAGTTGAGGGACAGCGCCCAGGCCCAGAGTTCAAGACCTGTGACTGACCAAAAAAAAAGATAATATATAAGAAATGAATCTATAGTAAATGTAAAATCTTTATATAAAGATAGATATAGAATATCTATCCCGATAACTATAGAATATCTAGTTATTTATATCTATAATATCTAGATCTATCTATCTAGATAGATACATAGCCCAGCCATAAGTGAAAAGCCAAGCAAGAACACAGGAACTGAGTTCAAGCACTGGTACCAGCACATGCACACATATTCACACACAAAAGAATGCAAATAATTTAGTATAAATCAATAAAACAATGAATATGAGGTTTCTTGACATGAAATAATCTCAGATTATCCAGCTGTCTTCTGAATAGATAAATTGCAACAATGACATGTACAAGACGTTATGTAGAAAAACAAACTTTACAACTTTGGTGGGCGTCAGGGGAGGGGGTAGGAGATTGGAAGGGAAACAAAGGAGGAGGCAATAATGAAATACAAATATATACTATATATATATAGTACTGCAAATACCTTTCTGGAAAAAATTTGATCCTTAATCTTTTGTGTATTAGATTAATTTGAGGGGCACCTAAATAAGCTCATCAAAAAACACAGAAAGGCTTTTAACCTCACCTAGGGAAATGTAAATTAAAACATGATCCAGGTCTGTGACAATGATTACAATTTAAAATGTGATATTCTACAGTAAAGCATGAAGCCACTGGAATTCTCATCATTATGGATGTAAATGTGAAGTATTACAGCCACTTTGTAAAATTCAACATACATTTACCATATAACCATATAACAGCTACCATATAACCATATAACAGCTCCAGTATTGCTATTTACACTAGAGAAATGAAATTATATTCTCTCAGTCTTCCTTTTTCTCTGTTGCACATGCATGTGCACACACACAGAAACATATGTATCCTAGAAACTTGGCTTATGAATACCCAAATTGGAAGTAATCCAAATGCCAGTCAATTTGAAATTAGATTACCGAACTGTGATATAGCCATCCATACCAATGAGTGCTACTCAATAATAGAAAGGAATGAAACACTAATGTATTCAGAAACTTGGGTGGGTCTTAAAGACATTTTAGCAGTTTAAGCTGTGTGAAAGAAACTGGTCCAAAAAGCTTATACATTATTAGATTCAATTTATATAGTATCCTTCTTTTTTCCCTCTCTTTCTCTCTACCTCTTTCTTTGAGAGAGTAGGAAGAGTGGGGGGATTAGAGATCTAACCCAGGGCTTTACACATGCTTGGCAAGTGTTCTATACTGAGCTACTTCCCCCACCCCAGCCCTATGTAACAGTTTTGATATGACAAAAAATAAAAGGTTAAAGATGAGTGCTTGTTATAAAGAAATAGCACAGGGTTATCTGGTTGTTGATGGTTTGTTTGTTTTGTGGGAGAGGGTTGATATGTTTTCATTTCAGTATGAAGCATCTGTTTGATATCCTGGCAATAGTTTCAAACTTGATAAATACTTATAAATATTTAAAACCATAATATAAAAAATAGTTAAATAAATAGTGAAAATAATTAATTTTGTTATATGATAATTTAAGCCTATGATTTTTTGTGTATATCCCTTGAGCCTCATCCCAAAGATTGTAGTGTACTTATATTATGAACTAGACCAGACTAGAAACGTGATATTCAGATTCAAAGATAATTAAGAATAACCAACAAGATTGTGGTCACAGTCACATATCTGTAAACAATGCACAGAATATTAAAATAGAAATAACTGCCTGTTAAGTGCTTCTTAATTTCTCACAAAGACCATGTCTATACAAAATCTTGGTGTCCATGGCATCTGGCTGCATGTCAACCTACCTTGTCAGCACTGTATCAATACTCCTGATCCACTTGCTGACTTCAGAGAAAATTCTTAAGGTAGTTATAAGCTTCCTGTTTTTAATTTTTTTCTGTGTCATTATCCCAGAAGGTCCATCCCATATAAAATAACCCCATATAAAATAATATTCCAATGTATGTGGTCCACAGAGGGCAACCATTTGAGCAATGTGAAATCACAGGACAGCTCTAGGCAATAGTTTTTAGTTTGTTCTTTTATTGTCTCCAGGTATCTACTCTTGAATATTAGAAAAGAAATATTAATTTGTAATTAATTTCTTAGCAAATATTTTATAATAGACTTTATGCTAAAGTTTTCTTGTGTTCATAAAAGTTGCTTTAAGCAGACCAGCAGTATTGTATATGGTCTAAACAAATTAAGGCAAACACAGTATGATCCAAATGCAGGCACTTGTTCAGTGTACTGTAAAATGATTTTACAGGCTGATTACAGTGTACAAAAGTAAAATAAGAATGCACTTTTTGAAACTTGAAGAAGACAATCATTAAGTATGTGTTTTGTTGTGGATTCTAATAAGCTCGGAAGTGGCACTGTGGCTTGAGCAGTAGAGCGCTGGCCTTGAGATGAAGAGTGCAGGAACAGCACCCAAGCCCAGAGTTCAAGCCCCACAGCCGACAAAAAAAAAAAAAAAAATTGACAACTCTAATAAGCTCAAAATGAAAGCATTGCTATTTATCCGTTTGGCCACTAGATGGGGGAGTTTGCTAATCTATTATAGTTTTGTAATTGTACATTTCATGAAGTACTGTTTTCTTATAGCACTTTCTAGTTAGCTATTTTTAATTTAGTAATTTGAAGTTGTGACTTAAGCTATGCATTGGTGGCTCATACCTGTAATCCTCGCTACTCAAGAGGCTGAGATCTGAGGATTGCAGTTTGAAGCCAGACTGGGAAGGAAAGTCAGTGAGATTGTTATCTCCAGTTAACAACCAAAAATGCGGAAGCGTAACTGTGGCTCAAGTGTTATAGTGCTAGTCTTAAGCACAAAAGCTCAGGTACAGCATCCAGGCCCTGAGTTCAAATCCCAGGATTGGCATACAAAAAAAGTTGTGTCATTGTGGCAATCTGGATTAGAACTCTAGTTTCTTGAAAAATCTCATTCCTTGCCAATATAATATTTATTTTAAAAATTAATAAAAACTTTAAAAACTCTTAAATTGTTGAGGGTTTTCAGCAATAGATATATAGAAAGAGATAGAAAATAAAAGCTTTCACTACAGAAACATTTTATATAATGTTAATCTATAATATTTAATTTTGCAGAATTTTTTCTAATATATAGTAGGTACCAGTGAATTTTCAGTAAGATCTGCTATGACACTTAACACAGATTGCAGATAAGTGTACCAAATCACATGTCTGCACTCAGGTAAAACCAAAGAACATATACCTGAACAAATGCATTTCATAAATAACTATATATGTCTACACACATATATATGTGTATATATAATATATAATTACTTGTCTTTTACTATCCATTGGATTAACTTGTAAATTACATACATATTCTAGTTATTACAAATGAGGGAAAACATGCAGCCTATGTTTCCTTGGGTCTAGCTTACTTTGCTTATTATAATTTTTCCAAGTCTTCCCATTTCCTTATGAATGGGCTAATAGTCTTTCTGATGGAAGCATAGAATTATATTGTGTATATATAATTATATAATTATGTAATGTATAATTGTGTATATATAAACAGCACTGTAAGCATTCACACAGTGAGAACAAAGGAGGATATTATTAGGAGAGGATCACAGTGGCTCCAAAGCTATATGCATATGACCATATAAAACAAAGCTATCAAAATTCCAAGAAATGGAAACAAACAAAAGGTTTTTTATTGTACGGTTTGCAGTCTTTTTTCTCTCACACCCTCCCCCACTTGGTCTATTCCTTTTTGTCACTGGTTTGTATTTTTTATGCTTTGTCTTGTATATAAGTTTATCTGATTTGGGGAGGTGAAGGGGAATCAGAAATAGTGGGACAAAGGGTAAACCAATTCAGCTGTGATATTCACACGACACCATTAGAAATGATTTATACAACTTGGGGAGGGAAGAGGGGCTTAGGAGGGGAAAAAGTGGAAGAAAATAAGAGAGAGGGTAACACTGTTGAAAAAGAAATACACTGATTACCTGACCTATGTAACTGTCATCCCTCTTTATATCACCTTTACAACAAAATTTAAATTAAAAAGAAAAGACATGATCAGTATGTTCCCATCAAAATCTCCATGAACACCACCTGAGGTGAAGACTGTTGGCTAATTACAATGAGGAAAGACCAAAGAGAACCTTAGGGTATCTCAGTAAAAACAAAAGGGAAAGTCTCCCAGTTAAACATTATAGTTGGTAGTGTGAAATTAGAGATGGTAAAATTAGGCCAATGTGTGAAATTAAAGATAGGATTATTTTTTATAGCCATTCCTCTTAAAAGTCCTGACACACCAAGGATGTTGGAGATTTGGAAGAGATGGATGAGAATTGATTAAGATAGATTGTCTCATATGCTGATATGTTGAATTAAACCCCTCTGTTCAACTACTTAACGATTTTTTTAAAGTTTATGACACACATTTATGGTTATTTCTAGGGTAATATTTTTGGAAAGGTAAGAAGCAGGTAACATTGATTGATTGATTGATTGCAGGAAGGGGCAACTAAATGGAGAGAAGCTGTTCATTTTGATTCTAATTTTGCATCATGTTTTGTTATTGTCTACTTTTAGGATAGATAACAGAAAACTTTTAAATGTGTTTTATATAAAACATTATGAACTAAGAATCATATCTTAAAAATAACTTTATATTAATTTAACAGATATGTTAAATAATAATTATTTTTACATACTAAATAATACTTTTATGTTTTATTAATGCCTACTCTAGGTACAGAAGTCAAGAAATAAGCAAGTTCGAGAATTATTCCCAGATGGTTTTAGTATTCATCATGCAGGAATGCTTCGGCAGGACAGAAATTTAGTTGAAAACTTGTTTTCTAATGGGCATATAAAAGTCCTGGTCTGTACTGCCACGTTAGCCTGGGGTGTCAATCTTCCTGCGCATGCTGTTATTATTAAGGTAGGGGCTTACTTTCCTTTGCACATGGATTTGTGTGTGTGTTTTAAAAGAAACCACTGGATTGATTTCTTTAGAAAAATACTTTGGTATGGTTGGTTTCATTGACTTTAAATGTTATCTTTATGCAGGACCAGAATTATTTTCCTCAGTAAAAATCCAGTTTATATTGAGAAATTTAACTCTATCACAGATGATGAAGGGATTAGTTAAAGTACACTTTTGAGATCTTGCCATATTTGCCCAATTTCACTATTCAGCACTTCAGGATTATATTTGTGTGTATTTATGTAAATTTTATTAACTTTTTCTCATCTAGGGAACACAAATATATGCTGCAAAAAGAGGCTCCTTTGTTGACCTTGGAATTTTAGATGTCATGCAGATATTTGGCCGAGCTGGACGACCACAATTTGACAAATTTGGAGAAGGAATCATTATAACAACCCATGATAAACTCAGCCATTACCTGACTTTGCTCACTCAACAAAACCCAATTGAGAGTCAGTTTCTGGAAAGCCTTGCAGATAACCTAAATGCAGAGGTAAGTTCTCATGAGTAAAAGGTCAAAATAAAATTTGAATTGGTTGCCATTTTGCAGCATTTAGGAATGCATTGTATTTCATGCATAAGAGAAACTAGTCTGTCATTATGGTTGGTTAATACTCAGCAGGATAAGTGTTGATACGAAGACCAACAAGACTTCATCTCTTTAATGATATTTTTAATCTATGAGGTTTTGTTATAAACCAAAATCCAACCCAGATAATACAAATGAGGAAAACAGCAATAAGGGTAATGAATAAATTTCACAGTATTGTGGGATAGTGATACTTTAAAGTCACAAGTACATTTTAATCTTCACGAGGAGCATTGTCATTAAACTATGATTTCTTAAATTGGGCTAGAGTATAATTTGTGTGTGTGTGTGTGTGTGTGTGTGTGTGTGTGTGTGTGTGTGTGTGTACATGTGTGTGTGACTTTAAGATTTAAATAACGTATCTCAGAAGCCAAGGTGGCATCTTAACTGGTTAAGAAAATAAACATTTTTGTAATTTAAAGTATATATATATATATATATATATATATATATATATATATATATCTCATTCAAATGAAGTTTCATTGTTTTCATGACGTTTTATTTATCATTCTGTATTTTACAACTTTCAAATCCTTTCTTTAATTTTTGAAATTAAGTACAATATAAACCTGAAGTAAGTATATATAATATTTACAATTATATCCTACTTATAGTATGCAAGTCCTATATCAAGTTACTTCTTTTTTTCTTTTTTTTTTTTTTTTGCCAGTCATGAGGCCAGAGCTCAGGGCCTGGGCGCAGTCCCTCAGCTCTTCAGCTCAAGGCTAGCACTCTACCATTTGAGCCACAGCGCCACTTCTAGCATTTTCTGCTTATGTGGTGCAGAGGAATTGAACCCAAGGCCTCATGCACACGAGGCAAGCACTCTAACCACTGAGCCACCTTCCCAGCCCTATCAAGTACTTCTTATATCTTTTAAGAGAACAAAAACAAAAGGCACTCACAATGCACTTCTTCTGCTAACAAACACATAATCCAAAAGGGAAGACAATGACACAAAGATGCAGTGCAGTGATGTTGGGAAATAATGTGTAATTTCTACAGAAGCGTCCAGCAGAAGGATAAGATACATTTGACTCCAGCTGTCAGGACAAGAAAGGTTACTCCCCAGCACAGGTCTGCCCTGAAAAGCTATTCTTCACTTCACTTGCCAAGTCCAAATTGTTGCATTCATAAAATAAGGATACTCTCCCTGGATTGTTCTGAAAATACCTGTGCCCAATTAGTGCAAAGCTACGGTATGGCATCACTTGCTGTGATATTTCCTCAGCTCATTCATCCTCACAGCCTACATTGAAATCTTAATTGGATAAATAAATGCTTTCCATATATCCCCTATAACAATTTTTATATAAATATACATAGCCATGTACTTATTTGTACTACATACTTATGATTATAAATTTACTTAGTTTCTTTTTACAGGTTTTCAACCACTTTATATACAACATAAATAAACAAGAAAACCTTAAGTTTGGATAGATGAGTTAGATATGAATTGATACTTTAGTTGTATTTCTAACTCGAATTGTGTTTCTAACTCGTAAAATTTGGAGGATATTTTATATTCTTTAATACAGAATAAAGCCACTTTTGTGTCATGAGTTTTCTTTAAAACCATTTAAATACGCATTCCATGCTAGGCCCTATAGCTATTGGGTTCATACACATCATCTTAATTGGTTTCATGTTTCACTTCCATGACTAAGAGTCTTATTTAGGCCAGAGACCACTCTGGGGTCATTATCATATACATTGGATTTTATGTGGTATGTAGGCTTAGAGCTGACTTGCTATATGGTTATTGACAATAAGTTTCACGTATATTATGGAAAAAATACTTTTTTTATAAAAGGTTCCTGTGTTAAGTAACCACTAGGTGACAGCAGATATTTACAAGGAAATTTTGGGGTTTTTTTGTCACTAGATGGCATTCAAGGATTAGCCTCAAAATAAATCATGCCATCATAAATTTACATTTATTTTTTCTGGATAATTTTCTCTCTTCAAGGTTGATTAGAAGACTTTCATTACTTGATCTAATCTTTGGTACTGCTTCCTTCTTTCTTTTAATTCTATTCCTGGTAGCAGTGGGTAATATTTAACTTAGCCAACATTGATTTTGAAAATTAGAGCAAGTTGAATGAAGAGGAAAAGGGGGAAAGTAGACAAAAATCCAGTGTATATCTTAAAAATTAAGAAGAGCGAAGGGAGGGATGGGTGAGAATATTGAACGAAGTGACATTGATCAAGATATATTGTATTCATAAACTGCTTTGTTAAATGGAAACTCCTTTATACAACTACTTAAAGATAATAATAAAAATAAAATGAGCCAAAATTGTAGGGGAAAATTGGCTAATTGCTATGCAAAACAAAAAAAGTAGAACAACCTTACTTTATCCTTTAAATTCTTTTCTAACCTTTGGAACTGTGTGACATTATTTTTAAATAATGATGAAGTCAGAGAATACAGATCACTATAAAAATTACAGCATAAGATCGTAAGGGAATAAAGATCTAACATTTCATATACACATAATAGGAAAAATTTAGATTTTTAGCTATTTTGTCAAATTATTTTCATATACCTAAGGAGAATAGAAGTTGTTTAACTCTCCTGTCTATATATTTTTAGGAATTGTTTCACAACTGCTAAATCGTCTCAAGTCTGATTCTTGCTGTTCTTCATTTTATAGAAAACTTATGGCTTATACTTTAGTAAATTTACACATTTACTTCTATTTTGGATGGCTTACTCCTTTGTAAATAAAACAAGTAGAAATTTAGGATTAAATAGACAGAATCTTGTGCCTTTTCTTAAACATTGGTCTTTTGTCTTTAAATAATAAATACTGTAATACACTATAATGATAATTATATGTTGCTCTATATCTTTAGTTTTTCACTGAACTACATCCCGGCTGCTCTGTCTCATCTTAATTTTCACAGATGGATTATTGTTTGTTTTTATCTTCTCTTGGTTTGGTTTGGATATTTTGGGTTCTAGAGATTGAACCCAGGAGTTGAACCCATATTAAGCACAAACTCTACCACTGAGCTGGGTTATACCCAGCTCATCTGCAGTTCACATATTTCATAATGTTAGTTACATAAAACTTGAAATTTAGAGCAACTAAAGTAGCTATAAAGATTTTTATTTACTTTCATACTAGTATTCATGGCATTTTTCTTCCTTTTTTCTCCTTAAATTCAAAGATCTTTTTTCTTTGCTAAAAACAGTGGACAATGCATTTTTCATTCGAGAGTCCAGGAAGAAAAATACATCTATCAGGTCTCACAAATTTGAATATATAAAGCAGGACAAACATGTTTACTGAAAGATATTTGCTATTTTCTATAGATCCATTGGCTAATAAAGCACCTCATTAAAATTAATATTGCCCAATAATTCTTCTATTACACAGTTATCTATTACTATTTTAAATCATTATCCTTTTGTTTTATTTAATATATTACCAGGCTGCATGAAAATGCTATACTGAACTTTGCATTTCTTTTCTGGATTTAATCTAAGGAATCATCTAGTGCTTATCGTAGTTTAAATATACAAATACCTGATTACAATTGTTCTGTAGTAGGACGTTTTTTAAGGCATGTATAGTAACACATATAAATATCAGTAAAGTCTACCTTGTTTCTATATAGAAATATTGCATTTTTCATTGTATTTATACTATCAATCCTATAAATGTTTCTTTAGAGGCAAAAGATAATGTATCTACTGGTATTTTGGCAATGACCAGGTATAGAATCAGACTAAAGAAGGGTAAAAATACTGATATTTTGTTAGCTTTATTCTAGTACACTTCAAGATTTTAAGCTTTCAGTAAAATTAAATGAATGAAATGATAGAAAAACAAAAAAAACCTGACATTCCAAGAATGTGCTTAAAGCTTTCTAGAATTAGACTTTATATAGGGAAAAATAATTAGGTACCATAATTTTTCAAAGTTCAGTTTTGAAAGATGGTATTTCTAAGGTGTTATTTTCAGTTATGCAAGACAGAACTGATTTTAATTAGAGAAGTAAAAATTTGTGACAAAGTGATCTTTGCTGTAATGTTCATGTTTGCCTATAACACATTAATTTCTGTATTTCTGATTTGCAGATTGCTCTGGGAACAGTCACTAATGTGGAAGAGGCAGTGAAGTGGATAAGTTACACTTACCTCTATGTGCGGATGAGAGCAAATCCATTAGTATATGGCATCAGTCACAAAGCTTATCAGGTAGAAAACTCATTTATTAAAAGAAAAACAACTCAACCTATATTTTGGGTTTTGTAATCTTTTCGTGATGTGAAGATAAATATTTGCTACTGTTGCCTCATCTGAAAAGAGTTAGATACTGGGATGAAAAATAAAGATATTTAATCATTTTTAGAAAACACTAAGGAAAAATAAATTGGCCCCCTGTAATTATTTTACGTATTTAAATCTCTTTTCCCGTAGATACTAATAAGGTCATATTTATTTTATTATCCACATTTTCACATATACTTCTATTTAATATGCTTTGACTTTTTTAACTATGGTAAATACAATGTTAGAATAAACCAGATATTAAGAAAGAACCAAACAATTTTTGATTATAGTCTTAATGTTACATAAAATCTGTTATCAGGTCCTTTTTCATTCCTTATTTTGAAACTGAAGTAGGCATTAATGAGTTATTATCTTAACAGTTTAGAGGTTGAGATCAGTTTCAGGATTGAGTGCAGATGCTTAGGCTGAGAATTAGATCCACATGATCATCACTCTTTCTACAAACTTTGTAGTTGTTTTGGCCCATGTGGCTTACAGATTCTGTATGATCTGTCTTTCCTTTAGGTCTCTGCCTATATACTGTAAATGCTTCCTAATTACAGATAAAATCTGGTTTTGCCTTAATGAGAACACTATTTCACCACCAGCCTGTGGATAGTCTCTTGTATTAGATCAAAATTATTGATACTAAACTCAAAATTATAATTTTTTCCATTTAATGTTAACATACATGTTGTGTGTTATCAGAGCAATTGCCAATCTTTTTGTGTTTTCCTTTTTCCTTTTTCTAAGCAGTAGATTTCACCATGGGAAAAATTTAAACCAATCAAAGCTTAGGGCTGAAAAAATAGAAATATCAGCTATAACTAGTTTTGAGGTTTATAACCTAAAATCATCACATTCATATTTGGGCTGAACATAGATAGGGTTTAGCTACAATCTTCTCAATTGAAATCTTTACTAGTCTTCAAATGGATATATTATTTTATAGCCCAAATAATCTGTTACGAAACATAGGTGCATGATATCCAATAACCTTACCTGTTTTAAAGTCTCATGTTGAATATACTCATTAAAAAAATATGGACATTGGGCTGGGAAGGTGGCTCAGTGGTAGAGCGCTTGCCTTGCATGCCTGAGGCCCTGGGTTCGATTCCTCAGCACCACATAAGCAAAAGGAAAAAAGCCGGAAATAGCTCTGTGGCTCAAGTGGTAGAGCACTAGCCTTGAGCTGAAGAGCTGAGGGACAGCACCCAGGCCCAGAGTTCAGGCCCCCGACCGGACCCTCTCCCCCCCAAAAAAAATATATATATGGATATTGTTAGATAGTAAAAAAAAATATTCTGAAAAGGTTACAGAAAAATAAAATACAACATATGTTTTCATGTACTAAATCATCTAAATCTTGGAATAAAATAAACATATCATATTACTGTTTAATATTAGGTTATTCTCAGGAGCCAATTTTATGTAGTTCAACGGTACAGAGAAAGTGTTTTGTGCTATTTCCCAATATAAAGTGATTTATTTTTCTTTTAGCGTACATAGATTTACTACCTTTACAATTGAGAATATTCATCCTTCAAATTTTTATATATTTGTTTTTCTATCTTTCTGTCTATTTATCTGTTTATCTTGAGAAAGGCTCTTCCCATGCAGCCCAGGATAATCTTAAACAAAATCTTCCTGCTTCAGCCTCTCAAGTGCTGAGATTATAGATGTGCCTTCCATGTCCAAACAAAACTGTTTGGATTTTATCAATTTATCAAAAGTCTTATGAATGAACACAGATCCAGTACTTTAACATTAATAGGTTTGTAATTTATAATTTTAAAAAATGTTTTTCAAAACAAAACCTGATACAAACAGGGTATCACATAAATATTTTTAAGTTTATATTTGTTGATATTATTTTCAAAGTCACATTTCTGATTTTTCAACTATTTTAGCTTTTATAAAATAAATGATAAAATGTGTTAACAGTAGATTTCTAAAGTGTTTTGTGTTTTATTTACTCCTCATCAAAGGACCTATTTTACCATATTGCTCATAACTAGAAATTAGTCTTAAAGATTTGGCACATGTACACTCATGGGAGTATATGTCTGTACATAATATTTTTACATACACATAGGTCAGGGCAACAAGAATATTTATTATAAGTTATATGAAGTATTATAATTTCTTATTAGAAATAGACTAATACAAATAATAGTTTAAAAATTATACCAAACTTCATTAACAACTTCATCTTACTTTTTATTTCTATTTTTATTGTAGGAAAAATTTATTTTTCCAGCAGCAATTATGAAAGTATTAGAACAATAGAATTATTCTTTGAAATGGATATCTTTGTATTTCTTGTATGCATCTTGAGTTGTGAGGAAAAAACATTCTTGACATCACTTCTACAATTGACTAATAAAATATGAGTGTAGTTTAATTATTTAAAATCCTTGTTTAGTTTAACAGCATGTTTCTTTCTTTTTCTCTCCCTTTCTCTCCATCTTCCTCTCTGCCTCTTTCTGTTCCTCTATGGTACTGGAACTTTGAACTTAGGGCTTTGAATTTACTTGGCACCTGAGCCATACTTTCAGCCTAACTTTTTACTGATTATTTTAGAGTAGGAATCTAGCAGATTTTCTACCATGTTGGCCTTGAGCTACCATAGTCCAGCTGATATTTTTTTCTTATATCTGATTTCCAATACTTACAATTTGAAATATTATAAGTCCATATGAGAATTTCATAGTTAAAAGTATTGATAGCCAGGCGCCAGTGGCTTACGCCGTAATCCTAGCTACTCAAGAGGCTGAGATCTGAGGATCACGGTTCAAAGCTAGCCCGGGCAGAAAAGTCCGTCTTATCTCCAATAAACCACTAGAAAACCAGAAGTGGCACTGTGGCTCAGGCGGTAGAGTGCTCGCCTTGAGCTGAAGAGCTGAGGGACAGCACCCAGGCCCAGAGTTCAAGCCCCATGACCGACAAAAAAAAAAAAAGAGAGAGATCATTGTTATCTAAAGACAATGTGAAATTGGTAATTTAGTGAATTTTTCAGATGCTCTTTAATGAAATGTTTTTCTAATTATTTCTTTTAAAAGGGGTGACATTACAATGAAACCAAAGGAGGATATTCTTAGGAGAGGATCACAAGGGCTTAATAGCTATGTGTTTATGATCATATCAAAATGATACTTATCAAAATGAACTCCTAAGATATGGAAACTAGAGGGGGGGTTTTGTTGTACTGTTTGCAGTTATTTTTGTTTGTTTTTCTTTGGCTTATTCCCTTTTGTCCCTGTTGTTAATCTCTGTACTCTTTAACTTGTATATGAGTTTATCTGATTTGGGGAAGGGGAAACACTGAAATGGAAATGGTGGGACAAAGGGTAAATCAATTCAGCAGTGATACTCACTAGACACTGTGTTGGAAATGAGCTATACAATTTGGAGAGAAAGGGGGCCAGAAAGGGAAAAATTGGGAGAAAATGAGGGAGGAGGTAACACTGTTGAAAAATAAAAAGCTAAGAAATGGTCTAAAACTTGTAAGAAATAAAATATAATCTTTATAAATAGGTACATTTGCATATGATGACTCTAAAGAATTCAAATGTTTGTATTTCTTTCCTATAGATTGACCCAACATTAAGAAAGCATCGAGAACAGTTAGTCATTGAAGTTGGACGAAAACTTGATAAGGCTCAGATGATTCGCTTTGAAGAACGAACTGGATATTTTTCCTCAACTGATTTGGGCAGAACTGCCAGCCACTTTTACATCAAGTACAACACTATTGAGGTATTATGCTGATCAAATATAACATGTTTCTTCTTAGATGCCAATATTTCTAACTTTAATAATGCAAAATAGCAAAAGCAAGTGATAGAATGAATTCAAACTATATAAATTCAGCAGTATATGCTCAATAACAAGAGGAAAATATGACTGTACCTAGTAAGAGCCCTCTATCATTTTGAATGACTATATCCCAAGACTTAGAAACTCCCACACCTGAAACCATTGAAGCATATTGGTAAGTCTCAAGGAATGAATGCCTCATTGATTTTAAGTAGCAGGTGATTGCGTAATGACATTCTTGAATAAAGAGTCAAACAATTTCATGTTATTAAGAAACACTGAAGATGAGTTGAAGACAGTATAAAAAAAATACAAGGATCAACCAAGTTTTGAATAATTTAAGAAATTTTCAAGGATAATTTTTATTACACAATTGCAGTTTGAACTTTTGCTTTTTGTTATTCTTTAACTTTTCCTGTGTTTAAATGATCTTTCTGTCTGTCTCCCAAGTGCTGGAATTACAGGCATGTGCCACCCTATCCAGCTTAGTAGTTGATTTTAAAATGTTATTTGTGGTCTGGGATGTAAAGTCAAATGATAGAACACTTGTCTAGCAAGTATGAATCCCTGAGTTAAAATCTTAGTACCGACTTACACACAAAAGTCACCCTGTTTATGATGAGGTGCCATGTATGTTTACATACATGTCACTACACAAGAAACCAATATGTGATCATCTATGAGAAGACTCAGTTTTCAAGAAAGAGATCTTAGTTAAGGTGAACTTTCTTTATTCTATTTGTAGTCATCATATTTTTAACATTTTTGATATTTTCATTTTTACTTTAGTACTTAACAATTGTATTTAAAATGACAAAATACAAATCATTTTTATAGACCCTTCAAATGAGGTTTCTCAAAAAAAATCCATATTTGATATGAAAATTACATGATATCTAGGTTTTAAGCCCATTTAATGGTTACTTATACATATAGTAGGTTTTAGAAAATATCTCTATGTACTTACTATTTTTCCATATTTTTTCCAACATAGATCTTATATTTATTTTCATATCACTACTATTTTTATAAATAAAAAGAAAATTTAACATATGTTACCTTACAACTGTTATCAGGTGGTTCTCCACGCAACACTTTGCATTCTATCACCTACTCAACATCTACCTTTTTTTTCCATTACATAAGTTTTCTCTTTTTTCTAACTTCTTAGCGTAATGCTGCCAAACTTCATGCTAGACCTATTGTCAGGTTTTGTTGTTGTGACTTTTCTCCAGAACTCTAGTCCTGTTTTACCTTTGTCTGATTTTTATATAAGTTAGTTTCATGATTTTCCATATGCTCTCACTATTTATTAGAATCTTTGTGTTACATAGTTTTTTCCCCTCTGAGATTTCTATGATATATCATCAGCTTAGAACTGGTTAATCATGCTCAAAGCAAAGACCAAAAAATTATTAGATATCTAATATCTAAATATCTATTTAAGTTTCAATTAATAGTTATCTTTTTATCTTTTTACTTCTGAAGGTTCTCTACTATGATTTAGGAGTGCTTTTCAGCCTCTGATGAATGTGATGATTGATGTTTATACAAGGATGCTACATTGTGTGAATAACTGTGTACATTGTCTAGGCCTGTGTTTAAGTGTATGTGATTTGTATGACATTTATAATTGTTACACTTTAAATTTTAATCAAATATTACACTTACTTTGGTAGACTTTCAATGAACTCTTTGATGCTCACAAAACAGAAGGTGACATCTTTGCTATCGTCTCCAAAGCTGAAGAATTTGATCAAATTAAGGTAATACTATTAGAAGTTTTAATCAGAGGTGTATAGTCCAGTCCATTCATTAATAGAAGCTTATAATTAAATTTTGTTACTGGTTACAAACTAAATAGCACAATACTTTTGGCATCAGCAATGTTCTATTATCAACAATATCTACTATCCTAGAATATTCTATATACTGTTCTATACGTGATATCATTTTTTGCATTTACCCCAAATCAAATAATTTATATGTTTTTCAGTAAAGTATTGAATAATATAGTATGCTGGCTTATTTCTAATAAAATCTAAAATACACTCGTGATTCAAAGTTAGGTCTAAATATTTCTATACTCATAATTTAATATTATTAACAATGGAAAATTCAATGCTTTGATACGTAGTACTTCATAGATTTAAGCTATAAATTTATTATGCCATATAAATATATGACTGCAATGAATATATTTGAAGATAATAAAATTTTTCCTAATCCAGTTGGGCAGTTTTGACTCTGGGCCAATAATAAATGAAATATCAATTGAAGGATAATGAAGTGAGATAATTTAATTTTTCTATCATATCAGATTTTCATGGCAATTTTGATATTGGTGATAAAATAATCAAATTGTAAATATACCAGCTTCAAGATGGTTTTACTATATTTTATAACTTCTTAAGGGAAAATTCTAGCCTTTAGCTATACAAAAGGAAGTATATCATACTTAATAGAAACTTTAAAACATACATTATGGTTTTTTTAAATGCGAAATTTTCAACAAATCAGATCGTATTGTTATGAAAATGTTGTCTCCTCTAGGTCAGAGAAGAGGAAATAGAGGAACTAGATGCCTTATTAAACAATTTCTGTGAACTATCAGCTCCTGGAGGAGTAGAAAATAGTTACGGGAAAATTAACATCTTACTGCAAACTTACATCAGCCGAGGGGAGATGGACAGTTTCTCACTCATATCAGATTCAGCATATGTTGCACAGGTGAGAATCTTACTCCCTTCCTACTTTATTCATTTCTCTTCAGAGACTGAGAAGTCAATTCATGAATGCATTGTTATGCGAAATGCTACCAAACTACTATTTTATCTTAGAGCTAGTTCTGTTCATTTGTACTTCTCAGTCTGTACTCATAGTTTGCATTGGAACAAATTTACTTTTAATTAAGGCTTAATGACTATGTCTCTAATTAGTATGCTAGTTCTTTGTTTAAAAAAATGCAATCTTCTCTGTTGATACTTAAAAACAGAATGAAAGAAAAATATTTTCATTGAATGTAAA
Organism: Dipodomys spectabilis; assembly: GCF_019054845.1. Classification (NCBI taxonomy): domain Eukaryota; kingdom Metazoa; phylum Chordata; class Mammalia; order Rodentia; family Heteromyidae; genus Dipodomys; species Dipodomys spectabilis. The sequence goes on from NW_024870730.1 coordinate 3,135,493, forward strand.
ATTCTCTTTAAAATGCTGTAGGCGAGGCACTAATGGTGCATTTCTGTAATTCTAGTAGGTAGGATCTCAGTAGGCTGAGATCCATAGGATCACAATTTGAAGCCAGCCCAGGTAGAAAAGTCCTGGAAAGGTTCATTTCACCTAACATCAACTTATCTGACCGTTTCTGCTTGTCTCAGACATATACTAGTAATTGCAAATAAGGGAAACCATGGGACCTATGTTTCTTTGAGCCTAGCTTACTTCACTTAATATGATTTTTTCCCAGTCTTTCCATTTCCTAACGAATGGGTCAATGTCATTCTTTCTGATGGAGGCATAGAATTCCATTGTGTATGTATACCACATTTTCTTGATTCATTCATCTACTGAGGGACATCTGGATTGGTTCCATATCTTAGCTGTGGTAAATAATGCTGCAATATAAGGATTCAAATGTTTTTTCTTTCTTGCGATTGTTTCTAACATATTTATAAGATAATTACTTTGTTGCTTTGTATGTCCCTCCCCCATGGTATAACCCCTGTTTTCACTGTATTTGATGTTGGTATAATTTGTGGAGGGGAAGGGAAAAAAACAAATTGTTTAAATAGGGATACAGGTAGACCCATTGCAACAATGAGATGTACAAGAAGTTATGTTGAAAAATGAACTTTACAACTTTGGCTGGGGTCGGGGGGGAGGAATGGGAAGGGATGGGAAGGAGAAACAAAGGAGGAGGCAACAATGCTTGATAAGAAATGTACTCATTATCTTGCCCATGTAATTGTAACCCCTCTGTACGGTATTTTCACATTAAAAAAAAAAGAAAAGTCCTGGAGATTCTACTTCTAAAATAAGCAGTTGAGCTAGAGGCATGCCTCATATCGCTAGAGTGTCAGCCTTGCCAGCTAGAGAAACAAGCACAAGGCTTTGAGTTCAAACCGCAGTACTGGCACAAGAAAAGAGGTTGTGGTATAAAACATACATAATGTTTGCATTTTTATATTCAGTTTCTCCTTATGTGAACTAAATATGTTATTTTATCCCATTTATTTTTCAAATTATTTTTCTTCTCTAAGCATTTTTACATTTTTTTTTATTTCTCAAGCATTCACTTTTATTATGTGCTTATTATGGAGGGCTACCCATATTTAAAAGCAAAATAATATGAATATGTAATTATTTCATTGACTTATATTTTTTATTTTGCTCAAAGACCATAGAGGAAATATATGTTAAATAAGTGAATTTTTAAGAGCCACAAATTCTCAGCAGTACTTTGAAATAGCTGAAAATGTAAATTATTTACAAAAATGAACTGATTTATTAGTAAACCATTTGAATGAATGCAGCAATTTAATCAATGTAACTAAGTATCCAGATGATAATTTCACAAATTATATAAAGTGAATATAGGTACAATGAAAAGATTTACATATTCTCTTTATAGGTTTATAGTAATCTTATTTGTGACTTGTTTTTTCTGTTTCTCTGATAAGTAATGTAGTACCGTTTGTTATTTTATAGTTTCTAATGGTTTGTATTAACATAGTTAAACATATAAATAAAAGCAAATTTTTACTGGGTCCTGGATTGATAGTCTGACAATATTTCTACTTGATTCAAGATTATGAAGATAATAGGAGAGACTAGCATAAGAATTGCTTTACAATATAAAACTCACATTTTGTACATGATTGGTGCCTACGAAGTCAACCTTAGATTAAGGTTGAATCTCAAAGTATCTTTGGTTCATCTTAAATAGCTATTATGAATTTATCATCCTTGAATGCATTAGACAAATCAACTTAATTCTATTATATTTTAAGTTTAAGCCATCAGTAATTCCACAAGCACTATCAGCTCAGAAGGAAACGGTATTTCTTAAATTTTATTCTCTCAGCAGCAAACCCCTGATGATTCTGGTTACTTTTTACCCTCATAACATTAATTTTAATTTTAAAATCTTCTGTTTACATTTGAAAGCTTTACTGTTTTTCATCTTTTTGTACAATGTTAATGAAATTAAACATCCTTTATTTTCAGTATAGAATCCCTGTTCATGATTGCAGATGCAATCTTCAGTAAAACAGTCTGCAAAGTTAATCATAAAGAGAAGGAAGTAAAGTGAATGGAACTAGCTGTGAAACCTTAGGATACATTTATTTTAACTTTTTATATGTCTGTTGATGAATGTATCTTTAATTTAAAATCTTATAGTTAGGTTTGAAGCCATTTAGACCTGGAATTGAATACATGCTCTGACATGATAGTTGTATATCCTTGGACAAAATTTTAGTCTCTCCAAACTTTAGTATTCCTGTCTTTGAAACTCAACAACTTAAGTATCAATCAAATGCAGTTGTGAAGATTAATGATCTGTGTAATGCTAGTATCATCACTTAGTTTATAAACAAGCCAATGAGATGATTAGCTATATGTCAGTATTTTCTTTTTCATCCTTCTCTCACTAATATTTGTCCCTAACTGGATTTTAGAGTTTTTGTTAATTCTGCTGTATATGGCCTTATAAACTCAATGTTTCCATTATATATCTGTGACCTCATTACCTGTCTCTTCCAGTGGTGGAGAACATCTTTTCTACCAAGTATCATTGGGAAATTTATATCATCATTTGTGAACCATACAAAATTATCAGTACAGGTTGATGGGCACAGGCAGTTGAATAAAAGTATGAAAGTTTGTCCTGACATGTACCAAGTGATTACACAGGCCTTACTCTTCTGGCTGAAAGTTTGCATTCCTTGTTAGACACTTCACTACCTCCTAAACACTTTATATGCCATTTCTTTCTTTAAGATAATTAAGAAACATTGTCCCAAAATGGAAGGATGCTACTTGACTTGTCCTTTTATTTGAGACTGATTTTGAGTAATAGATTTACTGACAATTAAAAACATATTGAATCTAACTACCCATATTCCCCTTTTGTTCTTCAGAATGCAGCTAGAATTGTCCGTGCTCTTTTTGAAATTGCTCTGAGGAAACGTTGGCCTACCATGACCTACAGGCTCCTGAATCTTAGTAAAGTCATCGACAAGAGACTTTGGGGTTGGGCTAGTCCCTTGAGACAATTTTCAGTGTTGCCACCACACATTCTAACAAGATTAGAAGAAAAAAACCTTACTGTAGATAAGCTGAAAGATATGAGAAAAGATGAAATAGGTAAGAAGGGAACATTAATGTTTAAATGTATTTTTGCAAATAAAATACTAACAAGAAATAAAAGTAATGTGAATTTTTACACATCTAACACAAATATTTACCATATTTATGAAATCTTCATATATATAATGGTTTGTGTGTGTGTGTGTGTGTGTGTATATATATATATATATATATATTACAAAACAAAATTTATCCCAAACAAAAATTACTCCAAATTTTATGAAGTTACCTACTCTATCAATAATGGAGTTTGTACTTTTATTTTTTTGCTTTAAAAAATTATTTTATTGTAAAGATGCTGCACAGAAGGTTTACAGTTACATGAGTAAGGTAATGAGTACATGGCTTTTTAATGTACACTACTTCAGAGATGTACATTCTCTTACACATGATGGAAGACTGTATATTTAACATTTTTGTGATACCTCAAAATTTTTTGTCCTCTTGATTTAATTTCTTTCTCACAATATATATACCCATTAAATGGGTATAGTTTTTTTTGCAGTTAGATGTGACCAATAGAGTTGAATATCAGGCATTGGTTGTTCATTGAACATTACTTTGGAACATAAGAAGTGTCACAGATATTCTAGGCACTGCTGTGGATGTAGACATAAGTGGAGAAAAGATTAGAATTTTTTTTGCTTTTTTTTTTTTTTTTTTTTTTTTTGGGTCCGGTCGTGGGGCTTGAACTCTGGGCCTGGGCGCTGTCCCTCAGCTCTTCAGCTCAAGGCTAGCACTCTACCACTCAAGCCACAGCGCCACTTCCGGCTTTTTTCTTTTTGCTTATGTGGTGCTGAGGAATCGAACCCAGGGCCTCCGGCTTGCAAGGCAAGCACTCTACCACTGAGCCACCTTCCCAGCCCTTTTTTTGCTTTTGTAATAAGAACATTTGATTTGATGTCCTTTGTCATTTATTCATTTATATATTCATTTATGTGTTGTTACTAGGATTTGTTCTTTCAGATGTTTCCTACTTGTCTATAAACATTTATTATGTCCAAACATCTTCTTAGATCTCTGAATTTTGCTCCAACTCCCACACTCCTCTTTCCCCACCTTCCCCCCTTCCCTCAGAGTTATAAAGTTTGTTTCCATTATACTATCCTGTGAGTAACATTGTTGCAATCAATGGGTTATCCTGTGTGGTAGTTTTAGCATTTTATTATTCCCTTTCACCTCCCCAGATTAGACAAATGTGTATACAAGATGCAGGGTACCAAAATCAAGTACAGTGGACAAGAGGGAATATGCCATAGGGGGAAGAACATACAAAGGAAACAAAAAAGAAATCACCTAGTACATTTAAAAAAATAACAGTAAAGACAGACCTCTTGTGTCCATATCATTTCAGTTAGCATCATCTTATATGGACATATGTTCATAGCTTTTCAGTTCATCTGATAAGATTATCTTATGTGTATACTAATTATTGCAAATAAAGGAAACCATGGGACCTAAATTTCTTTGGGACTGACTTACTTAATAAGATTTTTTTCCAAGTTTTTCCATTTCCTCACAAATGGGGTGGTTCACTCTTTCTGATAGAAGCATAGCATAGAATTTCATTATACATATACCATATTTTCTTGATCCACTTGTTTACTGAGGGGCATCTGGGTTGGTTCCATATCTTAGCTATAGTAAATAATGCTGCAGTAAACATAGTTGTCCTGGTAGCTTTTGTATGACCTTGTTTGTGATCCTTTGGGTAAATGCCCAAAAGTGGGATTGCCGGGTCATAGGAAACCTCTATGTGGATTCTTTTGAGGAACCTCCATACTGCTTTCCAGAATGGTTGAGCAAGTTTACACTCCCACCAATAATGCAGTAGGATTCCCTTTTTGGCCACATCCCCACCAGCATCTGTTGTTATTAGATTTCTTGATTCTAGCCATTTTAACTGAAGGGAGGTGGAATCTCAATGTTTAAGTCTTTAGCCCACTTATCAATGGAGCAGTTGTTTCTTTGAGAATTTGTTTTTGGAGGATTTAATTTTTTGAGTTCCAAGTATATTTTAGATATGAGACCCTTGTCCATTGTATAGCTAATGAAGATCTTCTCCCAATCTGTAGGCTTTCTATTGATTTTACTAGCTATGTCCTTTGCCATGCAGCAGCTCTGCAGTTTCATGCAATCCCATTTGTACAACTTTTCTTTGATTTGTTGTGTTTCTGGGTCTTTATTAAGAAATTTTTGGCCTGTGCCAAAGAGCCCGAGAGTTTCACCTATTCTTTCCTGTAATATTTTCAGGGTGTCTGCTTTTACTTTGAGGTCTTTGATCCATTTGAAGTTCTGGTGCAGGGTGATATATAAGGATCTAGCTTTAGTTTTCTGCAGGTGTTTAACCAATTTTGCCAGGACCATTTACTAAAGAAGCTGTCTTTCTATGTGATATGTATTTTTTTTTGGGGGGGGGTCCAGTTGTGGGGCCTAAACTCTGGGCCTGGGCACTGTCCCTCAGCTCTTCAGCTCAAGGCTAGCACTCTACCACTTGAGCCACAGCGCCACTTCTGGCTTTTTTCTTTTTGCTTATGTGGTGCTGAGGAATCGAACCCAGGGCCTCAGGCATGCAAGGCAAGCGCTCAACCACTGAGCCACCTTCCCAGCCCCTCTATGTGATATGTATATACAATGGAATTCTATGCCTCCATCAGAAATAATGACACTGCATTAAATTTTGAAGTTACCTGGTCTAACCAGCAATAATGTACTTTGCACTTTTTTGGGGGGTGGGGGGTCCGGTCGTGGGGCCTAAACTCTGGGCCTGGGCACTGTCCCTCAGCTCTTTAGCTCAAGGCTAGCGCTCTACCACTTGAGCCACAGCGCCACTTCTGGCTTTTTTCTTTTTGCTTATGTGGTGCTGAGGAATCGAACCCAGGACCTTGAGCATGCAAGACAAGCGCTCTACCACTGAGCCACCTTCCCAGCCCAGTACTTTGTATTTTTGACTCTTTAATATTTTATACAAAGAGTCTTAGCCATATATTATAAGAATCATTCAATGATGTTCATTCTCAATTTAAATTCAGTATTTGAGTTCAAAATCATTTGCGACATCTATCAACATCAGTGTAGTAAGAAAATATAAACATTAAACTTTACATTTGTTGAAGTTTCTAAATTAAAGTATGCACATACACATATTTAAACTCAGAGTATCAGTGTGTACTTAATATTTTGTATATGACTTTTTTATGTTAATATTGAAAAGTTATTCCTCCATATATTTCTATGAAAACTAACATTTTTGGGACTAAAATATAATTAGGCAATATTTCAATTCAGAATAGAATACATATACAGATAAAGTAGTTTAAGAGGCTGGCTAATGAAGAAAGAGGATTACTGATAGAAAGAATTCCAACAACAGTTAAGAAGAGTTGAACTAGTTATTACACTTGAAAAGGAAGAAATATTTCTTCTAAGATAGATTAGAATAGGGAAGTATTAATGAAAAGTTCAAATTATTAATGAGAACACATATATTGAGGATAATGTAATATTTTGCAAGGTCCACTACTTTCAATATGGTTAAGCATAAAAATTTTGGTTTATTAACTAATTATTTTTTACTCCTGTGTCATAAGGTCAAGACATACAGAAAATCCTATTGCTATAAGATATGGTCTGTTTCCAATTAGGTGCTTAGTCCCATTTGTTTATAGTCATATTTGTTTTGTGATGAACTCCCTCTTTGGGATATACATATATATATACACACATATATGTACATCTTTGTTTCAGAATCTGTTTATGAAAATTTTACATATTTTGTGGTAGATTGAAAATTGTTACACCTTCATAATTTCTGGTTATGATTTCTATAGTGTCATAACTAACTTGGAAATAAATGGATCTTTTCACAGTAAACACTATCAAGTCTCAGTAATTTTAAGAGCCCTATTAATAACTAAAGAAATCTTGATACTGATTTTAAACTATGAATCTCTAATTCAGGTTAACTATTACAAAATATTCAAACATACCAAGTCAAGAATGTCAGCTATTCTACATAGCAAATCATAAAACAAGCAATAAACTCTCCTTCTCTGAAATCCCATTTAAAAGTCAGATTATATTGCTTTTTTTTTTTTTCCTGTTTCTGGGCACATTTTTTCCTATGTGATATTTTTCCTTTCAGGTCACATTTTACATCATGTTAATATTGGACTGAAAGTCAAGCAATGTGTTCATCAGATTCCTTCTGTTACAATGGAAGCATCCATTCAGCCCATCACACGGACTGTTCTCCGAGTGACACTCAGTGTCAGCCCTGATTTTACTTGGAATGATCAGGTAAAAGTGGAAAGTAACTGTATGAACACATTATCTAAAGTTTCATTACACTGGCCAGGCATCGGTGGCTCACCCTTGTAATCATAGTTACTTAGGAGGCTGAAATTTGAGGATCACAGTTCAAAGCCAGCCTAGGCAGGAAAGTCTGTGAGACACTTGTCTCTAATAAACCCCCAGAAACCCAGAAATGGCACTGTAGCTCAAGTGGTAGAGCGCTTGTCTTGAGCTGAAGAGCTGAGGGACAGTGCCCAGTCCCAGAGTTCAAACCCCATGACCATCAAAAAAAAAGATCCATTACACCTTCTTACATCTGTCCCTAAGGCATTTAGAAAATCCTGTAAGATTAACATTATCTAGATTATCTAGAAAATTTAGAAGTGCCACACTGAGCAAGACACCAGTGGCTCATGCCTATAATCCTAGCTACTCAGAAGGCTGAGATGTGAGGATATTAGTTCCAAGCCAACCCAGGAAAGAGAATCCATGAGACTCTTTCCTTCAATTAATGACCAAAAAGCTAAAGAGGAGCTGTGGCTCAAGTGGTAGAATGCTATGGTTGAGGCTCTGAATTCAAGCCCCAGGGTCAGCACAAGAAAAAAACAGTACAACACTGAGAAACATTTTAGTGGATTATACTATATAAGGACTTTGCACATTAGTTCTATGTTCTTTTATTCTGTCATTCATCATCATTTTTTCTATCTCTCCTTAGTGTAATTTAGCTTAACAAAAATTAAAGAGTCTCTATGTTAAAAGAGCCATTTTTTTTTCCTCCTGAGACTTCTTTCATGGCCTCTAAAGACTAATTGACTGCTAATAAGTAGCTTGATTACAGTATTCTGTTATTTTCTTTACCTCTCTAAACACTTACCACTTAGTTCTTCTTAAAAATGTCCTTCTTTGGTTCCCATAACATAGCTACTTCTATTTTTATGGCTCTTTCTTCATTTCTTCCATCAGTTATCTATATGTAATCATATTATGCTAAAACATATAGTACACACACACACACACAGATTTATATGTAACGACAATCACTGGATCCTTTAGTCAACATTGTTTAATATCTGTCTTTTAAAAAAAATTATTGTAAAGGTGATGAATGGTGGGGTTACAGTTACATAAGAAAGTTAATGAGTTCATTTCTTTTTAAACACTTACATTCATTTTCTCCTGCTTACCACTCTCCACTCCCCTTCCCCTCAAGTTATAAAGTTCATTTCCAACATAGTTTCTAATGAGTATCATTGTTGCATTAGTTCATTCTTTGTCCTAATAGGTGTGGTATTAGAAATTGTAGATTGAAAGGTAGGTACGTCCTTGTTTTCAGGAAGCCAATGGAAGAAGAGAAGTAAATCAGTTATGCTGACATAGCAATGCTTACTTGACATAGTTATTATAAGATTCTAATTAAATGTAGATGAATGAACCTTATTCAGCATTGTGGTCTAAAATTATACAACCATGGTTCTAATCCAATTCTTAATTGGGCTTTATGTGTCAAAATCTTCCTAAAATTCTCTCATTTCTAAACATGTACAGCAAGGATTATTTTTCTCAGTTTCTATGATGAGATGACAGGTAAATTATATTCAATATTTCTGTACATTTAAATTTTCAGCTAAATATAAAATCATAGCCCTATGTGCATATCTCAAATGTTATAGTTAATGACTTTTTAGAATAAATAGAAGTTTCATGTTTTTTCTGTTTTACTATCCGTAGCCAGTCTCCAATTTAGTTAAATCAGAAAAGAGAGAAATTAAGTGTTTTTATAGCTATCAGATAGAATGTGGTTGACTTTAAGAATGGAAAGCTTAACTTGCCTTAACTTGCTGTAAGCAAGATTATGTATTTGAACAATAATAAGATCCAAAAGTAGAATAAGGTATATGGACAATGCAGTCTTCTGATTAATAATAGTATTCAGGACCTATCCTCTTTGCTGTGCTGACACAGTTGGGTATTTCCCAAATGTTTTCTTGTTTCCTTTTTCACTGAGCAAGTAGAATGCATCCCACTTCCTCAGCTCAGTGTTAGGCCTGTTTATCAGTCTTATTGGGCCAATATTTGTCTTAGGCTTCTTCTTTATTACAGCTTTTATTGGGAAAATGCCATAGCATATGGGGCTTAAGATTATCCCATGGGATGTGGTCACCTTCTTAATTAGGGAGAAATGGCTGATAAACAAAATGGGGCCTTATAAGGAAAAAAGAGTTTGGAATGGATAACCAAAATGTGGTGTTTAAATGTTACTTGGTAATAAAAGGAATAAAGTTCTGATACACACTGAAACATAGAGATGCACTATGAAAATATAGTAAGTTAATTTTTAAATAAGCCAGTCATGAAAGACTATATGTTATATGATTCACTTTATATGATATGTCCAAAAAAGGTAAATGTATTGTGTATAGATAGGTAGTGCCAACAAGTTTTCTTTTAGAGGTGATGAAGATGTTCTAAAATTAGATTGTATTTTTATAATATAGAACAACTATATTATATACCATAGCTTTCTAAATGTGTTGTTTTTATAGTGATAAGTGTTACTTAAACCTTAGGTAAACTTTGTATTATAAATTATATAGCAAAAAACTTGTTGAAAAAAATAAACACCATGTATATAAACAGTGCTATCTTTGGAGTTTATGATAGTCACAGTATTATGATACAGTATTTCTTTTAGGTCCACGGAACAGTAGGAGAACCCTGGTGGATTTGGGTAGAAGATCCTACAAATGATCATATTTACCATTCAGAGTATTTTTTAGCTCTTAAAAAACAGGTAAGGGCTGGGTATGTGGCTTAGTGGTAGAGTGCTTGCCTAGCATGCATGAAGCCCTGGGTTCGATTCCTCAATACCACATAAACAGAAAAGGCCAACCCCAACACCAGTGGCTCATACCTGTAATCCTAGCTACTCAAGAGGCTGAGATCTGAGGATAGCAGTTCAAAGCCAGCCCGGGCAGGAAAGTCTGTGAGACTCTTGTCTCTGATAAACCATCAGAAAGCTGGAAGTGGAGCTGTTGCTCAAATGGTAGAGCACTAGCCTTGAGCTGAAGAGCTGAGGGACAGTGCCCAGGCCCAGAGTTCAAGCTCTGTGACCAACTAAAAAAAAAAAAAAAAACAGAAAAGGCCAGAAGTGGCACTGTGGCTCAAGTGGTAGAGTACTAGCCTTGAGCACTGAGCCTAGGCCCTAAATTCAAGCCTTAGGACCAGGGAAAAAACAACAACAACAACAGAAAAAAAACAGGTAAATATGGATTGTGAATATATTATTTTGTGTAATAAAAAAAGTATAACAATTTGTATTTTTTTACTTTATTGTTCCATTTTTATCAAAGTAACATTAGGTGTTATTTATTTTTTTGTTTCTGTTTGGCTTTAAAGTTTTAAAGCTTTAAACTCAATGATTAAATATTATATTATTGATAGTATGTGATCAGCTTTGAGACATTAAATTAAGGTCTTTATCATGGTTTACGGAATGGCTTCCAGAGACATAGAGTATGTAAAATAGGTGGGATAAATAATAGTAAGCATAACATGCATATAACACTGAGGAGTACTGAATCTCATAAAGTGAATAGTAATATAATAATTAGAATTGCAAACAATATGAAGAAATTTAATGAATGATATTTAGCAAATTTTAGTAATGAATCAAACTGGTACCCTGCTGAGATGATTATATATATTACAAATATGTATTATATATTATAAATAATTATACATTTTGCCCTCAGAAAGGAGCTACTCACAAGTCTCTAAAGTACAGTGCTAAATATCTCAGCTACATAGAAATGCAAAATGTGTCTTTATTTTGGTAGATCTTTTATAGAAGTTCTACCATCTTAGCAATAGACTACTAAGACCTTCATAATAGTAGAATACCATACTTACTTTAGACTTTTCTCCCATTAGGTGATTAATAAGGAAGCTCAACTACTGGTATTTACAATTCCTATTTTTGAGCCTTTGCCTTCCCAATACTATATCCGAGCAGTATCTGATAGATGGTTAGGAGCTGAGGCTGTCTGCATTATCAACTTTCAACATCTGATTCTACCAGAGAGACATCCTCCCCATACAGGTAATATATTGAATGCTAATTTGAATTAATGATTTACCTTGAATTTTTCTCTTCATTAATATTGACAAGTATTTATACTTTTTCTTTTTTTTCTCTCTTTTTTTTTTTGTCAGTTGTTGGGCTTGAACTGTAGGCCTGAACACTGTCCCTCAGCTCTTTAACTCAAGGCTAGTGCTCTATCATTTGAGCCACACCACACTTCCTACTTTTACTGCTTATGTGGTAATCACATAAGCAGTATGAGGAATCAAACCCAGGGCCTCATGCATGCAAGGCAAGCACTCTACCACTGAGCCACCTTCCCAGCCCCAGATTTATATTTTAAAGTTATTATATTATAAATCAAAATCCAGCTGTCGACTTAACTGTATAGTTTGGCTCAAAGTATACATATAGTATTGAATTCAAGTCAGTCAAAAGTCTTTCACTGAAATACAGCATCTTGATTTAACATCAAGAGTAAATTATGCATTTTATATTGTACAAAGTTCAAATTTTTGTCTTATTAAAGATGTATCTATGTTTTGTTTAGCATTGCCAGCCTAAACTTGCAATGCCTTTTTCTCCTCAATTTTTGATACTACAGAAAATTGAAACCATTGTACTCTGGCATGGAAACCATGTAGTTTTGAAGTCAGCTACCCAGGTAATGGAGTAGTTCAGTGGATAGGGATAACCTTTTTTTATAATAGGGACCTTTAGGTAAATGCTTCGTCATTGCCCTTAGCTCTTTTTGGCTTTTGTTTATTTTTCCAACAATGTCTCTTTTTTTGCTTTGGGCTGGCCTTAGACCACAGATCTTCCTACCTTCACCTTCCACAGGTCTGGGTTGCAGATTTGTGCCACCACATCCACCTTATTTTTGTATGTCAGGTGATAAATATGACAAAAGATAAAAAGATGTGTCATTGGTATAGAATAACTTAATGTTAATAGTTTTCCCCTAAAAACTAAGGATTGTTACAATTTTTTAAATAGTGTTCAGTATACTTTTTTTCAACTATTTTATAGCAGTACCTATTGGATCTTTTCAGAATTACTGGATCTTCAGCCTTTGCCAATCACAGCTTTAGGATGCAAAGCATATGAGGCCCTGTATAACTTCAGCCACTTTAACCCTGTGCAGACACAGATATTTCATACGCTGTATCACACGGACTGTAATGTCCTACTTGGAGCACCCACTGGGTCAGGAAAGACTGTTGCAGCTGAACTTGCCATTTTCAGAGTCTTCAACAATTATCCCACCTCAAAGGTCTGTAGAAAATATTGTATGCTTACATTCTATTCTAAAAGGCCATTTATAACCACTTTACTAGCCTCTTCTAAACATAATGAATCACTGTTGTTTTCCAGTGAGAGATATTATTCTCTGAGTCAGGTTTTCAGAGGCCAGATCAGGATTAGCATACTTTCATGCAAAAATGTTACCTCAAATTCTTGAGTCTTTTATTTTCTAATGTATATAGTTGTGCTGTGTTCATGCATCCTTTCCTTGTATCTACAGTTTATAGGTAATTTCTTATGAGATACTTAATTCATAGAGATATTTATAATATATAAAGTTATATAATTATAATCAAATTCTTTGGATATGGTGGAAATCCTGATACATTTTTTAAAGTTTAATTATACTTAGGAAATAGAGAAATAACTGTCATTCTGTTTCTCCAAATGCCTATAGTGTTCTTGATAATTAATGTGTAATTACATTGAACCTGCCAGATACTCTACCTCTGAGCCTCCAGAGTAGCAAGAACCACAGAGTGAGCCACTAAGATCAGATTCTATTCTCATTTGTTTATCCATTCATCCCTCTTGGGATGCTCCAATTGTTGTTTGGCTGTTCTTAATCATGGTTTAATGATCATGAGAGTGCACACGTTTGTTGAGTTGCTGTCCTTACCTCTTAGATATATAGGCAACAGTGCAATTGCCATGTCATTTTTTTTGTATGTTAAGACTCTTTCCTTTTTTAAAATTTTTTATTTTTTTCATATCTTTTTTTTGTGAAAATACTGTACAGAGGAGTTACAATTACATGGGCAAGATAATGAGTACATTTCTTATCAAGCATTGTTGCCTCCTTTGTTTCCCCTTCCCATTCCTTCCCATCTCCCCCCACCCTTAAAATTTTTATTGTAAAGGTGATATACAGAAGAGTTTCAGCTGCATCATTGATAGTCTTTGTTTAAATTTTTTTTAAATTGAATTTAGGGCCTAGATATTGTCCCTTAGCTTTTTTGCCCAAAGCTGGTGCTCTACCACTTCATCCTCAGCTCTGCTTCTGATTTTTATGCCAAACCTGCTGAATCATCTCCCCTCCCCTTACCCTTGAACAAATGTACCAGCAGTCTTGGGAGAGAGCCTAAGACCAACACCACATCTGAGGCTGATGCCCTTGATGAACACAGATACTATTGAAACTTTGAAACTCCTTTGTCAAAATAACATTGCTCACCCACCCGCCTCCATCTTCCCCCACTTCCATCTGCCTCTTCCTCCAACCCTCAACTTTACTCTTTCTGCCTAATATTTAAAGAGCCTTAGTTAAGGGTGGTGAGGGGACGGGGGTGGGGCGGGGGATGCCATTTCCTCTTCATCCACAATGAAGTCACCTTTACCAAGTTTCACTTCCAAAAAAAGCTTATTGGTCTGTTAAGTTCACTTTCTGCCCTTTCTTTATCCTGATACCCTCATGACTCAGTTTCCTTATAGTCACTAATTTTATACAAGTTTTTATCTAGTTTCTCTTTTTCAGGCAGTGTACATTGCTCCCTTAAAAGCCCTTGTACGTGAAAGAATGGATGACTGGAAAATTAGAATAGAAGAGAAACTTGGTAAAAAGTAAGTTCTTATGTTTTTTAAAGTATAAAAGGGCTACCTAATAGAGTGGCATTTAAATGTGTTTTGAATGAGTTTCCATACCCTTTTACTTAAAAGTTTGCAACCACCATTAAAATTTTATCCATGTATATAGTGTTTAAGATTGAAAATGAAATTCCTTTAATGACTTAATATGGACTTTGTGTGTGTGTGCTTATCCTTGGGCTTGAACTCAGGGCCTGGGCTCTGTCCTGGAACTTTTGCGCTCAAGGGTAGTACTCTACCACTTGAGCTACAGCTCCACTTCCAGCTTTTCTGGTGGTTAATTGGAGATTAAAGTCTCAGGACTTTTCTTCTCAGTCTCGCTTCAAACCATAATTCTCAGATCTGAGCCACCTGAGTAGCTAGGATTACAAGTATGAACCACCAGTCCCCACCTCCCCCCGCAAATCTCTGTTTGTCTTGCACATTATTCACATTAACTTCCGGAAATCATGAAAAGGGCATTTTGCATGTAAATTACTTATAAAAAATAGTTCTTAAAAAGCATAATGGTTTTTAAATTAATATTTTAATATATCACAAAGCTGTTCATGTAATGGTTGCAGATAACCTGCATCACTAAGTAAATTATGGAATACTTACACAATGCAATATTCTATATAACTGTAAACGAAGGAACTCTTTACTGATAGACAATCTCTAAAGATGATGCCAAAATTTTATTTTGTTTTATGTCCTATCTCATCTTTTAAAGCTGATAAAGTATATGAATATATGGATGCCTTAGAATGAGGACTGTATGACTACAGGATTAGAATAATATGGAGATGTTTCACTTTTTATTCTTTGAATATTTAGTATATTTATGTTAAGAACAAAAAATAAGTTTTGGGAACATTATACTTAGAAGAACAATCCTGACTTTTTGCTTTTCTAATGTTCCCAAAAGAAGTATTTATTTAATAGTAGCTTAAAATTTAGTGGCTTATGCTCAGCTTTTCCTATATTAACTAACTTTAAAGACATCACTGAGTTTTTCTTTGTCATCTTTCTCACTGTAAGACTGAGACTTTCTCAGAAAGAGGTGGCACGTCTGTAGTTGCTATCTTATGTCCCAATATATTTAAGACTGCCTGTACTTTCTGTGGAAATAAGTTAACACTTCGGTAAAAAGACATTTATTCAAAAGAAGATGGTTATGGGGCTGGGAAGGTGGCTCAGTGGTAGAGCGCTTGCCTTGCATGCATGGGGCCCTGGGTTCAATTCCTCAGTACTACATAAGCAAAAAGAAAAAAGCCGGAAGTGGCGCTGTGGCTCAAGTGGTAGAGTGCTAGCCTTGAGCTGAAGAGCTGAGGGACAGCGCCCAGGCCCAGAGTTCAGGCCCCATGACCGGACCCAAAAAAAAACAAAAAAGAAAATGCTTACTAATATATAGAAGAGATAGGTATTCTGCTTCATAAAGCCACTTGAGGCAGAAATTTGGTGAACAATAAACACAATGTTTGACAGTCTTGCATATCTGTCTATATAAAAATTAAATGTATAGCTATCAGAATAATATACTCTGAAAAGAAAAAGGTGGGAACATATGTTTAATCATTCTAAAATTTTACTTCAAAAAGGTATTTTTTTTCCTTTTCAGTATTATATTTGATGTGATCACTTTTTTTTCCCTCTAGAGTTATTGAGCTAACAGGAGATGTAACTCC
Source organism: Dipodomys spectabilis (assembly GCF_019054845.1). Classification (NCBI taxonomy): domain Eukaryota; kingdom Metazoa; phylum Chordata; class Mammalia; order Rodentia; family Heteromyidae; genus Dipodomys; species Dipodomys spectabilis. The sequence continues at coordinate 3,151,597 of NW_024870730.1, forward strand.
TGATATGAAATCCATTGCCAAGGCTGACCTGATTGTCACTACACCTGAGAAGTGGGATGGAGTCAGTAGAAGCTGGCAAAACAGGAGTTACGTTAAGCAAGTCACTATTCTCATCATAGATGAGATCCATTTGCTTGGTGGGTACTAGTGTATTGAAGTCGATTTATGAACCTGAACTTTATTTTACTATAGCAATTTTTAATTTTTTTTTAATTTTTAATTGTATGTATTGATGTGAACAATATAATATTTTGATATGTATGCAGTGTAAAATAATTGTATAATACTAGGGGATCATTTCACATAATTTTTATGATAATACATTAGAAATTTGTTCCTTAGCAATTTAAAATACATATTTTTATTAACTGTGGTGACCCTGTTACATGGTATATTTTATAGACTATTCCTCCTATCTGACTGACACAATACTTTTTAGCAAACATCTCCATTTTCCTTTCCAGTTTCACTCAGGTACCCATTCTATATGAGTCTGGACTTTTTTTTATTCTGCACATAAATGAGATTAGGAAGTATTTGCCTATCTCTCCATGCCTGCCTTATTTCGTTTTGCATAATGTTCCCCAGGACCATCCAGTACCTATGGGTACTGGGACTTGAACTCAGTACCTTGAACTCATGCTTGGCTTTTTCACTCATGGCTAGTACTCTACCATTTGAGCTGCTCCTCTACTTTTGGCTTTTTGCTGGTTACTTAAAAATAAGAATCTCACAGACTTGTCTGCCTGGCTGCTTCCATTATTATTGGATGTCAGCCTTCTGAGTAGCTAGGATTATAAACTTGAGCCAGCATGCTCTTGGTGCATTCTCTTTTTCCTTAATTTCTTAATAATATTTCACTGTGCTATGGCACAGTGATTATTCCTGTTTATTCCTTCATCTGTTAATGGACATTTACGTTGTTTCTGTTTCTTAGCTTTTATGAATAATATTGCAGTGGTCATTATATATATACATACATAAATATATATAATTTTCAGCATGTTATACTTACAAGAGGGATTGCTTGATCATATGATAGTCCTAATTGTTCTTTGTTTTTTGTTTTGAGAAAACTGCTAACGCTATACTCCAACAGCCAGCATGGACTAGTTAAATGGTTCATATTTCTTGTACAATTTTTAGGGGAAGAAAGAGGTCCTGTTCTGGAAGTCATTGTATCTCGAACAAATTTCATCTCATCACACACAGAAAAGCCTGTTAGAATTGTTGGGCTGTCTACTGCATTAGCTAATGCCAGAGACCTTGCTGACTGGCTCAATATTAAGCAGGTATGTGGAAGACTGATAGATACATTAGTCATTTAGCAACAACTTTTACATTTAAATCTATAATGTCTTGATGCCTCTTTAAATACAAACATTGAAGATAACTTCTCACATATTTTCTGTAGATGGGCTTGTTCAACTTCCGACCATCAGTACGCCCTGTTCCTCTAGAAGTGCACATTCAAGGTTTCCCAGGTCAACATTACTGTCCTCGCATGGCTAGTATGAACAAGCCTGCATTTCAGGGTAAGCTTTACATTTGTGAATTGAAACAGTAACTGTTCTGGATGGTAGCCATCAAATAGTGGTTTAGCTTTAGAAGTGGTCCAACTTATACAAATAATCTAAAGCTATTTACTTTACAATTGTGGAAGAATATAAATATATTATGTATTGACACTTGAGATATTTCACAAATAGTAATGTCTTTGCCATAGGATAAAAGTATGTGTGTTTAGAAAGTAACTAAGTCTTTGTTAAATCCAGAGTCTTGAGAACGCTGTACATTCCCAGCCTCTAAAAAAATTCTTACTTTATCATTTAAGGTGTATTCTTATGCTAGTTAGGAGCTTTTTTATTTTTTATTTTCTAAAAAATTAGGCAAAGAGGAAAGAGTTAAAAAATAGCACTTATTTTATTGAAACTTGTTTTATTTAGACTGCATAAGGAATATTTATGGTATCAATTAAAAATAACCTGCAAAATAAATTATCTGATGTGAACTGCTGTTGACTGTGAGGTGACAGTTGTGAGGTGACTTTTTAGCTGCTGTAATTAGCCTTATGACAGAAGCAAAGTATTGATTGTGAGCTAGAGACCAATCTTGGTAGTTTAGATTATTTACACCTCCACAGAAGCATTGTACAAAATCACTAATGAACAATAAATCTGCCATGAGCTGTTCAGCCACACCTGTTCTTGCAGCAGCAAAAATCCATTCAATGTTGAGGCTTAAAAAAGAGATAGATCCATTCACGATTGTGAGTACAAATGCTACCAATATTGCAGTAGTAATACATGTGTTTCAAATGTTGTATTTCTAATATGATTTATCATAGATTTATCACTTATAATCTATAATTTTCTGATATGTGATGAGTGAAAAATAAGATAAATGAATCTATTTTTCCTATGCCCCATCGCAGTTGTTTATATCTATTTAAAGAATGATTTCATGACACTGATAGAAATGAAGCATTTCAGTTATGAAAATCAAGAGTTAATCAGCAAAATACTTGTGTGTGTGTGTGTGTGTGTGTGTGTGTGTGTGTGTGTGCGCGCGCGCGCGCATGTGCCTCTGCTCTAGCACCACTTCTGGAACTTAAAGGGCCTGGGCACTCTATTACTTGAGCCACAGCACCACTTCCAGCTTTTTCTGCTTATGTGGTGCTGAGGAATCAAACCCAGGGCCTCATGCATGCAAGACAACACTCTACCACCTAGCCACCTTTCCAGCCCTGACTTTGCCTTTCTAAGAAATTAAATGTAGGCTCTCCTCGAATCTATATTTCAATTTATACATGGTATACACACTCTAGCTTCCACATATAAGGGAAACGTACATCTTTTGTCCCTCTGGGCCTGACTTACCTCACTTGACATACTTTTTTCTAGATCTTTCCATTTCTTTTACAACTAAGTATAATGTCCAAAAAGTGGGTACTGGAAAAAGATGAGGTGGGGTCAAAGAGAAAGGGGTAGAAAAATTAAGAAGGGAAGAGGGAAAGTATACAGTCAGGAATCCAATGCATATCCTACAAAATTAAGAAGAGTGAGGAAAGGGGTGGGTAGGGAAGGAATAAATGAGAATGTAGAAAGGAGTGGCATTGATCAAAATATATGTATTCATAAACTGTTTTGTTAGATGGAAGTTCCTTCATTCAATTACTTGAAGATCTTATATGTGTGTGTGTGTGTGTTTGTGTCTGTGTATGTGTATATGGAGAGAGAATGTTTACAGAGAGAGGGGGGGAGAAGGAGAGGGAGAGAAAGAGGGAGAGAAAACGAGAGAGAGAGGGAGAGAGAGAAGCTCATGGACTTTCCTGCCTTGGCTAACTTCTAGCCACAATCCTCAGATCTCAGCTTCCTTGAATAGATAGTATTATAGGCATGAGCCACTAGCACCAGGCATTCACCTTTTAATATATTATCACTGTTTCTATCCTTATAAAGTATTTGTTACATTTAGTGATTGTTACATTTTTTTGAGTTTGAAAATATGATTTTATAATATATCTCACTGCTAGGGGATTAAAAATAGCAAAGGTCATGCCAACTTTTTAAACCTTAATTTTTCAGCCAATAATTCTTCAGCTCACATTTCAAAAAAGAAATTACAAGCAAGCTGACCATTTTCATATGTTTTTTTCAATATCTCTGACTATTTTAAGAGAACTGTGTAGACATGACTATAAACTAAGAAACCTCATTTCCAGTTAGTTCAAATGATTTATGTGGTTCTTTAAGTGGTATTTTTAAACATTGGAATTAGAGTATTTCCTTTAGTAATCTTATTCAGATTTTAAAGTATTCATTTCATCTGTTTGACTGTCACTGTGCATTTCTCAGATGTGTATTTAAGCTTGGCATCCTCTTTAGCCATTTCTGTCTTATCTTACTTGAAACCTCACATACATTTTTTAAAACCTGGGGGGAACGTTCTTCTGATTTGTCTTCTACCTGTTCTTCCTAAATTTTCTATCTACTAGTAACAAGCCAAAAAAACAAAATTTTTGTGGTCTTGGGCATTTTTCTAACCCTGCAGACTTTACTTTCTTTTATATATTTTTATTATCTTTAAGTAGTTGTACAAAGGAGTTGCTATTCACCAAAGCAGTTTATGAATGCAGTGCATCATGATCAATGTCACCCCTTTCAACATTCTTACTTGCCCCTCTCAAACTACCTCTTGCCTTACCTATCTTAATTTTAGGTCATATATTGAATTTTTTTGCAATTTAACAAAACAGTTTGTGTGTACAATGAATCTTGATCTGTGTCACCACTTCAACATCTTCACCGCCTTTAACCCAACCCTTCCTTTATATTTCTAAGTTCTGTGGTATATATACAATGAATTCTTGCCTGCGTTCTCTCTCCTTTCCTCTTCATTCTTCTACCTCTTCTACACATCCTAAAACCACTATTTAGGCAAGTAGAAATACCTCAGAAACACAAGTAAAGAATACAGAACTATTTATATAGATCTTAATGGAGAGTTATAGCATGTAAATTCCCCTTCTCTGAAAGCACAAGATAGAATTTGGAGCTGACCTAATTAAATCTTCCCTGTCCTGGGGCCATAGTGCAATATACTTCTTAGATAAGGCTAGCAACCTACCTTTCCTGTCTTCTGTTCAACATTCCATTGGATATATTTAGTACCCAAATTAAAACAAAATTTCATTATCCAATTGGGACTCTGCCTAATTTATTTACAATTTTTAATGTTTCCCTTTAATATATTTTTGTTTGTTTCATTTTTGAAACAGTATCTCACTCTAGACCCCAGAGTAGCCTGATACTCAAAATCCTTCTGTCTTAGCCTCCAAAGTGATGAGATTCTGGGTTACCATATCCTACTTCTATTTGATACCATGAAATTTACATTCTAATGTGAATGATGCTTAATGTTCTTTTCTCAATATCTTTTCACAGCAATTAGAAGTCACTCTCCTGCCAAGCCTGTTTTAATATTTGTGTCGTCTAGACGTCAAACTCGACTTACTGCTTTAGAGTTGATAGCCTTTTTAGCTACTGAAGAAGATCCAAAACAGTGGTTGAATATGGATGAAAGAGAGGTAAACAATATATTTTATTATCTGCTTCTTATGGTGCCACATTGAGTTATATTACATTATAATAACAAGTATATATTTTATGAGGTCAATTGCAATGTTTTGTAAACATGTGGAAATCCTTTTCTGTATAACTACACATTTTGTTATATTTTTATTCTATCAAAATACAAAATAATGTACACTGGAAAAAATTCAAGATGAAACACATTCTATCACTATAATATATCACTATTAATATCCTGGTGAATTTCCTTCCAGTATCTTTTCACTACTCATTTACTTTATGTATCCTTTGATTTTTCCATTTGGCATAATTGTGATGAGTATTTAATATTCAACTAAGTTTCATAATTTTTAGTCCAACATGGAACTTAATTAAACATATTTAGCATAATCATTGTTTACTTTAAAAAACACTGATACATTTTTTTAAATTATTGTAAGCATAGTGGCTTTAACTTATAATCCTAGATACTTGAGAAGCATCAATTGGGGGATTCAGATTAAGTCCATCTCAGGAAAAAGGAAGTTTGCAAGACTTATTTTCAAACAATGGCTAGGGACAGGAGAAAATGGCTGGGCACAGTGGCATACATTTATCGTCCACAGCAACTTGGGAAGCAAGAGTAGGAAAACCACAGCTCAGACATAAATTGAAAGTATACCTACCTTGAAAACATCCACTGCAAAAGGACCTGGAATTAGGCTCAAGTAATAGGTCACCTGCATATTTCATTAAGTTAGTAGGTCTGTTGAATAGTACTGAGTATGTTCATTAGTATATAATCATAACAGATATTTCTTTTTATTTATTTGTTTATTTATTTTTATTATCTTTAAATAATTGAACAAAGGACTCGCCATTTAACAAAGTAGTTTATGAGTATAACATATCTTGATCAATCACCCCTTTCAACATTCAACATCTATTTCTCCTTTACCCATCCCTTTTTTCACTCTTCAGAAGCTTTATTTTTTTGTTATCTTTAAATCCTTGCACAAAGGAGTTGTCATTTAACAAAGTAGTGTATGAATACAATATATCTTGATTAGTGTCATTTCTTTCAACATTCTCACACATCCCTCCCCTACAAAACCTTTCCCTCACTTTTCTTAATTTTGTAGGGTAGACAATAGATTCTTGACTGCATTGTCCCTCTCTTCTCTTCATTTGTCCACTCCATATGCCTTGACCCCATCCTACCCCTTTCAAGTACTTGCTTCCTGCTTCTTGTTGTTAATTTTGTTGAATATGGACTTGGACTTTCTAAGGAATGACATTATTTCACTTCTCTCTTGAGTCTACCATATTTCAGTTAACACATTTGCATACACCTGCATGCCACCCAACATGGCTTATCAGTATAAGCTAATTCTGGTTTCCATATACAAAGAAAAGCATGCATCCTGAGTCTCTCTGGGCCTGACTTACTTCATTTGACGTATTTTTTCCAGGACTTTCTATTTCTTTACAAATAATAGTTTCACTGACGATTAGTAGACTCAACCCTTATCCAAATGTAAAAAGTATCAGATGAGTAATTAAAATAGAATAAAAACTACTTATTTTATCTGAAATTATATGTATGTACTAATATTTATTCAGGATAATAATCTAAGATCAAAATTATTTTCAAGACTTGGTGTTCTATGCTGTTTAATTTATATATGTAAACAAACACCTTATCACAATTTAGAAAACAGTGCTAAATTAAAGATATATGGAATACTGATGACTTAGTTTATTTGAAGCAACTATCTGGGCTTAATTTTACTTCTCTTAGGTTTTATTCTGAAACTGTTTCAAATGGAGACCTTTCTTTGAAGTCAGCATATGAAGTACTTATCTACTGAACACATTTTGGGATGCTTGCTCTCAAAGTATAGAGGCATTGTGCCTTTAGCACATATGTGACTCACATTAACTTCAAATGTGAACCTCATGTGTTCTTTCCTACTATAGTAACCTTCTATTTTTTTAATAATATTAGATCGAACAAACTTTGAATAGCCCAACTATTGTATAAAATTGTTTTGTTTTGTATTTTTTATAAGGACAAAAATGTATTACCAAGGATATTAGTTTTTCAGTGTTTGCAGATTTTTACTGCTTGGTATATGATAATTTATGTCATTTCCAAATATTTTGATTTACCTTGCCTTTCTCAAGTATAAAGGAACAAAAGCTTCTCTTGCTGACTCTAAAAGCAATCACTTATAAAATAAAATTTGCAAAGAATTTGTGGTGGAATTTGCAATAGAATATTATGTAAATACAATATGATTATACCTACACCAACATTTCCGTTTTTGAAGCCCCAAACGATTAACTTAAAATAAGGCTTTTAGGACTAGAGACATAGCTCAACAGTAGAATGTCTTCCAAGAACTTCTCAAAAGATCAGGGCTCTGTGTTCAAACCCCCATAATGACATAAATGACATAAATCTTTGCACACTTACTTACCATAATGTGGGCCAGAATCTAATGGTTTCTCCCAATGCTGCTACACCTACAGTATTAGTTTGTTGTTTAATGGCAGGATATGGATAACTTGATAGGACTCTAGGATTAACAACTAGCGTATTTGAATGAGGCCACATATAACAGTAGTTTTCCTGGCAGCTATGGAACAGTCTATCTCTTACACAGGGCAGCATTCAAATCATGCTGCAGTCAAATGGCCCAAGTCAGGAACTGTCTGGAGAAGAGAAGAGATTGAGAGGGAAGCAAAGCAGAAGATCTTAGCTAAGAGGAAAAAATTGTGCTCTATTTCTTAGCAAAGACCTAAAGAGCTGTTCAGCCATCTTCTTAACCCAGTATTATCTCAAAGCAAAGTATTAGGAAACAATAAGTTGCCTTTAAATGATCATTGACATCATACTGCATCAGTTAAGTAAAAAAATAATACCTTCTATATTTTTCATTAAAAGCTTTCTTGGGGCAGTTTCAAGAGTGTTAGTGGATACTTCATATCATTGAATTCTCACCTTGATAGCTGCCACTTCAACTATTAATCTCAAACTAATTGGGAATCTTTGTATCACTCTTTCAAGCTACAAATCAAAGATCTGAATGCTGAATGTAAGTCTGTAGCATGCATCAAGAAAAGAGAATATCTTCCCTTCTTTGACTTTTTAAAATAGGAAGTGATACTCAGATTCTCAACATCCACAATCAGCAAAGGTCAACTAGAGTCCTTTCACTGCCCAGCTTTATTCATCACACTGTTTTTCTCAGGTAATTATATTTAAGTTTCCTTCTAACAGAAACTCTCCCTCATAGAACCAAAATCCACTAAAAGCAACTAATCCTTTATCTCTCTCTGTCTTATTTACATCTAGTTCTTTTTTTATTCTTTTTTTTTTGCTGAAACAAGTGCCTTGCATGTGATAGACAAGTGTTCTGTCAGAGAACTACATCCCTAGCTTATTTCTCCTGTAGTCCCATGTCAATATTCTCTAGCCAAACAGACTATATTACAGAATTACTTCCAGCTGACACATATATTTAACAGACAATGGGGAGAGGAAAGAAAAGTAAAATTAGTTAAAATATGTTAGTGTATATGTGAGACAGCAAGCATGCAAGGGTGGAGGTCAGAGTGTTTGTTTCTGTGGTTGTTTAGGGAAAAATAAATATTTATTACTTATTTCCCCTATTGTCTATCACTCATACACTTTTATCAACAAGCTACTAAACTAATCAAGTGTAAGTAGTGAACTCAAAATACTTGTCAGTTGAAAATCAAATTTTTATATATGTTCATTATATAAGGTCATAAAAATTTATTAATTTTTCAAATACATAGTGTAGCAAGAAATTTCTCAGGTCCCTCTAAACTTCTTTCTCTTCTAGTATAAAGCTGCTCAGTTTCATCAGAATCATTAAGAATGAGAGCCTCAAATATTTACGTTGCTGTTTCAGCAATTTTTTTTCTTGAAGTGAGGTCCTCAATCAGCAATATCATCCTAATATATAGGCATTCAGTAATTCTACCATTCAGGATCTGGTAGAATCATGATAGATAGGAAGCAAAAAACTAAAAAAAAATGTATATTCTTGGAGAAAATAGAAAATGATAGAAATGGTGATGGGAGTACTGGTAAGGAATGGTGTTCCTTTCATCGTCTTCACAAAGACGAGAAATGGTGATGATATTAAGCTATCACCATCAGATATCTGGTTCTATAGGTAAGAAAGTATATAATGAGTTTGCACTCAATAATAACAATGCTTAGACTATACCTAACTGACTCTTCATCCACCATTATGCCTTCATCTCTGTGCCCATCGCATATAATGCTCTCTTAGAAAGGAGACTACAAGATATCCTCACAAGTGGTTTATTTACTTGACGATTAATAGCATTTTCTACAGTCTTCTTCAACTTCATAAAAATTTCTACCTTTTTTTTACTACCTGCCTCCAGCATGCTACTTGCATTATCTCTACTTTGCTATAAAGTAGTAGTAAAATATCCAGTTCATGATCCACAGGTATCATAGGGCCATGCCATCTTCTTTCTCTTACTTCCTCCCTTGGAAATCTACAAAACAATTTTCCTTTAAAATAAATAAAATCAGAAATAAAAAAGAAAACATCACAAGTTTTACCACAGTAACACAAAGATCATAAAAGGCTGTTAAATAGCACAAGTATATTCCAACAAATTTGATCATCTAAAAGTAGACCAATTCCTAGGTACACACACCTTAACAAGGTTAAACCCTGAAGAAATAGAAAATACGAACAGAATTAGAAATAAAAGTAACATTGAGTCAGTATGAAAAAAGCCTCCCAGCAAAGAAAAGACCAGGATCAGATGCTTTCACTGCTGAATTCAACTAAACATCGAAAGAAGAACTTACACCAGTTCTTCAGTTATTCCCCACGAAGAAAGGCATTCTTCCCAACCCATTCTATGAGTCTAGCATTAGTGCATTAACCTGATACCAAACCAGATAAGGACCAGATAATAAGAACAAAAACAAAACTTTCCAGGCCAATATTCTTATTCATAAAATACTACTAAACTGAAAATCATTCACAAAATATTAGTAAACTAGATAGAGCAAGGCAAGGCATTGAAGTGATCATTCGCATTCATCAACTAGAATTCATCCTTGGGCTACAAAGATGATTCGATATATGCAAATCAGAAAACATTATTTTCCATGTCAGTAAAATAAAGGGCAAAAACCATAACATCATCTCCATACAGAAAAGATATTGATAAGATTCAACATGCCTTCATAAGATAAACATTAGAGAAGTTAGGCATACAGAAAACTTACCTCAACATATTAAAGACCTATTATAAAAAAACAGTAGTTAATATTATATTGACTAGAGAAGAGCTGAAAGGTTTCTCTCCACTTTCTTGAGCAAGACCAAGATGCCAACTTTTCCAACGCTTACTAAACACAGTACTTGAAGCCCTACCAAGTACAGTTAAGCAAAAGAAAGAAATGATTTTATTTGTGGAGAACCAAAAAAACTACACCAGAAAATATTGGAACTATTAAATGAATTCAGCAAAGTTGCAGGATACAAATTCAAAACATAAAAATCAATAATACCTGAAATAGAAATCAGGAAAGCAATCCAGTTTACAATAGCTACAACAAATAAAATAACATACCTAGGTATAAATTTAGCCAAAGAGATGAAAGATGTCTACAAATATAAAATGAAAATACAAAACATTATTGAAGGAAATTGAAAAGGACACAAAAAAGTAAAAGGATATCCATATCCTGGATTGGAAGAACCAATATTGTTAAAATGTCTGAACTGTCTAAAGCAACTTACAGACTCAATCCAGTCCCTATCAAATACCAACAACATTTTTCACAGAATAATTTACCAAAAAATTCTAGAATTTATATGAAGCCACAATTATATACAAATGACCAAAACAACTTGCCAAAAAGAATAAAGCAAGAGGCAATATGACACCTTATTTCAAAACATACTCATTTGCATAAATAGCTTACTGTTGGTATTTTTAAAAAATACAGGCACTTATTTAGACATATAGAACAAAATATAGGGGACTAAGAGTAAAGCCTAACCTGTATGTGATTTTGTGTGGGGAGTGGGGATCATGGTAGGAAGGTATGAATTCAGTGTTTTATGCTTATTAGGCAGGCAAAATATTGTCTAAGTCCTCCACTTCTTGGAGGAGAGAGAGATGCTAATGCAATTTGAGCTCATGGTTTTATGCTTATTAGATTGGCACTTTACTGGTTGGGCCACACCTCCAACCCTAAAGTCAGCCAGCTCATTTTTCACAAAGGCATTGAGAACATACATTGGAGAAACTGAGTATGAAAGCACTATCCTGTAAGGCCACAACTTAGGAGGGTGAGACAAGTTCAAGGCCAACCTGGGCTCAAAATGAAAAAGAAAGAAAGAAAATCCACATGATAGCAAAACAACAAATAACTTAGTATACAATAAGCAGTTGGTATAAGTACAGATTTCTTAAAATAAGGCATACAAATGGTTAAGTGAAGTAAGCCAGGCCCAAATAAGGTCCCATAGTTTCCCTTATTTGCAATAACTAGTATATGTCTGAGTCAAGCAGAAAAGGTCAGATAAGTTGATGTTAGGGAAATGAACCTTAACATATGTATTCAAATGTTTTTTTTTTTCTTTCATGTGATTGTTTCTAACACATTTATAAGGTTATTTCTTTGTTGCTTTGTATGTCCCTCCCCCACGGTATAACCCCTGCTTTCACTGTATTTGATGTTGTTATAATTTGTGGAGGGGAAGGGAAAAACAAATCGTTTAAATAGGGACACAGGTGGACCCATTGCAACAATGAGATGTACAAGCCTTTATGTCTAAAAGGAACTTTACAACTTTGGTGGGGGGTGGGGGTGGGGGAGGGTTGGGGGGATCTGGGGGGAGGATGGGATGGGAAGGGGAAACAAAGGAGGAGGCTACAATGCTTGATAAGAAATGTACTCATTATCTTGCCCATGTAATTGTAACCTCTCTGTACAGTATTTTCACAATTTAAAAAAAATGGATACCAAGTACATGAAAATCAAAACCTCAAGGAGATACTGCCCTACTCCCAATAAGAATCAGTAAGATGCCGGGCACTGGTGGCTCATGCCTGTAATCCTAGCTACTCAGGAGGCTGAGATCTGAGGATCGTGGTTCAAAGCCAGCCCGGGCAGGAGAGACCGTGAGACTCCTATCTCCAATAAACCACCAGAAAACCGGAAGTGGCACTGTAGCTCAAGTGGTAGAGCGCTCTCCTTGAGCTGAAGAGCTGAGGGACAGCGCCCAGGCCCAGAGTTCAAGCCCCAAGACCCACAAAAAAAAAAAAAAAAAAAGAATCAGTAAGATGAGGGGCTGGGAAGGTGGCTCAATGGTAGAGTGCTTGCCTTGTATGCATGAGGGCCTGGGTTCCATTCCTCAGCACCACATAAGCAGAAAAAGCCAGAAGTGGCGCTGTGGTTCATTCAAGTGGTAGAGCACTAGCCTTGAGCTGAAGAGCTGAGGGACAGCGACCAGGCCCAGTGTTCAGGCCCCATAATCGACCAAAAACAAAAACAAAAAATCAGTAAGATGAATAAGAGATAATACATATAGAAAGGATATGGCAGAAAAGGAATCCTTGCATATTGTTGGTGTAAATGTAAATTAAGGCTAACAGGATAGAAAACAATGGTGAAATGATAAATGTTTGAGAACATAAACATGTTTAACCTGATTTAAATATGACACACAAATCTATACATGTGTTTAACATTACATGATACTAAATATATACAACTTTTTGGTGTTGATTGAGAATTCAAGGCAAAACAATAGAATTATCAACTTACTTTTTGCTTAAGAAGAAACTTTAAAATTATATATACATATATATAAATTTTATGTGTCCTTCATGTATATGTAATTATTTAAAATTATAGAAAGTTGTAAAAGTTATTATGAATGAAGGCAATAAGAATTAAATAGAATAAGATAATAGGAAGTTACTTTAAATAGAATGATCATCAAAGACCTCTAAGAAGACAACATAAATGTACTCATTATCTTGTCCATGTAATTGTTTTTATTTTATTTTATTTTATTTTATTTGAGAACATACTGTACAGAGGGGTTACAATTACATGGGCAGGATAATGCATACATTTCTTACCAAGCATTGCAGCCTCCTCCTTTGTTTACCCTTCACCTCCCTTCCCAGCCTCCCCCCTCCCCCCACACCCAATCCTGCCCCCCTCCCCCCCCCACACCGACATTGTAAAGCTCGTTTTTGACATGACATTTTGTACTTCTCATTGTTGCAACAGTAATTGTAACCCCTCTGTACAGTATTTTCATAAAAAAAAAAAAAAAAAAGCTGAGAACCATCCTGGCACTGGTTGCTCATGCCTGCAATCCTAGCTTCTTAGGAGGCTGAGATACTAGGATAGAGATTCAAACCAGCCCAGGCAAGAAATTCATGAGACTTTTATCTAAACACACACACACACACACACTCACACACACACACACACACACACACACACACAAAACCAGAATCAGAAGATGACACTGAACCCAAAGAAATATTGCACCTTTCAAGCCAAGGGAACAGAATTGAAGAAACTGAGATTTCCTGGCTCTAGCAGAATAAGCACAGATGATTGTAACATAACTGACACCAGTGAAGCTACATCTTTTTTTGAGTTTTTTTTTATTATTGTGAAATACTGTACAGAGGGGTTACAATTACATGGGCAAGATAATGAGTACATTTCTTATCAAGCATTGTAGCCTCCTCCTTTGTTTCCCCTTCCCATCCCATCCTCCCCCTACCCTCCACCCAATCCTCCTACCCCCCCCCCCACCAAAGTTGTAAAGTTCGTTTACCACATACGAGTGAAGCTATATATTATGCAAAGCTATATAAATCCTTATTTAAGAAGTTTAAATTTCCTTCCAGATACTATGAGAAGACATTATCTAGTAAGGTTTGGCCTTATGGAATTAATATTCTAAGTAAATATGTCAACATGTGATTCTTACAGAAAAATAAAACAAGAGAAAAGGACTAGGGAGATCTGAAAGTGAGTATATTGTTACACATTGGAAGGTAGAGGGCCTCTCTTAATAGGTAACCACTAAATAGACCTGAACAAAGCTTAGGAAGGACTATTCCAGGGCACTAGAAAGCTTTCAATTAGGCACCTTACATGCTGTCATTACATTTTAAGGTCACCTTTTGCTACTTAATGTAAAATGGAATAGAGAGAAAGAAGCTCAAAAATTATATTTTGCACATGGCATTTTTTTATGTTTAAGATTTCCAGGTAGAAATTTCAAGGCAGTTAAATATAAAAAATACCAAACACTCAGAGAATATGAGATGAACATATGAACTGAGAACCAGCCTAGAGACAGACTTTAAACCCAAACAAATACAAGAAACCTTCAGTCCTAGAATGTAGAGAACTCGAAGGCCTCACAAGATTCTCTTCATTTAAGCTGAGGTAGAAAATAAGGAGCTGGCAAAGGGCTCTGGGAAAGTGGTAAGACACTGTTGAAGAGAGGGTTCCATGAAGGAAGGGATTGCATGGCTTCACCAAACAGCAAAGAGAATTGAGTAGCCTGTGGAATTTAATAACTGAAGTCCTTATGAACATGTTACAGTTTAGTCTGTAACAAGAATACCTAGAGTGCCTAGCTTCTACTATATGATTGTGGTTTAGTCCCACATGCAAGGTGAATCATGCTAGGATCTGGATAGTTGCCAGCCAACACTAAAAGATAAAAGAGCAGAGGAAAAAAACCTTTCTTCTGAGTTTACTAGTTGAAAGCTTAGAATACTGCCCTTGTTTCGTCTCATACCTTGGATGAGATTCCATATCTGGTCATGTTTACATTCTCCCCTCTATCTTCTCTGTGTCTTTCCAGTTAGTAGCAAGACTGCTCCTTTCTGTACACTGTTACATGAGATCTGGGTAGATAAAAGAAAAATTTAGCAAAAAGGACCAGCTATTGAATCCCCTACAAAGAGTAGGGGGTATAATTCTGCAAGGGCTTTTACCCTGAAGACCCCAAGGGTGAGTTGTGCTTGAAAGTCTACAGCATCACAAGAAGGTGGGAGGACAAGGATGGAGTTGGAGAATATCAGAAGCAGGAAAGGGAATTGCTTTTGCACTGGAACAAGCCAGATAAGGAATCCAGATAGAGCTAATATGAAAATAGGAATGTTAAAGGAAAGGAGTTTTGTGGTTAGCAATATAGTTACATCTTGTTAACTCAGTTATCTGAAAGGCTGTCTGAATCTTCTAGAATAGTTTGCCAAGAAATTTGCCAGTTAAAATTTTCACATTATTTCAGAGTTAATTTTTGCAAAACTTTGTAGTATATAGATGCATTGGAAGTACATGTCCATGAAAGTCACAATTGTATTTTCATATACTCAGTACTGAAATGTGTTTTTAGACACTTGAAAACTTTATCATTTAAACTTCACTCACCCAGCGTTGTTATAAATAAAGTATTCATCAAAGATGAACAAGTCTCCCACCTCACATGCGTTTGTTGTGATCAGGTGTCAGATCTCTTAACAAAGAGTTTTTTTTTCTCTTTTTCTTTGTTAGAACCTTGGCTTGAATTCAGTGCTTTACACTCTCACTCATCTTGCTTGCTCACAGCTGGCACTCTCACCACTTGAGCCATATCCTAAGCCACCTTTTTGCTGCTGGAATCTCATGGACTTTTTTTGTCCATGAGATTTTTGGTTCTCAATTTTCCTTATCTCATCCCAGCCTCTTGAGTAGGATAACAGACATGAGTCACTCATCTTAGGAACTCGAAGAAATTAAATAGGCTAAGAATATTCGGCACTGGCCCTGGCACTGGTGGCTCACACCTGTAATCACTAAGCTACTCAAGAGGCTGAGATCTAAGGATCGAGTTCAAAGCCAGACTAGGCAGGAAAACCTGTGAGATGTTTATCTTTAAAAAAAAAAAAAAAAAAAGCACCAAAAAGCAGAAATAGAACTGTGGCTCAAGCACTAGCCTTGAGCAAAAAAGCTTAGGCCCTGAGAACTAAAAATTAAACTCATTTAAGCATGATTGAATATTTGAGAGCAACTGTTTAAGATGTATGAGCTATAAGGTGCCTGTTTGCTCCATATAATCTAAAACAATTTATCAAGCTTTAGCTTTAAGCTTGGTAAATAACATCATTACAATAATTAGTTATTTGGAGTTTATTTCTCGTTCTTATAGTAATTTGAGGGTTGCCTTTGTGATAGGGGGCCAAGTGAACTGGAACCAAGTGTCCAGGGTTGACCTTGATGTTTACTTTCCGAGTTTCAGGTCTCTTATGAAAGAAGTAATAATTATTTCATCCTGAAAGAAATGTCATGAAGACTAAATACATTAAAACATTTAAGATACTGAACATAGTTAAGTGTTCAATAAATGTTGACTGTTACAGGTTGTGCTAGGGCTCAAAAGAGTATCAGATTATGAGCATTTCAAATTAGGAATGCCCAGTTAGTAAAGTCTGGTAGTAAAATTCTAAAACTGAATTGTATTCCCAAGCTTTAAGATAAGAGATATTTATCTCTATTGCTATTATGGAGCAAACATTAATTAATGCCTTAGAAACAGGCTCTTTTTGTACATGGTAACATGGATCTTATATTTATGCATTTTGCCTATGATTATTCCCAAATTTAATCCATGCTAAAAAGGTATTTATAATTATAATACGTTAGACTATAGTATGCCTTTTTCAACCAAGCATCTTTTAAAATGCTTTTAAAATGATCAGCATTTTAAAATCTTTTAAAACACTCATCAAGCATGTATTGTAATCTGAATTCTCCAAAAATGGAAATAAGCATAGAAATTATATTCACAAATAAATGTGGCATGTTACACTAGGATTTCCTATCATTTGTATAGTGAATTAAATTAGAAACATGAATTAAATTTAATATCTCAGCTAAAACCTAGTCTATAATTAGACCGAAATAAAATTAGACAAAAATAATTAGGGAAGCATAACAAATATATACTTGTTATGATTTAGTTTTTGTGTGTGTGTGTGTGTGTGTGTATATATATATATATATACATATATATATATATGACGTTTTTCAAATGTAATTTATATCATACATTGTTTTCTCTTTTTTCATGGTACTGGGGATTGAACTTGAATACAGTACAGGACATAGACTAAGCAAGCCCTCTGCCAGTAAGCTATATTCCCCTACCCCAATTGATATTATTTAATCACAAATAAATATTGTTTTGTATTAATAGTATGGTTAATCATTTTGACATATAGTTGTCTTTAAGCTTCAGAATATGTGAAAGGGGAATATAATTTGGTAGTATTTGCAAAGTTATAAAACTTTCATTTTTAAAAAGTTTATTTTTCAATTATTTTCTATTAGTAGATTAATAGAATATTCTAAATATTTTTTACATTGTTAATTTTTCCCCTTCAAGGTGCAATTTATCAAACAGAAGTGTCTTACAAGAATATAACATTTAGTAATTAGGAAACATTTTAACCTCATTTAACATCTGTATCAGATGTGACATGTATAATTTTTTTGTTAGAAAAATGTCTCTGTAACTTTCATGATTCTTCTGTATGGTGACTCTTTTATAGAGCATTTTAAGCAATTGATAAGCATTATTCAGTGGCATATGGTATGAGTCTGACATGCTTTGAAAAAGAGTACAGAGTTCTGATAATGAGGATTCTGTGAAAATGGAAAAACCAGCACAACAGATATGTTTGAGAAAGTATGGGTTTTTAGCATCTTGAAACAATATATCACACTCAAAGGGACAGAACTGGGCTGCACAATCTGTTAGCTCATTCTTGTCCAATCTGGTCTTCTCCTTTCTTTTGGAGCCAGCATTGTCATCAACTCCCTGAATTATATTCTGACTGGAATGTATTTCAGGCTCAGAGTAATGTATCTACTTAAATGGAATCCTATCTTTCTACAAAAGCTTTTTGGGTATAATAAATTTAAAATACAAAAAAATTCTATTAAGTTAAAGTAAATGGTTCAACAGTTTACATATGTGCCTCCTCCCTCACAACCACTACTTTGAAAAACATATATCTGTTTTTGTTTTATTTGTAGGATACTGAAATTTTTTTGTTTAACTATCAGGTGGTTAGACATATTTCAAAGGCTACTAATTGTAAAAACACATATATATTGCTACAAATATGAAACAGATATGAATTGTGCAGTTAAAACATCCTTATTTTGTTATTATGGTTATTCTTAATTCTACAGCAACTCTTTTTTAACAAGAATTAACCATATCTATTTCATGTACACTGGGACTTTTAATTAGAAACATACTGAATTGCATAAAAGAATATCATATTGGATCTTTATAACTTTATATAAATCATTAGATGTGATAATCTTTGTAAAATGATATTCACAATGTCAGGCACATAATGAATGCTCAAGAAATGGTATTTATTATTATGTTTTAAGCTTATATTACCTGAAAGTTTTCTGAAATGTCTTGCTTGTCTTATGATGTTTTGATCAAGATGAACTTATATTTATTATAAGTACAGCGATAAATATATATATGACTTAATACCAAAATTATATTTTTAAATTTATACAAGAAATATATATGACTTTAGTACAGTGATAAATATATATGACTTAATACCAAAATTATATTTTTAAATTTATACGGGCTGTTTTAGTAGTATTTTATGCTTAATGATTGAGTAATAACTATAAATTCTGCTTTTTATGTTTAGATTATACTGAATTCATCCATAGACCCGATGTAGTAAATGAAGTTGTTGTTTTGTGATTGTCCTCATGAGAATTTTAAGTCTTTCCCAGTTTGGATAGGCAAATTGTTCTTTTTAATGCATTGATTTATGTGTAACTTGGGGGTGGGGAGAGTGAGGAACAGCTAGTCCTCCCAGATGCAAAAGGCAGAATATTAGTACCTCACCAGACTTCCTGACACAGGATTTCCCCCCCCTCTGGTAAATGGTACATTACTTTTTAGGTGTGACTGACATGAGTACCATAAATTAACAGACTTATTTATTTTACTAATAAAGCTGGAAAAATACATGAAAATAGTTGTTAGAGCAAGAATAAGAACATCAATGTTTATTCTTACCTAGCAGTGTAATTTGTAGCTATTTAATTCATGAACTATTGAACAAAAAAAGTAAGGGTATCTAACATGGAGACTGTAATATGTTTATAGTTGTGTGCTTTTCTGAAAAATAACTATGAATAGGTGTCAGTGTCCATAAAACAAGTTTATATATAAGGTTAACGGTATCTATGACTCTAGAACATTAGAGAGGAATAAATGCTGTAAAATTATTGTTATTGTTGCTAATTTACAGATAAAGCAACTGAGGCTCAGATAGGTGTATGACTTGCTAAAGGTCACTAAATTCAGTAAGAAAGTGTAAACTGGAATAATCGTTCCTGGTGAAATTACAGCTGATTTTTTCACTATAGTTTGTGCATATTGAGTAAATTTTTTGCAACAAGATGAACAGAGACACTGAAACATTGTAGGAAATATTATACCTGTTTGTTGTTTTTATTCAGTAAGAAGATATTCTATTTACCTATATATTTCCTTCACATAAAAATAAAACAGAAAGCATATAAACTAGCTTATTTGAAATATATATTCTCCATAAATAAATATTCTTTTCATGTAACATAGCTTTCCTAATCTCTGTAAAGGGGCCTATATTTTTCTGTCCATATGTCACAAAAAGCAAAGCAAAACAATCAATTTGCATATAGTCTCAGTTTGAACAATTTAAAACTTATGTACATATATCTTTTTTCTTCTTTTTTTAATTTTTTTTTTTTTTTTTTTTTTGCCAGTCCTGGGGCTTGAACTCAAGGCCTGGCACTGTCCCTGAGCTTCCTTTGCTCAAGGCTAAGCGCTCTACCACTTAAGCCACAGCCCCACTTCTAGCCTTTTCTGTTTATGTTGTACTGACGAATTGAATCCAGGGCTTCATGCATGCTGGGCAAGCACTCTACCACTAAGCCACATTCTCAGCCCTGATGTACATACATGTTGTATTTGGATTTTTATTTGCAGATGGAGAACATCATTGGAACAGTAAGAGATTCCAACCTAAAGTTGACACTTGCTTTTGGCATAGGAATGCACCATGCTGGACTACATGAAAGGGATCGAAAAACAGTAGAGGAACTGTTTGTGAACTGTAAAGTTCAGGTATTGTTTTTTTGTTTTGTTTTGTTTTTTCACTCTCTCAAACACATTTAAAAGTAACTTAAAAGTTATATTCTACTTAAGCATATTATCTTTATTTTAGGTTCTGATTGCTACAAGCACATTAGCCTGGGGTGTAAATTTTCCAGCTCATTTAGTAATTATAAAGGGAACTGAATATTATGATGGAAAAACAAGACGCTATGTGGATTTTCCCATTACAGGTAATTTTTTCTTAATCGACAGAGATACAATATGCTCCTAGATAACCATAACAATTTAAATTTAATTTTCAGAATCAAATTTTCATAATTGATTCCATTTAAACATGTGATAAGCAAATTATAACTTTTTATTTCTAATGTACATATTTTATAATATACTTAACTGTTTTCCTAATAATGAAAAATATAACCATAGTTTTAAATTCACAAATAATTTAAAGTACTTATTAGTAACTATTGAAATCAATAAAATTAGATTTGTATTCATTTTACTAGAAATGATACTTTCCTGGGGCTTCCAGAACCAATGCATGAGGAGTCTAATGAGATATTTTCCATTGAAATAAAAACATTTTCCTTGGATTCCAAGGCGAACAATATACTCAATGTATATTTCTACTCAGTAAATACATTCAAAAGCCAAATAACGCTTAAATCAGTAATTATCTTGGAATGTACAGTGTATAAAAGAGGGAACTTTTTCAAATGCCCTATTACCAGTAGGAAAAAGAGTCAAATA
Source organism: Dipodomys spectabilis (assembly GCF_019054845.1). Lineage (NCBI taxonomy): Eukaryota > Metazoa > Chordata > Mammalia > Rodentia > Heteromyidae > Dipodomys > Dipodomys spectabilis. The sequence goes on from NW_024870730.1 coordinate 3,172,694, forward strand.
ACTTCATTGTGTATTTTTTGTATATCCTCTTGCTTAATTAAAATAGCAATATCTATTAAATAGCATTTTTAGTCATTTAATGGAAGAAGACTTTCATCTTTCTTTTACAAATAACAGGAGATACCCTTTGGGCACTCTGTTTTGCATTATGGTGATTTGCTTACCAAATATAAATGTTTAGAATAAATTGCATTAATTTAGAGAACTTGATAGTAGCCATCAGAGATAGCATACGTTCTCTTAAAACATCCGCTTTCCTTGTTATTTTGACATTATTAGAAGCACGCCATATATGGTTTTACCTTGTGTTGTGTGTGACACTGCAGAATAGTTGTTCTGTCTTTCCCAGACGTACTGCAGATGATGGGACGGGCTGGGAGGCCTCAGTTTGATGACCAAGGCAAAGCAGTAATTCTGGTTCATGATATAAAAAAGGACTTCTACAAGAAATTTCTTTATGAACCTTTCCCAGTAGAATCAAGGTAATTTTTATTTTAGACTACTTTAAATGGATTAATATCATAGCAGGTGGGTGTTTTTCTCATTGTATTTTAATCAGTACAATTAATTGGTAGTGTAACAGATTTTGTTGATGTGGAACAATATAATTATCATTGTAAGATAACATAAAATTATAATTTTGATTTAAAAAAAAACTTTACAAAAGAGCATTTTAGTATAGTGTCTGTACCCACTACAGCATTGGGTCTGGTATCAAATGACCTAGATTGAAATTTGAGTTCTGCTACTTGTTTGCTTCATAATGAGTGAGTTACTTGACTCCTCAGAACCTTAGTAAACCTTTGTATAAATGGAAATTATAGCAGTATCTGATCTCTCACAGTGTACCTATTTTTGTGTTTGTTCTATTGTTGTTTGAGGGATAGATGATTAGTTTTGTCTGGCATAATTTCTTTTTTGTTTTTTGTTTTTGGGGGGGGGAGTTGAAATAGGATCTTGCCATGCTGTCCACGGCCTCAAACTCACAAACCTCCTTCCTCAGCGACCTTAATACTAGGATAACAATTATAAACTATCATGCCTAAATCATAGTGTATTTGTAATGATCAGATCAATATTGCTTTGAACAGTATCTGTCAACTAGTAAACATTCTGTAAAGTCTTAGTTTGATGAATATGCTTTAGTCTAGTTAATAAATGTCCACAAAAAGAGGACATATAATTAGTAATTCATATTTCCAGCTTATTTTGTAAGTTTTCCATACTTGCTGTAGATCCAATAACTTCCAATTCTGTTGCAAAGTTTTCCCTATTTTCTCAGTTGAAAATTACCTTCATTCTTTATTTGGCTTTTTGTCACTTGTAATATATTACATTGTTATGTAATGTGCCTTTACAGTTTCTAACTACATTGGGGACAGACATGCCTTTTATTAATACTATAAATTGTTATCTTCAGTTAACCACCAAAAAGCCTGACGTAGAGCTGTAGCTCAAGTGGTAGGCACTACCCTTGAGCAAAAACCCTCAGGGACAGTGCCCAGGCCCTGAGTTCAAGCTCCAGGACCAGTACAAAATGGGGGTTAAAAAAAAAAAAAAAAGGATAACAGCAAGAAATAATTACAATAATTATATGTTAGAGATTAATCAATCTTTTCATTAAAAAGATTCTATCTATAATTTAGCTATCCAAGGAGCTGAGATCTTAGGATCATAACCAGTCTAGGCAAGAAAGTCAATGAGACTCTCATCTCTAATAAACCACAATAGAGTTGTGGCTCAAATGGTAGAGTACTAGACTTGTACAAAAGAAGCCCTGAATTTAAACCCCAGTACTGGCACACACACAAAAAAGAAGAAGATTATATCAGTAATGAAAAGGTACCATAAATATTAAAAGCATTATGAGACATTGTACTTTATGTAGTGTGCTAGATTTCAAGCTACAGGAATAAACTGAGGAAAATAAATAGAAGCCAGAATATCTCTGAGCAAAATAAGGAGTAGAAACGCATTTTTGAGGCACTGGCAATAATAATCTTGTATTAATTCACATTGTAAGAATTTGTTTAATATGTATACTTTATGTGACTAATTCATCTTACAATGTATATTTAAGTTGTATAATTTATATGATTTTAGTACAAACAGCTATTTTTAACTTTGTACCATAATATGACCACTATTTTTTTCTACTATAGACATAAATACTCTATATAATATTTATTCATTTCTCTGTTACTGTGCATCTATAGTTTTCATGGTTTTTCCTCTTAAGTATAATGTTACGGTGAGCCATTTTGCTGTTCTAGTGTAACATGTAAACGTTACTTTAGCAGTCATAATGAAAAGTGAAATTGCTGGGTCACAGTGGCTGTTCAAGTAAATATTGTTATTTGCTGTCCAAATTGAGTATCCATTTTTGAGCATAACATAGCATTTTTTGTAGCAACTAATTTTATTCTTTTCTCATATCAACTTTGCTTCTTTCTCTATCCTGTCATCTCTTTTTTGTAATCTCTCCTTTAATCTTCCTCAGTACACATTTCATACCTTAGTAGTTTATAAGTATAAACTATCTCTTCCATGGCCTCCTTTTATTCATGTCCCTAGGCACTCATCTTTTGAAAATTACAAGCTCCATTCCTTTAAGTTTATGCTTTTTTTTCCTAATAATTCATTTCCCCCAAATCAATGAATCAGTAGATATGATTAATAGCAATGACATCTTTTTGAAAACTTATCAAATGATGCATATTGGTACTGTCTCTCAACAATTTATTAACTAAATTCTCATGTTATTATATTATATTTTGTGATAGTGTAGCTCAGAATGGTCTACTTTTTGTACTTTTTTAATTGTTAAAATGCTGTACAGAGGGGTTAGAGTTACATGAGCAAAGTAATTAGTACATTTCCTATTGAGTATTGTTGCCTCCTCTTTTGTTTTCCCCTTAGCCCCCCCACACTATCCCCACCTCCTCCCCACCCCCTCCCACCCCTTCCCCCCCTCCCTGCCGAAGTTGTAAAGTTCATTTTCAACATAGTGTTTTTTGTACATCTCATTGTTACAATGGGTCAACCTATATCCTTATTTAAGCATTTTTTCCCTTTTTTCCCTGAATTTGAGAAGTGTATATACAAGATCTTGTAGATTGGTCTACTTTTTTTTTTTTTTTTTTTTTTGTCGGTCATGGGGCTTGAACTCTGGGCCTGGGAGCTGTCCCTGCGCTCTTCAGCTCAAGGCGAGCACTCTACTGCTTGAGCCACAGCACCACTTCTGGTTTTCTAGTGGTTAATTGGAGATAAGAGCCTCATCTCCCTGGGCTGGCTTTGAACCATTATCCTCAGATCTCAGCCTCCTCAGTAGCTAGGATTACAGGTATGAGCCACCAGTGCCCAGCTTATTCATACTTTTTAAAAAAGAAAACAAGAACATAAAGATATATGTTATGAATACAGGGTCTTGAAATCATGATACTGATTCATTTTATAGATTCATGATGAAAGGACACTAAGACAAATTCCTTACTAAAGATATGTTTTAAATTATTTGCAAATTACATGTTATATGAAATATGCTTTTATATATCTTAAAACATAGAATCTGAGTCTTGACATATAAGCTAAGTTTGTTTTGTTTAACATCTCTGTATGTTTCTAATGTCTTATTCATCTGTAGCTTGCTAGGAGTGCTTTCTGATCACTTAAATGCAGAGATTGCTGGTGGTACAATAACATCTAAGCAGGATGCAATGGATTATATCACATGGACTTACTTTTTTCGACGTCTTATCATGAACCCTAGGTAAGTAAGAGTTGTTTTGTTTTGTTTTGTTTTTGAAGGGCAGTTTTTTATCTTGATATTTTCATTGCAAGAATATGTGTTTGAAACTTCAAACTCATATTTTTAAGTCAATACTTTAGACATTTGTAGGTATATAAATTTGTCAGATAAGCAGATAATGTTTCTGATAGGATCACAGTGTATCAGAGATTAATTATATGCATTTGCTACTTACATTAATTGCCTTCAAATATCCTCAGGAGTTGCTGTGTATTTGGGAGACAAGACCTGAAGTCATTAAAAAGTGTGTAAACTAGATGGTAGTGACTGACAGAGGTACAGTTAGTAGGCAGAAAATGGTGAGGTTGGTTGAATTGTTGGAGAAAAAGTAAAGGCATTTTATAAGGGTTAACAAGAACCCTGCAAGATAAAATGAAATTGAGGTGTGCTGAATTATCTTTCACTCTTAGCAGTAGTCAATGCTAAACAGAACTACCTCAAATTCTATGAGAGTGAAAACTTCAAAGAAAAGATGACACTTTATTCAAATCTTGAGTAAAAAACTGAAGTAGAAAAGATAGAATTAAAGCAAAAATATACTGGGGCTGGGAAGTTGGCTCAGTGGTAGAGCACTTGCCTTGCATGCCTGAGGCCCTGGGTTCGATTCCTCAGCACCACATAAGCAAAAAGAAAAAAGCCAGAAGTGGCGCTGTGGCTCAAGTGGTATAGCGCTAGCCTTGAGCTGAAGAGCTGAGGGACAGCGCCCAGGCCCAGAGTTCAGGCCCCACAACGGGACCCAAAAAAAAAAACAAAAATATACTCCATGAGCTAAAATCCTCAGTGTTTAAGAGTCGTATTGAGAGAATACATTTATTCTAACCCAACCTTGTTGTTATTAAGAAAATGGAAGTGGGATACCTAAGCAACTTTCCCTGTATCCCGTAACTATTTTGTGATAAAGTCAGGATTTGGAATCACTGTCCTAATTCTAATTTCAACACTACCCTTTATTAACTGGGTGAGCTGGAGTCACCTCCTCTGTGAACTTTATTTTTTTTATATGCAGGGAAACAGCCTACCTAACTTACTGGCTCTTATCGGTAGTCAAATAAATAAATTAAAACCCTTCTAGTTCTATATTAATTATAAAGAGCACTATCCCATATTCCTTCCCAGTTACTTTGCTGCACTCTCCCATCCAGTTAGAGACTAAGCACCTCACTATTTCAGTCAGCTTATCTGATTCACACACAGGAAGAGGCAAGTTAGTATCTCCTTAAAAGAAACAAGAAGCCAGGCACTGGTAGCTTATACCTGTAATCCTAGCTACTCAGGAGGCTGAGATCTGAGGAACACGGTTCAAAGCCAGCCCAGACAGGAAAGTCCGCGAAACTCTTATTTCCAATAAACCACTCAGAAAACTGGAAGTGGTGCTGTGGCTCAAGTGGTAGAGCACTCACCTTGAGCTGAAGAGCTGAGGGATACAGAGCTCAAGTCACATGACCATCAAAGAAAGAAAGAAAAAAGGAAGGAAGTAAAGAAAGAAAGAAAGAAAGAAAGAAAAAGGAAGCAAAGAAGGAACTAAAAAACAAAAACAAACTTTTTTAATAACTCTGGAGTTGGAACTCAGGGACTCACACTTTCTAGGCAGTCTCTACCACTTCAGCTACACTTCCAGTCCTTTTTGTATAGTTATGGTTGTTCTTCATGCCTGAGCCTCTGGACTGTGCTCCTCCAATTTGTACCTCCTCATCTTGCTAGGATGATAGACATACACCACTATGACTAGCCATTAGTCAAAATGCTTGAGCTGTTCTTGAACTGCAATCTCTTGATCTCCACCTTGTAAGTTGCTAGGACTACAGGCCTGAGCCACCACACATAACTAAAAAATGTTTTAGTTTTGTTTTTTTTTAATCTTTTGACTTCATGTTGAAAGAATTTGAGACGAAAAAGAAAACTGTAAAAATAGTACAAAGAAATGCAACCTTCCTCCCCCAAACTTCCCCAAATCCATTCACATTGCATCATTATCAGTATAGTATGGTTATCAAGCCATCTTAACTGTCAGAAAATTGGCATTTATTCAATGTTATTGATTAACCTAGAGGCTTCATTCATCTTTGTAGTCCATTGTGGTAGCATCCTGCATTGCATTTAGTATTTCATTCATTCCAGTCTGTAACATTTCCTCAGTCTTTCTTTGACTCTTAGAAGATACTGGCCACTTACCTTACACAATATCTTTTAATTTGGTTTTGCAATAATACTGCAGAAGAAAGAGTATGTGCTTGTCAATGCATACTATATATAACATGCTCTTCTCTGGTGTTCCCATTATATAATTAAAGTGTTGCCCTAACTGAGAGACACTGAAACATTGTTTATTACAGCCTTCCACATGAATTCATTTCAAACTTTCTACATCTAAAACTAAATTAATCATAAAGCTATCAAAATCTCCCTCTGGTCTAATCTTCATACCTCTACATTTATTTACGTCACACTCCAAATTTGCTTTTTAATTTTCTCTCTTTCTATACCATACATGTGCAACTGATTAACCTGGCTTCTCCAGTCTAGACTAATTTATAAACTGTCAAGTGTATTGATCAGACATTCAATGATTTATATAGAAAATAGAAACTAGATATGGTTTAGTTTTCTTTAAGCTCACATAAGTAGGAAACTGCCAAGTGTTTGCATTTTAATGTCTTATCCTTGAGAGTAAGATGAGCCAAGAGCACAGTTGGAAAACCAAGCAGAGCAGGGTTCCCACAGAGAGCTGGAGTAAGTCTCACTCCCTGTTGCTCTGGTTCCAAACTGTCTTCTATTTAGTAATACTATGGTGACAAAATCCACGTGCAAGTGTAATTAACGTAGTAATTAGGAGCAGAATAAAAAGCCCAGGAGAGAGACTTAACACAGTGAACTGAGAACAAAATTTTAGTGGGAAATTATGCTGAACCATTCATCCAGGGAACTTCTTAGGTGTTGGTAACTTGAGTGTGTCTAGCTCATCATGATTGAAACAAGTATTTCTTAGTTCACATTACCTCAGCTATCTTATCTAATGGCCATACTTGTCTTAGTGGAAATTTGAGGACTGGAAATCAGAAAGGATCCATCATCTTAAGGATTTGGCTTAGAGCACTTAATGCGTGTGCTAGCTTCTTTCCTTGCCCTGTGGACCCATAGTAGGATTATAGATCCCCACTACCATTACAAGGTCAGATAAATGGAAAAAGACATTAACCCATATCACCTCTAGGTAAGAAGTTCTCAGACTTTTGCTGACACTCTTCTTTCTACCTTAAATATCCTTCCTAACCCTTATAGCCAACCATGGGCTTTCTTTTGTTCTCTCATTGTGGTGACTGGCATTTGGTTATATTTTTATTCTTGTCTGTGTTCAATTTATCTTTCCCATTTATTTTCCAGACTGGAAAAAGGTTGAAGTAGTCTAAAATCATTTTTCTCAGATGGAGGGTTTGTATTATGTTAGTTATTCCTTAATATTTCTTATTGTCCAGTATTATCAATGAAGATTTTACTTTTCTAGGGTGGGAGGGGTACACATGCAAAGTTGTCTGCAAGCATAGGTAGCAAACAGATAGGATTAGTTAACCATAGAAAAGGAATCTACTTTCAAAATACAATCCAGGTTGGTTCCAGTTGCTCAAGCCAGTAATCCTAGGTACTCAGGAGAGAATCTGAGAATCAGTTTAAAAGCTGCCCAGCTAAAAAGCTGCAAGTGGAGGACTGGCTAAAATGGTAGAGTACCAGGTGTGAGTGAAGAAGCTGAGCAAGAGCACAGGCACAGAGTGAAGCCCAGTACCAGCAAATAACAATAATAATAATATAATCATACATAGGTAAATGAAGATGACCTGATTCTCCAACTCCCTTCTTTTAATCATACTATTGCTGTACTATCCCTATCCTCATTGCACCAACATCAGAAGTAAAACTTACATTGACAAAAACTGCAATCATTGTTCCAGGGTTCCTTACTATATGTCTAAATTGTTGAGCACACTCCATGAGAATTATACATATATATGTACAAATGCATATATATGTAACAATATATAATTATGTACATCTGTACACATATGCATGCAAATGCATATATATATACATGTATGCAAAGGTATATAATTATATATACCTGTATACACATGTGTTGACTTCTATAGATTTGTTTTTATGTCTGTCAACACATATGCTGGTGCCTTTATAAAACACAATATATTCCAAATTGAGTTCTGGATTCAATTTGGATTTTCAGTTTTATTCTCTTTCCCCTGAGGAAGATTTTAAATACATTTCGGGCAAAAATGTTCCCTGCAACCACTTTCATTATTTCTGTCATTATTACTGCTGCATAATCTGAACATAAAGAAACATGGTGCTGTAACAAATGACTTCCCAGTACTGACAGTTATAGCAGCAACATTTCAATACTGATGAAAAATTTCTCAGTAAGATAGCCAACCAGGTTTACATCAACCAAACCGGAAAAGGCTGCCACTATTCACATTAAATCCAAACTGTCTGGTGGAACTTTAGCTATGTTTTATATTATTATAAAATCTCCTTCCCACACTGATGAAATCTTTGTCAGTATTATTCTTGAAAAAATATGTTTCATATATAATATTCTTGTTTGTCCTTCAATTGGATCTTTCAAATACAATTCTTGCAAATTTCTTTTAGTTTTTGATGTTTAAATTTTATAAACTTTGTAAATTTTTATGATAGGTAGAGGTTTGTTATGACTTTTTCCCAGTGGACAGCTAATAGAAGTTAGCTTGTCTAGCCCATGTGCTAGATGCTGTCAGTATCAAACTGCCTTTGACTTTCACATCTCTCAGGGGACTAGTAATTGTTGTGTTCAAACAGCCTGTAATTGTGGTCCCGCTGGCTTTCTCAGTACGCTTCTGGCTATTAGAATCATTAAACAACTCAGCACCTGTTAACAGCATTGTAAATATTCAACCCTGCTTGTGTGCAGGTTGAGTCCAATATAGAGAAATCTTACAGAGCTCAGTCTCATAAATTAGAGCTTCTGACAAGTCAATTATTGTGAAACTGGGTTTCTCTGTGAAATAAATGAAATAGCTTGCTGACAAAAGGGTAGGCTGTCTGTTTATAGCAAAGGGAAGATAATGACTTGATGATTCAATGCATTGAGCGTGAAACTACATTGTGTCCTTTATCTGTAATTAAACAGTTGTGGGATATTGTTTAAATAACCAGCAAATTATAAATTTTGAACTGTAGAGAATGCAACATGAAAACAAAGCTTTTTAGTTGGCTGTTGCATGCTTTTTCAAGTTAGGAAAGTGATCATTGAAATGAAAGATATGTACTATTTTAAGTTATATGCTTAATCTTGATCAGGCAAGAAGCTGGTGGTTCTACTAAATAAACTCTATTCTTTGTTCACCCCAAAGTATCAGAATATACAACATACTAATTTTCATGTGCCCTAAAAATAATTCCATTTATATTTTACTCTATTATTTAACAATGTATTCTAAGTTATGTATTTAATAAATAATGTAACAGTAGCTTTTTTTTTCTCTTTTGGTGGTGTAGGGGTTTGAACTCATGGGCTTGTACTTGCTGAACAAGTGTTCTACCACTTGAGCTGCACCCCAGTCCTTTTTCTTTCTCTTATTTTTCAGATAGGGTTCTCTGCTTTTTGTCAGGAGACACAGATAACTATCTTCCCAATCTCCACCTCTTGAGTTGCTGAGATACAGATGTGGGCCACTGAAGCCTGCCAGATCTAACAATGTATTTTTTCTAAGGATTTAAAAATGTTTTTAAATGACTTTAGCCTTTAGTTTCAATATTAAGCAAGGAAAGTTTTTTAGTAAATATTTGTGAAGTTAAGTTAGTTGGATTGAATTTTGTGTTTCTTCTGGTTTGCAAGTTGATAGGAATGTCCACTAAGCACACTTAGAAAGAAAATTAAAGGAACAAATAACAATGACAATTTTTTTTACTTTTTCTGCTCAAAGAGAGCATGTGTTTAGCAAGTTAGATTATGAGTAATATTTTATTGAATCTATCAGATAATTTGTTTCCATCACAGAGATGTGATTTTCACCTATATTTTTTCTCCTAAATGTTCAAATTATTTATCATGTTAAAAGCCACAAATTAATCTTTACAAAAAGTACCAGCAGGCTGGGCACCGGTAGCTCCCGCCTGTAATCCTACCTACTAAGGAGGCTGAGATCTGAGGATCGCAGTTCAAAGCCAGCCCAGGTAGGAAACTAATAAACCACTAGAAAACCGGAAGTGGTGCTGTGGCTCGAGCCGTACAGCACTTGCCTTGAGCTGAAGACCACAAGGACAGCACCCAAGCCCAGAGTTCAAGCCCCATGACGGACAAAAAAAAAAAAAAGGTACCAGCAGACTTAAATAAACAAGCTTTAGAAAGGATAGTAGTCCATATAATGAATAAATCTATAAAATGAATATTGAAAATAATTTTTGGCAGGAAGCTTTTAGCATTAATGGCTTTACATATATTTGTAATTATACCAAATTTATTCATTAAAACATAAATTTTCAAGGTTGGCATTATTGTTTTATTTACAGTTTATATAAATCAGTACTAGTGAGAGATATTTTAATAGTCTAATAAATTTTAGACAAAAGTGAAATCTTATTTTTATACTAATATTATTTTTGTACTATTTTAATTGCATGAAGAGCACTTTGATCCTTATGTTACAAATGGTACTAATTATCAGGGCACATTTTTACTTGTGTCATCTATTTAGAAACAACATTGTCAATTGTTCATTAGTTGGAAAATGTGTATGTTAGAAGCCAAAAGAATGTGAAATACAAAGTTAAACACATGACAGAAAATGTGACTGATGAATTTTAGCTCTTAGGAAAAAAATGAAAAGAATATTTGAATAGCTTTGGAATCTCTTTATGATGTTTTAAAGGTCTAGAACTTTTATTTTTACCTTTCAGTTCGGATATATTACTTTAAATATTCCACATTAATCATTTTCCAAACTAAAGTAACTATTTTGTAACTTTTTTCACCCAATCCTCAGGCTTGAACTCAGGGCTTGAACTGTCCCTAAGCTTTTTTTGCTCAAGGCTAGTGCTCTGCCACTTGAGTTGTAGCTCTACTTCTGGCTTTTTGCTTTTTAATTGGAATAAGAGTTTTAGGGACTTTCCTGCCTGGGCTGGTTCAAATCATAATCTCGGCCTCCTGAATAACTAGAACTACAGAAGTGAGCCCCTGGCACTTGCCTCTTTTGTAACTTATTTGTGCTGTTCTTTCATTTCCATATGTGCTTAGTGGAGACATAAATTTGAGCCTTCTATTTAGATAAATGACACTAGGTTCCATATTTATTGATTGATTGATTGATTGATAAGTACCACTTTCAGTCTCACAAGAGCTTTGTTTTGGTAAAAGCAGTACTTTTACCATAGACTGAAAATAACTATTCTTTTCTTATAAAGGATTATTTCACCAAATAAATACTAGTGGTTTATTACTCAAGGGAGATATGAGTGTACTTAGCATCTCTTTTTAATGAAAACATGATTTGAGTCCTGCTTCATGTATTTTTAAATAATTTTAAACCTACATTCTAACCAATTTTTCCCTTTGAAGAAAGAAAATAATAATTCTTCCAAATAGTCATCTTGACAGTGTTTCTCCATTGCTCTCAGGTTGTGATTTTTTTGTAGGCCATTTCCATTTGAGACTATTAGCACCCTCGCTACCCTTTCCCATGACTATCCACTTTTTATATGTGTTCAGATGTAAAACCACCACAGTAGGGTCATAGTGATAGGAGCCGGTGGTAAGATGCTAAGACTACTTTCTACTAACACTTGTTCCTTGGTTTGAAGATGGGCAGGGACAGTAGGACACATAAATCTGTGTGAAGACTCTGGAACTGCCATAGTTACAGGTGTAGATCTCTACTCTGGGGATCTCTTCCTAGGCACAAGTTGTTGGTGATCATTGTAGGACTTCACCAAAGACCTTTCAAAGCCACAGGAAAGAACATTTAAGTGAATTGCCTGTCTTTAGAATTTTTATTTGGAAAATACACAAAATTAGATGTATTTTCATACATTGAAACTTAAAATAGTTTAGTTTTAGCTTTTAGATGTCTGTTCTAAACATGTAGTGAGACATTTGTTCTGTAAGGACTAATTTTCTCAAAAGAACTCATCTACTACTCAAAGTAAATTCATGAAGGATAAGTCTTATAATACAAATCCTTTTATTTATTCTGTGTATAAATGGGTAGGTAAAGAGATTCACACATACTTGACATTTTACACTTTCTAAATTCAAGTATAATAAATACTCTGCTAAAGATGGTATATTGCACATAATGTGCTCAGAATTTTATCTGCATAACTGACGTATTTTAATGTATTGTCATTTTCATCAGTGTCAGAAAACCTTATAGGAGTTTTGATAACAGGAAGAGTGATTGCAGGGTTTTTTATTTACTGCAATTATAAGTTAGTGTTTTTAAATTTTTGAAAAGAACTGTGAAACTGAGAGGATAGCTTTAGCAAGAAAGATCCTGCAACAAGTAATAAAACCTTGCTTGTTTTCTAGTTACTACAATTTGGGTGATGTGAGCCATGATTCTGTGAATAAGTTTCTGTCTCACCTTATTGAGAAGTCCTTGGTTGAATTGGAGCTTTCCTACTGTATTGAAATTGCAGAGGTATGACACATTCTAATTTCTCATATTTTCAATAATAGGATTTTATCCTCTAGTGATATCTGGTTTTATAATGAAATTATTATAGCACCAACAATCTATATGAATTATTAATTTTTGAAGAATATGTACTTTTCAATATACATTTTTATTTATGTCATTTTGTCTTTCTTTCAAAATAGGATAATCGGAACATTGAGCCTATGACATTTGGCCGAATTGCGTCCTATTACTATTTGAAGCACCAGACAGTTAAAATGTTCAAGGACCGTTTGAAACCTGAAAGCAGTACTGAAGAATTGCTTTCAATTCTAAGTGTGAGTTTTATGTTATAATTGTGCTGTTGCTGAGTATATATTTCATAACTTTGAATCTTAATCATTACCACCCACTTCTTGGAATTGAACAGCAACTCTTTAAGGAGTATTTTCGTCTGTCAACCATTTTACTACTAAGGTTTATATTTAGAATAAATTCCCCATGAAAATGACTACATTTATTTATCATTCATATTTGGATCCTTCTGAAAGTAGAATGGTGAACTATTACTATTTAGGCCAGGATAAAAGGTATAAGCTGTATTGCAAAGCCAGCCAGATGGTTCCCTTGTCCTGAGAATACCATTGTCTGAATTATGATTGAAAGCTTTTCTTATTGCCTTTTTTAGATGGCTCTTGTTGAATACTTAGCTATGATGTCGCTGATGTTTCTTACCTGTTTTTCTACTAATATTCAAGCTATTATCAGGAGTATCTTTCTATGTACTCTATACTCTGATTTTGTTTTACTTTGTGGAGTTTAATAATTTACCATAAAACTTCATTGAAACAATGTGTATACACACGCATAAACACATACATTTGTATAAGTATGAATTATATTTCAAATGGTTATTCTGACTAATATTTTTATTGGTTTTCTATACAAAAGGATTAAAAGATCTGAGGTGTAACTATCAAAAATATTTTTCTAATCAAACAGATAACTCGGGCCTGTAATTCTAGCATCTCAAGAGGCTGAGCTCTGATGACTATTGTTTGAAGCCAACCTGGCCAGAAAAGTCCATAAGTATCTTATTCCCAATTAACCAGCAAAAAACCAAAAGTGGAGGTTACCTCAAGTGATAGAGTGTAAGTCTTGAGTGAGAAAGCCAAGTCTCAGTGTGAGGCCCCGAGTTCAAATCACAGCATTGGTGTGAGCATACACACACACACCATACACATACACACACTCACCAAAAAAAAGAATGAAAATTTATCACTTTTGAGGGAAAAGCATTGAAACATGATATTTTTTAGATTCCTACAGACTAAATTCATTAAAACAGGATTCTCTGGGTAAATGATTATTAACAGAAGAAGCAGTAAAATAATCATTAATAAATGTGAGCATGCAAGTTAAATTAGTTTCTGTCAGATTCAAAACTTTTTTGGGGGGGAAAGGGGGAGGTCTGCTCGTGGGGCCTGAACTCTGGGCCTGGGCACTGTCCCTCAGCTCTTCAGCTCAAGGCTAGCGCTCTACCACTTGAGCCACAGCACCACTTCTGGCTTTTTCTTTTTGCTTACATGGTGCTGAGGAATCAAACCCAGGGCCTCATGCATGTAAAGCAAGCGCTCTACCACTGAGCCACCTTCCCAGCCCCAGATTCAAAACTTTTATCTCAACCAAAATCTGGGTAATGGTAGCACATGACTGTAATCCCAGATACAGGGAATGCATGTTAGCTGAGCACAGTGGAGCACTCCCACTATCCCCAGTGACACAGGAAAGTAGGAAGTCCCAGACCAGTCCAGGTATAAAACAAGATCCTGCCTTAAAAATAACCAATTCAGGGCTAAGAAGGTGGCTCAGTGGTAGAGTGCTTGCCTCGCATGCATGAGGCCCTGGGTTCAATTCCTCAGCACCACATAAGCAAAAAAGCCTGGAAGTGGTAATGTGGCTCAAGTGGTAAAGCACTAGCCTTGAGCTGAAGAGCTGAAGGACAGCGCCCAGGCTCAGAGTTCAGGCCCCATAGCCGACAAAAAAATAATAATAATAATAACAACCAATGCAAAGGGGAGGGAGGCTGGAGCCAAATCTGATGTGGTAGAGCAAGCCTGAGGCCCTGAATTCAATTCCCAGTACTGTTAATCAATTTTTGTGAGTAGTTTTTCTCACTGAAAAGTACTTTTAAATGTTTTCCTACCAAGACCAAAAGTAGGTGACTCACAGACCCTCAGTATTATCCCTACTCTCACCCCCAGATATGCATGTTGATTTCCTTGTGGTTTTCAAACTACAAGAAGCAGCAGTGAGACAGGACCTGCAGGGAGCAGGATGATAATAGGTAGAGATGGTAAAAGTGCAGCAGTGGCTGTCACTTAGTTTCTCAAATACCTGTTTGCATTTTCATGTTACGATTTTTAATAATTCAGTATTATAATTTATTCACCCTCAGTCTTTCTACAAAACACTCATGGGTGGTTCTTGTTTATTAAATTTATCTATTTTCAGTATGAAAATTTAGTGTTTCTTAAGTTATTCCATTCTATATTCTATTCTATATTCTATTCTTTTGAGAGTTATTTTGAACTTATAATATTTTATTTAACTTGTCAGTGATAAAGCTTTCTCTTTTTTACTCACATGTGTCTCTTTTTTGTTTTCTTGGTATTAATTATAATATGGAAATTACACTTATTAAGACTTTCTTTTAAATCCTTAAAATGAGTAATAATATGATTGTTGTTGGCACCAAGAAAATAATCTAGAAGGCAATCATGGAATGAAAAAAGAATATTAAAACTTTGATTTACCTGAACACTTAAAAATATATATACATACTATTTCCCTTCAATTAATTTCAAAGCATAGTTGATAGATGTAGTATAGATCAAAAATATATCCAGAAAGGGCTGAAATACAATTAATAAAAATTAAAAATTAAATTTATTAAAAATTGCAAAAAGCCAGAAGGAGCTGTGTCTACAAGCTAGCTACTCAGGAGGCTAAGATCTAGGGAGCAAGGTTCAAAGCCAACTTGGACAGAAATGTTCCTGAGACTCTTATCTCCAATTAACTAACAAAAAGACAAAAATGGATGTGTGGCTCAAGCTGTAGAACACTCACTTTGAGCAAAAAATCTAAGGAACATCTCTCAGGCCCCAAGTTCAAGCCCCAGTATTCACACACACACACACACACACACACACACACACACACACACACACACACACATACACACACAGAAGATACAATTGTGACTGAAGAGATCACAAATGCCTATTTTTTTTATCCTTAAGAATTTTATGGTCTTCTTTTTTCTCTTGTCAATCTGTTTTATTTTCACATAATAGTGCCTACTGATTATCACTCTTTTTAAAATAATTTTTATTGAGATTAAGTGATTACATAAATTGCACAAATTTCACAGTATTGTATATACTAATACTTGGTTAAAGTCACCAACACATTTTAACCTTCATATCACTCTATTATAAATAAAAAATGTAATCAACAGTAAAAAAAAAAAAAAATACACTGCCAATGATTTTTTTATCCTTGTTACAGTTCTTTGAGACCTCTGTTTCCCACTTTTAGAAATCAAAGTGTCTCTACTTACACTTTTTTATATCATCATCTTTAAATGACAGTAAAGGTAGGTATAAGGCCAAAGGTTTTATTGAAACTCTTTTCTTTCACTAATCTTCTACAGTAGTAACCCATTTGCTTAAATTTTCTTTCCAATACAGCCATTAAAAAAATAAGTAGTTTTTGTGGAGCAACTACTGTATGCCAGCCACTTAGCCTAATTTATAAGCACCAAGCAACTTTTCATGGCAAGTGTTAATATATAATGACATTGAATTTTATGGAAATTAAATTACTTTATGGATTATGGAAAGTAGCTTTCCCCTATAACTCCCTATCATATCTTGGCACGTTGTATCTTTATCCAATGACTCAATTCTAGCTATAAAAGTTTTTCTAAGTATTGAAATATAAAAGTATATATTTTTAGAAATTAAAGCCGGGCACCAGTGGCTCACACCTGTAATCATAGCTACACAGGAGGCTGAGATCTGAGGATCACGGTTCAAAGCCAGTCCAGGCAGGAAAGTCTGTGAAACTCTTATCTCCAATAAACCACCAGAAAACCAAAAGTGGCACTGTAGCTCAGGTGGTAGAGCATTAGTCTTGAGCTGAAGAGCTGAGGGACAGTGCTCAGGCCCAGCGTTCAAGCCCCATGACCGACAAAAAAAAAAAAGAAATTAAAAACATACACTACTGTTAAAATTTGTTACCTTATAATTTAGAATACAAGTACTAAGTATATATATATATGTATATATATGCACACATATATATTACTTGTAAAATAATTATTTCAGCATCCCGAATTGAAGATGTGCATTTTTAAGTTTTAAACCATCTGATGCTATTTCAGAAAGGTTAGGTATTTTAGAAGAGCCCTTGCCAAGTTTTTTTTAACACTATGAATTAATAAGCTTCATAATTAAGGCAGCTGCTTCACACCTCTATTGTTAACCAATGACATTACATCTGTCTTGCTTCACTGATGCCCTCCTCCTACTTATTGAAGCATTTAGCAGTTTTGGCAACAGGGATTACATGGCTTGGAGTTAGTGGTCTAATTAGACATAAGTGAAAATCCTAAGGGAAAAGGACATTTAAAAAGTAATTTGAAGAATCTCCTAATGAGGTTGGCACTGAAAGCCCAAGTCTACAGAAGAAGTGCCTGTCGTCATGGCAAACCAGGAGCATGATTTGATATATTCAGTGGACTTTTCGAAGGTAGCCTATTTTAAAACAGTAACAGAAATGAGAAGCTTTTAAAGCTTGGGAAAATGCATTTGGGAACTTGGCTATTCTAAAATAGCAATCATATTCTTATATTAATAACTGAAGGAGAGCAAACTATGCCCCTCAAATATATTTATGCCCCTAGGTTTTCAGCTATTTTTATAAAATATACTTGATTTTTTTATGTTTCTTATACAGAAACACATGATGTAGTTTTATGTCAAGTATCCAATAAGATTATAGTTATATTAAATATTGGATTGTGTACATGTATATCAAATATCCAATTTGAAAAATTATGAAAATCTTATTTCCCAAAAAAGACAGATATTAACCAAAAGAAAATTTTGTGTGTTGATGTAAATTAAAGCCATTCCACATGTAGAAAAGTACCAGAGCAATATGATTTTTATTTATCAATAGATTGCCAGACTGGCAGTACTGCTTTGTTTAAAAACAGTGACATAAAGATGTTCTGCAGATTACATTCTTTTTTCCTTTGCATTTTCATAAAACATTCTCAATAATAGAGAATTCGTAATGCTTGAATTTTGTCACTTTGGAGCATGGCTACAAACCTTTTTGTAGCAAACTACAAAAAAAAACCATTCTCAAGTTTACAAGGTTAGAAAAGCAAGTAAGAATTTAAATGTAAAGCTAAATAAAAAGAACTAGGCAGACAAAATTAGTGGTGAGGCATCCAGACTGTAAAATTAAAGAATTTGTTAAAAGGAAGACAAAAGAAAGGAAGGGTTAACTAAGTAACAGTGAGCACACCAACCTCATGCCCTTCTATTTCCAGATAACCTGTGACAATCACAGGATCCCATCTGCTGCTCTGTCTCTGAGCGGGAAGCCTGATGGGATATCTTCCAGGGTCTGTGAGAAGAGCTTCCCTAACCCTCAGGCTGGGGAGCTTCCTGGCATCTTTTGGAGAGGCACAGATGGCAAATGTCTTGGAAAAAAAAAAAGTATCTTTCTACTCTCTTGGTCCTTTTCCCTTGAGACCTTCTTTATCCTCCCGTATTTCTTAGCTACTCCAGAACTCTTAGTTTATAAACTCACTTCAACAAAGAGAAAAGTGAAATCTTTCCTTAGTTAAAGGTCTGAAGATCATCTAAGTCTGATTGTCCATTAGAAGACTAAAGTTTTTTAAGCTCTCATATTTAGTGTGTATAAAATGTATTTGTGATGCTACCTGGAACTTGTCCTGTTTTGAAATTCTGTTCCTTTTGTTTCCTGATTACTTCCATTTTCATGTCCTACAGAATAACTGTCAATTATTAGGATTCTAAAAGTTGGCGAATAGATGGGGTTTTAATGAAGAACTGGCTTTAGCTATTAAATTATGAATAATCTTAATATTTCTTCCATTATAATATGTTAAACAACTCTCTCATTTTAAAAAGATCAAACTATATGCATGATGTGTCATAATAAAACTCCTTACTCTGTACAATTTATTATGTTATAGATACATACATACATTCATAGATACATAGATAAGACTCACCCCTCCCCAAGATGACACAGTAGATAAAAATAACTTTAAAATTTTAGTTACAATAGGAAAAGGACAGATGTAGAATTCGAAATTACCTGTTTAAAAAAAAAGAGTTTGTCATTATTTATTAAGCCTCACTAGTTATTGCAAATAAGGGAAACCATAGGACCTATGTTTCTTTGGGCCTGGCTTACTTCACTTAATATAATTTTTTCCAAGTCTTTCCATTTCCTAACAAATGGGGCAATGTCATTCTTTCTGATGGAGGCATAGAATTCCATTGTATATATATATATATACCACATTTTCTTGACTTACTCAGCTATTTAGGGGAATCTGGGTTGTTCCATATCTTAGCTATGGTAAATAATGCTGCAGTAAACATAGTTGTGCCGGTAGCTTTAGTATGGTCTTGTTTGTGATCATTTGGGTAAATGCTCAAAAGTCGGATTGCTGGGTCGTAGGGGAGGCTCTATATGGAGTCTTTTGCTTTCCAAACTGGTTAAACAAGTTTATACTCCTACCAACAATGCAGTAGGGTTCCCTTCTGGCCACATCCTCTCCAGCATCTGTTGTTATGAGAGTTCTTGATTATAGCCATTCTAACTTGGGTGAGGTGGTATCTCAATGTTGTTTTGATTTGCATTTCTTTAAGGCTAGAGAGGTTGAGCATTTCTTCATGTGTCTATTGGCCATTCTTATTTCCTCTTCAGAGGAGTTTCTCTGTAAGTCTTTAGCCCAAGCCCACTTGTTTATCGGGCAATTTCTATGAGGATTTGTTGTTGGGGGATTTAATTTTTTGAGTTCCAAGTATATTTTAGGTATAAGACCCTTATCTGTGGCTAGTGAAGATCTTCTCCCAATCTGTGGGCTTTCTATTGATCTTGCTAGCTATGTCCTTTGGAATGCAGAAGCTCTACAATTTCATGCAATCCCATTTGTCCAACCTTTCTTTGATTTGTGTGTTTCTGAGAAAATTTTGGCCATTGCTTAGGAGACCTAGGGTTTCTCCTATTCCTTCCTGTATTGTTTTCAGGGTATCTGCTTTGACTTCAAGGTCTTTGATCCATTTGGAGTTGAAGGCCAAAAGCTATGTACATATGACCAGATAAGATGATGTTAAGCGAAATGAACCCCAAGATAGGGACACAAGTGTTTTTTTTTTCTTGCTTGCTATTGTTCCTAACGTATTTATAGTGTACCATGTGATTTTTTTTTTGTTTGTTTCTTTGTATGTTCCTCCCCCACGGTATAACCTGTTTTCACTGTATTTGAGGCTGGTGCCAGTGTATATACACTTCTCTAGCTTGGGGAGGGCAAAGGAAAAAGCAAAATGCTTAAATAGGGATACAGGTTGGCCCATTGTAACAATGAGATGTACAAGACACTATGTTGAAAAACAAACTTTACAATTTAGGTGGGGAGGTGGAGAGAGAGGAATGTAGTTGTGGAGGTAGGAGTGAAGGGAGGGTAGGGGAAAAACAAAGGAGGAGGTAACAATGCTTGATAGGAAATGTACTCATGACCTTGTTCATGTAACTGTATTTTTACAATAAAAAACATATTTTTAAAAAATAAATGAACACAATGATTGCATGGGTAAAAAAAAAAAAGACTCACTAAACATTCTGCCCAGTACAACTATTTAGTGTACTTGAGGAATAACAAAGAAATAGAACACAAATTCATGTCCTTTTTTGTTAATATTTTTTTATTGTGAAAATACTGTACAGAGGGGTTACAATTACATGGGCAAGATAATGAGTACATTTCTTATCAAGCAAATTTATGTCTTTAAGGAGATTTATTCTAGGACCCAAAACCCATATGAACACAAAAGTGTTTGTATTTGTCCCTATACACCGTTGCTTAACATTACTTTACCTGTGTGCAAGAAGTCCAGTCCTACTCACAGCACACAAGGCAAGAATGGCTGGCACTGTCGTCTCTGCATATCAGAATTACCAGACTGGCAGGACTGGATCACAAGCACTAGTCACATAAGACACTTGCAAAGAAAGACTCTACATATTTAGACAATTTTAAATTAGAAATATCTTGAATAGTTCCATTATGAATGAAGTAAAAAAAATTGGTTGTCTTTCCAGAAAACTCTGTGGAAGATTTTTTTGTATTTTTCTAAACATTTTTATTAAGAGGTAATTCATACCATATACTTTACTTTTCCAATATAATGTCATTTAGTATTCATAGACTATAGCCATCACTATCACCACAACCAATTTTAGAACATTAACTCCTGGAAAATACATTATTTATAAATATATTTTCTCATTCTCTATGTTGAACCTTCACTCTATTTGCTGTGCAGTAGCTTTATAGTTTAATGTAATTCTGCTTGTGCATTTTTGCTTTTATTGGCTTTTCTGAGATCATATTTTTAGAAAGCCATTGCTCAGACCGCATCATAGAAGCTTTTCCCCTTTATCTTTTGTTTAGTTGTTTCACAGTTGAGTTCTTTTTCTATTATATTTTTATTTTCTTTAAGTAGTTTTATAAATGGATTATCATTCAACAGGTTAGTTTATCAGTACAATGCATCTTGATCAATATCATGTCTTTTATTATTCTCCCTCATCCCTCTCAACCCCACCCCTTCCTCAACTCAATTCCACTTGAATTTTCAAGACAGTCTAATTTCATTCTTCTGCATGTGAATATCTAGTTTTCCTAGCACCATGTATTAAAGAGACTATCCTTTTCCAATTGTGTGATTTTTGATACCTGTGTAGAAAAACCACTTCACTCTAAAGGCATAAATTTCTGGGCTCTAATCTATTTCATTGGTCTGTTCATCTGTTTTTGACAGCACTATGCTGTTTTGGTTACTATAGCTTTGTAACATATTTTAGAATATACATATTTTAACATGTAACATATTCTAAGAACAAATCCTCCAGCTTTGTTGTTTTTCACTCAGGATATCCTTATTATTTGAGTGTTTATTTGTGGTCATATACATTTTAGTATTGCTTTTCTATTTCTGTAAGAATGTTATTTCTATTTTTATAGGACTTCATTGAATCTGTATATTGCTTTGGGAAATATGGACATTTGAAATATACTCTTCTAATCCATGAACAAAGGTTATCTTTCCATTTATTTGCATCTTCTTAAAAATCTTTTGTCAGTGTTTTTATTGTTTTCAGTGTAAAGATCTTTTACCACTTTGATTTTTTTCTTTTTTTGGAGTACTTTGCTGTTATGTGGAAATTTTGCCAATGTTTGGGAATTTTTTTCTTAAAACTTTAAAGCATTTATTACACCTTATGGTTCTATAGTAGCATTGTTAGAGCTAATATCTTGTCCTCTGCAAACACAGACAATTTAACTTCTTCCTTTCAATATTAGATATCCTTTTGTTTGTCTTCTTCTTTCCTAATTGTTCTGGTTAAGTTTTCTGGCCTTTATTGAATAAAACTATTTGGAAATGTGAGTATGTATGCATTCATAATGAAGAAATAAAAAATTGTTTTATAATGAAAATACAAAGAATATAATCTTGCTAATAATATCTCCAAATTTGAACATTTTCAGTCTAATTTTGGTAGGCAGAAAGCATTATTACATTTTTAATAAGTGAAACATAAGCAGAAACTTAATATTTACTAAAGCATTTTAAAATCTAATTTTCATGTACTAGAAATTAGTTCCTTCTGTAAGTATTCCTAACTTAATCCTAACAAAATTTAAGTACACTAAAGTCATTATTGGGATTTCTTCCTTCCAGCAGGTGGAGCAGTTCAGAAATCAATGTTGACTCCTTCCTCTATTAATACTAAGTTAGAACTGCTTGAAAAGTTCATGCTGAGGCCTGGGAAGTTGGCTCAGTGGTAGAGTGCTTGCCTCACTTGCATGAGGTCTGGGTTTGATTCCTCAGAACCACATAAGCAGAAAAAAGCCGGAAGTGGTGCTGTGGCTCAAGTGGTAGGATGCTAGCTTTGAGCTAAAGAGCTGAGGGACAGTGCCCAGGCCCAGAATTCAGCCCCCAGTTCCGACAAAAAAAAAAAAAAAAGTTCATGCTGATTCATATATAGATATATATCTACATGTCTCAACAAAATCAAAATGTTGTTTCCATTTAAAATCTACCATCCTGTCTTTTATCCTCTAGCCAAGTAAGTAAATAGGTTTGATCATTTTCAATACTTAATCCACTAGATATACTTCAGTATCATTTCTGTTTAATAGGATAAAAGAATAAACAAACACTACAAAGTCCTTTCAATCCCCCTGTTAGTATAAGCAGAGTTCTACAAATTATATAATTTTGGAAATATGGAATTTTCTAGTGAACAACTAATCACAGAATTACCTCATAATGCTTAGGGACATGCCACTTTTTAGGTTAAGAAGTAACATGCCAGGCTTTTTCTAGCCACCTAGAAGATTGCACAGAATTCCTAAAAACAGGGCTGGGAAGGTGGCTTAGTGGTAGAGCGTTTGTCTTGCATGCCTGAGGCCCTGAGTTCGATTCCTCAGCACCACATAAACAAAAAGAAAAAAGCCAGAAATGGCACTGTGGCTCAAGTGGTAGAGCGCTAGCCTTGAGCTGAAGAGCTGAGGGACAGTGCCCAGGCCCAGAGTTCAGTCCCCATGACCGGACCCAAAAAAAAAAAAAAGAATTCCTAAAAATAAATTAATGAATGAATTGGAATTGCACATTTTAGGTTAATTTTTTATACATTCCTTTTTTGTGAATTATCTCCTAATATGTTTAAAAAGCAAGTTATTGTATTTAGTCATCTCCTTTCTTTATTGTTTTTATGTATAATAGTACATTTTGCAGAAAGTCGAGCAATACAGTTAACCTTACTAGTTTTTCTTATTCTCAGCTAGCTTTTCTTACACTTAGTCCAAATATATTACTCACTATATAATATAAATTAGAAAGATTAATTCATATTAGTAGAACACTTCAAATAGGCCTTTACCTATTTGCAGTACATAATAATTTTTAGCTATTACTTTTCAACTGTATTAATAAATGAATATTAAGAAAGTAGTTATACTTATCATCTTACATGGTTACTATAAAGAAACAAGTGACTAGCTCTATCTTCTAATTCTTTGCCTTCCCCATCCTGTAGCATTTTCTGACTTTTCTCTCTGATTTCTCTGTCCAGGCTCCCTTGTTCCCTTTGTTGTCTCTTCTCAGGTTAATATTTTACTGGAGGTCATATCTCTGGGCTATAAGTACCACAGGGGAGTGAGAACGTTTGCAGAAGTAATGATTCACTGCCACACTATTATTCTACCTCCAAATTAAAAAAAAAAAACACTGATTCTTCTTTTTTAATATATATTTTTATTATTATTGTAATGATAATCTAATGTCCCTTTGAACAGTGTCACCCCTTCCCTCTCTCTCTCCCAGTTTTTCCCTCGCATCCATACCCACAAGTTGTATAGTTCATTTTCAACATAGTGTCTAGTGAGTACCACTCTTGGGTTTGTTTATCCTTTGTCTCACTCTTTCTGTGCCCCACTCTGACCCTCCCCAAAACAGATAAACTTACCAGGAACAAAACAAAAACAGCAACTCCTTTCCATTTCTTGGAATTCATTTTAATAAATATTATTTCCTATAATCATATGCACACAGCTATTGAGTCTTTGTGATCATCTCCTATCCCCCTTTGATCTCATTGTGTGACTGGGATCTAGAATGCATGTATAAAATCTACAAATAAAAGCTGAGCGCTGGCAGCTCATGCCTGTAATCCTAGCTACTCGGGAGGCTGAGATCTGAGGATCTCAAGAAAGTCTGAGCAGGAAAGGCTGTGAGTCTCTTATCTCCAGTTAACCACCAGAAAACTGGAAGTAGACCTGTGATTCAACATGATAGAGCGTTAGCCTTGAGCAAAAGATTTCAGGGACAGGGCCCAGTCCCTGAGTTCAAGCCTCACAACTGATGGGAAAAAAAAATTTAAACAACTCATAACATAATTTTGATTACTATACAATGATCAACAGTATGCTTTCAAATAAACATTTATTTGAATTAGAAACTTGGACTTGAAAGTTATGAAGACATTACATTAGTAAGAAAATTTATTAGAGAATAAATGAGAATCTGCATAATAGCCAGGAAACCATTAGGAACCTGGCAGGGAAAAAAAAAATCAGTGAAGTCAAATTGGCTGTTTTATTAAGTTTATATTCTAGAAAAATTCTCTTGCTTCAATTATAGTTAAATCTTTGATCAACTTAATTTAGTTCTTTAGTAATATTAACTCAAAGTTTATTTTCGATACTTAACATGTTGTTTTCTTATGTTTTATGATTAGATAAATAATGCATTATTTACTGTGAACCATATTCAGAGCCTTCATATTTATAGATTTTTTTAAAAAAAATAAGCATTTTGTTGTATACCATATACTAAGTTTCAAAATTTTTCCAGTTAATACTGAAGGTATTTTTTTAGGTAAGACCCAACTGTGTATTGCCTACAAGAAATGCATGTCACATGTAAGGACAGATTCAGACTAAAAGTAAAGGGATAGAATAAGATAGCCCGTGCAATGGAAGCCACAGACAAAGCAAGAATAGCCATAACAGTATCATAAAAATACAGTGTAAGTCAAAAGCAACAGAAAGTGACAAGTCAGTCATTACATAATTATAAAGAAGTCAATTAATTCAACAAGAGAAATTTTTATTTATTTATTTTTAATCGGTCATGGGGCATGAACTCTGGACCTGGACTCTGTCCCTCACCTCTTCAGCTCAAGGCTAGCACTCTACCACTGAAGCCACAGCACCACTTCTGGTTTCCTGAGTGATTTATTGGAGATAAGCGTATCACAGCCTAAGAGTCTCAAAGAACCTTCCTGCCTGGGTTGGCTTTGAAGCATGATCTCAGATCTCAGCCTCCTGATTAGCTAGGATTATAAGTGTGAGCCACCTATGCCAGACTCTTTGTTTTATTGACTTTCACTTTATTTTTAGTTTCCATTCCAGTTACCATTTTACTGATATTTATGTTTTTTTTTTAATTTTTATTTTCTGGGCTGGGAAGGTGTCTCAGTGGTAGAGGGCTTACCTTGCATGCATGAGGCCCTGGGTTCGATTCCTCAGCACCACATAAGCAAAAAGGAAAAAACCGGAAGTGGCACTGTGGCTCAAGTGGTAGAGCATTAGCCTTGAGCTGAAAAGCTGAGGGACAGCGCCCAGGCCAGAGTTCCAGAGTTCAGGCCTCACTA
Source organism: Dipodomys spectabilis (assembly GCF_019054845.1). Taxonomy (NCBI): domain Eukaryota; kingdom Metazoa; phylum Chordata; class Mammalia; order Rodentia; family Heteromyidae; genus Dipodomys; species Dipodomys spectabilis. Next base: position 3,198,719 of record NW_024870730.1, read on the forward strand.
CCGGACCCCCCAAAAAAAATTTATTTTCTTACAGTGCTGGGTTTGAACTCAAGGTTTCACATTTGCTAAACAGTCACTCTACCACTTGAGCTATATTCCCAGCCCTCTGATCTTTATTATTTCTTTCTTTCTACTAATTTTTGGTTTGGTTTGTTCTTGTTTTTCTAGAGCCTTGAGATGCAACAATCATTGATTTGAAGTCTTTCTACTTCTCTATTGTTAAAGAGTTCCCTCCTAGAACTTCTTTTGTTGTATCTTATAGATTTTGATATATATCTCTTTTAATTCATTTCAAGAAATTTTTAAATTTCTTCCTTGATTTGATCATTGACCTACTAGTTGTGCAAAAACAAGTTGTTTGGTTTATATGTATTCCTTCATTATTGTTCTCTCTCATATACAACACACAATATGATTTATATTTTGTAATCTTCGTTGTGACTTGTTTTATGGCCTATCTTTTGGTCTATCCTGGAAAATGCTACATGTACTGTGAAGAAAAATGTGTCTTTGGTAGTTGTGGGATAGAATGCTGTATAGATGTCTCTTAGGGCCATTGGCTGTAGAGTTCAGTAAACGTCTAACGTTTCTTTGTTGATTTTTAGTCTGAATGATTTGTATACTGTTGAAAGTAGGGTCTTCAACCATTACTTGACTTTAGGTCCTGTAGATCTATTAATACTTACTTTGTACATGTGGGTGCTCCTATATTGAGTGCATATGCATTTAAAATTATTATTTTTGCCAGGTGCCAGTGGCTCACGCCTGTAATTCTAGCTACTTAGGAGGCTGAGATCTGAGGATCATGCTTCAAAGCCAACCCAGGCAGGAAGGTTCTTTGAGACTCTTAGGCTGTGATACGCTTATCTCCAATAAATCACTCAGGAAACCAGAAGTGGTGCTGTGGCTTCAGTGGTAGAGTGCTAGCCTTGAGCTGAAGAGGTGAGGGACAGAGTCCAGGTCCAGAGTTCATGCCCCATGACCGATTAAAAATAAATAAATAAAAAAAATTTCTCTTGTTGAATTAATTGACTTCTTTATAATTATGTAATGACTGACTTGTCACTTTCTGTTGCTTTTGACTTACACTGTATTTTTATGATACTGTTATGGCTACTCTTGCTTTGTCTGTGGCTTCCATTGCACAGGCTATCTTATTCTATCCCTTTACTTTTAATCTGAATCTGTCCTTACATGTGACATGCATTTCTTGTAGGCAATACACAGTTGGGTCTTATAAAAAAATACCTTCAGTATTAACTGGCAAAATTTTGAAACTTAGTATATGGTATACAACAAAATGCTTATTTTTTTAAATCTATAAATATGAAGGCTCTGAATATGGTTCACAGTAAATTAATGCATTATTTATCTAATTATAAAACATAAGAAAAAGATATTTCCTTCACTTCTACATGGAACCAGTACAATTTCTGAGTGGTAAATGCTCCAGAAAATAGTGTACTTTCAGAGCAAAGGCTTTCGGACAGAAGTCCTACAGTAAAACATAGGGGCAAAAGCCAGAGGCATTATTCTCAATGTGGGCCTGCTGTGGCCTGGAGTAACTCCACACACACACACACACACACACACACACACACACACACACACTAATAAAGCCAGGCCACTCCACACACACACACATACACACACACACACACACACACACACACACACCCTAATAAAGCCAGGCCACTACACACACACACACCCTAATAAAGCCAGACCACTCCACACACACACACACACACACACACACACACACATATAAAGCCAGGCTTGGTTTTAGCAAAGAGGTGCTGGACCTACATTTCACACACACACACACACACACACACACCCTAATAAAGCCAGGCCACTACACACACACACACACACACACACACATATAAAGCCAGGCTTGGTTTTAGCAAAGAGGTGCTGGACCTACATTTCCCCGTGTCTCTTGAATAAACATGTATACATGGAGCACTGACTAGAGCTATTCTGCTGAGTGCTAAGGATATTAATGAGACCTTCTCCTCCAAGGAAATGGGCAGTGGAAAAGACAGACACACAGACCCACACACATGGAAATTATGAAATGTAGGTCATGGTATCCAAAAGGAAAAAAACACATGGTGTTATACTAATATATATTATAATCACATTTAACCTAATCAGGAAGGGTTAGAAAGTAGGGAGAATAATTTTGCCATAAAAGCAAATTCTTCAAGCTAGAGCAAAAGGCCCTGAATTCAAGCCCCAGTACAGGAACAGGCACACATGTGAGTACTTGCGGTGCACGCGCTCGCGCACACACAAACACACACACACACACACACACATCCCTCTACCCTCAACTAAAACAGAACATGATTTTTATCCAAGAAAGTCAAGTATAACAATTTAGTGGTGACCAGAACCTAAGGCTGGAAATGAAATAGAGAAAATCAGATATAAGCTTTATAAAACATTGTACCTTGTGGAAAAATATTTAAAACAATATAATTTGGGGCAAGAATAACAATATATAAAATGTTTAAGTATTTTAAATACACAAAATTTGATACACAGCAAAATATTACTTCCTTTTAATGTTTGGGTTTTTTTGCCAGTACAGAAGTTCAAACTCAAGGCTTCACATTTAATAATAGGCAAGCACTCTACCACTTGAGCCAAGGCCTCCAGCCATTTTGTTTCTAGGCTATTTTTCAGATAAAGTCTTCCACCTTTTGATCCAGACTGGCTTCTGATCACCGCTATATCTGAAATTATAAGCATGAGACAGATTTTTGTTTTGTTTTGTTTTTGTTGGTCATGGGGCTTGAACTCTGGGCCTGAAAGCTGTCCCTCAGCTCTTCAGCTCAAGGCGAGTGCTCTACCACTTGAGCTACAGTGCCACTTCCAGTTTTCTAGTGGTTTATTGGAGATAGGAGTCTCACCATCTTTCCTGCCCAGGCTGGCTTTGAACTGAGATCCTCAGATCTCAGCTTCCTGAGTAGCTAGTATTACAGGTGTGAGGCACCGGCGCCCAGCTGAGACAGATTTTTATTGAGATGGGAGTCTCATTAACTGGTTGACCAGACTCACCTCTACTGTCTTGAGCAGTTGGAATTACAAGTGTGATCTGTCAAACCCAGCCACTTTAATTTTTAATGACAGATTAAATGTCCCTTTTTTCTCTTCACTGTACTTGTCCAATCTTTTGCTTTCTCTTTCTCTACTATAGTTTCTTCTTGGCTTTCTTTACTGGTTATGGTTTCTCTTGTTTGTCCTTTATGTTCTTTTATTTGGAATTTTGTTTTATTCCTGTTAGATAATTCTTAAACACATTTATTTAGCATTCACTATGTTAGGTACAAGAAAAAACATGATAATAAGATATGGTCCCTGCCTTCAAGAAGGAAATAAGCTTATGTACAGTTTGAACTTAGCTATGATGAAAATGTAATCTGTCCCAATATATCTGGAGTATACTACAAGTCTAATTATTAACAAAATTGGTTTAAGACAAACAGATATGATTACACCATTTCTTAACTATTTGACTTAGGAGTTGTCAATATCATCGTACCTCATGCTCTTCTATAAACCATAGGAAAGATTAAATAAAACAATATATGTAAAGCTTTAATAAATTTCCTACTATATGGTAGTTACTCGTGTCTGTTTTTGCTAGCTTTAACTTATAATAGATTTATACGAAGAACAAATTCTAACAGTTGATATATATAAATCATATAAATATATATATATAAATATAATATATAAATATAAATATATATATAAATCATATTTGTATAGAACTATTACCATTATCCTCTGCTTCTCAAAGTATTACAAGAAAAGTTTCAATTCTTTAAACTGTAATTGGTTAGTGTTCTTGGTCTGATTTATCAGTCAGGATGGCCTCAGCACTTTATCCATACTGCAAGTCACCTTATGTGAGGAAGTCAAAGTTCAGATCCTGCATGCTCATCACTTTCACATCATCTTAAAGTTGAAAACATTTTTAGTCAAACTCTCATAGATCAGGAGCCATCTGTAAAAAATTTGTAACTTCTTACATGTGAACTTAAGGCGTTTTCCTTTTTTTTTTTAATGCTGGTACTGAGGCTTAATCTTAAGAACTTGTGCTCTCACTCAGCTTGTTCACTCCCAGCTAGTGCTCCACCACTTGAGCCATAAATCTGATAAGGCTTTTTAAAGAAAATCAGTGTAGAAAATACTTATAGTTTGTTTATATATGTCTCTTCCAGTATTATAGTATTTTATGTGCCTTGTCAGTTAATAAAGGATTACTTCCTAATTCACATAATAAGAAATAATATATAATAAGAAAAATACCTAGTTATTCTCATCTATTTCCTTTCATTATGAAAATAAAGATAATTTTTACAGAATAGAGGTGGAAGCCAGGCATAATAACTTATATTTGTAATCTAAGATATTCAGGAAGCAAACAGACAGGTGACAGTGCAAGGCCAGCCTCAAAAAGCAAAAGATTCCATCTTGCTTCTTGATTTTGTCATTTGTTTTTTCTAAAGCAAAATGCCTGTATGTATGTCTTAAGAAGTAGAGTGCCTGCCTAGCAAGAGGACACTCTGAATTTAGGCAAGGGGGGGGGGGGGCGGTGGAAATCAGTAAACTTTCCTCATGATGTTGGAGTCTGAGAAGTCCATTGCATCCTAACATAGCAGAGGGTGTCATAAGGTAAAGCAGACCAAGTCTGCTACCTTAGGATCCTGTTTCTTTACAAAGCCAATAATATTATCATTGATGCCCCACTCTCAAGGACTTCATCCAATCCTAATTACCTCCCAATGATCACACCTACAAATACTACTAACTTCCTAGTGTGAGAATTAAGTTTGCAGTACTGTCATACTGTAAGGACTAAAATGAATATTTTGATTCTGAGTCATTATACATATATGAAATACATATGTGTGTGACAAATTCCTAGGGAAGTTTTCTCCCCACTGCTGCATTAGATCTGAAAGTCTTTTGTTTTCTAAATTCAAATGATTGTGCCCTGCTCTCATCTTAGCCAAATAAAATTCATAGAAATGGTCTTTAGTAAAGCAGAGCACTCACACCTCAGATTTATAAACTATTACTCTTTTATATTCATTACGTTATATGTAACTCAAAAGAATAATGCATTTGGCAGCACAATAGTTAATTTTCTGTGTATACTTGCTTCATCCTATTAGATGTAGGTCCTATGTACCATCTTGTGGAATGACAAATCCAACAAATTGTAGCTATTTTCTATTATTTGTTCAACAGTGTCAGTAAGTTTGTAAAATAAATGTCAAACAGGTGTCATCTCTGACAGAACTCTGCTAGACCCAGCAAAGGAGTGGCAGTGTTGCTCTGCCATACTGAAAGCACACAAAGTGCTGTGACCTTGAACTGCTTTCACAGTTTTAAACACTGAAGGAGGAAAGAAGACAAATCAGGGGAAAACAAAAGATAAATAAATTTTTTTGAACCCACAAAAAAATGTTAAGGTGATACTGGATTAAGACTTAAAGGCAGTGTTTTTATTTAATCATTGACTAGAGATATGTGGCAGTTGTTTAAAACATTTCTATCAATGGAGTTTCTACATATATATCATGTGAATTTCATAATTCGAAGGATTTAACACATGAAATATATTTAGAATATTTTTATCTTTGATGATTTAAAAGACCTACAAATCTTTGGGGATCTAGAGACTATCATTACAAACATCAGTCATCATTACACTGTGGATATTATTAAATTACTAAAGAGCTCATTAATACAAAGCTGATAGGACTGGATGTCACAGTAACAAACCACAGAGCATGCGCTTGGCATATATAAGTAGATTCAATCTCCAACACATTCATAAAAAATAGACAAATCAATAATAAATAAGTAAATGGATAAGTAAATAAATTAATCATGCAATTTGTATCTGTACATCAAAGAAATACTTGTTTTTCCTTTTTGAAGAAGACATATTTCAGAGACATCTATCATTATCTATCTGTCTGTCTATGTATCTATCATATTAATGTATTAAAACAGAGCTTTATTAAAATAGAGCCACTTGCCAAACAGTCCCCTTATGAAACAAGTGGTTAATTGATACACTTGAGAATCAGTAATGCATATATCCCTTATATATTCTCATATTGAGTTCTAGAAGTGTAATGTCTAGTTCATTAGCCCAAACTAATACCAAACTTAAGAGCTGTACTTTACAAGCCCTAAACATACTGTGTCTTCCAACGTTTAAGGCACCAAGGAAAGGCTAACTAAATTGAAGAATTGAGCTAGTTTAGCAGGCAGTATGGGCTTACCAACTTCATTTGTGTGTATACATTTGTGTGTGTGTGTGTGTGTGTGTGTGTGTATGTGTGCGTGTGTGCGTGTGTGCATATGATGCTATGGGGTTTGAATATGACTTTAGCCATAAGAATGCATGTTTGCTTTCTCTTCATTCACACAGAGCAGATGGATGCTTGACTGCCTGCTAATCCACAGCTGGAATGGTTTCAGCAGTTTCCACGTTGCCGGGTTAGAGTGGCTTTTCTAGTGGACTGAGAGGGCAGCAAAGGAGGGATATCATTATTCATCAGTATCCCAGTGGGAGTGCTGCCAGCAGAGATTAATTTTTTCTGTTATGCTTGTAAAACAAGCTCAGGTGGAGTCTCTAATCCTCAGGGCACGGGTGGCAGATCAAGAAAGATGCTACAAAGCTAGTTAATTTTCTGATTCTGGGAGAAACAGAAGCTCTGTTAGATGTATAAATACATGATTGCAAATTTAAATAGCTCAAATCCAAATGGGATCTTCCCAGACATCTGGCATTGAAAATCTCTATTTTCCTTTGTTGTCTTTAAATAAAACTTATTAAAAGTTTACCTAGGAGCCAATGTATTAGTAACTATGAATACTAGAGAGTGCTTGATTTTTATGGGTTAATAACATAAAGGATGTAATTTTTACAAATAAGAGCTAAATTTTACAACACTTTCTGCCTAAGCAGATTCTAAATTGAGTGTCCAACCTACCCACTTACATACAAGTCTTTGATTTCGGATTGGAAGTTAATTTGGGTTTATTACTGTTATTTTGTTGGTTTGTTGTTTTTAAATGTATATCTAGTTTGTCTTTCAATGCTTTTACCTATTTTCCCCATTTATGATAAACATGTGGCAACTGTTTCCTTTTTATCATATTGTGTGACCTATCATCATGTCTCTCTTTTTGAAAAATGAACGTTGGCTTCAAGATAAATTAAGGTGACTTTATTAACAAACTTAGCAGTGCAAAAGATGAGATTTATTTTAAAAAAGAAAATAAAAAATAAAAACATTTTATCAACCAGGCACTGGTGGCTTATGCCTATAATCCTAGCTACTCAGAGTCTGAGATCTGAGGAACACAGTTCAAAGCCAGCTGAAGCTGGAAAGTCCATGAGACTCTTATCTCCTCTTAAACATCAAAAAAGCTAGAAGTAGAGCTATGATCAATGGTAGAGCATTAGCCTTGATCATAAAAACTCAGGGACATTGCCCAGGCCCAGGAAAAAAATTACCTTAGAAAATGAAGCTGAAAGCTATGTGAAGAAAGGTCACTTATTTTTATATTCCATAAAATGTGGACCTTCATCTTAGCTACTTTTTAACTTTAGAACACAGGCTAAAACTTTGTAGTGTTTGACAAAAAATTGCTAATATAATTGTATGTATCAAAGCATAATACTATTTAATTTAGGTTACCTTTTAGCGCAAAATCATATAGATTTTTTTACAAACATATAACTTTACAAACATAGTAACTTCCCAATGTCAATAGTTGTGTTTTGCTTTTAAGCACTTACACAATTGTGTATTTTTTTCCTTAAGTTTCTATAGTAAACTGAAATGTAGACCAGGTTTCCCAAAGATTCCTTCCACTTTTTTTTTTAAGTAAAGAAGGATTATTGCTTAGGAAAGCAATAAGGTATACTTGAAAGTGCTCCATAGGTCAGGCAACCAGCATCAACTCCTCCTCCAGACTTTTGCAGAAGTTCTAATCCAAGCAGTGATGGCTAAGAGGACAGTCTCCTTTATCCCACTCATCTTCCACTCAGAGTGAAAGTTTTCCTCCAGATTTGTCAGGCCAAGAACACTGGAGCTGATAACCCCATCCTACTTCACTTACAGGGTTATGTTTCATAGTGAGAGAGGAAACAAAAACTAGATTATACTAATGTCAGTGACTTTACCAATACCAAGCAAAATAACTTGTAACAAAATAGTTTTTTTAATTTCAATAGAGACAGTGAGAATCTTATAGTAATTAAAAGGCTAAAAAGAATGTATACCAGTTGTAAACATATTCATCCATAAAGTCTTAAGTCCCAAGTGCACACAACAAAAAAATAACTAAAATAAATCAAGAGTTAAAAAACAAGAAGGAAGCATCAACTTGCTGAAATCAGAATGAAACAAGGGACATCGCTACTAATTTTACAAAAGTTGAAGGGATTACAAGGGAATGATAAAAACAATTTGTATATTCCTTTCAAAATATATAACAGTTCATATGGGTAAATTTCTGAGACATAAAATGAAAAAAGTGAGTCAAAAAAAGTTATCTGAATAGATTATAATAAGTAAAGACATTAAATTATTTAAATTCTTACTAAGAAAAGCCCAGGTTTTGACAGTTGATGACTTCTGCCAAACATTCTAGGAATTAATAATAATCTTACAGAAACTCTTTCAAAAGTACAAGATATGTCAGGTGACAATAGCTCATGCCTGTAACCTTAGCTATTCAGGAGGCCAAGATTCAAAGCCAGCCCAGGAAGCAAAACCCATGAGACTTTTATCTTTTGTTAGACACTAAAAAGCAACAAGTGATACTGTAGCTCAAGTATTAGAGCACTAGTTTTGAGCACAAAAGCTCATAGACAGCACCCAGGCTGTGAGTTCAAGCCCCAGGATCAGCACCAAAAAAAAAAACAAAAAATACAAAATAGAGAACACTTCTCAGTATTACCCTAACACCAAAACCAGATAAGGTTCTTCAAAAGAAAGCTAGAAACTAATGTTACTTGTAAACATAGGTACAAAAATAATAGAGTGCTAGCAAACCATATCTAGCAGCACAGCAAAAAGATTATATGCCCTAATCAAGTGGAATCTATCTTGTGAATTCAGTTTGACTTTATATCCAAAGGCAATTAATATAATTGACATATTAAAACAACTAAGGACAGTTACATGATGACCAATTGGATACAGAGGGAAAAGTGAAAAAAATCCTCATTAGTGACAGAAACACTCAACAAAGTTAGGGGCAGAAGGAGACTTCCTCAAAAAAGATATCTATGAAACATCCACAGCCAGTATCATGCTAAATGGTAGAAGACCTAATGCTTTACCTGCCATACACATCAAGACCAAAACCAAATGTCCATCATTATTTTTATATTCTATGTTGTGCTGAAGGCTCAGCATACAAAATTAGGGAAGAACCAAACATTAAAGAGATAAAACTGCAAAGGAAGAGCTAAACTATTCTCAGTTTCAATTGATATGACCTTATATTGAGATAACCCTAAGGAACTCACTAAAATGCTAATTATACTGAAAAAGTAGATAGATAGATAATTATGGTTGCAGCATACAAGATTACTTCATAAAATAAAACAGAATTGTTTTATGCTAGTAATATAATCCAAAATTCTAAAATACTTAGAAGTAAATGTAACTAAGTACTAAATTTGTACAATGAAAATTATAAAACATGAAATAAAGATTAAATAGATAGACATACCATATCCATAAGTGTGAAAACTTATTTTTAAGATAACAATATACTCATAGCCATATTCGTAATTAATACAAACTGGATTAAGATAGAGCCTTGCAGAAGTTGAGAAACTCATAAATTCATGTGGGCATACAAGGAACCCGTAATAAAGTAACAGGATCTTGAAAAAGAAGAAGAAATTTGGAAGACTCAGATTTCCTGGTTTCAAAGTTTACTTGAAAGTCACAATAATTAAAACTGTAGTAATGGAACAAGATAGACAATTTATCCATGAAAGAGGCTTGAGTCCAGAAATAAACACAGTTGCAGTCAATGGTTTTTGTCTTGGTGGCAAAAAGAATGAGAGAAAATAGTCTTCAACAAATGCTACTAAGAAAACTAGGTATACACATAAAGGAATTAAATTAGAACTTTTCCTCATGCCATACACAAAAATTTGTCAACATACCTAAATGCAAGAGCTAAAACTATAATACTCTGAGAAATATTTTTAGAAAGAAAAATTTTTGTCTCTTGTATTTATTTTTTTGTCAGTTGTGGGGCCTGAACTCTGTGCCTGGGCACTGTCCCTCAGCTCTTCAGCTCAAGGCTAGCGCCATACCACTTGAGCCACAGCACCACTTCCAGCTTTTTCTGCTTATGTGGTGCTGAGGAATGGAACCCAGGGCCTCATGCATGCAAGGCAAGCACTCTACCACTGAGCCAACTTCCCAGCCCAAATTTTTATCTCTTTGAGTTAGATTAGGCTGTTTATTTATAACACCGAAGCCATAAGAAGTAGAAAAAAAAGAAAAAAATAAATTGAACTTCATAAAAATTAGACTCTCTTATACTACAGATTTTATCTTCAAGCAAGTGAAAAGATAATGCTCAGAATGGAAGAAGATATTTGGAAATCATATATCTAATAAAATAACTTTTATTCATCATAAGTTAACAAAAAATAACTTTTGGGGATGAGAGGTTTAGTACTGGGGGTTGATTCAGGGCCTCCTACTTGGTAGGTTATGTTTGTGCCACCCTTTTTTGCTTCAATTTGATTTTAATAGGACTCGTGCTTTTGTTATCCTCCTACTTCCACCTCCCAAGTAGCTATGATTACTGAGCATGCATAACCTGGCTTGTTTTTTAAGAATGGATCTCATTAACTTAGCCTGGGCAGGTCTAGTATTTCAATCCTTCTATCTCCACCTGTGAAATAACTTTTTATAAAACAATAAAAAGATAAATGACTATATTTTTAAAATAGCAAGGAATTTGAATAGGTGTTTCTCAAAAAAAAAAAAGATAAACAAAATGGCCACTAAGTATTATAATGATACTAAAAGCCATCATTAGGAAAATGCGAATCAAAACCACCTCACATCCTCTAGTATGGTTATAATCAAAAAGACCGACCAAGACAGAGCTCTGTGAGAATATGGAGAAATTAGAAACCTCATACATTAATAGTTGGAATATAAATGCAACCACTTTGGAAAATAGTTTGGCTGTTCTTCAAAATGTTAGGCAGAGTTGCTATATAACACTAATTTCACTCATAGTTACGCACTCAAGAGAATTGAACTGTGCTTCAAACTTCTACAAATACGTTCATAGCAGATTTTTTCATAACAGCCCCAAAATGGGAACAACTCAAAAAGAAGAGTTCGATGAGGGGCAATATGTTCATATGATGACGTTTCCACAGCTGGCTTCAGTACTCTTCTGTTTTGGTCTTTCTTTAGCTCCTATGTGAAAGAAATTTTCATTAACTATCTTGATACAAACTTTAAAGTAATTTTTAACTGGAAAAGCACCCATGCAAACATGTGCAAACATGTGTAAATCTGGAAAGAAGAAATCTCTTTATTTGGTTTTACCACCTCTTCCTTAAATGAATATCTTATTTTCTTTTGCCTGTTCATTACCAGGCAGATGGAATGGAGAGATCTCAAGTCACTGTTTCCACTTTTCTATACATTTATTCTTATATTTTGAATTACCATTGTCCAAACTATTTGGAGATCCATGGGCTTACTAATTCCTAGGTAGAGGCTCATTTGTAGAGGCTCATTCTCTTTGGCCTTTGATTTTATAGTTTTTGGTACTCATGTCTTACCCAGTTCTTTTTTATGCTTTCTTATTGGGCCCTCAACTAGTGCCTGCCTTAGTTGGTCTCAAATCCTCTTTCTTGATTGTCTGCTTCCCTATGTACTCACTTTCTGGAGTTACACCAAAATTGTTACTGTTTTAAATCTTCTTTCTAAATAGACCTTGATTTCCCTTGATTTCCCTTGTCAACTATAGTGCCATACTTCTACTTGCTCATTCCTACATCCTCCTTCTGTGACTCAAATTCAGACTGTCTAAAATCTTGTTCCTTATCATGTCCAGAAGACTGAGGATTATATTTTCATTCTCTTTTATATCCAAGATGAATCCCTTAGGCTAATCTAACTCTTCCTATCCTGCTGTCCAATTTCACATATTAAACCAGATATCAAGTTCATTTATTCTTTTGTTTATCATGTTTTTAAATTCATCCTTTTGAAAAAGAAAAATGTTTATTCATTATCCCATTCCCAAAGAGTTGTACTACACAATCTCCTGAAAAATCTTCCTATCTCTTGCCTGCTTAACCTACCAGATTACCCCTACCAGTGTGTATTTAAAGCATCATTTCTCCTCTCTACTAGCTAAAATTATATACATAGTAAAAGACTATTTCCTAGCTGCAGAAGCCCTCCACAATGTTATTTCTCTTACCAGCACCAATTAAAGTCTTCCAAATTAGTTCCTCCCGTTTTCATGATTAAAGTTCTTATTGTCACCTTTAACCATACTCTGGACATTCTAAACATGAGAAGTTTTCTTATTACTCAACTGGAAAATGGATCTGACCTGCATCCATCCACCTTGGCTCAGTTCCCTCTTAAAATGCCCTTAACTCAGTTTCAGTGACTCTTACCAGTTTGTTTCATTTATTTGTCATTACTCTTACCTTACCTTATGATACTTCTTGTATATTGGCTTATGTTGATATTTTATTTTTGGATTTATTTAGAATTTTCCACATATATTTCTTACCTCTTAGAATAAGAATCTTCAAAAGATATTGAATAGATTAGTTGTGCTTTACAATTACACCTTAATCTTTTCTCTTCTGGATGTTTATTTCTATTTTATGTTTGATATATTCTCAGTGCCTATAGACATACAAATTACAAAGTCCCTTCTAATATGTATATGAAGTTCAGAAGCAACAGAAAGATAAGAAAAAAATTGTTTTGCTTTTAAAGATAGATTGTAGACTGTTGCTTTTAGCTTTATATAATTATTACACATTGTCATTAATCTCAATTTCCCCTTTCAGGATTCAAACATGATAGCCTCAAGATTTTTATTTCTTCAAAGGAAAATATCTAAACATTGTTAAGCTATAAGGAATTTTTATTATATCCTTGAAAACTGAGGAATTTTTTTCAAGTTTCATCAAAGAGCAATTTTTTAAGGACTTAGCTATAAATCCTGGAAAATAGAAGTTTCTGATGGAATTCTTACCACTGAAATTATTTTAAGTACAACAGACCTGCTGGTATCCACTATTGTTAGATCCCTTAAAATCCAGCTGTCAACCAGGTGGTCCTTCTTACAATGGAAAGAATAAAGTGTTATTTCTTATTCATATTTATTTTTGGCAAATGATTCTATGCTTTCCCTAAGTTGCTTGGAGGCCCAACATATGTCTGTAAGTTTAAGACATTGATACAGATCAGACTCACATAAGCCCTGGAAGGTACACACATAGATCTTATGAAAATTATAACTATATCCATCAATATTTCTATTTTTCCATCTGCATATAATTATGTTGATGCTTTTTATAGTGAAACAAGTTTAATGTTGGAAAAACAATAGGTTATTACTTCATTAACTAGCTTTTAGCTTTATTATTTTGCAATGAATATTTCCTTACCTAGAGCCTTCCTTTTACTTTTTTCTTTAAACTGGAATATTAAGTTGTTTTTTTTTTAATTTATTTTTATTTTTTTGTGAACATACTGTACAGAGGGGTTACAATTATATGGGCAATGGAATATTAAGTTTATTCCTTGATCTTAACCTGAATTTTGTGATCATTATAGAGACCATCTAAGTCTGCTAAGTTTTTTTTTTCAAATTCTTTATTGTGATTAAGTGATTACATAATTTCCCAAATTTCACAGTATTGTGGGATAGTGATGCTTAGTTAAAGTCACAAACACATTCTAACTTTCATGGGGCAAATTGTCTATCATGGTCTACAACATGAGTTCAATGAGCTTTGAGAATACAGTTATTTCTTCTAAGTTTTATTTTAGAAGCTTATTTTGTGAGTACATTAATATGTAACTTACACAGTTTAAGTAGTTAGTTTGAACCAAGGTAAAACAGTAGCAATTACATATGTTTAATAACATAAGCAGAAAGTTATGCTACAATTTTAATAAGCAATTGAAAAAGGCAATTTGAAGTAATGGACAAAGATAATATGAGACATGTTTTCTAGTCCCTTCATCTATCCAGACCTGGGTTAGTAAATACCTGATTATTTTTCAAATGTTGTTATAAAATACGATGCATTCAATAAATTTACTACCTCAGAAGGCACAGAAATCTAGTGGGGTTCCTATCAGGGAAATTTACTGAAACGTTTTGTTCTAAAGCTTCAGTGGCCAAAAGACAGCACTGGAATGTGAGAAACTAATTTCGGTTTGTTTTAGCGCCTCAAAATGTTACAAATTAATCAAGTGCTACTTAAAGTCTAGAACTCATTAACTTTATAAGTTTTACTTTTCCCATGACAGAGATTAAGTTGTAGCATAAAGCTTCTTTCCTCTCTCACATTGATCAGGCTACCATCCTCACTGTGTAAGTGCCCTCTTATCTTGCAGTTTATTGAGTTCAGTGTAGGCAGTGGTGTGTGCAGTGACATAAAAGCATTAGATTACTGTTATATAATGTATATAGGAGGCCAAGCATGAACCCCCCACTGGCTACCTTTCCTCACCTCTCCATAATTTGCTTAGGTGAAGTTCTCTTATAGTTACTATACATGGTGGAAACACACTCAAACAACATTTATTTGTTTGTACACTTTCAGTAAAGAAAATGCCTATGTACATTTTAAGTATTTGATCATTATTTAACAAATCTAAAAGGCAAAGTTGTACAGTGTGTTTAAGGGCCAGAAGTCCAAGTAAGATTTACACGTTAAGTAAAACTGCTGGTGCCCTAATTAATACGGGTGCTAGCTATCCACTGAAGCACAGACTGCTGTGTGTTCTTAGGGGAACAGCAAATAATGCACATGATGTGAATAAACTATTGTATAGGAATGTATATCTCCTGTAAACTAAAAACCAATATAAATTTACGAGCAAAATGTAGTAGCAGAGATTATTTTTCCTTTTTGCTTTTTGTGGAATAGCTGAGTTTTTGGGCGTTTGTAGAACAGATTGAGGTTTGTAATGAAAAGGGAAACAAAATGGAAAGTATTGAGTGAACAGCAGGGATCATTTGATGTGCTTACGAAAGATGTTTCTTTATTCTGTTTTTTTTTTCCTTTTGTAATATAAAAACAGTAGCAGGGGGTTACAAGCAGAGTTCATCATAGATTGTCAATCACTGTCATTTAGCATTTGCAGGGGAAGATGTCTTTATTCAAGGACAGCTGGGCAAATCAGAGACACAGATTTGCACTTAGTAGTCTGTCCAGCCTACACTAAATAAACAGGGACAAGGCAGACAAACCAGCCTCTGTCATAAGAATATAATGGACTCCACTGACCTCACTGCCCTCCTTTCAGCTTCAATCCCAGTTGCATAAAAGCTTCACTACCCACTTTCAATTTCCTTTAATTACCTACATGATGTAGATAAGAAAATGAACCTCACTTAGAGTCAGTGATCACACACAGGAAATTAACTAGACAAGTTGTTTAAAATTAGAGGAGCAATTGGAAGGAGAGTATTCTATTGGGAAAAAGTGGCTAGAAAGAGTTTTTGATTGTCAGTTTGTTTTTAAGCAAGGATTTTGATTATTTTGTTTTCTTTGCTTGTCTTGAGATTACTGCTTTTCTAAGCTATCTAAACGAAGTTGTTGTTGTTTTCATATCCTTAGTGTATATTTTACAGCAGCCAAAATAAAAATACTTGAGAGTTGAAAGAACTAAGTGGTGAAACAAGCATGTCACATTCTAAAGAGCTAAGAAAAATTGTGAAATGGAATTCCAGAAATAAGTGATTGTGGATTTCACAGGAGAGTCTGGCAGAGCAACTGGAGATTAAATAGCAGTTGTCTGTCTCCAGTCAGTGTTCATTTTAGCTCTGCTTCTGGACTCCATAGTCAAACCACCCCTCATAGCAACAGCAAAAAAGACATCTCTTAATATTTGTATTCATTCATCTGAAACAGTAATATTTATTCATCTTAGTGGTTCATGGCACTTGAGTTTTAACTAGAAAACCCTATCAGATTTCAAAGTAATGTAATTTTTCCTTGGAAAGTTGTTCCAGGTTTGTGGAATGAATGGTTTACTTTTCCCTTTCCATAGCATTTTAAATTATTTCCACTGAAAAGAGCCTATTTCTCACTCATGAGAGTAATTTTTGAACATCTAATTATTATGGATTTTAAAGAAATTTAATTGGATATTGGAGCTGAAGCCCACAATATCAAATCTGTAGTTCAAGAAGATAAAATTTAATTTGACTGTCTCCAATATTATGAACACATTTTCTCTCAAACAAACAATATTTAGAAAGTGATATATTACTTGAACAAAACAAATGTGTAACTATTAGTAAAGCATTCAGCTTTTTTTCTTTGAACAATATTTTAAGAATTATATTTTAAGTCAATTAAATTTCAGATGATAAATGTACTTGCATGGCTATAAGCAAATATTTACAAGTGAAAAGTATAAAAAACTCAAATATTAAGTGGAAAGGTGGCTCAGTGGTAGAGTGCTTGCCTTGCATGCATGAGGCCCTGGGTTCCATTCCTCAGCACCACATAAGCAGAAAAAGCTGGAAGTGGCTCGGTCGCTCAACTGAGTAGATCACTAGCCTTGAGCTGAAGAGCTGAGGGACAGCACCCAAGCCCAGAGTTCAGGCCCCATGACTAACAACAAAAAAAAAAGAATTACATCTTAAAACCCAGTTTACATTCTATATGTTAGATGTGGGGAAATTATTATCAGTATCATAATGTCTGACTTTATAACAAGACTGCATGTTTAAATACTTTATATACATTGTCTCATTGAATCTTCACACTAATCCCAATTTAAGATGAGGAACTTGGGGCTTGGAGAGGTACAGTTACTCTCAGAAGGTCACAGAGCTTGTACATGGCAGCGCCGAAGATCCATCTGTTCTATCAGTTCTCAGGTCCCACCTTCCCTCCAGCACCTCACACCCTACCACACACAGTCCTCATGATCTGTGAGACCTTTTAGGGGAGGAGTTCCTTACTAACACATTCTCTAGATTCCCTTTCATTTACACACTATAGCAAAAAAAGGTGTATACTGAAACAAAATAATCATTTCTGAAGAAGCCGATTTTAATAGTAGCTAATGGTAATTTGACATTTTATGAACATTTATAAACCACCTATCAACTGCTTTGAAGATTAGCAATGTTGCCTGTGTAAAATTTAATAATGGAAAAGACCTTACTTACCAAAGTAAGCTTAATCATCTAGTGATAAGTTAATTTAATAGTACAATCAATGTAATAGTAAAAATCAATGAAGACATATATGCAGATTTAACTTGTATTTGAAATGTAATATAGTAATAATTTCTTATTTTTCTTATAAGAAAAATCACTCCTCTTTTTTCAATTAAGATCTTTATCTTAAATTATCCTCATCTTTATCTTTCTTTAAGAATATAATTTTCACAGCTTTCAGCGCAGCAATAGTCTACTCAAGGATACCCTTCTGACCAGTAGGTAATGTATCTCCTCTATACACTTATCTGCCATTTTACTTTATGTGTGGTCAATTTCATTGCAGTCTCACTCTCTTGCTGGTTTTCTTCAACATAATCATAGAGAGAGAGTGAGAGAGATAAAAAAAAAATCAGAGAACCCCTAATTGAAAGATTTTCTTTTTTTTTGGGTCCAGTTGTGGGGCCTGAACTCTGGGCCTGGGCGCTGTCCCTCAGCTCTTCAGCTCAAAGCTAGCGCTCTACAACTTGAGCCACAGCGCCACTTCCGGCTTTTTTCTTTTTGCTTATGTGGTGCTGAGGAATTGAACCCAGGGCCTCAGGCATGCAAGGCAAGCGCTCTACCACTGAGCCACCTTCCCAGCCCCTGAAAGATTTTTATATACACTACAAGACATCATTTAAATTGTTTTCATAAGACTATTGTCTTTGGATACTTGCGCTAAAAACCTAATAGCCCCTTATTAAATGTAGATGACTCTAGTGAAGAACATTTTCCAAGCTAAAATGTTCTCAGCCATTAGACTCAGGATACTGACCCCATTGGCAGTGAACAGATTGGCAAAGCTAATGAATAAGATTAAAGCAATAAAATCATATAATTTTGGCAAAATCGGATGGTTTAGAGAAAAGTGTCACCACATCTTCTGTTGAGTTAGTCTTCAAAAGTTAAGAAATAAAATAAAAAAAATCTATGATCAAAGTTACCTGAGAAGCCCGGCAAATAGAATAAGCATAATAGTGTGTCATTGGCATACTGTTTCATCACTACCAAGTTTTACCTCTAGCATTAGAGCAGATCACCGTTTCTTAAGCACCAAAGTAAGCAGTTGGTTGCATGTAGGAGTCATGCTATATTTTTAAATACACATCTTTGCATTCTATTTCATACACAGAAAGATGTCTACACTTTCAGAAATGTATAGAAGCTAAGGCTCATGGAATTGATCTCTCTGTGGAAGAAAAGGGATTGTATAATATATATAATTAAATTTGAACAAGATCTGCTGAGTGAAGTGGATTTCTGAATTTAGATAATACTATTAACTAATACTTAGATTTCTACTTTCCATATTTTTAATTTTAATTAAACTTCTCATATACTGTCAGTGGAAAGTCAATTTATTTGCAGTGCTAAGAGAGTTATTGTATTTTCTTCAAGATAAAGTGTTGTATTTAGACAGACTCTAAAATGCAAATGAATGCTTAGATTGAATCTGTAGATGAGTTAGTGAAAATTTCCATCATAATCCTAGTATAATCTTCTCCCAATCCATGGGCTTTCTATTGATCTTGCTAGCTATGTCCTTTGCCATGCAGAAGCTCTGCAACTACATGCAACCACTTTGGAAAATAGTATGGAGGTTCCTCAAAAGACTCCACATAGAGCTCCCCTGTGACCCAGCAATCCCACTTTTGGGCATTTACCTGAATGATCACAAACAAGACCACACTAAAGCTACCAGCACAACTATGTTATGTTTATTGCAGCATTATTTACCATAGCTAAGATATGGAACCAACCCAGATGCCCCTCAGTAAATGAATGGATCAAGAAAACGTGTTATATATACACAATGGAATTCTATGCCTCCATCAGAAAGAATGACATTGCCCCATTTTTTAGGAAATGGAAAGACTTGGAAAAAAATTATATTAAGTGAAGTAAGCCAGGCCCAAGGAAACTTAGGTCCCATGGTTTTCCTTATTTGCAATAACTAGTATGTGTCTGAGACAAGCAGAAAAGGTCAGATAAGATGATGTTAGGCGAAATGAATCCCAAGGTAAGGACACAAGTGGTTTTTTCTTTCTTACAATTGTTTCTAACATACTTATAAGATGATTTTTTTGTTGTTGCTTTGTATGTCCCTCTCCCACGGTATAGCCTCTGTTTTTACTGTATCTAATGTTGATGTAATTTGGGGAGGGGAAGGGAAAAAAAACAGGGATACAGGTGGACCCATTGCAACAATGGGTACAAGATGCTGTGTTCAAAAACGAACTTTGGGGGCGGGGGTAATAGTCACAGAGATGGGAGGACAGGGATGGTAGGGGAAAACAAAGGAGGAAGCAACAATCTAATATATTTATAAGATGATTTCTATGTTGCTTGTATGTCCCTCCCTCACGGTATAATCCCTGCTTTCACTGTATTGATGTTGGTATAATTTGTGGAGGGGAAGGGCAAAAATAAATCGTTTAACTAGTGATACAGGTGGACGCATTGCAACAATGAGACGTACAAGTCGTTATGTCGAAAAATGAACTTTACAACTTTGGTGAGGGGGGTGGGTTTGTGTGGGGGGGAGGTAAGGGGAGTATGGGAAGGAATGGGAAGGGGAAACAAAGAGGAGGCAACAATGCTTGATAAGAAATGAACTCGTTATCTTACCCATGTAATTGTAACTCCTCTGTACGGTATTTTCACAATTAAAAAAAAAAAAAGAAATGTACTCAATACCGTGCTCATGTAATTGTAACCCCTCTGTACGGTATTTTCACAATAAAAAAACTTTTTAAAAATCCTAGTATAAATCATATAAATCAAAAATGAGCATAATGAAGAACTATTTGGAAAAGGGGAAGGAACAAGGGACATCTGAGACTGTATGTATTGATAGTTATCACAGTGAAGCTCTAGTACTTTTAATGTGTGCTAATTAAAAAAATAAAACAAAAAAGGAAAATGAATTTGAAAATTCATGTGGAAGCTTAAATAACCCCACGTAGTCAAAACAAATATTGAGCTAAAAGAACAATGCTAAAGATTTCATACCTGACTTCAAATTGTACTACATAACCATAGTAACAAAAACAACTTGGTACTGGCACATATAAAATAGACACCTAATTTAATAAAAGATCTAAAATTTTAATCACGTGGCTACAGCTTTTTGATCTTTCTCAAAGGAGGCAAAGACAATATTACTTTTTTGTTACTTGGAAAAATTAATATGGGTTGGGAAGGTGGCACAGTAGTGGTAGACTGCTTGCCTTGCATGCATGAGGCCCTGGATTGGATTCCTCAGCACCATATAAGCAGAAAAAGCCAGAAATAGCGCTGAGGCTCAAGTGGTAGAGTATTAGCCTTGAACTGAAGAGCTGAGGGACAGTGCCCAGGCCCCACGACCGGCCAAAAAAAAAAAATTAATACAAGCTGGCACTACTGGACTTCTGGTTCATGCCTGTAATCCTAGCTACTCAGGAGGCTGAGATCTGAGGATCACGGTTCAAAGCCAGCCCAGGCAGGAAAGTCCGTGAGACTCTTCAATTAACAACCAGAAACTCAATTGGTAGAGCACTAGCTTTGATCTGAAATGCTGAGGGACAGGGTCCAGGCCCAGAGTTCAAACCCCATAACTGACAAAAAAAAGCAAAGAAAAATTAATTCAAAATTGGATTTAATTCTTCCTTAAGTGTTGGTAAAATACCCAAAGTAATATACCATGGCATGTAATTTCCGTTGTAAGAATTTTCTAACTAAAACTTACATTTACTTAATACATGTAGGGATTTTCAGATTACTTATATCTTTTTGTGTGAATTTCATTTATTATCTGTTTTTGCACTGACAGAATAAGTCTGTTCATTATTATTTCTTATTATCCTTTTGATGCCTATGAAATTTGTAGTTGTATCCATCTTGTCATTTCTGATACTGGTATGTGACTTCTTGACCTGGCTTTTATGGCCCAGAATTTGATCGATCTCATTAAAGGCTGTCTATGTTTTTAGAGAATACTGTTTATTCTAGTGTTACTGAGTTTGGTATTCTATGAATGTCTATCATGTCAGCTTAGTTGACAATATTATTTTATTCTACTACATTGCTAATATTTAGCTATTTGTATTACCAATTTTTGAGCTTTTTTTTTTTTTTGGGTCGGTCATGGGCTTGAACTCTGGGCTTGGGCATATTACCAATTTTTGAAAGATATGTGTTTATAAGATCTTTAACTATATTTGTGATTCTTGTTCAACTTCTCTATGTTATACCAATTTTTCTTCATGAATTTTCTAGCTATGGTATTAGAAGAGTAAATGTTTCACATTGTAATCCTGAAGTTTGTTATAGAATTCAGTTTACTTATTTGAGCATTTGGTCCTTTTAAGTTGTACTTTTCTAATTTATTAGGAGCTCACTAAATAGTTTACATTAGAGAGCTAATCACTGCCCAATCCTTAGGCAGTAAATAGTGTTCTTCTCTATATTGTGTCCTATGAATTATAAGTGTCTGGAAGGAACAGGCATTATTCGTGGCACTTTTAGAGCAAGATTCTCTCTCCATCTTTCTATCTTTGAGTAGTTTTCTTATAAGCATGTGCTATGCGTTATTCTGCTGAAGTGTCAAAGAGGGACCTCCTACATCTCTGAAAGCATGTACAAACATTTTCTGTCCCCCTAAATCTGTCTCCTCTGATCTTCTTTTATGCAAATGTTAGCTACCTCCCTATCCTTAGACTTTTAGCTAAGGAATCTTACAGGGCTGTTTGGATTCCTCTCTTTATCTTAGCCTCAAAAGTCCCCATGTAGTAAGCTGGAGCAATAGTATATTTCACCTCGTTTGTTTTGTTTATTTCAAGGATGACTCTCTTTCATACCCCTATGCTCAGTCCTGGGAAGGTCATTGATATGTATATTTTGTCTTTTCTTGTATTGAGGGAAGATAAATATTATCCTTATTATTCTAACACTATTAAACAGTGAATATTAATTGTGGTTGATGTCAACAGGCACAGGCCCAATGTCAAGTGTATATTTGAAAAATTAGATTTTTCTCTCATTGCAAATACTCATAAAAGTAGGTCAGTCTACTTTTAATGGAAAAATCTACTTATGTAGGGTTCAATAGTGAAATATAGTCTCCATAATATCAGTCAGTAATTACCTACTGAACCTTCTAAGATAAAGAGAATACCCATATACACCCCTTATTCCAGAATAGTTAGCTTTAACTAATAGATTATAGTACATTGTAAATTCATGATCCAACTCTTCACCGTTTTCTTCCCTTACTAATCCTATTCTTGCTACCTCCTATAGCCTGCCTTATATCTTACCCTCATTCCAGATTTTAGCTTAAGCATCACTTTCAAAAAAGCTCTTCCTGACCTTTGAAAGCAGCCGCTTTCCCAGACCAAATGTCTCTTCATGACTTTATGCTTAGAATATCATAGCGTTCATCAGCCTTGGCGTTTGTCTGCTTCCCTGATGGCCCGGTTTCTCCTTCCATGGCCACATTGTCATGGTGATGTGCTGTGCCTAGTAGTCATGTGGTGTATGATACATGTGTAGACACATTAGAGCATCATGATTATCAAATATATTAGATAGTTCTGGCTTGCTTTTGCTTATGAATTAGTGATAGAATTGAACAAAGCAGAATTCTAAGACAAACAGTTATTTATGTTTTTCCTAAACTGTGTTTTAAGTCAGTAGGTAAACTTAAAAAGTACATTCTTATATTTTTCAGGATGCAGAAGAATATACAGATTTGCCAGTAAGACACAATGAAGACCATATGAACAGTGAACTAGCAAAATGTCTTCCCATTGAAGTAAATCCTCATTCATTTGACAGCCCTCACACCAAAGCACATCTCCTGCTACAGGCACATCTTAGCCGAGCCATGCTACCCTGCCCGGATTATGACACTGATACCAAGACTGTCTTAGACCAAGCTCTAAGAGTATGTCAGGTATGAAAAACGTCCTTGACACACGTATTTTCTTCCACCACTTCTACCCTTCTTTTCCTAAGTGATCAAATATTTTTTACATTATGTTAGCACTGTTGAGAAAAGTATATTAAATTATGAATTTCCAAAAGAAAAGCAAATACAAATACATTACAATGCTAATTTCAAAGACCCATTCAACTAAAATGTATTGAAAGCAAAATACTTTTCTGTGAATTGAGCATTGAACAGGCAAGAGCTTCTGCTGCTATAGACTTTTGCTCAAGGGGGAGGGTATTGTCAATTCAAAATTCAACTCATTGGGACATATTGGCACTTACCTATAATCCCAACACTGGGGAGGCAGATAGAGGAGGTTTTGAATTCCAGGCTAGCCTGGGTTACATAATTAGATTTGTCTTGAAAAAAAGATGTGTGTATGAGATAGACAGAGACAGAGACAGAGAGAAAGACCAGATAGTAACTCATAGGAACTGTTTCTTAAATACAGTAAAGCCCAATGAAACAATGTGAAAGATTTTTTATGTCATTTAGAGCTAATTAATAAGATACTATTTAAGAAAAATGAAGTGAAGAGACTTTTTGAAAAATCTAATTGCCAAAGTTCTCATATAGGAAAGTTACTCCTTGTATTCAAGGAAAATCAAACATGGAAAGCAATGACTGGAAATGAGGCTAGAAATAGATGGGAGAGAAAATGGGGTCTTTGTTCAGAGAGTTTGTGGACCATAGTAAGGATTTTAATGTTTACTTTGAATGAAAAGAAAGCCATTAGAGCATTGGTTCACTAACAGTGATGACAGTTACACCAAATCAATATTTTCCATAGTAATTGAACTGTGAAAGTCAAGTATCTACTACTTCACTTATAAGTAACTAATGGACTTATTATATGCTAACATAAATCATTTTTCATGAAAAAACGCTTTCTAAGTAACAAAAAATTAGTGAAAAAACATGGCACAGTATACATTTTCTAAATTGCTTAAATAACCCATCTTAGTGAAAACTAGTTACTTACCTGCTTTTGCAATCAATACAAAATTATATGATAATATATGATAATACACTATTTCAGTTGAAGTACATATATGAAGAAATTCCAGCCTCCAGGCTGTGTGTAATTTCCTACACAGGGAAATTACACACAGGGAGGAGTACTTTGAAGTGCTTTTTCAGATAATTGTCAATATTGTTCTTTGATTCAAGACAAAAACTTGACAAATAGTATTTCTTGAGAGTTGCTTATATTGTGGAACTGAACCTGTATCAATGAAGTCTTCCTGCCTTAAATGTTTTATGTCTAAATAAGAAGCATTGGTAACCAGTCCATTTATAAGATTGGGGCTGGTGGGAAATTATTGGACTCTTAAAAAAAATGAGATTTAAAATAATATACTGAATGGATGAGTGGTCCCAGAGCTTTTTTTCCCAGTGCAGCTGGAAGGAAGGAACTTACCATTTATTGTGAGGAGAAGATTTTAGTGAGGGAAGAAGTATATTGTACCTGTTTTGGACATTTCTGTCAGAAAAATACTTTGAAAGATTTTAGCTGTTTTTAAAGGTAGGGAAAAATCTGTGAAGATATGTGTACAAAAATATACATGATGGCCTAATTTGTAAAAATTAAAGGCTTGCAGATAACCTTAAGTACTTTCAGGTGATAGAACACTATAGAATATTATAATTGTGTTACAGTTGCAACATAGGTTAAGCTAACCCAGAGAAAAGATGTGGAATGATTTAACAGTAGCTGTCTCTGGATAGCAGGATTTGGAGTGCTCTTTTAAATGTTTCTTCTTTATGCTTTTCTAAAATACGTGAACATTTTATATTGAGCCTTTAACATTTTTATTGTCAAAAATAAAAATGCCATTTTAAAATGGCAGTATTTCTAAATACAGTAAGCACAAGCCATCTGACACATGTTTATGGCTAACATATGGTTTACTTCTCTAGGACGATGATTTAATATTTCTTATTAGTCACACTTTATAAAGCAAGGTTAGAGTTTTAGCTGAGACCCTTGATACTCATTTGTGTTTCCTGTAACTTTTTCTTCCTCAAACACTGACTTGTCAGTGAACTCACAGGTCAGTAAGAATTGGATAGAAGATGTAAGAGGAAGTTTTTATACTTGCACATATGTTGGTTTTGCTTTCTAATCTTAATGTATATCAAATGAAAAATATAATCCATACTCATTGACATCTTGTTTGTCTGCACTCTGCCAATAAGGCTATAATACAGCAGTTTTCAGAGGAATCTGTTTCTAAATTTGCTGTTAGAGGAAGAGACTCAGTCAAGTATTTTTTACCACTGTTGGATAATTTTATATTTATTTCCTTGGGATGATTATGGTTTACTAAATATTTCTAATACTTATCAGTAATATTTAAAAAGAATAGTTTTCTCCTTGATTATATAAGTGTACCTCAATTATATAATAGTATGCTTTATTATAATTTTAAAAAACAGCATACTATAAATTAAGTCATCCAGAGTAATTACCTCCTTGTGGTGCTGGCAGTCAAACCTAGGACCTGTATACACAGTAGCTTGTGCTCTACCACTAGCAACATCCCCAACCCCTGGTGTTTTGATACTGAATCTTAACTGTGTCCCTCAGGCTGACCTTAAACTTGTGATCCTCTTGTCTCTGCCTCCCTAGTGCTAAGATTACAGGTGTAGTGATTGTGCATTTGCCCTCATAAATATCAGAGTTTTTCATACTTAGTGAATTTTTTACTCATTTTCAACTCAGTCTTTCATTCTGAAATAATTTCAGACTTTGAATTAAAGTTTTATATAATGTTGAAATTAGATTTCTATCTTGACCTAGCTTCTCCTAATGTTAACTTCTTACCTCAGTATAATATCTAATTACCTTAGTTCTTTTTTTTTAAGTAAGTTTCTTATTGTGAAAATACTGTACAGAGGAGTTACAATTACATGAGCAAGGTAATGAGTACATTTCTTATCAAGCATTGTTGCCTCCTCCTTTGTTTTCCCCCTACCATCCCTTCCCTCTTAGTTCTATTAACTAGTTTATCTATCTAATTCAAAAAAAATTTTTTTTGGATCCGGTCATGGGGCCTGAACTCTGGGCCTGGGTGCTGTCCCTCAGCTCTTCAGCCCAAGGCTAGCGCTCTACCACTTGAGCCACAGCGCCACTTCCAGCTTTTTTCTTTTTGCTTATGTGGTGCTGAGGAATCAAACCCAGGGCCTCTGGAATGCAAGGCATGCGCTCTACCACTGAGCCACCTTCGCAGCCCCTCTAATTCAAATTTTATCTGCATGAATTTTATTCCACTAATGCTCTTTTTTGTTCCAAGATCCTTCATTGCAATTAATTGTCATGTCTCTGTAGGATCCTTGTCTTTCTTGGTACTTTTAAATAATACTAATTATTAATTATCTTTTTGTGGAGATACTTTTATATTATATGAGTATCCTGTTTCTCATCATGTTTCCTATTTCATTTTCAGCATCTCTTATTGATATTTGTATAAAACATTTGCTAGTATTATGATTTTCTGTTTTCATCATTCCTATGATAAACACATGTAGAAACGTATCTTTCCTAATTTAAATCGGATTTACTATGTGTAAAGAACCAAATTTTACCAAAAATTACCAAAATAGAGGACTGCACTTCATCCCTGTAGCCCCTGCTGCCCATCAAATATATAACTATTAATAGTTCCCCATTAGGCAGACCATCATAACCAGTAGTAATGGTGGCAAGCACTCACAAAAGGCTTGCTTTATACCATTTTCTGTTTATGATTGCTTTGCATTGTATTGACTCCTTTGCTGTCATAGTGCAATTATTAATCTTTTACATTTCACAGGTGAATCTAAATTAACTTTACAAAAATCACAAATAAAAAGTGGCCTTCAATAAAGGCTACATATATCATGAAAGTATATTTCATTTTATCCTGTAAAGATAAATTTTAAAAATATCTTCAAGGTTATTCTAAAATCACAGAAATTTCTGCCTTGTTTTTCTTTTATACCAAGAATTCCCACTAGACTGAATATTTTTAATTGATTCTTTCTTTAATGTATACTAAATCACCTCCATTTAATTACTCTTGTTCCCTTTTCAACAGTCTGCCTATAATTACTTTAACCAGTTTCTAAGAGGGACTTGTTAATATGATTGAATATTTGTAACTGCTTTAATTACATCTCTCTACAGCATCCAGTGTTGTGCTGTTTGCCTTTTCTGTAGCAACTGCCTATGATCTTTCTCATGTTTTTATATTTATATTATGCTACATAGACCCAGGAATTAACCACGTGCTTCATCATATTCTCCCCTAAAACTGAAATTGAAAATAATGGAAGATTAGACTGTTGATACAATCTTAGAGGAAGGATGTTATCATAATTATAAGAGAACCCTTATAATAAAAAGTTATATGCATGTTAGAGTAATTTCTACATAGATTGTACTAGTAAACACACATACACACACATTTGATATTCCTCTTTCTTTTTAAGTTTTGACTTCTCTGCTTAGATTGTTAGGTTTTGTTTTTTTTCATAGCTAATCACTACTACCATTAATGGGTCTCCCCTGTGTAAAGTCTTTATTCATCTACCATTAGAGGAGGTTGTGTTTATTTGGGTTTGGGTTTGTGTGTGGGTGTGGGTGTGCGTGCGTGCGTGTGCGCGTGTGTTTGGGTGCCCTCACACTAGCCTTTCTTGAAAATTTTCAAACTTCTGTTAATAATAAGCAACTCAGTGTTTACTTGTCTCCAAATAAAGGAACTATCTATTGCTTAAAAGATAGTGGACATCTCCTCTTGACTATTGAAGATGGATGTAATGATCTGTCTTCTGCATAACAAGGCATATGTTGATATGGATAGAATTCATGTTCCCATTATCCTAATGAAGTAGGCCAATGTGAACTTGATGGCTGCTGTAGAAATATTAAAAATATTCTAGGTGATTCAATGTTTAAAAGGAACACCTCTATGGAGCTATGTTAAGTCTTCATTTTTTTCATGGATTCTTGCATTTGCCTTTAATATAAAGGCCTTTCTTTTTCACATGTGAGATTATATAAGCTACATGTCCCAATTATGTCAGAATGTTCTAATAGACTTTCTCATTTATCATAAAGACAATAGCCAAAAAATGAAATGGGTTCTACATTTCATGTAACCAAGGTATTTTTCTATAACTTACACACACATTCTGAAAAGAAAAAAACATTTCATCTCTAATTTGTTTTTCTTTTTTTGTTGTTGTTGATACTAGCATTGGAACTCACGATTCCCCTACTTGCTAAGTACTACTTCTACCACTTGAGCTATGCTTACCATACCCTCTAGCCCTTTTTGCTTTTAGGTTATTTTTCAACTTGAGATTTCACTTTTTGCTAGAACCAGCCTCACCTTGCACCCATTCTACCTCCACCTGCCAGATAGGATTATAGGTATGTACTACAACATGCAGGCTCATTTTTTGAAACAGGGTCTCACTAACATTTTTGCCTAGGCTGATCTTGAACCACAATACCTCTGTCTGTGCCTGGCACTTAATATTCCAGATAGGCATGTGTTATCAAACCCATCCTTTCCATCTATTTTTAAATATGCTAATTAATAAGCTGAAGATGTGTATACAGATATTTTAGAGTCTAAGAATAGGCAAAAATAGAATGAAAGAGTATGAATTTAATCCCCAGTACTACAAAAGGAAAAAAAAAAAAAAAGATAAAGGAAGCAAAATAGAATCCTGAAAGATACTGTGACTAGAAGCAGGTCTGTATTTAACAGGTAACTCACATTTGCCACAGATTCCACGTAGAAGATCTTGATGATGCTAGGGTAGAATCGTCATGAGACAATGCTAAGGTGACCTGTGAGGAATGTTTACATACATGTACACCAAGCACAAGCCCACTGAGTTGACAGTGTATTGACAAAGGGGTCATTTGGAGGAATGAGTTAAAGAATTGTAGAATCAAATACAATGAAATGAAAATGTCCAAGTATTCTGAAATTAGTGAAAGAAGTAGTTGGTCAAATCCTCAATCCAATAATTGTAAAAACCATTTTGATATAATAAATATGACATAAGATCTTCTATCCTTTTTTTAGGATACTTTCACATTGTAATTGTTTATAATTAGAACAAATGAAAAGATTTTCTTTGAGTAGTGGTTATAACATAATAAGGTTTACAACACAAATCATTTTTGATTAAGAGGGAAAATATTATGTCTGTTTTATGGGTATATCTGAAGGACTGTTAATACCATGAGTGGCCACATCCTGGAAACTTATCTATAGTAATAATATCGCTGACTGTTCCTCAGGCACCAGTGAATCATGCCTGTAATTGTAACTACTCAGGAGGCTGACATCTATGGATGACATTTGTGGATCATGGTTCAAAGCCAGCCCTGGCAGGAAACTGTTAGACTGATCTCCAGTTAATTACCAAAAAGTGAGAAATGGAGCTGTGGCTCAAGTAGTAGAGCACTAGCCTTGAACACAAAAGCTCAGTCAGGGACTGTGTCCAAGCCCTGAGTTCAAGCACTAGGACCAGCACCACAAAACATTAACGATTATTAAGTATTTCACCTTTTCCACTCTATTTCCTTCACAGGGAATTATTGAAAAAGTGGGTTTATTGCATATATGTCTGTATGTGTCTGTGTGTGTGTTTCCACACATTTTAAAGATTTTTTTTCTTGCTAAATCTGAGTTGAAACAACAAATTACAATCCATTTGTTGCAAACATTCATGGACCTTATTAAATTCATAGAGAACAGAGTCAAGTCTAATTCAGGTTGTTTCCTGGCCAGACTGTCAAGGAGCTCCTATCTTGTCACAGAAGCCAGATAAAATTTTATTGATACATTAGTACTTTTAAAACAGTTCTAAGTGAACGTGATCCTAAATGGTGTGTTCTTCAAGTTGGAACAATCCACGATATGGAGCATTGTGATAGTCCTGCACAGTCAAAGTTACAATTTAACACCACCTAGCAAAGTACCATACCTCACTAGGGAAATGACAGAGCTGATACAAAACTTAGCATGTCCAAAACTAACACAAATGTGTGGGTTTTGTGATATTAAACACCTTTACTTACTCTAGTGGATTTACAAGCAATCTCTCTTCAAGGACTATAATATAATTTAGAAGGAAGTTTCCCCCTGGGTGACTTTACCTGTAAGCTTTTGTATGACAATTTGGTGATGGTTTATTGATGATATGATGCTATTGTGAAGGATCCTTCTACCCCCTGTTCCTCTCCTCATGCCCACATAACAACCCTTTTCCCGGTTGGGTCTATAGGAAATGAGTAATGCTTAACCCATTTGTGTGATCAATTCACTTAAGCAGCTACTGTGAAATGTTAATCACAACTTTAATTTGTACTGCATTAGCATTTTGATTAACTTGTAGGCTTGCTAGCACACTTGAAGCACTTTTACTCATAGTTACAGCTCGGAAATGACTTTTTGATTAATTAAGTTTGTTAGACAGCAGCTGAGCTTCCTGAATGCTAACCTTCTGGGGGTAAAAGTTCAGGAGAAAGTTGCTATGAACAACTGTTGCTTTTGCAAAAAGATTCTTGGAAATGTACTTACAGCATTTTAATTATTGATAAAATATTGTATCATTACTTGCAGCTGACCTGAACCTCTGAAGGAGAGTGACTCATCAAGAAAGCATTTCTCAAGGCTTCCCATCATAGCAAAACTTCTGGGAGCTCTTGAACTAAATAGTGCATTTTCTAACAGATGTCTCACAAGTAATGTTTTAACAAGCTGCCTAGGTTGAATTTCCATAGTTTTTTTCAATACACTTTTAATTTCAGAATAGTTTAGATTTCCAGGAAGGTTTCAGAGTGAGCACAGTATTTCCATATATGCTGAGCATACTTTTCCTCTAGTATTTACATCTTATATATTAATAAGATATATATTACTAACCAAAGTCTGTATTTGTTTAGTGTTCTTCTATTTGTAAGTGCTTTTCTTTTTCTGTTGAAGAATCTCATTCTGGATACCACATTAGTTAACTTTAGTCTTCATGTCTCTGGAGCCTTTTACTTCTGACAGTTTTTTTTTCTTTGTTTTTGATCGTTTTTCTCTAGCATTTTGTATTTTTGTGACATTTCTTTCATAACTCAGTCGATACATTAATAATATCCTTCATTCTGGACTCAATAAATATTGCTTTTAAACTCCAATAGCAGTAAATTTTCTTTATATCATTTGCTTTAAACAGAAATGCCAACAAACTCACCTGTCATTTCCACCTTCGTCCTGATCTTATTTTCATGCCCTTGTTTAATCCTTGTACAATTAGTTGTCAAGTGATAGGGGTGGAAGAGAATAGGTTCCTTGACATGAAAAAAGGATCAAGAGAAGATGAGAAGTAAAAGGCCTATCTAATGTTAAGAAGGGATAAAGAGGGCTGGGAAGGGGGCTCAGTGGTAGAGCGCTTGCCTTGCATGCCTGAGGCCTTGGGCTCCATTCCTCAGCACCACATAAGCAGAAAAAGGCGGAAGTGGTGCTGTGGCTCAAGTGGTAGATCACTAGCGTTGAGCTGAAGAGCTGAGGGACAGCGCCCAGGCCCAGAGTTCAGGCCCCAATGACTGACAAAAAAAGAAAGAAAGGAGAAAAAGGCTAGACCATAATCTGTCCATTTCCATGAGTGCAATTTGTAGCCACAGAGTCCTGACATCACTGAGGATTAACCTGACAGAGATTTTAGGTTTGAACTTTAGATTTTAGGAGAAATATTTTAAAAATGTCCTTCGAACTAGATTTTATTGTCCAGCTATATAATTCTTTATATTAATGATGCCACCTCAGAATGCCACCTCAGAAATCCTATTTGTAACAAGATAGGGATTTGTGCAAGTCAGCAGAGGCAGTATAATAAAGTCGCCACCCATCTGAAACCGGAAATCCCAAATTAATTCCTTAACTCCATCACTCTTCTACCAGTATGATTACATAGTTACTGAACTTCTGCAGTCTTCAGATTCCCTATCTGTAAAGTGGATAATACTGACATGTTGGTATCAAGGTTTAAATGAAAGCTACCTGCGAAAGTGTTCTATAATGTGTACTACTATACAGATACATATGCAAAGGAGAACTTTGCACAGTCTGATGTTAACTATACAACTCAATATTTAGGTCTTTTCACAATAATTGAATGAGATTTGCATTACTTGATAGAAAATATAAATAGAGAGGGAGAGATTGTCAAGTTTAAAGTACTCGCTGTTTAAAGTATAATCTTCAATCGTAGAGGATAAGAAGAAAAATATGAGTAGATTTGGTTAAATCTATCCTTTACATGACTCTGAAGCTATGGTTGAATTTAAATGTTAAGACCAAGCTTGATCAGCTTAGGGGAATTCTTGAAATAGATTCAGAATAAATGTTCAGGACATGAAGAATATTCACATAATGAAGCATGTGACTTCAGTAGCCTCACACGTAACATGAAATTGCTTCTGGAGATTGTTCATTAATTCTTTATTCTCACAATAGATGAGGTCTACGGTGTGGGGCATGATTATTGTCTCTTCCTTTTACCTTTACCTATCCTTCTCTCTCTCCTTACTTGCTCTCTCACCCAGAAAAGGCAGGCACACCATATTTGTTCACCATTCCTTCTGAAACTATTTCACTAATTCTTATGTGTTCCCCAAAGTCAGCCTCCTCAGATTGCTCCAACTGCATCCTTTCCTGATTCCTCCTTCCTTTATCCATGTTGTTTTACTTTCATTGTCTGTACGATTCCTTTTTCAACCACCTCCCAAACTCTATGTTTCTATCCCTACCTTCCTGGTAGTCTTCAGATCTAGCATAGTAGTTTCAACAGATACCTTATAAACATCATAACCACGTTCATCCCAGACTCCACCTCTAGCTGTTGTATCCAAACCATTTCCACCACTTTCATGGTCATTCACGTGGCCTCAATGGCCACAACATCTTTACCTGTCCTCCTGACTCAAGATCTAGGATCTTTTCTCCCCTTTCAAGTCCAAGTTGAATAAGCTTAGTCCCTTTATGAATTTACTTATTAATATCCTAACTATCATTTGGCTCCACAGTTGGCCATTTCATCCAATAGATGAAATAGAACCTAAAATCTCTTTTACTTCCTTGAGTTTCTATCAGTCTGAATTCTCTGCTTTCACACCCAAATTACTCTTCATTGCTGGAAATAATTGCAGAACACAATTACTACTATAAAATGTTTTTGAAACTCTAGAACTGCTGTATTTTTTTCAGTCACATCATTAATTCTGCCTAGCAACATTTTTATACTCCTTCACAGTTTTCTCACAGCAAGAGACATCACTTCCAAATTGTAGAGGTAATTGAAATCATCAGTATAAGGACTGTGCATTTCTCTTCTCTTCAAATCTTCTCTCTCTTCATTGACTCTGTGAGTGAAGTCTTCAATAACTAGTAGAAATCTCATTTCTAAGGCCTTGTCCATAAACTTTGTCATTAGCACAAGTCCTTACCCCCCAGGAGGGTCTCATCTCTACATAGCTCATTTTATGTCTCCTAGGTGTTACCCTTCACCTCAAGGATATTATCATTGATAGAAAGCAAACTATAAAAACATATGTGTGTATCTATAGTGTGCATATGTGTGTGTGTTTGTGTGTATGTTAGACTGTACTGGTATTTTATTGCTAAAAAAAAAAAAAATTAAGCTACCCAGTAGATAGAAGCTTTAAAGGATATCTAATCAAGGCCAGGTGCCAGTGGTTCATGCCTGTAATCCTAGCTACTCAGGAGGCTGAGATCAGGATTACAGTTCAAGCCATCTTGGAACAGGAAATTCCATGAGATTCTTATCTCCAATTAACCACCAAACTTGTAACAGTAAACTGCCCATTGTCACTAATTCCATATCCAATGCAACCAACTGTACATGAAAAAATCAAGGAACAATTTACGTCGTAGTAAATGTATTCAGCCTTTTTTTTTCTTGTCATTATGCCTTCAACAGCCTAACAAAAGTATATCCTTTGGAGATAGGCTCCCCAGTAGAGCTACTTAGCTTTAGACTTCATTCCTTAACTTTCTGGACCACGGTGTCTTCATGTATTGTATAGGCTTTCCTAAATTCATTTCTTACATATGAGATGGTTAGCTGAGCCTTTGACAAATAGTAGACACTTAACAGACATCCAGTCTCATCAGAATTATTTCATCCATGCCCTCAGACTCAGATAACGGGGATCTCCTGTTACTTGTTTTCCTTCCTTCTAGACCTCAGCTCCCAGTAACTTCCACTCAACCATCCCCACCACTGCTGCAAAGCTAACTGTGACTCTTGCTACCTACTCTGTATCCACGACTTCTAACACCATAAGTTCTGTGTGTCACTTCAAACCCAAATTTATAACCTCCTATCCAATCCACCTCTCTTCAGTACAGACATCTTAACTGCTTCTATTAATTATATTTTCATTGTAGTGTAATCTTACAAAGGAATAGTGCTAGATAATCACAGTTTTGTCTGCCATGGCTGGAAGTGACAATGAATGCTGGGCCAGCTTCATAGGAAAAAATGTCATACAGAGTCAGTCCCATCCAGTTTTTCCCTGGTCTCAGAATTATTCTAGCTTTGTGTAAGATGTAATGTGGCCAAGTAGAAAGTGGATAAGAAGTAAAGAATAATTAAATATTTGCCCAGTGTTGATGCTGAGCTTCTAATAAATCCAGAGTTATTTCTCCTCAGTGTAGTAAAGCAAACTTCTGCTGTTTGTTATTGTATCTCTGTGAAGAACTTCAGGTAACTTGGCAAGCTCAGCCATCTTTTCCAGCTGTTACCAAAGACAGGCTCAGGAAAGAAGGTATATGTATTAGTCGTCTTCCAGGGAAGAAAATAGAGAGATGCAGAATCCTTCTTTAGCTCCAGTCATACACAGGTATGCCAAAGCATACTTCTGAAATCCCCAAGCACATTTACCTGACTGTCCCCATTCCCCAGCCACCATTGGTTATGGACCTCTGAATTTGGTTTGCCATTCAGAAAACCAGGTCCACATCCTCCCATCTGGCCTGAGCTCCAGGATCTGTCTTCAGCCTTGCTTTGTTGTAACTGCACACCTCACATAATAAATCAGTTCCACACATCTGCTCTCATCTTAGTGTAGAATTTTGAAATGAGATTTGTACATTAGTTCCTACATAGAAATATGTAGTGTACTAGACACCTCACAAAGTACATTATCTCCTTTTACCTTCAATCCTTAAAAGAAGACAGAGTACCCCTTCTACAAGTGAGAAACCAACATTCATCAGGGTTAAGCAGTCTTCCCAAATTTAAGCACATTGTGAATGGGCAAAATTAAGATTGAAATCTGTACCTATCTGACATCCAAAGTTGATGTTTTCTATTCTGTACTGTCTTAGTAGATGTGTAATGACTTAGAATATTGTTATAATCATATTTTACTCATATTTACTTCAAAGAATAATTCCAAATTCTCTGTCAAGGGGCTGAGCAAGGGTGGGAAGATCCAGCCTACAGCCTATAGAAGACCTATAAACTCATTGCATACATGACAGAGCAAACATGTTTCATATGTTTCTCATTAGCTGCCCATAGCCATCTTCGGAACTGATAATTTTGTAGGGCCCATAAATGATGTTATAAATATCCAATAGCCTTGATAGGAAGAAAGCTAGAATGATGATAGGTTCCTTGACAGTGGCGGATGCACGGGAGAAGCAGGACACGCATCCACCCAGAAGAGTCACAGAGGGCTCACTGCATTACCAGCCTCTCAGCTAGACTTAAAGGATGAGGAAGAATTTTGGTTTTTTTGTTAATCATTTTTTTAAGAGCCAGAGTATTTGGAGAAAAATGCCACTAAGTTCATATTGTTTCGCTAAACGGGGACAAACATAAGGTCCACACAGATCACAGGGTATTAACCATACAGAGACATACTCATTTTGTTCCCTACACAGTGTGGTTTCCCTGAAAAAAGGAACAACGTTAGTTTTGCCTTTTTAAAAATCATTATAAAGTACTGACCAAAGAAAAATTAAATAAAGAACTACGTATAATATTCTAGGTAAGAAACAGGAAAGTTCTACACAAGGCAGTGGGGCCCAAAGATCAGGAGCACTAGGAGAGGTCAAACAGGAAACATTCTACCCTTCCAGATACTTGATCTCTGTACCTGCCTTTCCTTTTCTATAACTCAAAACAAAATAAATAATACTGTTCAGTCCGTGGTATAGCTGTTTATTCACTTCATGTAAGCACTTGCTTTGAATGAACTTTTTACATTTTCACATCTGGATCATACAATGAAAAATTGTGGAGAACTCTCATAAATTTTATGAAATCTTTTAACTTCTCAATGGAAACTTCAAAGTTAAAAACATATGGTTCATCCATCCAACTCTTTACTGTGTAAGCTTTTGGTCTGGAATTTATTTCCACACAAGTTGTAATGTAAAATCAAAAGTCAACTTGCCATGGTTACTCCACATTACAAGTTCTACCATCATCACGAGACTGCATTAAGTATAATTATTCATTTCTCTTTTCCTTTAGCAGTCTCAGGAGTTGTGACTTATAAGTACTTTTGTCCAAGTAGCATTCATTATTTTATTATAAGCCACTTGTCTTATATACTTCCAAGAAAACATGTATTATTCTGCTTTTCAAGGAAAAATATGAATGTATTTCTCCAAATTTATAAACATGTACGTTCATGTATACATTCATATATATGCACATTCATATAGACATATAGATAATATATAGATACAATATGTTTATTACATGTGCAACTAAAAGCATATTGGACTAAAGCCCATTTTTACCATTCTGTTTCATTTATACTAAAATCCAAAAACTTAAATCCATTTTCCTGTACTATGTATAAAGAGATCATAGATTTGTGTATTTTATGTGTATACTGTTCTTGGGGCTTGAACTTAAGACTTATGTGCTGTACTTTTGTGCTCAAAACTAGTGCTCTATATCTGGAGCCACATCTCTACACCTGGCATTTCACTGGTTAATTGTAGACAAGAGTCTCATGGACTTTCCTTCCTGAGCTGGCTTCCAACTGCGATCCTCAGATCTCAGCCTCCTGAGTAGCTAGAGTGTGAGGTACTGACACCCACCTTGTAGCCAGATTTAAAAATTATTTTACTTTTTTTTTTTTTTTTTTTTTTTTTTTTTTTTTTTTTTTTCTTTTTTGGGTCTGGTCGTGGGGCCTGGACACTGTCCCTCAGCTCTTCAGCTCAAGGCTAGCGCTCTACCACTTGAGCCACAGCGCCACTTCCAGCTTTTTTCTTTTTGCTTATGTGGTGCTGAGGAATCAAACCCAGGGCCTCATGCATGCAAGGCAAGCGCTCTACCACTGAGCCACCTTCCCAGCCCCAATTATTTTACTTTTTGTAAATTAATTTAGGACTCAATGCTTAGAATTGTCTTGCTCAGTAGTCCTAACTAGTAGCATTAAATTAGTAGACAAATTAATTTTACTAACATAGCTTTACAGATTTCTGAAAATCTACCATTTGTACGTTTTATAAATATTTTACTGTCCATGAGATATGTACCTTGAAAGTGTCAGTGTAATTATTTGCTAGGTACATCCCAAACCAGAGTACAGTCCTAAAACTATAAAATAGCAGCCTAAGTTCACGATATTAACTTATGTGCCTCTAAGTCAGAGGCACATTAGATTAAATTAGATTCTCCAGAATCTAATTTAATTGAAGGAGCTTTGCCTGTGTAAACTTCTCCTTTGTTTAAATAAGATTCCACTGTTTAGTTTTGCCTTAAGCAAATGCAGCCTTTTGTTTGTCCATAAAACACTAGATTAAATGTATAGGCCAATATGAATAGCTTCCCATCATTACACATGTGCCGTTGGCATTTGCCCCTTTGCTGATGTGCGAGGGATTGTTTTTGAGAACCAGGGCTCCAGCTTTAGCCTGATATTTGGGGAAAATCCATTTTTGGCAAGGAACTTACCTGCTTATTTTTTTTATTTGAAAGATTGCGTGAGATTTACTTTTTAAATGCAACTGCTAATGCTCTAAATTCAGTGAATTATGTAAGCATTTGCCCTCAAAGTACACTGAATTTTTTTAATTAGTTTTATTATTTGTACCAATAGTATCTAGCTGCCCTAAAAAAAAAATAGTATTTAGCTCTCTGTATAAAATAAGATTCATTAAATAGCTGTGGGGGATTTAATTTGTTCCCTCATCCAACTGTAGTTTGTTACCAAATTTCAATTTTGATGAATATTTAGAAACCTAGTACTTGGTTTCTCTGATTTTTTTTTTTTTTTGTCAATCGTGGGGCTTGAACTCTGGGCCTGGGTGCTGTCCCTCATCTCTTCAGCTCAAGGCAAGCGCTCTACCACTTGAGCCACAGTGCCACTTGTGGTTTTCTGGTGATTAATTAGAAATAAGAGTCTCAGAGATTATACCGTGGGGATGTTGGTATAATTTGTGGAGGGGAAGGGAAAAAACAAATTGTTTAAATAGGGATACAGGTGAACCCATTGCAACAATGAGATGTACAAGATGTTATGTCGAAAAACGAACTTTACAACTTTGGCAGAGGAGGAGGCGGCCAGGGATGGTAAGGGGAAACAAAGGAGGAGGCAACAATGCGTGATAAGAAATGTACTCATTACCTTGCTCATGTAATTGTAACCCCTCTATACAGTATTTTCACAATAAAAAAAATTTAATTAAAAAAAAAGTCTCAGGGACTTTCCTGCCCGGGCTGGCTTTGAAGTGTGATCCTCAGATCTCAGCTTCCTTAATAGCTAGGATTACAGACGTTAGCCACCAGCACCCAGCCTGATTGGTTTTTGTCAAGGCTGACATCAGATTCCCAGCGGAGACGTGTTCATTGTGATATGTTTATAACAGGTACATTTTCCCTACTCAGGCAATGTTAGATGTCGCTGCAAACCAGGGCTGGCTGGTAACTGCTCTGAATATCACCCACCTGGTTCAGATGGTGATCCAAGGCCGGTGGTTAAAAGACTCTGATCTTCTTACAATACCAAACATAGAACAGCACCATCTTCACCTTTTCAGGTAATTGTTTTAATGCCAAAATATTCTTTTTCTTTTTTTCTTTTATCAGAATGGGTGTTAGGGAGCAAACCCAGGTCTTATGCTAAACATGGGCTCTACCCAGTATCCTCTCCCCTATTCCAAATTCTTTCAAATCTGATTGAATTTCATAGGGTGCCTAGAAATATGATTTAATTTGTTTTAATGCTTCCAAGACCTTTGTTTAAAAAAAAGCCAGGGCACAGAATAAACAGACACAAAGCTGGGGAAGTCACAGCACCAAATAAAGCTATAGTTTAAGTGGCCCTAAGAGGCCTTAGCTGCCTCCTTGGAGCAGAGTCTGCTGGATGAATGGAAAGGGACATGAACCTTCGCTGGCCGAACCTGGCACCTGGGGTGGGGTAAAGCGGTGTGGGGGCCCAGGGAGGATGGTGGAGAGTGTTGTTCAGCCAGTTGCAGGCCTGGACACCTTCCACAGCTGGTAGAATTCCAGTGTTGTGTGGGGCTTGAAATCAGGGCTTGGATGCTGTGCCTTAGGTTTTTTATGCAAGACTGGTACTCTGCCACTTGAATCACAGCTCCACTTTTGACATTTTTGCTGGGTAAGTGTAGATCAGAGTCTCACAGACTTTTCCAGGCTGGCTTTGAACTATCGTCCTCAGATCCCAACCGTCTGAGTAGCTAGCATTACAGGCATGAAAAAATAAAAAGGATCTACCCCACACAACCCACACAGGCCTATTTTGGAAGCTGCTTGGTTCTAGGAGATTCAATGTTGTTTCCTTGTCACCCTTAAGAGTATAATATTAATGTAATTAATGTAATTCTAGTATATTTTCTTCTAACCTGAAGGTTTAGGTGGCCTGTATTTCTGAGACCTAACATGAGTTGTGCTATAAGTCCCAAAGTTTTCCAAGTAACTTAAAATTTTATGTTCCTAGAAACTTGTAACTTCAAACTTTATTTAAATAATTACATTATAAGAAATATTTTGCCCATACTCATTATAAACATTCCAGGTACTTTACACAGGGAAGGGTTGCTTTACATTAGTGCCGTTCTGTAAAAAGGAAGTATACCACTGCCTATGTACCCTCAGTTTTTACTAAAATGATACATGACTTATGATTTAGACATCTTATCCAGCAATAGGGATATTGCTTTGAAGTAATCCTTTAGAGAATGCTGGCTAAAGTTAAAACTTACTGTGCCCTATAAAATATGTATCCTATTTAAGGAAAACTATACAAATTATATGAACCCCTGTTGGGAGCAAATCCATATTTATGCTATGAAGGAATTCTTTTGTTGATATTATTTCATAGGAAATGGAATCCAGTCATGAAGGGCCCACATGCTAAGTGCCGAACCTCCATTGAGTGCCTTCCCGAACTGATCCATGCCTGTGGAGGGAAAGACCACGTATTTAGCTCCATGGTAGAGAAGGAGCTGCAGGCTGTAAAAACAAAGCAGGTAAGGCCATCCATTCTACATTTTAAAGACTTTTAATTTTACTTTACTTTTGATAGTACTAGGATTTGAATTTAGGCCTTCATGCTTGCTGGCAGATGCTCTGCTATTTGAGCCATACCTCTGGCCCTTTTTGTTCTGATTATTTTTTGAGATAAGTTCTCATTTTTGTTTTGCCCAGACTGGCCTGTACTGTGATCCTCCTATTTATACTTGCTACTGTAGCTGGGATGACCACACATCCAGTTACTAGTTGAGATTGGATCTCACAAACTGTGTGCTCTGGCTAGCCTGAAACCAGTCTTCCTGAACTTCTGATCTTATGCCTCCCATGTAACTGAGATTACAAGAGTGAACCACCATGCCCAGCTTCTTTGAGATACAGGATCACACTAACTTAGTGTCTAGACTGCCTTCAAACTAACTTAGTGCCTAGACTGCATTCAAACTGTTACCCACTTCTCTCCCTTTCTTTTAGCTGGGATTACTGTTATATACCATTGTTGTACCAAAAGTTTTCTAAGTTAGGGTATGGTTTTTGAAGTCAAGATCATCTATACATTCTTTCTCTGCCATTTTCTAACCATGATTGTGAATATCACAACACTGTATCTGTCTGAAGTTCTTGTGAAAGTTAAGCAAAATATTACATAAATTGCTTTATATAAATTGCTTGACATAGACTAAGAACTAAATATACTAAAGTCAGCATTCATATTGGCAGCATTCCTGGAAGGTGTTTCTGTGCAATGCCATCAATCTTGTCTTTGCAAGGCCTCATATAGTTGTCTATCTCAAGGCTGCACCACCCAGTCTTCTAATCCCTCTTTTCACGTAGTTTTTCTTTATTCATATGATCCCCTCAATTATATGTTTATACCCACTTCTTATTTGA
Source organism: Dipodomys spectabilis (assembly GCF_019054845.1). Lineage (NCBI taxonomy): Eukaryota > Metazoa > Chordata > Mammalia > Rodentia > Heteromyidae > Dipodomys > Dipodomys spectabilis. The sequence continues at coordinate 3,240,651 of NW_024870730.1, forward strand.
AGCATTATTGCTCCTAAGACATTCTTTCACATAAACTCATATAACTTATATAAAAGTTAAATTTATGCTATGAAAAGCAGCATGGCTCATCTATCCAGACAGTATTTGAGAAGGCGAAACACATGAATGAAGGATGCCAAAAATATTTGGCTGACTAGATCTTTACCTTACAATGTCAAAGTAAATATTTAGGACTTCTAACATAATTAATATATTAATATTTGCAAACAAAGATACTAAAGACACTTCTAACCAGGACTCCTTTTTTTTCCCAAGTGAAACTTATTTTTGAACTGACTTGGAAAAAGTGTAACAAGCATTAGTGTCTGATTGTTCAGTTTCTGTTGAACCCAAAATTGGCACAAAAACTATTTAAATATTCATAGTAAATGCCTACTTTTCTAACTAAATTACCATTAAAATTATGAATAAAAACAGTACCTGTGAATCCAGATAAGACTTCAGTTAGCAATAACTCCTATAGAGTACCTTGGTTTTTAAGCCAAGTTTTAGATGTGATGAAAAATTAAAACATTGTTATAATTAGTTCAGGGAGAACTCAGAAGTAAACTTACTTAATTTATTTGCATAAATTGCCATTCTGTTATCTTTAAAACCAAATGCAAATTGGCTCTGTCTGATATGATGATGGTTATTTGGCTCAGAAGTGCTTCAATTTGCAGAGCAATCTGGTGTGGGCTCTGCAGTGAGGCGATCCCAGGTAACATACAAATCCTGAATTATTCCTGAAATTAGTATGTTTAAAGCATCAATTTAAGTGCTAATTGCAGTAGTAATGAGAAAAAGCAGTACGACTGTGAGATTTGCATCTTCTACCCCATCAGTATGCCTGGAACGGCTGCTGACTGGCAGAGGATTTGGCTGCTAATTAAATAATTGTATGCATGGCAGCGCTCTTGCCTGATTCAATAGATGAAGATTAATCCTCAGATAAATATGTTTGGCTGGTATTGAAATGTCTTAGTAGTTTCTTTAAAAATAGCTTGTGTTGTGTATACATATATATATACACACATATACACATATATATGTGTGTACACATTCATAAAAATATCAATATTAAGTTCTTAAAAATATTATATGTGTGTATACATACACATAAATATAAGTTGAAATTCCAATGATTTGTTAATAACAGAAAATATATTGCTACTTATAGAACAGTAAGAAAAAATAGAAACTCATATGGTAAATTTACCATGTTTTCTCACAAAATCTCATGCTCTGCAAAATTGTGTATTTTAGGGCCCCCTGACCACTTTCCCAGTTTTGTGCAGTTTTAGAAGCACAGCTTCTACACTTAATAACTTCTGGTCGTAGATGGAGTTAGGCCTCATCTGGACTTAAATTATATAATGTGGTTGATTGTTCCAAAATCTGGTTACAGGCATAATATCAGATTCACAAGACAAGTTACAGATTTGGAGATGCATTTCAATTTTGCATTGGATTGACATATTTTTAATTCCTATGGCATAGTTTGGTTCATCAGGAATACTTTATTTCAGTTTCATACACACAGCAGCACTTAAAGCTTTAGCAAACTGGAGAAAAACATACACGGAAATATATAGAATACATTAAAGGAGTCAGAAAACCAAAATTAAAGTACTCACATACATTTTCAAACTATCTTAGAAGATAACAGCCAACAAATTAGTCAATGTATTGAGAAATCTTCTTGATTGATAATAGTATTGCCACATAATTTTATGTAATAATAAAAAGGTGACAGTTACCTGAAGACCTTGAGTTTACTGTATTAAATGTTTTCCATGGATTTAGGAGTTACTCATTCATTCAGCATTGTTGCACACTTGCCATAAGTGGCTTTCCATGTAAAAAGGACAAATAAAATAGGTAAAATTCTCCACCCTCTTGATGTGTTAGTCTTATTTGTACTGTCATCCTGATAATGCTGAAAATACATATTTGTGTCTAGAAGGAACCCTAGGCTCATAGATATTCGAAGACATAGAGATATAAAAACGTTTTCTTCTCAGAAAAAAATAGTAATATAATCAAAAGTTTTTTTATAAGTGGTTAGTATGTGATATTGACATTAATTACTACATCCCAATTATTGGGTTTGGTTTTTTTTTTTTTTTTTACAGATTGCCTTTACCTTCCCACATAATGCTCTCACTTTAAAAGTCACGTGAGCCAGGTACCAATGGTTTACGCCTGTAATCCTAGCTACTTAAGGAGGCTGAGGTCTGAGGATCGTGGTTCAAAGCCAGCCAGGACAGAAAAGTCCCTGTGAGACCCTTATCTCCAATTAACCACTCAAAAGCTGGAAGAGGTGCTGTGGCTCAAGTGGTAGAGCTCTAGCCTTGAGCAAAATTGCTCAGGGACAGTGCTCAGACCCTGAATTCAAGCCCCACAACCAACCAAAAAAAAAGTCATGAACAGTAGAGTAGATATGTCTCTAAAACAATTCAATATTAAACATTTTTAATTTCATTTCTCTTATTATAGTCAACAGCTACTCAGCATCAGGAAGTGTATGAAATAAAAGATATAAATTAAAATGATAATTCATTTTCAAATTTTCCTAAAAAGTCATTACTAGCCAACAATTAATAGCCAGCTATTTCTTACACACACACACACACACACACACACACACACACACACACACACACACACACACACACACACACACACACACACACACACACACACACACACACACACACACACAAGAAAAACTAGGAAAATCTTAAGTGAGTAAATTACCTGAGTGTCAATATCCTGGTTGTAGTCCTGTAATCTTATGTTGGAAAAATACACCATGGGGGTAAAATTGAGTAAATAGTTACATAGTATCAGCCATTAATCCAGAATCTCAAAATTAAAAAGTTGATTTTTTTTCCTAACAGCACACATTTCTTGGATCTCTGCATCTGACACTAGCTTTTTTTTTTCAGGCATGGAATTTCTTGTCTCGCCTGCCAGTGATAAATGTTGGCATAAGTGTGAAAGGCTCATGGGATGACTTAGCTGAAGGGCAGCATGAACTCTCTGTCTCCACTCTGACTGCAGACAAACGAGATGACAACAAATGGATCAGATTGCACGCTGACCAGGAGTATGTGCTTCAAGTCAGCTTACAGAGAGCCCACTTAGGGTTCCACAAGGTATAGTATTTTGTTTTCATTCTCAGATATTTCACACCAAATGCCAACATGCACCACCACACATAGCTTTTATATTATTAATGTGCCGTGTCATTCATGAATCCTGCTTTCTCAACTGGCCTTAACCAGCAAGAATCAATCTTTTGAAAGTAGTCAGTTCTCCTCATGTGCTATTTTGGGTCCCAGAATATGAACCTTACATAATAATGCATCACCTAGAGTACGGTCTCAAAGTATGGTTCAGCAGAATTTCCTGAGATGCCTTTTAGAAGGCAAATTCTTTGATAACACTCCAAATTGACTGAACCTGAGACTCAAGATCTGAGGGATCGCAGTGCCCTGCATGATTTTTAAGGAAGTTAAGCTTGGAGAAGCCCTCCTTTAGATACTTGGGAATATAGGAATCACAGTGGACTAGAGGAAATGAGATTGAAGCTTCCCAGCTTAGCTCTGTGCATTTGATTAAGAAGCTAAGCTTTTCTGAGCCTCAGTTGCCACATCTGCCTTCTTTTCTTCATTATAATGCATATGAGCAAGCTTTGTCAATTTCATACAGACCAAAAATACACAATAGTGTTATTTTAAATTACTTTTCTCGGTACTTCTGACATCAAAATTATTTATTCCTTTAAGATAGTAGCATCAAGTGGGCAGATTGGTTTTAGTGCCATAATTATGAAAGAAGAAGACTCTTCTTTTCAGCCCAGCAAATTCAGAGTTTTCTAGTGGCTGGAGTAAGCCCTTGGGTAAGGTCGTAGTTTGTTGTTAGTACCCCTGTTTTCACCCATGAATGGGTCAGTAATTGAATGGTATTTTGTTGTCACTTTAGAACAAGCTTGCAAGTTCTATTTCATTCCATTTATAAAAATAAGTCAGTGTACCTATGAACTGATTGGCCTCTGGCAGTTCAGAGGCTTTGATGTGAGCATCTTTATATGATTTATTATGTCCATAAACAAATAATAGTAATGACCGTAATGATAAAACTGGGGGGAAAACTTTTTTTTTTTTGTCGGTCGTGGGGCTTGAACTCTGGGCCTGGGCACTGTCCCTCAGCTCTTCAGCTCAAGGCGAGCGCTCTACCACTTGAGCTACAGCGCCACTTCCGGTTTTCTGATGGTTTATTGGAGATAGGAGTCTCACGGTCTCTCCTGCCCGGGCTGGCTTTGAACCACGATCCTCAGGTCTCAGCCTCCTGAGTAGCTAGGATTACAGGCGTGAGCCACCAGCGCCCGGCGGGAAAACTTTTTTTACCTTGTTGTTCTATTAATCATGCTAGAAAACATGTGGATTTTATTTCTGACTGCTATAAAAATACACTACTCTTTGACCCTCTTTTAAAATGCTATAAGTGGACATCTCTCCCCTAGGAAACCAAGTGAAATCTGATTAAGAACCATGTCATTATTAATGTATCATATGCCACAAAGCCATTGTCTTAAAGAATCACTATAATGATCTTGCTTTTGTAAAAATTTATCCAAAATAATTACTTAAAGTATCATCATTATGTTCCTGTCTAAGCTTGAACTTGTAAGATATCTTAGATGCCATATTAGAATCTATATTTCTTTATGTGGGCTTTATTCAGGAGCCAGGGGATCTATTATTTATATGATAACAGTGCTCATTAACTTGGTCCAAAGCATAATTTTGATTGCCTTTTGTCTGTTTGTTTTCCTAAGCATTAGGAACTTATAAACAGTTATTTGTAAATAAAACTTAGGAAGATTTGGTTAATATGATTTTATCCCAGTCATCATCCAAAGGTAGAATGTTAATTGTAGGAATGGCTTGATAATTTATTAATTGATAGCAAGAATTGGAGCTTCTGCCAGGCAGGTACTAGTGGCTTGGATCTGTAATCCTAGTTACTCAGAAGGTTTGAAGCCAGCCTGAGCAGGAAAGGTCCCTGTGAGACATTTATGTCCAATTAACCAATCAAGAAATGGAGGTCGAGCTGTGGTTCAAAGTGGTAGAGCACTATCCTTGAGCTCATGGACAGCACACAGGCCCTAAGTTCAAGCCCTATAACTGACCAAAATAATAATAATAATAATAATAATAATGGCTTTCTATTCTGAGCCAGATATTCTAGTAGGTGTAGCCACAAAGAAGCATTTATATATACTATGAAAATCTATAAAGAAAGATCGGTAATGTCATATCCAAGACACCTAACCAGAAAGAAAGATTTAAATCATAGCCAGGGACCAGTGATTCACACCTGTAATGCAAGCTACTTGGGAATCTGAGATACAGTGGATCACAGTTCAAGGCAAGCCAAGGGGGGAAAAATTATACACATTAATATACACCTGTTAACCTAGCTTTGTGAGGTGGTAAATTGGCAGATTACAACCCAGGCATGCTATCTCAAAAATAGCCAGAGCAAAATAAGACTAATGTCATGGCTCAACAGTAGAATGTGTGCCTAGTAATCATGAAGCCCTGAGTTCAAACCCTGGTACCTCTACACAAAAACAACTTCAAATCATCCCATTTAGATATGCCTAAATTGTGTAGATTTATGGACTTTAAATAAAAACAACAAAGCCTTTTAACTATAATTAAGGGGTGTAGAAAGTATCAACATTATAAATATATTATCTTTTTTTCTGGTTTATAGGGAAAGCAGGAGAGCTACGCAGTTGCCCCTCGATTTCCCAAATCAAAAGATGAAGGATGGTTTTTGATACTAGGAGAAGTGGATAAGAGAGAACTTATTGCTTTAAAGCGAATAGGATATGTTCGAAGTCACCAGGATATTTCCATTTCTTTTTATACCCCTGAAATACCTGGAAGGTAAGCAGATTCTCACATAAAACTTATAAAGCAAAAAGGGGTGGGGGGCACAATTCAAGACGGAAAGCACCTGCCTAGCAAGCACAAGGCCTTTAAGTTTAAATACCAACACTACCATTTAAAAAAAAAAAAAAAGGCAGGAGAGTTTTACATGTGCTCTTTTTTTACATTTTAGGTATATCTTCACTCTGTATCTCATGAGTGACTGCTATATTGGCCTGGACCAACAGTATGACATTTATCTCAATGTCACACAACCAAGCATTTCCACAGAGGTCGACACAGAGGTCTCAGAAGCCTTCACTGACCTGGCAATGAATTAACCTGACCCAAAGAAGCCATTTGAAAGAAGCAGCTAAGAATCTAGCTGTTCAGTCATCTAGAGAGAGTTGAATTACTTGATGTTTACCAAGACAGAATCAACTTCTAACCTCAAGACATCCAGGAAATTGACAGTGGCTGCAGTATTAACTCCAGCAACTTAGAGTTAGCCACAGTGGCCTTCCAGCAAATGTTGCCTTTCACCACATTGTCTCCGTAGGTTTCTTGATATATAACATGAGTGTGTGGGATAGTCTTTTAACTTTTGTATATTTGAGTTGATACTTAGGAGTTACCAATCAAATTTCACATCTCACAATATACTGTTTACATGGATATTTGCTTCTCCCTTTTTTTAAAGAAAAATTACAATGAGGTATGACAGTGTTAGGATTTTCACTCTGCAGCACCAACTATATAAATCTATAAGGTGATACCAAATGGATCTTACTAGCAAAATGTATACTTCAATTTGATCACAAGTAGAAGTAGTTTCAAGAAATTTCTTATGGTCACAAATGTTCATAATATATGATATAAAATTATATTACAAAGTCCAATGATGATTGTAAAAGAAGACAATATATTGGTCTTAGAAAGGATGGAGACTATAACTGGTGGAAATAAAATATATAGAGTGACACTTCAATAAGCTGGCTCAAATTTTTCTCCTGTTTCCATTATATTGTTTATTTTTTCCCTGCTATTACATTGATGAGTTCAGTTCTGTTCTTGCAAAACATTCATGAAGAGAAGTACAGTCAAGCTCATGTAGTAGTAGAGATCATATTTCAAAATATTTTTGTCTTTTTGCTCAACTCCACAGCTAGATTTTCACTGTCATAAAGAAACTAGCTATGTTCAAACATGTTTTACATGAAAAAAATAAGTTCAAAATGAAATAAAGACTTAAATGTAAAGCAAAAAAACTATAAAAACTACTAGGAAAAAACACTTCATAACATTTGCCTGGACATGGATTTTTTTTTTTTTGAGCAATAACAAAAACCCAGGCAACAAAAGAAAAATAGGACAAATGCAATTATGTTAACAAAAGAAATAGTCAACCTACAGAGTGGAAGAAAATATTTATAAATTCTTCATCCAAGAATATATAGGGAACTCAAAAAAAAAAAAAAAAAACTAACCCAAAGCAAAAATACCCAATTAGGCAGAGTTTGGGAGTGAATTTGGAAGAAAAGCTTAAATAGAGCATTGCATTCACAATATTAGAAGACTAACCCAGTTGAACAGTTGGTACCTTCTTCAAAAACAAGAAGAGCATCAATAGACAAGAATAAAATTCTGTGAGGTACCCTTGAATTAGAGTATAAGAACTACAAATCTTACGTATACACAATGAAATCTCTGGCCAAATCACCAGAGGTCAGCCCTTAATTTTGTGAGAGCTTTCTTTAGAAAATTTAGACCAGATGTAGTGTCTCACATATGTCATCCCAGCTGCTCAGGAGCTGAAGATCAGCAGAATCTGTGGTTCAAGGACTGCCCATGGAAAAAAGGGAGACAGTATTGCAACAAATAAGCTCCATGTGGTGAGATATACCTGCAATCACAGCTATGCAAGAGGTAGCAATCTGAGACTAGCCCCAAGCTGAAGCACAAGACACTATCCAAAAAATAATTAAGGTGAAAAGGGCTTGGAGCCTAGCTAGTCAAGAGTCCCTGAGTTGAAACCACAAAAAAGAAAGAAAGAAAACCATCTAGTATATAGAGATAATATGGCCAAAGGACGAGAAAGAGAAGCAAAGGGCTTATTAGAGCGTCACTGATGGAAGACAAAGTTTATAGTTCTTACTGATTGGTGAGAATTTGCCTCAGTTTCCCTTTCCTATAACCTCTACTCCTGCATATATATGTATATATAAATCTGCCTCATCACCCCCACTAACAACTAGAACTTTTCACCCATCTCCCACCTTCATTTTCTCCCCAAGGGAAAGTAAATTTCATTCCTCTTGCAAATAGGTCTTCTTCTTCTATTTACAACCAACTGGAATTCAACTGTCTGAAACAAACGCCACATCCCATAAGCCCCCATATATAGAACACAAGAAATTTTCAATGTGGTGATCATTCAGCCCTAACAAGTTTTCACACTTAAAGGAAAACACACCTGTTTGCTTACAAATTCCACTAACAGCTTTGAAGGGAGGAGGATACAGTGACATTAAGTATTCAGTCTCCAAATACCATGTTTCTTTACACACATAAATGATACCAAAAAATGTATGTACAAAATTAACCTTCTTACAAGGACCCATAGAAAACCACACACCACATTGTTGCAATGGGTCTACCTGTATCCCTATTTAAACAATTTGTTTTTTCCCTTCCCCTCCACAAATTATACCAAGATCAAATACAGTGAAAACAGGGGTTATACTGTGGGGGAGGGACATACAAAGCAATAAAGAAATCATCTTATAAATATGTAAAAAAACAATTGCAAGAAAGAAAAAAAAAACATTTGAGTCCTTATCTTGGGGTTCATTTCGCCTAACATCAACTTATCTGACCATTTCTGCTTGTCTCAAGCATATACTAGTTATTGCAAATAAGGGATACCATGAGATGTATAAGACATTATGTCGAAAAACAAACTTTACAAACTTTGGGGGAGGGAGTGGGAAGGTGGGGAGATGGGAAGGGATGAGAAGGGGAAGCAAAGGAGGAGGCAACAATGCTTGATAAGAAATGTACTCATTACCTTGCCCATGTAATTGTAACCCCTCTGTGCGGTATTTTCCAAGAAAAAAAAAAAAAAAACCACACACCACTTCCCAAGCATATGTACCACTCAGCTGCTCATGCCCAAACACTTAAAAGTCATTCACGTGCGAGTACAAGAGCTTGAACCTTTTGCTTTTTTGCTTGACTCTCTGACCCTACTAATGATCCATATCTCTATTTGTGGCTTTCTTCTGGTCAATTGGAGATAAGTGTCTCTTGGATTTGTCTACCCAAGCTGGTTTCTAGTCCTGCTCCTGAGATCTCAGCCTGAGTAGCTAGGTTTACAGGTGTGAGCCATCGGCACCTGGTGGACTCATTCAAACACAGCGCACACCCTCTCAGTTTTGCCTTCAAATTCTATCCATGTCCAGCCAGTCCACATTGCCCCCTCCACACTGCCTCCCGACCCACCTCCCTGTGCTGCTTCTCACTTCCCTGCCTTTACACCAGTCATCTCCTGAAACCTGGGTAGGATAGAGAGACTGATCTACCCAAAAACTACCAATTCCTTTCTAGCCAAATAAAAACCAAAACCACAGTGCCTACAAGGTCCTAGATAGTCTTCTCTCACTTCCACTCACAACCTCGCTTCGACACACATTGCTTCCTTTTGTTGCTTTTGTCCAGTCCACACCAGCCACAAGGGTCCCCAGCTTCTTGTGGACTTACAGTAGGGCCTGTCTCACTCCCCTTGGATGAACATTCTTCCCTTGGAACATACATCTAACCATCCTGGTGGAAATGCCAAGCCCACCGGCATTCTCCGTCCCCCTTTTCTGGTTTTTTACCTCCATTATTCTTATTGCCACTATGAAAGTATTTGTTGGCTATGGGAAGGCAAGGGTTTGGGGTTGGTTTTGTTCATTGCTACATAATCAGAATCTGCAAAATGGCCTGCTGCCTGGTAGCTCTGTAACAGATTCATAAGTTAATGCAGACATGTGAATTCTAAAACACCACACACACTGACATGTGTTCTAGAAATTATGACCACTTTTAGAGACTAACCAAAAGTAAATTACTGACCTGATCATCTTGTACCTTCTGTCAGGAAAGTTTACTAAAATTCAATTGGCCTATGATGATGATGATGATGATGATGATGATGATGACAACCAACATTGATAATTATTAATGGAAAAGCAGAGTATTTAAGTAGCAATAGATCATGTGTACTACCACTACTTTAAAACTTCAAGCATCTCAGTGGCTGGTGGCTCATATAATGCTAACTATTCAGGAGGCTGAAATGAGGATGGTGGTTTGAAACCAGCCTGAGCAGACAAATCTGGGAAAAGTTTTATCTCCAATTAACCAGCCAAGAAAGGAAGTGGAGATGAGTGGCTCAAGTGGTAATCAACCTTGTTAAAAAGCTAAGCAAGAACATGAGGCACAGAGTTCAAGCGTCCAAGCTTCAGTGTACACACACACACACACACACACACACACACACACACACACACACACACACACACACACACACACATCTTCAGATGATAAGGCCAAAGGTCCTAGTTCTCTGTAATCTCAAGTAGATCCTTTCCTGCCCCCATTACTGCTGCTATGAAAGGATGACCCTAAACAAAACTTCATATATTTGAAGAAAATGGGTTGATAATAACTTTGAGCCTTTTGTCTTTAAGAAATAATCCAAAGTGAGTATGCAGAAATGATTCCATTGGCTAGTTTCTTCTCAGGGAAAACACGAATTAAGTTTTAAATTTTTTTTGGCGGGGGAGTCTGGTCATGGGGCCTAAACTCTGGGCCTGGGCGCTGTCCCTTAGCTCCTTAGCTCAAGGCTAGTGCTCTACCACTTGAGCCACAGCACCACTTCCGGCCTCTTTTCTTTTTGCTTATGTGGTGCTGAGGAATCAAACCCAGGGCCTCATGCATGCAAGGCAAGCGCTCTACCACTGAGCCACCTTCCCAGCCCCAAGTTTTAAATTTTTAAACTAGATACTGATGTACACAAAAGTTGACTTCAAAGATAAGCACTGAAGCCTTGAATTAGCTTTCTCTCTTGCTTTCAGAAATAAAAATTCTACATCTTAGCAACACAAAACATTAAAAAGTTTGAATTTAATAAATTTTATTTATAGCATTTCCAGGTTCTCAAAAATGCTGACAATTGGGTTGGGAAGGTGGCTCAGTTGTAGAGTGCTTGCCTTGCATGCATAAGGCCCTGGGTTTGATTCTTCAGCACCACATAAGCAGAAAAAGCCAGAAGTGGTGCTGTGGCTCAAATGGTAGAGCGCTCACCTTGAGCTGAAGAGCTGAGGGACAGCGCCCAGGCCCAGAGTTTAGGCCCCACGACTGATAAATAAATAAATAAATACTGACAATGATTGACTTCAAGTTGTCCTGGAAGCCTGCATCTTAAGAAACTTAAGTTTGCTGTAATGACTTCTGAAAATATTTAGTCTCATTTCAATGTTAGTCCTGCCACTCTACATTATGGAGAATTCCATCCTATTCTGGGGGAAAGGGAGTAGTTTTAGGCCTTTAAATAAGGCGTCAATGGTTCTGAATTCTTGTATCTTCTTCCCAATACTTGACATATCAACATTAGATAGATCTTATGATATTTTCATATGTTGGATCCAGGCTGACCCAAAGACAAGCTTTTGTACCAGACTGCCATATTTGAGTGGTAGCCTAAATTTTTATTGTTCCTTGTCAATTGCTTTGCAATTTGGAGAGTCTTTTTAGCATGCATTTAAATTTTACAAGCAGTATTGTTTCTGTAAACGGATGTTAAACATTTCATAGAGACTTTCTAAATGCTTCAAATTCCAAAGAGAAGATTTTTTTTTTTTGGGTCCGGTCATGGGGCCTGAACTCTGGGCCTGGGTGATGTCCCTCAGCTCTTCAGCTCAAGGCTAGCGCTCTACCACTTGAGCCACAGCGCCACTTCCAGCTTTTTTTCTTTTTGCTTATGTGGTGCTGAGGAATTGAACCCAGGGCTTCATGCATGCAAGGCAAGTGCTCTACCACTGAGCCATCTTCCCAGCCTCTGGGAAGAAAAGATTTTTAATGCTAAAAAAAAGAATAATATTTGACATTATGGTCATGCTAAATATCCTGATGTGATTATGTCACAATGGATATGTGCATTAAAATATACATTGTAGTTGGGCACTGGTGGCTCATGCCTGTAAATCCTAGCTACCTACTCAGGAGGCTGAGATCTAATGACTGCAGGAAGTCCATGACTCTTATCTCCAGTTAACCACCAGAAAATCAAAAGTAAAGGTGGAGTGCTAGCCTTGAGCAAAAGAGCTTAGGGACAGTCCCCAGGCCCTGAGTTCAAGCCCCATGATTCACCAAAGAGAAAAAAAAATGTACTTCATCAATTTTTCTGTATTTGTTGAAAAACTTCATGTGTTTAAGAAATAATGAACAGGCAACCTATCAATGATTTCTTTCCACCAAACTTCAGGACACACTGAAAACCAATCATTGCATACTTCCCTAAATTAATGAAAGTGTTTAACAGATAAGCTAACAGAATAGCAATAACGTCAACTGAGCTTTCAAATAAGCTCTTCTAAACATAATGTGAAAATGGTATAATTATGGGCAGTGATCTATCAAGAAATGGATATCTTCATCATGTTACTTAACTCACTGTTAGAAATTATACTCTATTTCCCTCCTATTAGAACTTGATGACAGAAAAGCAATGGGTATAAATTATTTGAGAAGAGCTCATTTGAATGTATCAAGTGAAGCAACTATTTTTAATGTACATCTGCAATGCTACTTCCCACAATGTTGTCTTTGGTGATCCAACTATGGATCCCATGCTTGTTAGAAGATACAGGATGGTATATCTGGTGAATCCTCTTATTTCCCATTTCCTCCCCTATAGAACAGGTGGTTGACTTTAGAAAGTAGGATGGAGGTTCCTCTAAAGACTCCACATAGAGCTCCCCTATGACCCAGCAATCCCACTTTGGGGCATTTACCCAAATGTTTACAAACAAGACCACACTAAAGCTACCAGCATGACTATGTTTATTGCAGCATTATTTACTATAGCTAAGATATGGAACCAACCCAGATTCCCCTCAGTAGATGAATGGATCAAGAAAATGTGGTATATATACACAATGGAATTCTATGCCTCCATCAGAAAGAATGACATTGCCCCATTTGTTAGGAAATGGAAAGACTTGGAAAAAATTATATTAAGTGAAGTAAGCCAGGCCCAAAGAAACATAGGTCCCATGGTTTCCCTTATTTGCAATATCTAGTATATGTCTGAGTCAAGCAGAAAAGGTCAGATACGGTGATGTTAGGAAAATGAACCCTAAGATATGTATTCAAATGTTTTTTTTCTTTCATGCGATTGTTTCTAACACATTTATAAGATGATTTCTTTGTTGCTTTGTATGTCCCTCCCCCACAGTATAACCCCTGCTTTCACTGTATTTGATGTCGGTATAATTTGTGGAGGGGAAGGGGAAAAACAAATCGTTTAATTAGAGATACAGGTGGACCCATTGCAACAATGAGATGTACAAGTCGTTATGTTGAAAACGAACTTTACAACTTTGGTGCGGGGGCAGGGAGGGGAGGTGGAGCGGGGAGGATTGGGTGGGGGGGACAGGGGGAGATGGGAAGGGATGGGAAGGGGAAACAAAGGAGGAGGCTACAATGCTTGATAAGAAATGTACTCATTAACTTGCCCGTGTAATTGTAACTCCTCTGTACAGTATTTTCACAATAATAATAAAAAAAAAAAAAGAACAGGTGGTTGGCTCCACGATGTGTGTGATCCTGTTTATCAAATCAATCATTGATAAGAAAATGATAAATAATTATAAAATATTCATGGCAGTCTAAGGATACAGATTCCTTTTCAGGGTTCTCACTTTCTTTACATCCCTCAAGATCTTTGTGCCCAGAGAGGAATTCATCTGTGTTCCATTTCTTTGTATTACCCAATTTCCACCTCCAAAATGCAGTTGCATTTGCACCTTCAGTATAGTGCAGCACACACATAACAACAGGAAGCACTTCCTTGTAACTTTCTCAGAGGGTCTCTTGGATCTGTGCTCTTCTGATAGGCTAGTTACCGGCACCTAGGAGGCTCTGGTGGTGAAGGAGGGTTTCAGCCTGCCTCATTTCTACCTTTTCCCCTTCATGTGCTTTCCAAGGGCTATTTCTGACGTTCTGATGTCCAAACTGGCAGAAGCTGGAGTTACTCTGGAAGCAGAACAGCTTTGGAGAACAAGAGTGTGGGTTGCCTCACAGTTGCACCCACATTTGGAATGCGAGGTGTGTGGCACTAGAAAGCAGGTTCTCTGATGTCCTTTAAAGCATTTATGTACTACTCTAATATTCCAGACAATATCCATCCTGCCCAATCTTCCTGGAAGTGCTGTTCTCCCAGGCTTATATAACCATGAAAATCAAGTTCAGCATATTCTGTAAAAACATAGACACTTTTTCCTTTTAAAAAGAAACATTTCATTTACCTTTCAGAAGCAACTATTTTACACTCTTTTATCTGACTTCTGAAGCTAATCCTTACAAAAAAAAAGTAAGAATGAACAAATTATGGCCCTGACTTCTAATATAGTGCTGCCATTGCAGAAGCAATAAAAATAACATAAACATCTTTGCAAAACCCCAATCTTATTTTCTGATTTTTAGAAAAATCCATTCCTCTAAAAACACATTAGCCTACAAGTGGCCTTTGGAGATACTGAAACATTGGAGAAATCCTTGGATTGCAACAAAGAACGTTCTCCATGGACAATTCTAATCCATTATAGAAACATAACAGTACCCAGATCATATAATATACCACAGCAATGAGCCTGGCTTCTTTCCATCTTATAAAATGCTGTAACTTATAAACATTAAACCTGCTGCTGTTTGCAACAATCCAGCCCAGAAAGATTGACTCTCAATTGATTGTTACTTTTCATGCACAAAATGATTGTACATCTGCGTCTTCTATTTCCATTTTGTCATTTCGTTATCTTTGCCCATTGTGTTAATTATTTTTGGATGCTTCATCCCATCCCCAAACAATATATTTGAAATACTCATGAGGATGCATTGCATGAATGTGCTAAAGACAGAGTCTGAGATAATTCAGAATGAATTTAACTAAGTTGATTGGAATCAGTTTTTATTTAGGAACTCTTCCAGGGACAATCCTGACATATTTAAAATAACTATTCACAGAGATGCAATTCGCTTGTGCATTCCAACAAATCCATGAATCAGCAATCAGAACAAAACATACATGCATTACGATGATGGAAAACAGCTAAAAAGGGACTCAGGAAGATGTAACCAATTACAGTCATCAAAACCCTAGGAAAATTCTTCAGAACAAAAATGTTTTTAAAAAGTCAGATGAAGATAATGCAGTGATGATGTGGTGCTAACCTGAGACAGAGACATGTAAAGTACACCTATGCCGTAATGATGGACATGTTTTATGGATTCAGCAGAGATAAATGAAATCTGTTCTACCTGATGAGCTCACAAGTGGAGGTTATAATTAAGAGTCCAGCATCTTGTGTTGGTTTGGAATGACATCTTGCGTCTGACACCAAAGGTGCATGCAGTAAAATTAAAAGCAGGTGATTGGGATTTACAAAGTACATCAACAGTGTAACAAAGCAACCTGCAGAATAGGAGAAAATACTTACCAGTCATGAATCTGACCAAGGATTAATGTCCAGAACACATAGAGAACTTCTGAAGCTTAACAACAACATGGGAAACTTGATTTGGAAAAAAAAAAAACTTGCAGAGACATTTCTCCAGAGAAAACAAACAGAAGGCAAATAAGTATGTGACAAGATGCTTAGCATCACTAACCATTTTTTCAAATGTTAACCAGAGATGCAGTGACATACCATTTTATACCCATTAGAAAGGCTACTATTATTTTTTTAACTTAGAAAATAGGTGTTGGCAAGGATTTAGAAAAATTGGAGTTCTTATGCACCTTCTAGGGAATGTACAATGTTACAACCCCTATTACGAAGTTGCTAAAACAGTGAAAATACAATCCTCACATGATTCAGCAATTGTACTTCTGGGTATACATACACCCACCAAAGTTAAAGGCAGAGTCTTCAAGAGATATTTGTACACCCATGTTCTATAGCATTAATCACAATAGCTAAACCATACCAGCAACCCAAGAGTCTGACGAATGGACAAGTGAAATAAAATACACAATAAAATATTACTCTGTTATATGCTCCACCAGGGTTGGGTATTGCTCGTGATGAAATAAACCATGATTCCACCAATATGATGTGCCTGAAGTAGTTAAGGCATTGCTCACAGGTAGAAAAATAGTGTGTAATGCAATTTATGTGAAAGGTTTACTACAGGAGAGAGAATGGGGAGTTGGAGTTTACTTCAAAATATTTAAGATGGTTACTAGAGACAAGATATGGAGTCCACCCAGATGCCCCTTCGTGGATGAATGGATCAGGAACATTTGGTATATACACACAATGGAATTCTAATCCTCCATCAGAATGAATCATATTATAGCATTCATAAGGAAATGGAAAGACTTGGGAAAAATTGTATTAAGTGAAGTACACCAGGCCCAATGACACATAGGCTGTATGGTTTCCCTATTTGTAGCATCTAGAATATGCCTATAAATCTACACGTAAATACATTGGATGGTAAAAGACTAAAAATAGTACATTGGGACATGATAACTTATACAGATCTCTAGACATTCACACAGAGAACAAAGGAGGATATTCTTAGGAGAAGATCACAAAGGCTCTATAGCTATGTGCATGTGATCATCTAAAATGATGTTTATTAAAATAAACTCCAAGAAATGGAAACGAGGGTTTTTGTTGCTGTTTTTTGTTTTCTTTACCTTTTGTCTTCTTTATCACTTCATCTGTGGGAGCACAGAAAGAATGAGACAAAGGGGAACACATGAAGCAGTGGTACTAGACACTATGTTGAAAATGAACTTACAACTTGTGGGTAGGGACGGTAGAGAAAAACTGGGAGAGAGCGAGGGAAGGGGTGACACTGTTCAAAAAGAAATGTACTCATTACCTGACTTATGTAGCCATAGCCCGCTGTATGACACCGTTACAATAACAACACATATATTTAAAATATTTAACATGATATATTTAATAGTATGTATATTTTATCCAAATGTAAAACACTTCAAGAAAAAGTCAAATATCTTGGACCAAAGATAATGAAAGATAAGAACAAATGGCTCCCAGGGGCTTATTTTCAAAAGCTCAAGACGCTACACTGTGCAGCTAGAATTATTCATAGTCAAAAGTAAACATCCTAAAGAGGGAACTCTGTGGCCCTCTCTTCAGAGAGTTTGTACCCTACTTTTGCATTTGATAAGTTTGCTGCTTGTTTTTAAAGAAAAGAAAGTAAACAGGGAACTTCCAGACCATTTCACCAGTCTTATTTCATTGCAGATAATATTTCAAAAAACTATCAAGTCACCAGGCACTAGAAGCTCATGTCTATAATCCTAGCTGCTCAGGAGTCTGAAATCTGAGGATCATGGTTCAAAGCCAGCCCAGGCAGGAAAGTCTCTGAGACTCTCATATTTAGTTAACCACTGAAAAGCCAGGAGTGGATCTATAGCCCAAGTACCAGAGTGGTAGCCTTGAGCAAAAAAGCTCAGAGAGGCAAGCCAAGCTCAGAGAGACAAACAGTGCATGCTTTCTCTCATATATGGAAGCTAGATCTAAAATATAACTGGAAATGATAACATATACAGGACTCTAAGCGTTCACAGTCAGACTAAAGGAGACTACCCTTAGGGTAGGAATACGAAGCATAACTTCTCTGAACATTTTTGTTTTTGAAATGTACTCATTAGTTGACTTATAAAATGTTAACTCACCTGTACAACACCATAATAAGAACAATAAAATTATATTGTAAAAAAAGGCTCAAGGATAGTACACAATCACTGAGTTCAAGCCCCAGGATCGGCACAGAAAAAGAAAGGAAGAAAGAGAGGAAGAGAGAAAGAGAAAAGGAGAAAAAGAGACAGAGAGACACAGAGAGAGACAAAGAGACAGAGAGACAGAGGGAGGGAAGGAGGGAGGGAAGGAGGAAAGGAAGGAGGGAGGGAGAGAGGGAGAGATCTTGTGTCCAAGATCTCATTCAGGAAGACAGATAGAACTAGAGATCTTCATGATAGGTGAAATAAGCCAGACTCAGACAAGCATTACATTTTCCCTTATAGCTAGACTATAAAAACAAAAGACTTGGAAGTAGAAGGGAGATTATTTGGAAAGTGAGAAAGAGGAGAGAGAGGGAAGATACAAAAAGGTAACACCACATTCATGCATAAAAATGTTGCGATGAGGTAAGGACATAGTTACTAAACTAGAAAGACAGCCAACTAATTGGTAAAAGATCTTAACCAGCAATACATCAAACAAAGGCCTAATATACAATATATACAAGGAGCTCAAGAAACTAACCCCTCCCAAACTTAATAAACCAATCATTAAGTGGGCAAGGGAGCTAAGGAGAAAGAGGTACAAATGTTAAAGAAACACAAGAGAAAAATGCTCATCATCCTGGCCATAAAGGAAATGCAAATCAAAACAACTCTGAAATTCCATTTTACCCCAGATGGATTGGCCAACATTTTGAATTTGTACAACAAATGCTGGTGGGGATGTAGGGAAAAGGGAACCTCACTGCACTGCTGGTGAAAATGTAAACTAGTACAACCACTCTGGAAAGTGGTCTGGAGGTTCCTTAAAACACTAAACATAGACCTTCCCCAGGATGGAGAGGAGAGGAGGAGAGAGGAGGGGAAGGAAGAGGAGGAGAGGGGACAGGAGGAAAGAAAAGGGAAAGGAAAAGAAGGAAAACATACTTAATTGCTATTGAAGCTCACTTTAGGAATTATTCATTATTTGCTAAACAAGAATGGTTCTTTTAGTGTTAGGGAATGAACCCAGGGCCTTGTGCATCACAAGCATATCCTGTACCACTGAGCTACATTCCAGGGCTCTATTTGTAATAATCTATGACGGTAAATGCGTAGATTTCAGTAAGGGATGCTGAGACTGTAGAATACAGGTACCATAGAGTGTAACTTCAGATCCCAGTTGAGGCTCTAGTTTCTGCTTAGTCTTAGACACATCATATACTAACTGGAGAGGAGACTTTTCCCTTTCTGCTGTTCTAAGGTCAAGTGTAACAGAAAATTTTTCCGGTAGTTCTTGCTCTGCTGACTCTGTGGGCATTTTCTTGAAGGAAGATTCCCTGGGAATACTCTGAGAAACAGTCAGAAGTAGAACCTCTTTTTCTGTTCTCCCAAACACATGCAACTCTGCCCAAGGACCCACTGTGGGCTTGCCAGGCTGCTAGAGACTCTGCAAACCTAAGAAAAGGGAATCATCCCTGTATGATCTCTCCTGGCAGAACAGGATGGGTTCAAATGTCATTCTGAATTAACAAGCATTCCTCCATGCTTCATGGTGGGGCAGAGGTCTTAAAGGGTTTTCTTCTAGTTTTGATTTACAGACTTTTAAAGCTGACATTTAAAAAATTATTCCTCCCTTACAGTCCGCTTGGTAAAATGATATTCCTTTGGGAGATTGGCTTCATTGTTCATATTAATCATCTTTCTTTGTTTCTATGTTCCTTATTGCATATTGATAAGAAAAAAGAATTATTACCTCACAGTTTTAGCTATCACCAGAGAAGAAAACTACTACCCCCAACATCACCACCACCCCTCACCGTGCTAAATAAAGAAAAGCCAATTTGATGAGACATCAAATATAGCAACAGACAAGACCTGCCTTGAATGACTGTCACTCTGATGCTCACCCCAGTGATCTATTTAAAGGAATGTCAGACCTGTCAAAGTATGAGATTTTATTCAAGAAGCAACAAAAGATCACATATAAAATTCCTTCATTATTTGAATCCGTTTTAGAAGCAATCAACAGGAGAAATATACACGAAGCACTGACAGCCAAAATTGAAGTAGCAAGTGCTTCAGAGGGGAAAAGATAGAAAGACTTGGCCATTGAAGGTCTCTCAGGCCCTCTCAATGCAACGCACCTCCACTGCTATGTAACCCTTGTTCTCAAATCACAGAGCCTGAGCCTCCTTCCAGGCACCAGTTCACAGTGTGTCCCCACCCAGTCCTCAGCCTTGCACATGAGCAGTGCTTGAAAGAAGCCTGTGCAACAAGGTGAATTTCAAACAATGAACTCTAGGACTAAAGTAGACAAATTAACAGAGGGAAATTAATTTTAGGATACCTTCTTCAACACAACCACAAGATGCTCATCCCATCTTCTCTTCAAAGCATCAGTTGAAGCCCGCATCAGTGGCTCATGCCTGTACATCTTAGATACTCAAAAGGATCAGAGAGATCTGAGGATTGTGGTTCAAAGTCAACCTGGCAGGGAAAGTCCATAAGACTCTTATATTCAATTAACCAGCAAGAAAAACAAACAAACAAACCTGGAAATAGAGGCGTATCTCAATTGGTGGAGTGACCAGTTTTGAGCAAAAAAAGCTAAGAGACAGTGCACCAGGCCCTGAGTTAAGCCCCAGTACCTGCACACACAAACACACACACACACACACACACACACACACACACACAAACTGGACAGGCAATGGTGGCTTGCACTTATAATCTTAGCTACTTAAGCTACTTAGGAGGCTGAGATCTGAGGGATCACAGTTGGAAACCAACCTGAGCAGAAAAGCTCATGATACTCTTATCCCCAATAAACCACCAAAAGCCAGAAGTAGAACTGTGGCTCCAATGTTATAGCACTAGCCTTGAACAAAAATTAAAAGCTCTGGAATAACTCCCAGGCCCTGAGTTCAAACCCCAGGACTATCACAAAATGATAAAACAATAACAATATTAACAACAATCTTTTGAGAACAAAGGCAGGTTGCACTTATCTGTCATTTAGGCAGACAAATGCCTTCCAGTGGCAGAAAATCTGGTGTGAAGCATAGAGAGATTTCAGGAAATTAGAGGTATTTTTCAGGCAATAATCTCAGTGGTAAAAGTCAGTCACTGCCGTCTAAGAGAGCCTGCTGGGGAATGCTTTACAACCTCCTCCACCTATTCATTTAACATGTTCCTACTAATATGCATTGTCTAATGAACTCAGTGCTCGCTGTAGACTAATTCTGAAGGCCATAGGAAAACATATTTGTGCCCAATGGCTTCTGAGGAGGGAACAGAGGAGAGAGAGACTTTATGTTTGATGTTTGTCATTGGATTTTTGGTGCTTACATAGTAGTTTTCCATTGAAAGTCACTGATTTCAAATGTTTGATCAAACAAAATCACAGCCTGCTGCAACAAAACTAAACATAATGATAACACTCAGTGTTGTCAATGGTAGCTGTGCTTTAGGGAGAAAATTTGAAGACTTACTGAAAAGAAGGCCCTTGTGTTCGTTTTATATATGTGCTTTTTGTGTTAAAAATAGAAGGGTTTGTTGGGCAATTTGGCACACCCCTGTAATCTTGGGAGACAGACAGGATTTCGAGTTTGAAGACAAGCCTCATACAATAAGGCCCTGCCTCAAAAACAAACAACAATCGCAGGGTTAGTCTCAGATCCAATTGTGTCTTTCTAGAACCTTCCCTCTTCTACTGCTCCCAAAGCCTCCCCCAACTGCCTCAACAAAAGACAATCCCAATTGGAAACTTTTTACTGAAGAAATCAAGTGAACAGTGGAGTCCTTAGGGTAGGCCCTGATCCTGACTCCTTAGAGAACGGAGAACTGTGGGAAAAGAGCTAAACCCATGTGTGGGGAAGATAGCATCAAGAGGAAGCGAGTACACCTAGTGAAGCAGAAGGCAGAGACTGGACGGGAATGGGGGAGCATGTGGTGCCAGGGAAGCGCAACAGGCTCAAGAAGTGCTCTCCACAGCCGGCAGACCAGGCCCGGTCCCCTGCTGACAGCTTGATTTCAGCTTCCTAACCTGTAGCGCTAGGAGGCAATACATTTCTGTTGGTCCAAGCCATCCAACTTGTTTTTGTTGCTTTAATGGAAGCTTTAATACACTAATAATATCTTCCCTTTTACCTTATGGGTCTCACAGGCCTTCGGCAACAAATGTCTGCCACGTTGGAGTATCAGCAGCGTTTGGTCTCAAATTTGAGGCCTCTCATCCAGGCTCAGCTCAGCGGCTGTCCCCCTCTGGAGGTCTTCAGCCCTTTACCTGGCTGCGTATCTCTTTCAAGGCTCCTCTCTGGGCCCTCTTAAGTTCATTCCCTGTCCCGCCATGCCCCGTGCAAACCCCCAGGGCCAGTGCTGGATCTGCCTCTGATCCCACCGCCCCCCCCCCTTGGGTTGTAAATCCCTGACAGGGGAGAGGCTATGACATGTTTGCCCCTTCTTTTGAGCACATAGATGCTCCCGGACTGCCCTCTTGGTATTCTTGGCACCCATCATTCTGGACCTTTTATTTTAGGGCTGGGAGGTAGTCCTGGGGCTTGAACGGAGAGCCTGGGTGCTGTTCCTGAGCCTCTTGTTTTGCTCAAGGCTAGCGCTCTACCGCATGAGCAGCTCCACCTCCAGCTTTCTTTGAGGATGTATTAGGGCAATAGTCTCACGGACTTAACCTGTCCAGGCTGACTTTGAATCTTGACCTTAAATCTCAGCCTCCTGAGGAGTGGCCCACAGGCGTGGGCCACTAGTGCCAGGTCATCATTCCAGATCTTATTCCAAGTTAAGAAGCATGGCCCGGACTGCTTAGAATAAATTATATATTGTGCATGTGTATCCACCTTGACGATATCCACGCATAGATTTCTTCAGGGCTGCCACCTGCAATTCAGATACTGCCTTTCAGTGTCCTCTGGAAGAAGAATAAACTATTCCTGAATTGAAGCCTCAAAACCAAGGAGATTGCACAAATGGGGAGATATGAAAGAAGACTCCGGAAGAAGTTGGAGGTCGCATTCCACTGTCTTTTATTATAAGAGCAAAAGAATATATTTCAAAGCACTAAGGACTCTTTGAAGGAATATAAAAAGTTAGAAGTAAAAGGCCTATTTTTTCGAATGAAAGAACATTTTTCTCTCCATCATCCACAAATTAAAAGATTACATCGATTAACATGCTAGTTCATTAACAAATTACCAGCCCATTTGCCACAGTGAAAGAATAAAGGGAAAAGTTCACCAAATAACAGAGGTTAGCTCCTAATTAGGATCAGGCTGAAGAACTTGCCGGGTGTAATTTTCCACTGCAAATTATTCTCAGCTTGACCTTGGCTGGTATTAAGGACATGGGCTTGAAAACACATCTTTCCTTTCCCAACACGTCCCCAGGAAACACCAGTACCTTCATCAGAGGATGGCTGAGCCCGTCTTCTCCACTCTCCTGCTAGCTCCTTGCCCCTAAGAAATCTTTGAAGAGAAATCAGCATTTATTGCAACCCATCAAGAAGCTGAAAAGACACAGGACTTGGAGCCAGGCAAGCCTGGGGTGAACCACATATCCACTAGCTTCGTGGCTGAGCTGTGTAGATCTTGGTTCCCGATTCTGTGACCAGATCATTGTACCTCCGTTCTTGGGAGTGAAAGAGGCTGGTTGGCACAAAGCAAGCATCACATTTTATTTCCTCCTGATATCAGTGCTATCTGCAATGTAGTGAGGCTGGCCCTCTTTCCTGTTCTGCTCTAAGATGCCCTAAGTAAGTCTCTTGAAAACATGTGGCTAATATATGACAAGGAAAAGATATGGCATTTTGACACCCAAGTGTCCAATTTAGCCACGTCATGAAGCCTAGCACAGTGACCTTGATGACTTCAAACTCACAGGGGCAAGCTCACACACCTGAAACTGCAGCAGCAAGCACAGCAGTTCCTATGTCTTCCATCCTTTGGGGCTTAGTGAGTTTAGAGTGGAGGAGGCAGAAGCAGAGGAACCCTTACACAAGGAGCCTGTCCCTGCCAGTGTGACATCCTCCCTCACTACTGGCAGATGAGCTCCAGTGGCTTCAGGATCAATGAATTGTATTTATTGCCAAGGAGACCCCTCCAACAGCCCTCTTACTCCAATCTCACCTCTTCTACCCTGTGAGGGGGCAGGTATGTCCTCGTGTGTGTGTGTGTGTGTGTGTGTGTGTGTGTGTGTGTGTGTGTGGTGGCAAACTTATAGTCAAAATGAGAAATTTGTGTAACCTACAGCATCCCTATTGATTGTTTCAGCACTTGATTAGGAAACCTGTGGAAAAGTTCTATAAACGCACGCCAACCAATCCCACTTTCCCATTCAGCACTTTGGAAAACTTTAGGGCTTTGAAAAATTTTCCAGTGGTTCCAAGGATGTCATTGTGACTTTCAGAGAAGGATAGGACATGGGAGGAGGAGAATACATCAAAGCTGAAACCAGTTATGCTCCTATACTCATATAATTGATAGACATCTGGAAAATTCTATAAGGAAAGAGATGGAAAATAGAATTTATTCTATCTTACCGTACTTCAGGTTTCATTTGATTCAATTTAGGACTTTTTATCTCTATTTGTCCCAAAAGGATCCACCTTCACAGCTGCATAGCAGAAAAAAAATAATCAGGGGGAAAAAATCTCCAAAATTAAGAGATCAAAGATTGTAATAATATGTGAAAGATAGGGTGTAGAAAGATTAAAAAAAAACAAGGAATTGACTTTTCTAGCTAGCAATCAGAGATATGGAACGTGATATGAGGTTTCATCATACAGAGACTCTAAAAGGCAATAAAAACACAGTGTAGTTTAAAGGGAAAGTGAAAAAGTTAAGCTTTCTTTTAGTATCTTAAAAGAAATGGTTCAAATTTCAATGACCTTTCTTTTGTTAAACATAATTCATGAATTTAGTTGTATACTACTTTTTACAAGAGACAATTATAAAGCAATTCAGGGTTTTAGCAAACCCAAAGCCTTCAAAGGACTATTATTTCTTTCAAATAACTATTATTTCAACAATACAATGATTTCCACTTGGTTTTGAAACTTCCATTTGAAATTCTCTCTGAACCTGAATTATGTTTCTCCTCTGTGGTGACAAACATCTATTTTTTTTAAGAGTTTAATTTATTTTTTAAAATGGCCCAAAACTGACATGATCAATCTAGGTGTAAACAGCTTTGGTCAAAAGCAACATGAGACTGAGATTCTCAGTAATTGGCTTTGCAATCATGTTCCAAAAAAGAAGTTTGTGTTTTGCACAGTAGCAGTTTCATTGCAATAAAAGTTGCCTTCCCGAGGTCAATGGTCTGCACTTTGTTTTAGAAAAGTCATTCTGTACTCTTTTTGGGCCTAAATCACAGTCTGCAGCTTTTGCTAGCTGTTTTTCACAAAGTTTTAATTAGGCGTTTACAACTTGATGATACTATTGCCCCTTTCACCTAAGATAAGTAATTTAGCTCTTTTCTAGTAGGAAAAATTAGTTCTCCTAATGCTCAGAGAACTAATTAGCTAGTAGAGGGGCACTGTGTATTTGTTTGATCACCTAACTGTTTGGTTTACACCATATTCTGGCGTTTAATAGCTGTGAAGATCAGTGCTAAGTTGGCCTTACTATGAATCCGATGCTAACAGTTTGTGTAGGTTCACTGGGCCTCCTCTCTTTTCTAATTTAGGAGCTCATTAGGCGACTTTTACTTCCTTCATAGGTGTGTAACTGTGAAGATTTTCAAGTGCTGAGTTGTGCCATGCCATCTCAAGGGCTGAGAAACACACGTCATTTCTACTCATGCTTTTGATTCTAAGCCCATGGCTATTTTTTTCCATATTTCAAGGAAAGATCCATGTTGGTACACAGGGAAAGGAAAAGAGAAAGAACATGTTTGAGACATCTGTGCATCTCCCTGTGGTCCAAACCTACTCTTCTTATCCAACAGGGCACCTTCCGTGCTTCATGCTGAGGCTCAGGCTGAGAGGGGAGTCTGGCTGAGTGTTTGGGAACACACAGGAGTTTCCCAGGCTACCAAGGGTGCCTGACATACAGTGGTCAGCTGTCACGATCCCATCTGAAATTGGCATCAGGCTAAAACAGGGTATGTGTTCCCTTGGGCTACATTGCCGGCAAGCACTCACAGGAGGAGCCTCAGGCACCACAGAAAACTCCAACTTAAGAGACACGGGGACCTGTCCGCACAGAGCCTTTGAAGAAGGCTCTTAAGGGCATGTTTTCTTCCTATTGATATAACCCAATGCTTGGAGGTTGAGAGTCAAGATTTTTTTTTACTCTGGGAAGAGAAGAATGAAGGGCTCCACACTGACCTACTCTTAATGTGAGTGCTACCTGTTGATTTTTATTTGGTTCATAAACTTTCTTACCAATATCTTATACAAGTTGATCTTGGGTTTGTTCCTGTATTTATTTAATCAGAGTTTTGTGCCTCTAGATTCAAAAGGGACGGCTTTAGTCATCCCTTGTCAGTGGTTATTTAAAATTCCTAGAATGGCTTCCTAAAAGGGAGGAATGAGGACAACTTCTTCTTCTCAGTGGTCTCAGGTAAATCACTTGCTCAGGAAGTTGAAAAAAGATACTGTTCGACTCTAAATTTAATCTCTGGGCTCTCAGTAATACTGCAATGAGGCCCATAGTGCTGATAAACTCGCTACAGCTTTGAAACACAATGAATCTGTTATGGGCGAATAGATTTTGCCTGACATCAATATTTTCCTATAGGATCCTGTGACCCATCTTATAGCTGGCCCAAATGCAAAGTAAAGGGAAGAAGCAAAGAAAGGGAAAATAGTAGGGAGAATTAAAGGGAAATAGCTCAGTAGACCTCCACTCTTATGCCTTCCTGTTGCTTGATTGCTCAATTCTTACTTGAGAGGCTGGTCATCTTTTTGAGATCTGTGTTGTTTGCATAGATAACTCTGATGTTTTGTCATATTATTCTCAACCTGGAGAATGTCCAATTGAAATTTGCTTGTAAAACACCTCTCCTCCCACTCTACCCACACATTTAAAAAAGGCCCTCTGTTTTTTGACATTTACAAATGTATCTATATAAGGGAATGAAATACAGGCTCTCTCACTATTGTTTCCTTTCCTCTGTGTTTTCAGATTTACTCTCCTTTTTCTCTCTGCTCACTGTTTCTGATTGATAGGGGAGGAGAAGGGATAGACAGGTCTTGGGTTGGAGCAGCTCTAATGAAAATCTCTAACTCCTGAGAGACACAGGTCAGATTTCTCTTTTGCTGGCAAAGAAACCCACAGATGCAGCCAAAACCACAGAGTAAAGTCTTCTAAAAGCCCCTCAGACAGCCATATTTTAGAGTTAAGCCTGTTCATTTATATTTGGACAACCACCTGTTGACTTCTACTGGCACTTGTCAAGGGCGGATAGATGGCGGGAACCTGGGGCAGAATTAGTCCATTCACAGGGCTTGCTATTCCCCTTTGAAGACGATGCCATTGTTTTTCATTGAGCCTAGTTGAGGCTCATAAGATCAAAACATGAAAAACAAAAAGGAAAGTGTTTACTTGGGACAGGGTCTTGCTCTCCTCTGGAGATTACCACTGCATTGTCAGAGCATCCCTTTTAATCCAGGAATCGATTAGAGCAGTCTTTACAATGCATTTCCCAGTCCTGAAGTTCAGTGGGTGAGAGCCAGGAAAGAGATAAGGCAGAGTATCTGAGCCACTTAGAGAACATGAGAGTGGGCACTGCCGATGACTCCTGCAGTAGCCCCACACATCCCAAATTCTGCTTCTACCTCAAAGGAAGAGGGTAAGATGTAGGCATATCAAGCCAGAAGAAAAAGAGCAGAGTACAAAGCATGCTTGTAGCAAATCTTGAATGTGTGATAGAAAAGGAGATGACAATACTGATGCTATCTTTGATGAGATGTTCTATGCTCTAGACCAATTCCCCACTTCTCCAGCTGACCTGGCTCAGTCAATCTACCTATATCTGAGGGATGAATAACAAGCTGTCATAGCTCTTGGATGAATGGACCTAGTGTTAGGTGACTGAAAGGACAAATGTAAGAATGTACACCAGAGGCAATGGTTCACACCTGTATTTTCAGCTCCTCAGGAGGCAGAGATTGGAAGGATTGTATGGTCTGAGTCCAGTCTAGGTAAAAAGTTAGCAAGATTCTCATCTCAAAGAACAAGACACAGATCTATACTTCCAGCTATGCAAAATACATTTGCAGGAGGATTGCAGTCATCTGACAAATAACTTCAAGGGAGAACAAAGAGTTCAAGTGATAGAACACTTGTCCTGAGTTTAAACCCAGCACAAGCAAGGACAAACAAATAATTAATGAACAGCTATCCTTTTAGGGGAGGTGGGAAGGAGGAGAAAAATCTAAGTCAATCATAAACAATAAGTCTAAATATTTTGTGCCTGCTATACTCTAGACCCTATGTAAGATGATGATAAACCATATGGGATCCTACCCAAATAAAAGTGTCCATTGCCAATTGTGTGTGTGTGTGTGTGTGTGTGTGTGTGTGTGTGTGTGTGTGTGTGTGTGTGTGAACTCAGAGCCTGCAAACCATGCTTGAGCTTTTCTTGCTCAAGAGTAGTGCTCTACCACTTGAACCCCAGCTCTGTGTCTGATTTTTTTTTTTTTGATAATTTATTGAAGGTAGGAATCTCATGGACATGGACTTTCCTGCCTGGGCTGGCCTTGTACCACAAGCCCTAGATCTCAGCCTCTTGAGTAGCAAGGATTGTAAGCATTAGCTACCAGTGCCTGGCCTTCTGGCCAATATCTGTAATCCCTGAAAGAGATGAGAAAATAAAATTCAAACCTCTAGCCATTTTTTCAGAATAAAACAGGGCCCAGTGTTTCTCTTTTGGAAACAATGTCTTGGCCAGATTAAGAATCTGAAGAGTGGATACGGTCCTTTATTTATTTATCAAAGGAAGAGTCAGAACTGGACTAAGGACAGCAAAGTGCAGCAACAGCTTGGGTGACAAAGCCAGTCTCCTCGAGTGAGCGTCCAGACCCATCAGCTCCTTCCCGTTGTTCCCCTACCCTGTTCTCCATGCTACTCACTCTAAAGCCATTTCTGACTCCACCTGCCATGCCATGGCCTCTGCCACATCTTAGAATCCATTGTCCTTTTCTCTCATTCACACTTACCCTAGCCAGTACTGCAAACTCCAGACATCCACTAGGGCAGCCCCAGGCTCTGGCCTGGGGACTAGAAGACCAAACCTAATCCAGGTGGTTTCTCTCTGTCCTCCATGCCAACACAGTCAGTCTTGGAATAGAGGTATCTGTGAAGGGCATTGGGAAGATAAGTATTTGGTCTCGGTGGTAGAGAAACACAAAGATTCTATATTCCCAATTAAACACACCATGGACTACCATTAGACACGAGACAAGACTAGAGCAGGCAAAACAAGACAAAGGCTTCAGCTAAAAGTGACGTTTCGTTTTCAAAGCATCAAGTGAACAGACAGATCATCTGGGCAATGGAGCTGAGGCCACTAGAATACACCTGCTGCAGGCCTGCATGTGCAGCGCGTGCAGCCTGGGGACACTGGGGTGCTCTGAGCCAGAGGGAAAGTTGAATATCCATGGGAATGGGTGATAGCTATAGGTGTTTCCTAGCAGCTCCTTTACTAAACAGGAGGTAAAGACCCAGGGTGGGCCATTAAGGACCTCTGCACTGAGGGAATTCTGTGATCCTCTCATCCAGGGAATTCCGTACTGCCTGGCTGGGCACCCTTGGCCCTCTTCCATGGGACCTCGCATACATACTTCACCATTTTTCTCACCGATTCCAAAGACAAACCTATCCAGTTAAAGCTTCCTGACTCTTCTGTCTTTCCACATGCTGTGCTTTGTTCACACCATTGCTCCTGGAGAACTTTGAGTGGGATGATGACCTTTCCTCTCCTCTCCTCTGGTCTTCTCTCCTTTTGCCCTCTCCTCTGCTCATCTCCTCTGCTCTCTTTTTCCCCTTCACTTTTTCCTTTTCCTTTCCTTATTTTCTTTTCTAGATAGTGTCTCAACATATATCCCAGGATGGCCTCAAACTTCCAGTCTTCCACCTTCAGCCACCCAAGTGCTGAGGTACTTGGCATTATTTTCCACCATTCCTGGCTCCTTTCTTAATGTTCAATAGTTCTTACAGCTCCATCACACAGCACCTGCTGCCGTGTAAACCCTGTGTCTTTTGTGTCCTATGTGTAGAATTAGAGGCCTAGTATGTGCTAGATGTGGATAGATTTTTAAAAATCTGTCCATTGGAGCTAGGGATGTAGCACACTTGTCCAGCACAAACAATCCTCTGCACAGCAAAAGAAAAAAGAAAGAAAAGGGAATATTAATCGACTCAATCAGTTGCTTTTTTTGGAAGTAGCAAGCCATGAGGAAGGCTTTTTCTTTTGGTTCATGTTTGTCCACTAGTTTGGACTACTCATTCTTTTTCTAAATCAGTACTCTGAGAATAATAGTGGCAGCAGTGTTGGCATATGTGAGTTGACTTCCAAAGAGACTATATGAAAAAGAAAAGCACACATTCAGACATACACTACAATGGCTAAGGGCATGATTGGCTTCACAATCAGGCTCAAGTTCTGACCCTAGCCCATACTCCTATATAATGTGGGGCAAGATACCATATGCAAACTAACTCTTCATCATAGTTTCTCAGTTTAGTAATTAAAACCTGCTTTTCATCTATGACAGGAAGACAAAATAAGATTATGCTTAGCCCAGAGTGTGATAAGCAGTAAGGTCTTAAAAAATGTTGAGCAAGGGCTGGGAAGGTGGCTCAGTGGTAGAGCGCTTGCCTTGCATGCCTGAGGCCCTGGGTTCGATTCCTCAGCATCACATAAGCAAAAAGAAAAAAGCCGGAAGTGGCGCTGTGGCTCCAGTGGTAGAGCGCTAGCCTTGAGCTGAAGAGCTGAGGGACAGTGCCCAGGCCCAGAGTTCAGGGCCCACAACCAGACCCAAAAAAATATAATAAAAAATAAAATAAATAAATGTTGAGCAAACAAACAAATGAGGCAGGCACCTATGGCTCACACCTGTAATCCTAGTTACTCATGAGGTTGAGATATAAGGATGAAAGTTCCAAGCCAGCCCAGACAGGAAAGTCCATAAGACTCTAACTGCCAATTAACCACCAACAAGCTGGCAATGGAGCTGTGGCTCAAATGGTAGAGTGCTAGCATCGAGCACAAAAGCCCAGCAACAGTGCCTGAGCCCTGAGTTCAAGCACCAAGACCAGCACCAAAAAAAGTTATCTTCAGTTACTTTTAGCCTATAGAATCTAGCATATTAGATCTAGAAACAACTGTACAATAAGGAAAAGAGATGTATTTTCAGGGATCTGGCCATGGCATGGTAAAACTCAGATCAAACAAGGCCTGTGTTCTTTTCTCTACTAACCAGCAACATCTCAACATGTGAAATGCATTTATGCCTTTACAGGCCCATTACTTATGAGCAGGATGAGTTCAATTTTTTTGTTTGTTTGTTTTCAAAGTAGAGTATTTGTACTATAAAGTCCAAACTAACTTGACCAATGAGTAAAATGGAATAAAACATTTAAATGTTCATATAGAAAAAATGGCAATGATTTCTAGTCACTAGACTCATGGTACTGATGTAAACTAATTAATGCAACTCTTATAAGAACAATGAAGGCAAATATATGAAGAGCCTTTTTGTTTTGCATTAGTTGTTCAGAACACTATGAGGGGTCACAGAAAAACACTTGTAATGAAAATGTCCACCTATAGGTGGCAAACTTGTACTACTGGCTTTCTGTCCTTGAGCGCCCTTGCAAACAAACCCCACTGCGGATGGAGCTGAAAGTGAAATTTGAAGAAAGAAAAGAAATTTAAAAAAGAAAAGGATTCAGAAAAAAAAAATCACATCAACTTAAAGCTGAAAAACAAGAAACCACCATAAAAATTTCATACAATACTTAGATTCATCTGCAACATATCTCATGCAATTAAACCAAATGCATTTATTCAGAACATATTTACAGAATTGCTACAGCATAGCACCCAACCCCTGGCTTGGAATAAGTGGGAAAGAGACACACCCCTACCCCGGAACCACAGGCCTGAGGCTCTCCACCAGCAAAGTATTTCCAGCCTGCCTCTGACCAGCTGGGCAGAAGCCCCCAGGCCCGAGGCCCAACTCTGTAGATTTCCAACTCTTATCTCTGCCACAAAAGGCAGAGAGTGACAAAATGATTCAGGGTTTGAGGGCAAGAATAGCATATTCCTTAGGGATGTCTCACCACAGAGAAATCTCAGCAATCCCTCCAGAGCTTCTCTGAGTACAATGGTCTTGACTACCTGAGACTCTATCCTTTCCCCTTCCAGGCAATCCTGCCTAGACTGGCCAACTTCAGGGCAGGGCAGGAAGCAAGAGTGAGAAGCAGAACCTCCTGGAGCTCTTGGGAAAATGTCAAAGAATTTAACTTAGTCATAAGAAGACATCTTTGCATCTTACTTAAAAATCCTTTGGATATAATATTCTTGTTAAATGTGTTTTATTAAAGTAAAATTACTTCAAGTGAACATAGGTAGTTTAAATATATAAAAGATCAGAAAAGTTGTGTCTTCTTTTGTCTATTCCTTGCTCTTTGAGGAACTTCCTTCCTTCTATATTATTTCAATCCTAACCTTAGGTGTTTACATGTATGTGAATAAATAAATGTATAGATAGAAAGATTTTCTATGTATTACACTACCACTTTGTATTTTCATAAGCAATATATCTTGGTGATATTACATATATATACACACACATATATATATATATATATATATATATATGCCACTCTGCTCAATGTGGTATGCTCATTTATGGCCATCTCGTCTATAAACCTTCCCCCTCTTGTGGCTGTTTAGGTTTTATCTGTTCCCCATGAACATAAACAGTTTCACAGTGAAGTCCTTTTACATATATCTGTGCAACTGTACGTATACACATTGGAAGAATTCATCTCTAAAATACTACTGTACCAAAACATTCATTCATTCATTTTAAATTTTAACTGATACTATTAGGTGTCCTCTACAACAGTCTTTTTATTGAATTAACCTCTTTCTTTCTATATTTCCCTCTTTCTGTTCTTTTTCCTCTCATTATCTTTCAGTTGTCAATCTATATTCTAGCCTACTTTTATTCTGTGTATTACATGTTAACCTTGGAGTCTTTCTTCTCCTTCAGAACACATGCAATTCTTAAGAAAATGCTGTTGGATTTACTTTTAAATATGTCCAAAATCCAGCCACTTTTTTTACTTCCTTTGCTGCTGTTTCCTAGCTGAACACTGGCCTAGATCTTTATGGATGGGATCCATCCCATCCACCCTTTCAAACAACACAGAAGCCATAGCAACCCTGATTTTAAAAACAAAAAGATTGAATCTCAATGTTGTTTTGGTCTGCATTTCCTTTATGACTAGAGATGTTGATTTCTTCATGTGTCTACTAGCCATTTTTACTTTTTTCAGAAGACTCTCTTTAGCTCATTGGCCTGTTTGTTAATTTGAGTGCTGGTTTTTCGAGGGTTTAATTTTTTAAGTTCTCTGTATATTCTGAGTATTAGGCCACTGATATGTAGCTGGCAAAAATATTCTCCCATTCTGTAGGCTCTTGTTGACCATGTCCTTTGCTGGACAGATACTTCTTAGTGTGATGCAGTTCTATTTATCAAGTCTTTTTTTGATTTGCTGTGCTTCTGGATTATTATTGTGCCAAGCAGCCTGTCATGGTTTCAGGTCTTACATTGAGGTCTTTGATACATTTTGAATTGATGCTAGTGTAAGGTGACAGATAAACGTCTTGTTTCAGTTTTCTGCATGTGAATATGCAATTTTCCCAACACCATTTGTTTAAGAGGTTTTATTTCTTTCATCCAGTGTTGAGATTCTACCTCATTCCACATAGAATGGTCATTATCAAGAAAACGAATGATAACAGATGCTGGCAAAGATGTTGCTAAAAGGAACCCTAATACACTGTTGGTAGGAATGTAAACTTGTTCAACCTCTCTGGAAAGCAGTATAGAGGTTGCTCAAGAAATTAAACATGGAACTATCCAATGGTGCAGCAATTCCACTCCTGGGAAATTATCCAAAACCAGGATATAGTTAAGCTACCAGTACAACCATGTTTATTGCAGCTCTACTTACCAGAGCCAAGGTATGGAATCAACACAGATGTCCCTCAGTGGATGGATGGATCAAGAAAATGGGGTACATATACACAAAGGAATTTTACTCACCCATTAGAAAAATTATATTGTACCATTTTTTAAAAGAAAAAATGGAAAAACGTAGTAAAAAAATACATTAAATGAAGTAAGTCAGGCCCAGAGAGACAAAAAGTGCACATTTATAAACTTAAATGTGTTGAGTGGTTTACAATTGTATACAAATGTGTTAGCTGAAATATGGTAGATTTAGAGAGACTCAAATAGTGTAATTCCTTAGAAAGGCAAAGTCAAAGTTCAACAAAATAAACACCAGAAAGTATGTATTTGAAAGGAGTGGGTAAAGTCAAGCAGAAACTAAGTTGATGTTAGGTGAAATGAACCCCAAGATAAGGACTCAAATGGTTTTTCTTTCTTGCTATTGTTTCTAACATATTTACAAGATGATTTCTTTGTTACTTTGTATGTCCCTCCCCCACGGTATAACCCCTGTTTTCACTGTATTTGATGTTGATATAATTTGGGGAGGGGAAGGGAAAAAACAGATTGTTTAAATAGGGATACAGGTGGACCCATTACAACAATGAGATATACAAGTCATTATATTGAAAAACAAACTTTACAATTTTGGGGGAGGGGCACAGGAAGATGGAAGAGCAAAGATGGTAAGGGGAAACAAAGGAAGAGGCAACAATGCTTGATAGGAAATGTACTCATTACCTTGCTCATGTACTTGTAATCCCTCTGTACAGTATTTTCACAATAAAAAACATTGATAAAAAAAGAGGAAAGGAATAGACAAATGAAGAGAAGAGGGGGAGAATATAGTTGAGGATTCAATGTATATTCTACTACATAAAGAAGAGTGAAGGAAGGATTAGGTAGGGAAGAAACGTGTGACAGTGTTGAAAGGAGTCACATTGATCAAGATGCATTGTCTTCATAAACTGCTTTATTAACTGGCAGCTCCTTTGTATACTACTTACAGGGAATTTTTTTAAAAAAAAGAATCAGCCTGTGATTCATATCTGCACTCCTAGCACTCTAGAGGCTGAGAACCAAGGATTGGGGTTCAAAGCCAGCCAGGTCTGGAAAGTCCTTGAGACTCTTATTTCCAATTAACTACCAGAAAGCTGGAGATAGAGCTGTGGATCAAGGTGTAGCATGCTAGCTTTGAGTACAAAAGCTCAGAGACCATGCACAGGCCCCAAGTACAGCCCAAGAGTAGGCAAAAAAATCATTCAAGTTATATCATATGTGTGTGTATATGTCAAAATGAAACTCCTTTGTAGAACTAATTAATGTTAATTAAAAATAAAAATGAGCAAGCCAGGTACAGGTGGCTCACTTCTGTAATCTTAGCTACTCAGGAGGTTGAGCTCTGTTGTGCAAAGCCAGCCCAGGCAAGAAAGTCCAAGAGAAGAAACACTTACCTTCAATTAACTACTAAAAAGACATGAGTGAAGCACTGGCTAGAGTGATAGAGTACCTGCCTGCCTGCCTGCCTTGAACAAAAAATTTAAGGAATAAGACCCAGACTCTGAGCTCAAGCCCCAGTAATGGTACAAAAAAATGAGGAAAGGGAACAGAGTTACTTTTTTTTTTCAGGCATTTTGGTGGTTCAGGATAAACTCCTTATGGTGGTCTGAATGGCCCTCTGTGATCTTCCTGTCATACCACAGCTGTGTCCCCATCTCCACTTTCATGCAGACACTGATCTTGCTACTCAGTGAACACTCCAGGACCACAACCTAGTTAGGGTCTTTGCTCCAGCAATCCCCAGCTTGCCAATGCCTTGGGTAACTCCTTCACCTCCTTCAAGTTGAATCAAATCGCACCTTTTTTTTTTTTTTTTGTCAGTCGTGGAGCTTGAACTCTGGGCTTGGGCACTGTCCCTGAACTCTTCAGCTCAAGGAGAACGCTCTATCACTTGAGCCACAGCGCCACTTACCGCAGCATTTTTTAAAACAAAAGCCACTCTGACACTCTTCTGTAACCCTGCATACTTCCCTTGCTCCGCTTCCTCTTTTCCCACAGCACTCACAACCCTCTTACCTTCTGGTAATTAACTGTTTTTATTGCATTCACTGTTTAACTCCCTCCATTTGAATTTAATTGTCACACAGCTAGGTTTTGCTGTTCTGTTCATTGAAAGATCCCAAGTGTTTAAGAGCAGAACCTAGTGCATGGTGATGCTTAATAAATATCTATTGTGTGGAATTCCATTCGTTTCCCTGCTGCAATTTTGGAAACAGTGTCACAGACCTGTGGTTTTGACACTGAAACATCCCTTTCTGGGCAATAATTGTCCTGAGACTTTCAAATGAAAGTTTCAAAAGGAAAAAATAGAAAATTGGACAGATTTTTTTTTTTGCTGAAAAAAGAAAAACAAAATGAAAACAAAATCTACAAGCTGGAAGAAAATATTTTCAAATAATAAATTAAAGGATCTGTTCATATATATGCATATAAATGCATATATGCATATATACATAAATATATGCATATATACATATGTTTATGTATATATGCATATATGTGTATATGTATATGTGTGCATATAAACATATCCACGTACACAGCATGGATAGGTATACATAGATGTATGTATATATACTTATATATGTATGTATGCATGTATACATTTATTATACATTATATATATACATGTATATATACTTTTATAATACATAAAATATCTCAAAACTCAAGTAAAATTGAGAAACAAGTGATTCCATTGAAATGCACAAAAACATGAATAGATATTTTTAACAAGGGGAACATAGATGCATGTTAAGAAATTAGAGAAATTCAGTTACACCACAATGATACCATCTATATCAGAATGACTAAGGTAGAAAATAGCGACAACATTAATGCTGGTGAGGATGTGGAGAAATGACTCGCTTATACATGCTGGTGAAGATGTAAAATGGCATGATTACAAAAATAGTAGTTTGTCCATTTCTAACCAAGAAATGGATTTCCCACACACCTCAGCAGTTGTATTCTTGGTATCAGTCCCAGAGAAATGAAAATTGATGTTCACTTAAAAAAATGTGTGCCAGTCTGCATGGTGGCTTTATAAATAATAAACTCAAACTGGCAACTACCTAAATGCCTTTCAATAGTAAATGGTCAAGCAAGTTGTGGAACATACATACCTTTGTTAGCACCAAAAAAGGAACAAACTATCAATACATAGAAATAACCTGCATGGATCTTTAGGGGATTTCTTGAGAAAAATAATATAATCTGAAAAATCTATGTATTACATAATTCTATTTATGTACAACTTATTCTTGAGAAAATAAAAATATGGAGATAAAGAGCTATAGACAGAAGAAAAAGTGCAAGTGTAATGGGTAGTAGAGAAGGGATCTCTGTAAGGAAGGGACAATTCCATACCTTCTTACGATATGTGCATAATGGTATACTTGTCTGGTAAAATGTGAGTGCATGCATACACACATACTGGAGTATATATATAACTGGAAAATATAGCCCCTGTGCATTGTGTCATTTCCTGGTATTTACATACACTGCAGTTATATATAAGATGTTAACACTACAACAATCAGGGTGAAGGGTGCCCCAATGTCTCTGTACATTCCTTTGCAGCCTCCTGTAAATCCACAATTATTCACAATGAAAAGCTAAGAGAAAGTGCTCCAAGAAGAAATCCAGAACAGCTATCAGGAGCCTCTGCTTTCAGTTCACAGATGCTCTGCATCCTTGCTTTCACTTAGAATGTTTCTCCGTTGCATAGTGGATTGTCAGCACCTCCTCGACTAGCTTTTCACTCTTTGATTTCCAAAGGAAATCTTGAGGTCACTTGTTTGGGTGGTTATTACCCCTCTACAGGTGTGAGAAAGTCTCTCTACTCCCTGTTCTTCAGCCTTCTGTTTAGAACCTTGGAGAAATGTCACCTGCATCCTTCCTCACAAAATTCTGGGTCACAAAACCATAGAACCTCAAGTTCACTTTCTTCTGTTTTGAACACACATATTCTGATAGGGTGCTGGTCAGGCTTTATCTCCTTCTAAAGAAATGTGTATGTCCTGTACAAATGTCCTTCTGGCAGGCTGATCATTGGAGAACTGACATTATTACATGTGGTGCTCCATGAGGTTTATATCTCTCCTCAAATTTCCAATTAGTCAAAGCATAGGTAATTTCTGAAAAGTTACTTCAAAATGCACAAACGAATTGCTTAATAGAGTTTTCAAAATAAACCTGTGCAGAATTTCTAAATAATTTTTCCTGTACATTTGGCCAAGAAGTCATCGACCTATTTTGTACTTGTTGGTGTCAGGTGTTCTGAAAAGAACATGCCTCTTACCTCTTCGTGCCATTCTTTGTACATTCTCCCTCCTTCTCTGAAATTTGCCCTCAAAAAGCAAATTTGCTATCACTTCTATTCTTTCAGTCCCCTAGAATGCAAACTATTTAGTGGTCATCCATTCAGCACTGATACTCTTGCATAGTTAGTTACAGTGCATCGTGACCAGCCTTCTTTAATACGGGTCACACAACAGATCAACAAGGAAGGCAGCCTCCATAGGACTTGACTAAGCCAAGTGTAAATCCCTCCGTGTGGGACTAAACCAGAGCTGAATTTCAGTTCCTACCTGCACAGATGAGCCACACTTGGCTCAAACTCTGGAACGGTCTCAGAAACACAAAGTCCGCTTGTTCTTGCCTTTGCACTCTACTCAATCATTGACTTGTATTTCCAAGAATGATTTCTTATTTTTGACACAACTTTTTTCCTAGGTCAAAGAACTGTAAAATAGTTAAACATATGGCTTCACAAACCTATTCTGGCACTAGTTTCTCTTTTAAACTTACTTTTATTAGTTATGTATTGGTTGTACCAAAGGGTTTCACTGTGATATTGTCATACATGCATACAATGTCCTCCAATCTAATTTATGACCTCTATTACTATCATTCTGCCTTCCATATTCTTTTTTTTTTTTTTTTTTTGGTGCAGATACTGGGACTTGAAATCAGGGTCTGGGCACTGTCCTTGGGCTTTTCTGCTCAAGACTAGTGATCTGCCACTGGAGTTACAGCTCCACTTCAGGCTTTTTGCTGGGTAATTAGAGGTAAGAGTCTCATGGACTTTCCCACCTAGGCTATCTCTGATTCTCAGTCTCCTGAATTGCTAGGATTATAGCTGTGAGCCACTGGCATCAGGCTCCCTCTGACTTCTTAAAACAATTACAACAGGTGTCATTGCTCTATCTTCATACGTGTAAACTCCCTCTGCATGGGACACAGGACTAAACCAGAGTTGAATTTTAGTCCTTACCTGCACAGATAAGCCACACTTCACCACTGGACTCAGCCATGTACCTTCTCTATTCACCGTTCCTCTCCCACTGGTACCCACCTCCTCCAGAACCTGTCATACACCTGTCTTCATCACCGTGACAAAGGAGTCAATATTCACTGGGCACTCACAAATCACTGAATCTAGGACAAAACCAGATCATCTTGGTTTTCTTTCATTAGAAAAGGGAACACTGGTTATTTCTAGTCCGGGTTAGTTTTCCTCTTCCACTGCAGTGGTCAGGGACTAGAAGCCCAGTACTCTTGGCCTGCTGTCAGGGACTTAATCCATGCATGGACTGCAGTTGAATGAGAACATTTGACTCTCTATCAAATGGAACACACCTCCCAGATTTTCTACACTATGTGGTACCAGCTCTGGACATTTCTCATTCAGCGTTCATCCCTGTCAGCTAGTCTGAAAATTGGAACCAGAAATACTTGACAAATCACCAGCTACCTCATGGTTACAGGTGGTGACATATATCCACTGCTGCTGCTGCTTATTCATGAAAGCGGAGGTTAAGACTCTGTTTCTGAGATGTAAACTAGGGAGAATCCCACATAAAGCACCAGTGTTGGACAGAATATCAGACAGACAATTTTCAACTAAAATGCCAGTTATTAGAAGTCATGTGGAGTCAGGAGTTGCCATGGAATCCATTTGTGTCTAAACCAGCTCCTCCTGCTGGAATGGTTTCTCATTATCATGTCTTTCTGAGGAGCAGGATGGGGATGGGGGAGAAAGACAGTGCACTATCTGATCTACAACTGTGTTTTAATGCCGAGATTCTGAGGACCCTCAAAAGGAATACAAAATTAAAATCTTAAGAAAAGTTGTTATAAAAACACAATGCCTATTTTTATTGCTGTCTGATTTGGAGTCAAATATTCCCACTGCAATGAAGGTTTCTTTTTCTTATTCTGGGAAAATACACGATGGCTTCAGGTATGACATTTATCATGGCAAACAACTTATTGGATCTCCAAGAGTAAAAATAAATATCAAAACAGATCTAAACCATGACAGGCTGCGCATTTGCAGTGCACTTGTTTTCCTGTTTTCTGCTGTGTATCATTTTTATTTAGATGGTTAACCAGATCATTATGGTTTTTCCTCCAGTGAAACTGCTGCTAGAATGAATCTATCCCCTTGTTTCCTCTACGTTTTTTTGTTCAAATCATGAGAAGTGATTGGCCAGCATATGTGAATCCTTGAGTTGTTTTTCTGGTGACATCCCCATCTGTTTGCAGGTAAAAATACAAAAGTAAGTTGATCAAATATCAACTTTGTATGATTGAATTTTAAAACACAGAATCCAACAATTAACCACTATCTTAACATACGTGCAATATAATTGATTATAATTAATCAGGAGATCTGTCGGATGAAAACCGTTGAGATTACATTTGTATATTTATCTTTTTTCTGTGTTCTGAATAGAGATTGTTATTTGGAGGCAGCGAGGGCCGGGGGGCGGGGGGGGGGGGGGGAGTCTTGGTAGATAACTCCAGAACATTGAGCCAGTGTTCCTGATTATTTCCACTGACCAGGGCCAACTAGCAAGCTCACTCCCCAGCTCCTACTTAATCATGACCCAGGGGACTTTTGTCCATCTGAGAACCAAGAAATTCCCACCCTGAACTCCCCACAGTGGAGAAATTCAAAATGGTTTGAGCCTGAATCTTCCTGACAAAAGATGAATTAAAAGTAGGGACTGAGTATTTTTACCTACCAGATTGGACAAAACAATTATGATATGCTTCATTATAGGGCCACAGGGAAATAGTCACACTAGCTGGTGGGAATGTTAATGATCACAACTTGCATAGAAGACAATTTAGCAAAGTCTCTTAGAAACATTCACCCATGCATCCTCTGGCCCAGCAACTCCACTTTTAAAAAAAAAAAATATCTTGTGAGGCCATGTACAAAGGTAATGATATGTACACAACTTTACTCATTATGGCATTATTAGTGATATCTATAAGAAGAAATAAATCTAAATGCTCGACGACAAGTAAATTCTCCTTGTATCGCCTTAAAGTAAATTTTTAGGAAGAAAAGGTTGAAGATATTCTCCAAATGATGACATGAAAAGTAAATAAGGTTCAGAACAGTGTACCAAATATCCCTCTTAATGTTTGCTTGAAAATGCATTAAGAAACTCCAGAAAGATATTAAGAAGCTAAGTAGTTGTATAGAAGCAGACAAACTAACAGCCCAAAGATACCTGGCTTGCATACCGTTTTAAAATTGGATTTCATTTAGTAATCTGGATTTCTAGGTAAGGAAAATGAGTGAAGCAGGCCAGGTGTTAAGATAAAAAATGATGCTGATAAGCTAATGTGCCTGGATTTTCTGCCTAGCTTTAGAGTAGAGAGACTCTGCAGTGAGAATACTGAGGGACTCATGGGTCTCCTACCAGAAGTGTAGCTGTAACTCAGACAGATACCCTTGTCCCAAACCATTTTCCTATTCTTCCTAAAGAGACTTAAGGACCACAGCTGGGCAGAAGCTTACCCAGCATCCTTATTCTTTCAGGTGTTCCCCAAAGCAGTGCTCCCTTATCCATTCTACAAAACATGAACAGTGCCTGAAGCCCATATGGTTTTATATGTCATGAAAATATTTGCATTTCAATTTATTTTACAAATCAGAAGAAAAACAAACAGGTACAACAGACAGGTGATAATGAATGCAGCCTGAATGGCATCCATCATTGGCAAACTAAAAATTTTAATATAGTTGTATAAAGGAAGGCGCTTATAAAAACAAGTAACAAAAGTGCTAAAGGGCCAACAGAGTTGTAATGGCATATAATGTAGCAATGTGGCGGATAGAGGAGGGAGGATTTAGCACTGTAACAGAGGAGGGAGGACTTAGCACTGTAACAGAGGAGGAAGGACTTAGCACTGTAACAGAGGAGACCTCTACCTTACAGGCGAATTATACACCGGAAGAGCCTCTTCCTCTGAAGGCCGTTTCCTTATACCGATACCACTCACATACATTGGTGCTTTTATCCTAAAGCTTTCTTTAAACACTAGGGAATAGAATTGAGGCCAACAGAAATATCAATGCTAACCTTCTTTCCTTCCAATGTGCCCTACTTGGTCCTTCCCACTTTCCCCTATACTCTCTGAATATTCTTTCTGGCAACCTAGCTGAGAACCCCAAATCCTGGAACATTTTAAGGTAGCCTGAGCAAATATTTCTGCTTTTCTGAGGCCACATTCCCCGCAGAAAAGGGGGCTAGCTAGGCTGGGTTCTAGCTTCTGCTCCTTTATTTTGAGGCCATCTTTTTTCTAGGGAAACATGAGTCATCTCTAGACACCCACACTATCATGGGGAGATCCTCTTACTCCTGGGCCTCACCCATGCCACTGGTATCACACAATATTTGACATCCTACAACTGCAAGGCCAGCATTTCCAACCTTTTCCATCTTTACAATCTTCTCTTCAAAGAAACTGGGAAAAAAAAAAAAAAACAGCAGAACCTTGGAAGTGCCATTACTGGGACATACTCTAGGTCTACTGGATCCTAAAATAGGGAGATGTGGTCCTGTGATTTTGTTTTAACCAAATCCCAGGGGATTCCCATATACTGTCAAGTTCCCAACCTACCATGCTAAGTTCCTAGATTTTCAAGGGCAGATAAACCATGCCAGACCCCAGGCCAAGGTAGACCCAGGAATGTGCTCTCCAGGTCTTAGACACTTTGTCTCTGGTTCAAATGAGTACAAAAATGGTTCTGTAGGATCCTAGGGAGACACTTCAAGGGCCACTTGGGGCCTCAGCCACGTAGGGCCCAAGCTCTGAAGACTGAGCAAAGTCAGATGAGCAAGGCCACATACTGGTTAAGCTACAGAGATCAAGATTGGTCCAGGCCTTGCACACTGTAATACCAGAGGTGGTGCCCACCATTAACCAAGATCATCCATACTCTGTCCCCCAAACTTTCAGGTGTGTTCCAGACAGCCTGGAGGCTGAGTTTCCCTGAAGGTCAGATTCCTCAGGGTTTCCTTTATCTCTAGTCCAGAAGAGACTTCTGATTCCTAAATCAGGGTAAGACTCATTTTCAAAAGCTTCTCTCTGCCTCCACTCTACCCCCATATCACCCTGTCAATCCAATGGCCAGGTCTGGAAGTGGATCATCTGTTTGAGCTACCTTACCAGAGTTCTTTACCCACTTTTCTTAAAGAGTGCAGGCTTGGCATTCCAGATATAGCTTGGGGGTGTATTAGCAAAAGGGGCTAGAAGAAAGTTGAGGCTCAAAGAAAAGGGAAACCTAAAGACCTATTCCATAGACTGAAAGCTGGAGGGGGAGAGAGATTACAAAGTTCTCACTTGGAGATACTGAGGTGCAGGTCCAGGAATCCAGCCCATTCTTGGTCCCCAACATTTCTAATGCCACAATTCTTAGACTGGATCCAGTTTCCCTCTCCCCATCCCCACCTACCCCACCCCACCCCCAACTTAGTCCTGGTGTTACCTGCATTAGTAAGAGCTTAGTTTTCCCTGAAATTCAGGAAAGGATCTAGGCATAAAAAAGTCTTTCAACTTGAAGTTGTGAACCAGTTTTATTGCTAGCTTTGAAGTGTCACAGTACTGCTCTGTCCTTTACTGAGTTATGTCCACCCACTGCTCCTAACTCCGTTCCTGGAAAGAAGAAAATGTGGAAAGTGTCTGTTACTGGAGTGGAAGGCACCCATCCCTTTTGTTTTCAGAACGTGCAGATCAGTTTTCTTGCAGCTACCACTTTAATAAATGTTTTATTTTAAAACCTTAGGTCTACCAATAGAGTGCTGTACAACATAGGAAACAAGTTCTTCCCAGCCACCAATTGACTGTTACATTTTACAGTGTCGAAATCTGGACAGAAAAAAATACTCGGAACATTTAGAGAAACTTATAAAATACTTACTTGTATCCCACCACAGTAATTCTTTCTAGAACTAGTTTTTTCAAATACATTTTGTGGAGCAATTCATGCAGATGCTTGAGAAACAGTTTGGGGGAAAAGTTGGTGGGTTTTTTTTCTTGGGGGGGGGGCAGGTACAAGTTAAATCTTTTAAAATATCTCCTGATTAGAGCTGCAATATTTACAGTTATTTCTAACATAGTAAATTTGAGCATATTTTTACAGTTATTTCTAACATAGTAAATTTGAGCATATTTTCTGGAGTTTTCCTGCACCTTTATTTTATGTCAGGCTCACCCCATGGGGTCAAAATTGCAAGGGGCCCTGGATTTCACATCTACTCCACAGAGATGTGCACATCTAAATGTGATTATAACATGCGTCTCATAGTGTATTAAAATTAACTTGTACATGTGAAAAGAAAATGGTTA
This sequence comes from Dipodomys spectabilis, assembly GCF_019054845.1. Classification (NCBI taxonomy): domain Eukaryota; kingdom Metazoa; phylum Chordata; class Mammalia; order Rodentia; family Heteromyidae; genus Dipodomys; species Dipodomys spectabilis. Next base: position 3,285,550 of record NW_024870730.1, read on the forward strand.
ATATTTCTTGAGACTAATATTTCCCTAGATGTCCTGTTCTGTGCTGGCGTGAACATCTGGATATAACTTAATAAGACACTGAAGTGGCCATCTTTAAATATTTTCTTCTTGATTATGAATATGTCCTTCATCCTGACCTTGGCCATTGAGTAAAACCTATGTCTGTGTTCTTTGTGCATCTTGAATATGTGATGCAAGAGCATGTACGTGTGTGTGTGTGTGTATATGTGACGCTCACGCATGCGCTCCCATGCACAGCTCTGACAATCTCTCAGAAATCACTGTAGCTTTGATAAGATGCCCAAATAGCTGACAGGAGAGAGGCTATTGGCAGGAGGGAGGGAAGTTTATGCCTGAACAGTGGTGATGCCCTCCGTGCGTCCATATCTGCGCCCCTTCCCTTCCCCCTCCCTCTGCCACCACGCTTAAACCCAGCTTGGCAGTGTGTAGGTGGAATCCGATCAGAATTCACTTTTACAAACCAAGGTTCAGCCTCTGTAGCCTGGACTTTGCTAGATGTTGGCAGAGGTCAGACAGCCCTCAGAGATCCCCCCCCCCCTTTCTGAGCACACACTGAGTTCTGGACGTCTCTGGTACTGGCACTGGTAGTTCCCCAATCCCCAGAGAGCGAACTCGCTGCACCCACCAGCCACCGCCCTAGGCGTCTGCGCAGCGGCCAGCACCAGCCACCCAGGGCCTTCGGGAAGGCAAAAGTCCCTGGTCGCCCCTGGGAAGGGACGCTCAGAGGACAAACGAGTCCGTCCCTCGAGGCAGTTTGTCCACATTGGTGAGGGAAAGCGATGTTTTTACGCTCGATCGAGTCACTTTCCTTTTGCCCTCCACCACGTTCTGGACGGGCGTACGGAGACTGTACCCCTGGAGTCGGGGCTTGAGTTCTGCACCCCGGCCTAGAGGAGGCCTCCACCCTGTGAGGCTGGTCCTGGTGGCTCGCCTTGTGGCCAGCGGTTTCCCTTCCTTCCTAGGTCGGCAAAGAGGGAGGAAAGGATTAGCCTGTCAACCTTCAGAAAGTGACTTGAAAATTTCCCATGCAAGAGGCGATCGCAAATTCTCAGAACGCGTGGGAGGCACCTGAGGTTCTGGTTCACGGTTCAAGTCCCCAACTGGAGGGGCCTCGCGTGCCAGGCTGGCGGGCGGGGTCGCCTGGCGGGGTGACCGGGAGGGAGGGTGCAATGCTAGCCAGCACCCCGTGCCGGGCAGGGAAGTGGAGGAGTCCAGTTCCGGCTCCAACCTGAGTTCAAAGATTAGAAAAACAGGTGTTGAGTCGCCCTGCTAATTCACTCTCTCGGTAAACGAACGCGAGACAGATGTGTGCAGAGGATTTAGCGAGGGGCCAGCGCTTTCCGGGCCGTGCGTTCGCTTTGTTTATTAAAGGCCATCTTCTGCTCGGTGGCTGGTGGAGCGCTGATCTGCCAAGGGGACCCGGGAGAAGCCAGCCAGGCCCAGTGTGCCCACTTTAATGAGAGCCCGTCCAGACTCGTTTGGGCTATCTTGCTTCCTCTTATGATTGCATTTCCCCCGTGTATGTGAAGCCTGGCCCCTTCCAAACCGGTCCTCTCCCTTCCTTACAGGGAACACGGTCCAGTTTCAGACCCTAGAAAATCACTTTCCACAACATGCTAGTTGTTTGAAGTAAAGACAGCGTTTAGAGCCACTGCCCACTTGTCTGACATTCTCACCAGCATCCTGCCCAGATGCAAGTGTTCCTTAACTCTGAAGTGTCATTGCTTAGTCAGTTGGCTCCATCTTCTCCTGAGATCTGTCCAGGTTGCCAAAGAGAAGAGGGTTTTTCCACACTCCCCTCCCTTCTCTTTTCTTGCAGTAGATGACTTGAGCTTATCTGGTCTTTTGGGAATCTTGTGTGTGAGCCACAGCTCATCTCTGTCTGAGAAGCCCTCCTTTCTTGTTTTCTTGTGTATCTTTACTGGCCAGAATCACCCAGAACCATCCAGAGCCAGGTAGCTGAGCCGCTACAGCCACTGGGGAAATGATTTCTCCATCATGACAACCCAATAGCTGGTTCCAGTTTTGAAACACCTACACAGTTTAGTGCTGTTCTTCCTCCTGGCCCCCTCTCCAAAACATTCCTCAACTCTTGCCAGGTGTGGCCCAGATGTGTCAATAACCCATCCGGAAGCTCCCATTGTCCCGGGAGCTTATTGTCATTTGGGCAAGGAGGAGGCAGCAGATGTCTGTATTTGGGACACTCTTGAAGGTGTCCCAAATAACAGCAGAATGGCACACGCCCCTGACTGGAGTATTTGCTTTCTGGGTCACATAGGAGATGCGTTTTCGCATACTTTTCATGGCGATGGGAACCTCGGTCTCCAAGCACACCTCCTGGAGCCGAGCTGGGGCTGGGTGCGAACAGCCTCGTCGAAGCGGGTGTTGAACCGGTCAGAAGGGAGCAGCAGCAATTCTCTTGGGCATAACTTCACCTCCCCCCGCCCCTCCTCGTTGCTGTCTGTGTTCTTTTCTCACATGATAAAAGGAGAGGGAGATTCAAATGAGTGGGCCGTGGAGCTATAATTTGTCAGTGTTTGCGAGTTCATTAAAAGGCGGCGGGGAATCGCGGCCGTCTCCTGAAGGCTCTGTCTTTTCTGCAAGGAACATCTTGAACTTTGAACTCCTGTTTCCTAAAACAAAGCCGCACGCCAAGTGGACACGGATTCACGGATTCTGGATCGTTCCCAGAGCTCTCTCCCGATCTCCATCAACTCCTGTTTTGCCCGGAAAGGGAACCTCTCCTCTCTACCCCACCCCTACTCGCTTCTTCCCTGTAGGAAAGCTTTTCCTGTAAGAAACCAATCAGCCCCCAAACACAAACCATGGTGTGGTGGTGGGGGCCCTGGGGGGGGGGATAAGTTAAGGCAAGTATTGCATTTATTTCTTTTGGAGATTAATTCGGCATCACACTAGTTTCAGGGAACCATGACAGAGAATAAAGTCTACCATCGGCCTCGCGCGCATCCCGGGCCCCAGAATCTGCCCTCAGGAGGGGCGAGTCCTTCAGATCGGCCTTTGGGCAAAGCCGGTTCCCGGTCCCGGTGATTTTCTCCTCGCCAGCCCGGAGCCCCAATCTGACCGTCGGTTCCCTGCGGCCGCCGCCCCCAGCGCCCTGGACTGAGGGTTCTGCACACCCGACCCCAGGGACCTCGGAGAGCTCGACACCCGTACAACATCCGGAAGCCCGAGAGGTCCGAGGTCCGGAGCAGGGCAGCGGCAACCGGGCAGCGTCGACCCCCGCGTCCGGGGGCTCATTAACCGCGCGGCTGGCAGGCTGGTGGTAGGACTCGGAGCCCGCTACAGAGAAGGGGGGGCGGTGCACGACGGACTCGTCACTCACCCGCATCCACCAATTGGCGTCGTGCCGCAGGGCGCGCTAGGCCAATGGGAGGCCAGAAGACTTGTGAGTGGCATTGCTAGAGGGCGGGAGAAAGGGAGCCCGGGAGTGAAGTTGAAGCTAAACCCACGGAGCTGTAGAGAAGTTAAGGAGGTGGGGGGGGGGGGGGGGGGAGGGTGTGATTGTGGGGGAGGGAGAGGGGAGGTCTTTCGACTTCCAATTAGGAATATCACTGGGCTTCTTAGGAACTATTGAGGAGGAGGAGGATTCTAAAAACCACCTCGCCCGTCCCGAAGCCCTCATCCTCCTCCTCCTCCTCCTGCCACGTACCCCTCCCCCAATTCTTGACCAAGAAAAAGGAGCCTGGGGAGTGCGCTGCGCCTCTCTGCGCGCGGGGAGCGGGAGGCCGGCACTTTTGCTTAGTGGGGCCGCAGGCAGGAGTACCATTAAGAGGTACCCGCTGCAGCCCTTGGAGGATTGAAGGTAGGTGATGCAGAAGACAGCCCCAAGTTCTCGGGGCGGCAGTGCACGGCCTCGCTGCCCGGGGGGGATGGGGGGGCGAGGCTGGGACGCCGCCCTCCCCGGCGCCGGCCTGCCAGGGGGCTGTCGCGTGTGCCACCTGTTAACCTGGCGCGGTCGGCCCAGCGTGGTACCGCCCCTGCTGGGCAGGGAGAGTCCAGGGTCGCCGCGGGGTCCTGGGGGGGGGGGGGTGTCGATGGTGGAAGTGCCACTTTTTGAGGAATCCTTCCGACTTGAGACCGGTGTCAGAAAGGTAGCCAAGCTCCCGATTTGACAAGATGGGGGGGGGGGCGGGAACTGGGGAGGGGGGGAGCCCCCCGAAGGGTTCCCGCGGCGGTGTGGAGGAATTCTGATTTGCTGTGCTGGGAGTGGTGCCCAGGCTGGGCGCGGGAGCGAGGACCCGCGGCCCAAGGGCTCTCGAGGGTCTCTGAAAATATGCGTTTTGTTGTTTGGGTAACTTGAAGGGAGGGCCGGAGAATGTGGCTGGCACGGGGAAGAGGTGGGAGAGTTGTTGGAGGCGGGAGAGGGGGCTCAGCCTCGTGGATAACTTCTCTATATCTTAGGAAAACTAATAATAATAACCATCAGGAAAAGGGGGGGGGGAGAGAAACCTCATGGGTCCTGAGGCCCCTTGAATCGCTTTCTGGCCGTTGTGTTGTGTTGTTTTGTTCAGAACGGGGGTAAGGGTGAGATTGACGCTGGGGTGGCAAATGTCTGACACTCGGATGCTGTTTTCTTCGCAGTGGTCCAGAGGAGTTCGCCCAGATTGCTGTCCTGCCCAGCCGGGCTCGGACCGCCTGCGTCCCCTGAAGAGCAAACATTGTCGGGGATTATTATGCCGACTTTCCAAGGAGCGAGGTTCTCGGCTTGGAGCAGGAGAAAAGGCTGGCTCCTTACGGGTCCGACCAGCATTTGATACCTAAAGATCCTCAGGATTGTCCACATTGTCTTCGATCGGCAACGTTCTTATACCTGTGACTCCGAGTTGTTTTTCGTGTTTTTTTTTTCCAAAGAAAATACTTTGTTTGCCGCCCTGGTCTTTCCCTACAATTAATATATTTCCCGCTGGTACAGATTTCAGCCTCTTCCTTCAAAATATGCTCTCCGTTTTCACCAAGTATGATTTCTAGTTGAAAGTTTCTTTATATTTTCCCCCCCGTGTTGGATGATTCTGTGGAGTTTACGGTGTAAGAAGAAAGGGAGAACGAGACACAATGAAAGAAAAGTCCAAAAATGCTGCTCGGACTAGGAGGGAGAAAGAAAATAGTGAGTTTTATGAACTGGCTAAATTATTGCCTCTGCCCTCGGCTATCACCTCTCAGCTGGACAAAGCATCCATAATCAGACTCACCACCAGCTATCTCAAAATGAGGGTGGTATTCCCGGAAGGTAAGTGCTATTGCCTAGATGAAATGTCAAAGGTAGAAAAGGTGTAGAATTGCTGGGCCCAAGAGTAGCACACTAGTATTTACTAGTGTGTTAGTATTTACATATTCCTCTCCCTAGCGACAAGTTTAGCTCTGATACTTGACCAGTCCTCTCTGAACTCCGAGTTCCTTTTCTAGGCTCTACTAATACTTTCTCTCCAGTCCATCAGATCTGTTTGGTTGGGAAGCAGCCCAACAGTGCTTTTGTCAACACTTCAGATATGAGGCTCAATTGAAAGTACTACTAATCCAAACATGCCTTTCCATTTTATTCCTCCTGTTAGAAACGCACCCAGTAGAGAACAGTTCCGCCGAATTCTGTAGTTTTGCTAGGTATAACTAGACCTATGTACAGTGAGCTAGGTAAGTCAGATAACAACTCTTCTGTATGTCTATCGTTCTGCAAAGTGATAGCACAGAGATGTGTGAACAATATATACTGAATTTACCCAGTCTCTTCAACTGCATATAACAAATTTGTTCTAAGTTTTTAACATGATCGCTGAGTCTTTAACTGTGGGGGCTCGGTAATTTGCAACTCTGGCCCTCAGATTAGCTGTAAAATACAAGGTTAGAACTACAATACATAAAATTAAATTAATATAGCTGGTTCACTTAGAAAAATCTCTTTTTAGTGGCCAGTTGGCAAACAAATGCTGGGAGGGGGTGTCAAAATAAGGCCTAGAAGTTAGAGTAGCTTAGCTATAGACATCATTTTAAATTGCAGTTTAGGTGACTAGAATTCCCTGTGTGAGGGCTAAGACCTAGACCTGGCTTCTAGAACACATCCTGTGAATGACCATGTGTGCTCACTTTTCTTTTCCATTTCTCTGTGCAAATAAATAGATGGCCCCCAAATATTTCAGATATGCCTTTGCTAGGAGACAAAGATTTGGAAATGTAAAGGAGTGATTACGAGACAAGCAAACAGATTTAAGAGAAAGAAACCTGTTTATTTACAAAGCGAACTTCTTAGTTGGCCTAATAGAGGTTTACCTTGTTGATCTTTAATGTTTGGGAGTTAACATCCAAAATCAGCAAGAAACAGTGTTTGGAGGGAGAGGAAGTAGTAATTATTGGGTTTGAAGTCTTGCTTTCCTTGGTCGTGATGTAAACACTTGTACAACATGCTTCAAATTAGTCAGGGCCACTGTGGGAAAACTTTCAAACTAAACTGTAGTCCACTTGGCCTTCAAACTATAAGTGGTATTAGAGTTAGTTCTTTTTTAAAACAGTTCTTTGAGGGGTCTTATTTGACTCTGGAAATGGGGGAGGAGAAGAGTGAATGCTGAAAGTACCTGAACAGTAGTTTTCCTTGTTGCTGTAGTTGGTGGTGGTGTTTGTTTTTTAAAGAAGAAAGGAAGGAGGATCTATACATCAAACACCACATTTCCCATTCAAACAGTGCTGAGAATTGCTGATGGGAAAATTACCATTAGGCCATACTCCTTGTGTTTTTAAAAAAGAGCGAGCGATCTCGTTGTCTTTTATACTGTCAGCGCCTACTTTATAAAAATGAAGCCATTGCGAACTCGGCTGGCCGCGCTCTTCCTAACGGGATTATTAGCAGTGATTTGTCAGCTCCCGCGGTCTCAGTAGGCTCCCTTTCTGCGTGATTTCTAGCCGGTCTCATCAATTATTGGTGCCGATGTCGCTGGCTGCTTGATCAGGAGCAGCATATGGTGCTGCTTGTGGAGCTGCGAGTAATAGCAGGAGAAGAATAGCGTTCAGAGTTGGAGGGCAGACTTCACATAGGACTGGAGAGCCCGGGGAGAAGCTGGGCCAGAGATCCTAGTCAGCTTAGTACAGGCCCTGGGTTGGGGCATCAGGAAGAGGATAACTGGGTCTCTCTCTCTCTCTCTCTCTCTCTCTCTCTCTCTCTCTCTCTCTCTCTCTCTCTCTCAGACACACACACACACAACTTTCCTGTTTAAGATGCTAACTTTACATATTATAAATCACACCACATCATAAAGCATAGGAGGAACAAAAAGTAAACTTTTTATAACCAACGTCTTGTTTGGCACTGAAGACTGGAGAGTCCTCTAGGAGGTCAGGCTGGACCTACTCTAGCTAATTTTCTCTGTATTTTCTACAATGCCCCCACCTTTTCCCAAGGCCCAGGCCCAGGCCCTCCCACAAGCTCCCTTCTTCTTGGGTGAGGGCAAGTTTATGGGGAGGAGGGGACAGACAATGTGTGAACTCTGGGCACATCATTTATTTCTCCAGCTACCATTGAGCTCATAACTCACTCTCAGCTTGCACTTGCTGAGTTAGACAGGGTCACTGGAGCAGCTGGCTTCTAGGGATAAGGCTTTGCTTTTGAGAGTAAAAGCGTATTTTGTACACATTTCAAAAACCACAAAGCCCAAACAAAGCTTTTTAAAGTATGAAAGCAAGGAGAAGAAAAATAACAACAACATCAACAACAAAAGAAAAACCCAAAGCAGCTCTTTTGAAAGTACTACCAAAGGAGTGAATTGGTGACAAGTGGCAAAGCCAGACACAACCTATAGGGGGTGCCAATTTGGGTTAAGGCAGTGGGTGCACAAAGTTGAAGTCCAGGGCATAGAGGGAAATGCAGCACTTTTTATGGCTAGGATCCTTTGTTTCATGAACTTGAAGGTAAAATTTCACTTATTTTAAAACTGTCTTAGCTCACAGTAGGTCTTCAGCAAAATTTTGTTTTAGGAATAGAATACAGCAACTTTATCATGGTAAATACTCGGTTACAGGTGATGCAGATTTTGCAAGATGTATGATCCCAATTATAAATCTGGTGACATTGCTGTATGTATAACAGCATCAAAATCTAGCTTTTGCTCACATTTCACTTACACCCTGCAATGCCAAGTGTTATATGTTAAACAAACATGTTTGTTTAACAAACAATGTTAAAAAACATTGTCCCATGGATACTTGACAAGAGGGACAAATTTAAATACAGGTCATTCCTCTATGGAAAGAGTCCCTCCCCCCCTCGCTTGCTTAATACAATTTTTACCTCTAGGATCTAATAGGTTTTTAAAGGGCATGTTTCAACTTTTACTTTTTTACCTAATTAGGCAATATTGGAGAAAGAGAGAGAGGAATGAAATATATGTGCTTAAAGTAACTAAGAATAAGCATTGGACTGGTGATTTAATAGGAAAAAGAAAAGGGAAGAATACTGTGAAATAATTAAAAGAGCACATCTTCTGATTTATAACATATTTCCTTTTAATATAGCCTTGCAAAGGAACAGCTGAAGCATGGAGAGATGTTTGGTGCTATCAAAGCCAAATAGATTAGATTTTTAAAAGGAGATGGTATGATCTTATTTGTGTGCACAATAGAACACATTCAACATCGAAATACATATGTGTTAGTCAGCCCTAACATAGTTTTGGCTGGGAGTATAGTGGTGAGGACAATACACAATGAAAGAATCTGACGTGTTTTTGAATTAGTAGCTATTCAGAATCTTGGTAACACCACACCGTATTTCATTGTCAAGGTGTCTTTGGAAAGTAAAAATAACCACAGAGATGAAAACTAGTAACTGTTCAGGAAAGAGAGTCTCTTCAAAGGCCAGGAATAATTCAACAAACCTCCATAGACCTTTTCTGTAACATTTTCCTCAAAATTAAAATACATAATCATTGTATGTTTTGAAGGAGATAACTGGAAAAAGAAAAGAAAAGAGGCCCCATTTCCCACGTGGTTGGATGATTTAGGGCTGTTTTCTTGGCTGCTCAGGGAAATGATTGAGCATTAGGTTTCCATGTTTATTTTCTTACAGAAGTTTTTCTCATTTGAAGGCCTTTAAGCCCAGTTTATGGTCCACGCTGATTATCTCTGTTTAATTCTAGTTTTGATGTGCAGTGAAAATGTAAAGGCAAACAACCATGCAGAGAATTTCCAGGCAGATTTATGTACTGGAAATTGTAGAGCCAATCAATGAAAAACTATGTCTTATTTGAAAAAAAAAAAAGAAGTATCATTAAGAAAAACTCCACAACGAAGGTACGAATAAGTCACAAACCTGAGGCTCAAATGATAACAACGCTGACTGTTTAGAGGAGTTGTGGGGTTTTTTTGTTTTTGTTTTTTTTTTCCAGTTCTGGGTAACTTTGGCACCTTCCAATTTACAGACAAATGGGGATGCCCTGAATTCTCCCTGCATTTCTCTGTGGACCCAGGTATTTCTTACAAAAGGCAGGTTTGGATTCCAATAACAATGATTTGAGTGGGTCTCGCACTACCAGTCTCTGATTCGTGGAATTTTTCATGTGCGTTAAATGGAACCCCAATTATTTAGGAATGGTCTTGATAATCAAGACAGTAAGTACTAACCCTGCCAATCTAGCGGAGCAAACTTCTTCAACAGGTACCGCCACCCCACCTCCATGACCAAGGACTGTTAGGTCGTCCAGGCCTCGGCGACACGCCTCTGCGTCTTCCCCAGGGTGCGAGTTCGCTGCCCACTAGGCTGTCTTGGGAAGTCCCAGGCTCTTTATTGTGGTGGCTTTGCTGGGTCGCCCCTGTGGGACGCGCCGTGTGACAGCCACCCTTCCTGCTTCCCGGGCCACTGTTGCCAAGCACAGGAAGTGACCTAAAACTTAAAGGGCATTCAGATCGAATCCGGCCCTAGTGCAGAGGGCAGGCTTGGTTTGATGGTCTCGGGTCTCCAAGCCGACTAAAGACCGAAGCCTCCGGTTTCTCCGCCTTGCGCGCGCGGGTCTCCAGGGCGGTGATGCCGCCAAGTCTCAGTCATGATGGAAGTCCGAAGTTTGATAACCATTTTGTTTGATACTCCCCAGCCCCCACGAAGGGCTCTGACTCAGGCACTTGTCCCCAGTTTTAGCTGGGGCCTGGCAGAACCTTCCCCCGCCGTCTCAGCTTTCTGTTCATTGGCGGTTGGCTCGGCGCCGGGGGAGTTTGGTTGACAGGGACTGAGCCCGACGAGGACGCAGAAAGAAAGGGTCAGCGCCGCGACCGTAGGTCTTCACCCCATTTCTGCGCTAACCGGGCCCGCGAGGGCGCACGGGAGCTGGCCTCCGAGGAGCCAGCCGGGGAGCACAGGACACACACTGAGTTCCAGCCGGGCGCGTGGGACAAGCACTCACCCGGTAGCCCAAGAGTCAAAGCGAGAGGTGGGAGCCCTAGTGCGACTTGGTGCCTGAGGGGACTTTCTGCTCTGAGAGAGTTCCAGGAGTCTGGTCCCAGTTGGTAACACCTATTCTTGCTTTCTTCCTCTCTTTCCCAGAGAGCCCAACCGGGGACCTGTGCCCCTAGCTCAACACAAAGGCGTTTGGGCACCAGCCTGGGAAATACTTGGACTGTGCATCCAACAATGATCACAGGCCTTGCAGAATTCCCAGGATTTGGGGGCTGAGGGGGTGGGTATGCCCCAGGCCGGCCTCCTCCCTCCTGCCTCTGGCCTCCGAGGTTCCAGGTAGCCTCTTAGGGACTCAGTATTAGGAGTGGCTGAGAACCTGTGTGCCTCAGTCTCTAGGTTGTGTAGCATCTAAGGGACAGCTCCTGCAGCTTCCTCCTCCTCCCTTTGCCTGAAAGGGGAGAAGGCAATGGGGGAGGGAGGGAGAGAGATGGAGAGAGAAAGAGAGAAAGGGAGAGAGAGAGAGAATCTGTTCCTTTTGCTCCCAGTTTGAGTGTGAAGGAGGGAGATAATGCGGGGGTCTGTAATCTATATTTTGTCAAGGGTATGAAATTCATTCGAAGGAAAAGCGCGATCAATTTATTTTTGCTCCTTGCAATAACACAGCTGGATGATGCTTTGAGCTCCAGCTAGACTGTGGCTCATCATTCATTCGCCAAGAACGGGCCTAAATGGTGCCTGTGGGATTAGGTCAATTTTAGTGGATCTACTTCGCCTCATTTGGTTACTAATTGGTTTCTTGTTTTATAAATCGAAATCTCATTTTCAGGAAATTACAAAACCCGTGCAGTCAGTCCATTGAGGTAATCCTTGGGTCAGGGGGTATTTAAATGGAAATGGCTCAACCCAGCACCAAGGGTAAAGCCACAGTGAAACTTGCCCGGGGTTTCACATGAAATGTGAGCTAGCCCTTTAGATTCATCGTAGATACATCGCTTCTAATGCTACTTATGTAAATATAATAAACCAGACTTTAAGGGAAGGAGGGGGGCTGGAAGAAGCAAAATTTATCTGCTAAGGTTAATGTAGCATATCTTGGAAATCTTCCAAAATAGATTATGTTTTCCTTTGTCTTCGACCACTTTAGCTGGGGAAAATCCTTTTGTCTAAAACTCGATTTAGTTATCGCCTCCTTCTCGGAGCTTCTTTTCTCCTTTGGAAAACCCGGTTCCCTCGGCCCTCGCCAAATTACAAGCGAATCTTTAGATCTTGTGCCCACTGTAATCCCGCCGCAAAAGGAGCTGCTTTCCTCCTCATTTTAAACAGACAATCAAAGGATTTGCGAATTTTCTGCGGTAGGTCAAGTGCAGAAATGGAATCTCAGCTTCCCCCCTCCACACACACACACTTTCGCCGTAGCTCCAACAACTGAAATTGGGTACAGCTCGAGACACCGAAGACGAGAGGAGAGGGGGTCCAGGGCGCTAGGGGTGTCTTCGGTCCTACTGGGGGACTTGGGGGAAGCAGGCCCCTGATCGGGGGGTGCAGGAAGAGTCTCTGGCACCACCAGGACGAGCTCAGCCCTGGGATTACATTTGGAAATCTCGACAGGTAGACCCGGACAGCCAGTTCCCTACAAAACATTAACTCAGCCCTTAACCATGTGACCGAGATTCCAGAACACAAAGAGAAGGCAGAGCTCGGTGAACGCAAACGGCTTCTTAAATCGTGGTGGTGGTGGTGGTGGAAGCCGGGGAGAGTGAGCGAGGCCCCGGGTTAGTCCACACCCGGCCCCGCTGCTTATTAACCTGGGGGGGGGCGGGGAGGGAGGCTGGTGTTCCCTGCCGGAGCATACTAAATGAGGGCACAACCAGTCCAAACACACAGGCGCCTGGCTTTCCGAACCAGCGTCCTACCCTCCACCCCAGCCTAGCCCCGGGGACCCTTCAAATTATTTGAGTCGGGAGGTAGCTCCCGAAGACCCACCACTTGTTAGAGAGAAGACATTTGTGGATCCAAAGTTCGGGTTTCGCACGCTTGCTGCAGGGCAGGGAGAGGCGGGTCTCCCACCCAGCGCAATCTTGGGCGCACCAGTGGCGGCCACGAGGCGCGGCGATTGGGGTGGAGGGCGACGCTTTGGGGAAGTTGGCCTTGGCCAAGTGCGAAGGGTCCCAAAGGCAGGCACCGCGGAGTCCTGGGCGCTCTTTTTCGTAGTGTGGCCTCTGTAGCCAGCTCCTCCCGCGGCTTACCAGTGGGGTGCGGTGGGCGGAGGGTGTCCTAGCCCGGATCAAAACCAAACAAGTCCTGCCAGACACCGCCCAGCAGAGACTGGGCAGGTCAAGAATGAAACGCAGGTGACAGACGCTGGAGTGAGTACAGGTGTGTGACAGGGCACTTCAGTAAAGGTCCCAGAGGACGGGGACGACTAGGCCCCCTGGAAGGACAGTTGAGTCACCCCGGGAGGAAAGTTGGGGCGGGCTAAAGAGTCTGGGAAGAAACCTGCGGAGAGGGTGGGGGGAGGGCACTTGCAGTCGGGGGAGGGGCATCTGTGTTTGCCCAGCGGGGGGGGGGGGCAATCGTTAGATTTATTTAGATGTGCAAACAGCCAGAAAGATCCTATTCGAGCTCATCGTCACTCGTGGCCAGGGTTTTGATCGTTTGCTTTAAAACCAGCCCCTGCCCAAGACCTTAAAAAAAATATGACTCCACGGTTTATCGTGAAAGATTCTTTCCAGCCCTGTATGAGAATAAATCAAATGAGTATTTGTCATTGTATACGTTATGATGTATTTGCTCCTAACGAAATAGACCACAGTTTTAAAACCTAGCCATGTTAAATGGCGTTCAATTGTATAAAAATAAAAGGATTTAACTATATATATAGTTAAAAGAATTTCAGCAGCAGTCTTGTTATATTACCTCTCCCCAAGAGTTTAATATAGGCTTTCACAAATTCCTCCTGTCTTATTTTGATTTCTTTCTGCACACATATAATAAAGCCAAGTCGCTATGTTTTGATCTGACAGGTGAGTCTGAAGTGTTTTATTTTTTTAGGCATCACCAGTAAAAAAAAAAAAAGTTTGTGGCAAGGCCTGAAAAGATCTTAGTGTATAATATGGAGAAGAAAAATGGACTGTGTTTGCTAATAGGAGATGTAGTTTGGGGCATAGAGAAAACAATGATTCCCTCGGTCTAGAATAGGGTAAAAATATTGCTGAGAAGCTGTTCCCACCTCGAGGTTGTAACTGGCTTCAGAGAAGCGCCGCGGGATCTTTATGCTTTTCTTTTCTTTTTTCTTTTCTTTTTAAATTTAAGGAGGGTGGGGAGGGTGAGCTGTGAGCTAAGCCCGTCCTTGGAAGGGAAAGGAGGAGGAAGAAGAGTTGTGAACGGATGTCTGGAAGTCAGCCCTCAACATTCCCCCCCCCCCCCCCTTCTAAAGGGGATTAAAGTCAGAATCCAAGGGAGGAGAATGGCTGGAAAGCCACACAGCCAATCAGAAAGGCGTCTGGGTCCAGAAGGAATGAGCGGGTTGTTTCAGATCTCTCCGGGGGTGTTTTCTGGGTGCGGGGACACCCTCCCGTGTTTGATGAGGTCCATAAGGAAAACTTTTAAGTGTCCCTAGAAACACGATTGAACCCACGCACAAGTTACCACGGCGGGGTGTGGTGGGGGAGGGTTGCGGGGTGCAGTCCTTCTGGGCAGGCGCTCAGAGTTCCTCCCTGAAAAGTTGGGTCGCGGGTGGGGGGCACCTGCGATTTCTGCTCCCAAGGCGAAGGGGCGGGGTCTGCGTGTCCACGCTCGGACACGCCCCCTCCTGTCCCCCAGCAGGTTGGCTCTGGGCAGGGGTGTGACCTGGGGGTGGGAGAAGGAGGGTAGTATCCAGTGGTACTCTCCAGCACCGGTGGCCCCTGTGTAACAAATCATAAAACGCCAACTAGCCAACTGGGTCTGGTTTTGTCACTCAAGACTGTGTGTTTCCACAGGGCTCGGTGAGGCGTGGGGTCACTCCAGTCGGACTAGTCCCCTGGACAACGTTGGCCGAGAACTGGGTTCCCATCTACTCCAGGTACTGACTGCAGTTTCGGGGCGCTGCTGAGTCCGGGGTGCTCTTTCTGTTTCTCCAGGGAACAAAGGGGGTTGGGTGGGGTGGAGGGGTGGATCTTGCTAAACCTAGCGCACTTTCGGCCCAACAGCTCCCTCAAAGTTAAAACTTTCAACTGAATGGGTGATGGCAGCTCACTGGGCTGAGGATGAAGCAAAGGAGCAGCCAGAAATTGGGCTTTGGAAAAATAATCATGGTGGCAAGGCCCCATCAGGGCTCTCAGACCAAGGGAAAGGGCACCACTGGTCAGTTTTCAGCTGAGGAAACTGGAATGCCCTGGGCCAGGCGGCAGAGCGAGGCCCACAGAAGCAACCGTCTGCAATGAAGGATTTGCAGAGGAAATAAGCTGAATCTGGTAGGAACACCGGACAGTGCTTCAAGCCCACACATTCCCCGATCCAGCTGTGTCTGCAACTCATTTCATCTCCCTGTAGTTCCCAGGCTCCTCTGATTCTCCAAGGAGCCCGAGCCTCAGGCCAGTCCAGACTGAGAATGAACGCTCTCTTACCCACACGCAGCCCCTTAGGTAATGAGTTTAACCAATGTGAGGCGCCACTTACCTTGTTATTTGCAGTGTACACTGCTGTAAATAGCTTGTTGCCCCTTATGTCGAAGAACAAATATTTTAAATAGTAAAACTCCCAGTGGTACTTTTAGGTTTGACACTTGTCCCCAATACTGCACCCTCTTTATTATTATTCAAGTCCACTGGGAGCTCCTGGACTGATAGGAAGCTCAGTGGAATCAGCCAGTTAGCTCTCTCTCCACTTTGGGATTGAAGAAAGGGCATCTATGACATCATACCACCACTCTGCAGACTCAGTCAGTTCCCTCTTTCCTTTCTTTTCCAGAGACCAAGTAGTTTTTATTTGTTTATTTATTTGCTTATTTATTTTACAGGATTTGAATTCATAGCTGTTTGCTAGGCAGATATTCTGCCTCTTGCAGTCCAGTCTTTTTTGCTTCAATTATTTTTCAGATGGGGCCTCTAGTTTGTTTTGTTGTTGTTGTTTTCTCAGTCAGGCTTTCCAACTTAGGCCTTCATAGCAGTCATGTTGGGATTACAGGCATATAACACCATGCTGAAGTTTTTGTTATGGTTCTGGTTGTTGTGGTGATTGAGTATTGATAACATTTTGCTTGGGACTGGCCAACCAGGATCCTTCCCAATCAGTCTCTGGAGTAGCTGGAATTATAGGTATGAGCTACTGTCCTGGCATGAGACCAATGAGATTTTACTGCCCACTGGACACAGCTAAGTAAAAGTCTGCTTGCACCTGAAGCTTAGCATCTTCAGGACAAACATATGTTATCTCCCCCCAGACCTCCATTCAGACAAAAACTGTTTCTTTAAATGTTCTTTTTCTTTTTTTCCTTCCTTCATTCCTTCATTCCTTTGTTCCTTCCTTCCTTTCTTTTTTTGACTGGTCCTGGGGTATGAACTCAGAACCTAGCTGTCCCTGAACTCTTGCTCAAGGTGAGTAGCTTAAGCCATAGTTCCACTGTGAGGTTTTTGGTGATTAATTGGAGATGAGTCTCATGAACTTTCCTGCCCAGTCTGGCTTTAAACTTTGATCCTCAGATCACAGTGTCCTGAGTAGGTAGAATTTCAGTTGTGAGCCACTGGTGCCTGGCTGTTTCTCTGAGTTTTTAATCTGGGTCAGTGGTACCACTTTCTGCTCAATGTTCTTACTGAAATCAAGAAATCAACATTTAGCCTTTCTGCCACTAATCAGCATAAAGCCTACAGCCAATACCATCTTTGAATTAGATTCTCCCCTTCCTTCCTTTGTGAAATTCTCGGGCTTGAAAATCAAATTTCCACTGCAGCGAGCTACCTACTTCAATCTCTTGATCTTCATTCCTTCTCCCTGCAGGTTGTTGTCCATATACTTTGAGGAACCCTGTCCCCGCCCCCCCCTCCCCCCCCCCACATGTCAAAGGACATGTTAGTCCTGCTTAGAAACCTCAGGTCCCTAAACAAATTCAGATTCCTTGTTGTGCCATACTCCAAAAATCCATCATGACTAAACTCAGAATACATCAGATCCACTCTCTCTGCACCTCTTGTCTTTGCTACATAATTCCTTCAGCCTGGGGTGTTCTCTTTTCCAGTAATCACCTTTTCTCCAAGGTGCTACTCAAACATCAACTTCTTGAAAGCCTCTGTGATGTTCCCTCAGGCCTCTGGGTGCTCAGCTTCAGGCTCTCTTGCCTATTTCAGCCTAGACCATTCAACTGTATGGCATTAAGTCTGTCTTCAGGCCAGTTGCCCCAGGTGACTTCCAAGATTTGACCCATCCTGATTCTCCACTGTCTTCTGTGTGGATTCATTCACAGAGATGAAGGGACAGAGGGAAATCTAAGTCATTCCTTGCAACACAGACACACTATAACATTACTCTTTGGATTTGCTGCTCAAAAAGCCTCTCATCTCCTAAATCTCCCTCTCCTGGATTCTTTCCAGGGCCACTGGGTAGCTTCCTTCTGTCTACAAACTTCATACTGCCATGTCAACCAGTGCTTCCTCCACTGGATCATTCCCAAATCCTGCTAGAACACTAGAGAACACTGCTACTGCAGAGTTCTTCTAGACTGACATTAGAAATGCTGGTTCTTTCAATGACCATCACCCCAAGAACCTAACTTACCTTTGCTTAAAGGCTATTCCACTGGATCATTCCCAAATCCTGCTAGAACACTAGAGAACACTGCTACTGCAGAGTTCTTCTAGACTAACATTAGAAATGCTGGTTCTTTCAATGACCATCACCCCAAGAACTTAACTTACCTTTGCTTAAAGGCTATGACCCACTACCTCTGGCCCCCTTTCATATATGCCTGTTAAAAATGTGTCTTTCCTTTGGGAGTCTCCCGAGTGTTCCAGGGCATTAGGCTTGTCTCATGTTCCTTCTGCATCTCTCTCAGTCTTCTACATGCCCCAGATGTTTACGAATTTGTTGTGACCCAAAGAGGGGACGTTGGTGGCTGGTTCTATGTCCTGTTCCTTGGCATTCTCTCTCCAAGCCCTCTCTTTGCACTTTTTTCTGGCTGAACCTCTTATCACCTCTAACTTATACCCCTTCCTCTGTTGTTTATCCAAATGGCTCAGAGGCCTCTCCATTCACTCTGTTCTCTGACTTCCCCAGACCCTGGATGGCTTCATCTTTGTGGTGGCTCCTGATGGGAAGATCATGTACATCTCAGAGACAGCCTCGGTTCACCTGGGTCTTTCTCAGGTAGGTGAGTGGTTCATATTTCCAGCCTGTGGTATTTACAGCCAGAGCTGGTGGAGGGAAGGGAAGGTGTTTCCTCAATTCCTTTTTTCCCCCCTTAAAGCTGCATTTCTGAGTCTGAAAAACTCTCAGCTAGAAGGAGGACTTTTAAAACAGGCAGGCCTGGATCTCCCCATTTGTGAACTTGTCTTTCCTTGTCTTCTATCTCCGGCTCAAGCAGTTGCTATAGTTATGAGCTCTTACCATAAGCCAGACTCTGTGGAAAGAGGTTGTGTACTTATATCTTTATTACCATTACCGGGGAGCAAATACTACTATGATTATCTTCACTACTGCTATTAAGATTATTTCACAGATAAGGAAGTAGTGGTTTATGTAAGAAGCAAATGTGTAGCAAGTTCTACCCCCTGCCCATTGCTAGATGCAGTCCATAGCAGCTGGCCTATTCCAATTGCTGCTTGCATTCTCCTGCAGATTCCCTGGCCCAAGGAAGCATTCAGCCTCTGGGTGGGGTGGGGGGGCACTGTACCACCGGGGAGACGGTGATCCCCTCCTCTTTACAGGTAGAGCTGACTGGAAACAGCATTTATGAATACATCCACCCTGCCGACCACGACGAGATGACGGCTGTGCTCACTGCCCATCAGCCCTACCATTCCCACTTCGTACAGGGTAAGGAGGACACGTGCCCCAGGCCCTGAATGTCCCTGCGAGTCCAACTGGGATTTGTGCCCGCAATTCGTTATAGCTGAGAGATGGGCACCACCCTGTCAGTCTCACGTCCTGAGCTTCTCTTTGCTCTTCTCTCCCAGAGTATGAGATCGAGCGCTCCTTCTTCCTCAGGATGAAGTGCGTCTTAGCCAAGCGCAACGCTGGCCTCACCTGCGGGGGCTACAAGGTGTGTGGCAGAGCTGCAAGATAGACGATGGGGGGGGGGGAGGGAACGCGGGGAGGGGCAGCAGGTGTAGTGGGCGGGGCAGGACACCAGGCATCCAGCGGCTTAGGGAAGTCGTTTATGCCTTTGGGTCGCCCCCCTCTGCGTCCCCAAAAGTTTGGAAGCATCTGCAGCGATCTTTCCTTAGGGTGTCTGACTTTGAGAACACCTGGCGGACAAGGCTGAAAAAGCAGAGTGTGACTCAACTCCGATACCAGGCTGTGGCGGGAGTTCATAGAGTCTCCAGGGTGGGAAACTCCATCGGAGTTATGACACCCCCAAAATTGGTTAAGAACCCGAGTTGTGGTTACAAACTGTGGTTCTAAAGTCTAGTGGGATTAACATCAGTAGAAAGCAGATTTGATTCAGATGGGTTCATTCATTTGGAAATAAATATACACATTATTTTATTCTTTTAATTTTGTGTCAGTGCCAGGGCTTGAACTCAGCCTGGACACTGCCCCTTAGCTTTTATCACTCAAGGCTGGTGCTCTACCACTTGAACCACGACTCCACTTCTGGCTTTTAGTTTTTCTGTCTGGGCTGTCATCAAACCGGGATCCTCAGATCTCAGAATCCAGAGTAGTTAAGATAACAGGCTTGAGTCACCAGCAACATGCATCTATTTTATTTTAAAACAAGCTTCCAAGTGAGCTCAGTGTGGGGTTTATCCGCTCTCTTGAGACACCGTGGCTCACCGATAACTTTGGACCCCATAGAAGGAAGCCCGTGATTCCTACAGAATGTGTGGTCAAGTAGAATGTCAGTAAGATTCCATTCCTTCGCGTGTTTTGTGGGTTCTTCCGGACATGGCTTGGGTCTCACGCCCTCCGAATCCACCCTAGGTCATTCACTGTAGCGGCTACCTGAAGATCCGCCAGTATAGCCTGGACATGTCCCCTTTCGATGGCTGCTACCAGAATGTGGGCCTGGTGGCCGTGGGCCACTCACTGCCTCCGAGCGCCGTCACCGAGATCAAACTACACAGCAACATGTTCATGTTCCGCGCCAGCCTGGACATGAAGCTCATCTTCCTGGACTCCAGGTGTGTGGAAACGGCTGAGAAGGGCTGGCCCTGCTCGGTGAGGGACAGCTTTCCTTCCGTGTCAGGAGCACATTTTACAGGTGACTCCACTGTCTACGTGCCGGGAAGTAAGGGCGCCGCCCTTCCCCTTCCCTCCCCGCACCCCGAGATCTACGACCACGTGGGAGAGGAGGTAACACCCTCGAACTCATCTTTTGGGGATTGCTTTCCTCAGGGTGGCAGAGCTGACAGGCTACGAACCTCAGGATCTGATTGAGAAGACCTTGTACCACCACGTGCATGGCTGCGACACCTTCCACTTACGCTGCGCGCACCACCTGTGTAAGACCCCCTAGCCCCTCCCCTGGGCCTTTCAGACGGGTAGTGGGGGTCACCTGTGTGTGAGGCCTCCCAGGAAGGCCACCTGGGCCACTGAACCCCATCTGGCTTCTCTGCCTTGCCCCAGCTGCTAACACTGGGCAAAGTGTCCCCCAAAGCGATTTTATTATGCTACTAAGGCTTCTTCACCTGGACACCTCATTAACAAAAATGCGAGCAGAAACCAACTCTCCTCTCACCTGGACTTTAGGTGTAGGTTTCTTTGGAGCTGAATTTCTCGTGAGTGGGAACTTGAATGTCAGAGTTCACCTGAGCAAACTCCTTCCCTGGTTAGAAAAGCCAATCTGAGAGGCCAGGCGCTGGAGGTTCACGCCTGCAATCCTAATTATTCATAGAGGCTGAGATCTGAGGATCACTGTCCTGAGCCAGACTGGACAGAAAAGTCCATGAGAGTCTCACCTCCAGTTAGTCAGCAAAAGGCCCGAAGTGGAGGTGTGGCTCACGTGGTGGAGCACCAGCCTTGCGCAAAAAGAGAACCCCTGGGTGCAGCTAGTTCAAGCCCCTGAAAACTACTCCTCCCTCAACATACACAGGGTGGGGGGGGGGCGGGGAGAAAAGCAAAAGAAGAAAAGTCAGTTTAGGGGAACCTTTTCTCCATTTTTAGCATTTTGCTTTGGCCGTGGAAACAGAGGCCCGGTGGGGGAAGTCCATTAGCATACCTATTAACCCCCTGCCTGCCCCCTGGGCTCCCTGCAATTGAACGGAACAATCAAGGGGATTGGGAATTTGCCTGTTGTCCCTCCCTCCTGCCGGGTTCTCAGGGGGTCGGCGCCCCCCCCCCCCCCCCCCGGCAGGCCGTTGGGACGCAGGGACGGGCAGGCGGACCCACGCCTCCGTCTCTCCCCCAGTGCTGGTGAAGGGCCAGGTGACCACCAAGTACTACAGGTTCCTGGCGAAGCACGGGGGCTGGGTGTGGGTGCAGAGCTACGCCACCATCGTGCACAACAGCCGCTCGTCCAGGCCGCACTGCATCGTCAGCGTCAACTACGTCCTCACGTGAGTGCCAAGCCCCCCACCCCCGTTTCCTACACCCCAGGAGCCTGGTCTCGGGGAGGGCTGGGGTGGTGCGCTCCGCCTGGGTAGGCCGGGCTGGGGGAGAGGAGGCCATGGCAGCACTTCCATCTTTCGGAAGAGGCTTCCTTATTTCCTGCGGGAAGATTTGGGAGTTTTTGCACCCTGGTCCGTCATTTGCTTTCCTTTCTCTGAATTCAATGCTGGGGCAGGGGGGTGCAGAGAGAAAGACGGGGGGGGGGAGTGGGGATCCGACGTACGGACCCCATTTATGGTGAAGAACAGGACATCTGTTTCACTTTTTCAGATCTGGGGTTTGAAGTTCTTAATTTCAACCAGAGTCTCCAAACCAAAGTTGAGAGTTCTGAGAGAGCGTTTCTTTCCCTGAGCCACAAACGGGGGGCCTCGGTGATCGCCAGGGTCTCACTTCAGACCTCTGGGAGGCTCGGGGCCCCCGACGTAGCGTCACTGCTCTGCCGATGGGGGCCGAGGCCTCGCGTGGCTGGAAGGATCCCCCCGGGGTGGGGTGGGGTGGGGTGGGTCCGAGCCCAGCTCCGGTGTCACCTGCGGGGGCCACAGACCCGGAGGCCGCGGTGACAGGATTGCAATTCTGGCTTCTGGTCGCGCGTGGGGCGTGGCGGATCGCGTGGCCTCCGAGGCCCTGGCGGAGGAAAGCACGTTCAGTGTTGGCCAGGGCCCAAAGCCCTCCCCAGAACTCTTGGGGGCCCAATTGCCGTTTGGGTTTTGTAGAAGAGGTTGGATTTCTTGGGACTTGGGAGGGGACTTAAAGACAGGATTTATTTTCGAAGGGTTGACTCACGAGATGGAGAAAACGCTGTTTTGATGGTCAGAAAGTTGGTCAGGGGATGGTCTTGGGAATCGATTATCCCATCATGGTCAATGAGAATTAGACCCATGCCACATTGTTTCAAACCGCCAGATTAAACATGTAGTAGCTGGAAATAGGCTTAGCCAATAAGACTAATCCGTGCACTGTTTCATAAGAAAATACAATTCAATAGACTTTGGAAATGAGTTTGGTTGAGGCGAAAGAGTTCAATATTCAAGAATAATATCTGGTGATGATGAAGAATTTTGCTTTTCTCTCGTTCTAGTAAACCATGTTCACCATGTTCATTGGATTTGGGGAATAGAGAGAAGGACATATATTAGAATACAGAGCGAAAACCTATCTATTTTGGGGGATCACTGAATGAAACCATCGATCTTGTGAATGTAGTTTTTCATATTATAAAAGTAAACATAAGAAGATGGCAAGGTATACCTTGTAAATTAAGTCGCTCTGTAAAGCTCTGTATTAAAGGGTGAAAAATTACGTCTGCTTAGTATGGAAAGAAATCAGACATTCTTTAAGAAGGTGCTTTGTATGTCTGAGACATCACAAGCATTACACATGCACTCTGTTCTCTGGTGGGTGCCTGCGGTTAGAAACCATTCTTTATCAAACAGCAGGGTATAAAGTCACACAGACCCCTACAAATGATCTGAATGCAAGTTAGACCTACCTCCCAATGGGTAAACTTAATTTATGTTTGAAGTCATTTTGAAATATTCTGTTTTGTTTTCCAGTGGGTAAGTGTTCTTTTTCCTTCTGTTGACTCTACCATTCTTTACACACTTTTTCAGAGCTGCAGAATAAGACCATCAACTCTACGTCAGATTTTTTTTTTTCCATTTAGGGAGGATACATAATTTATAGAAGGAAAAAATATCATGGCACATATTTTCTGATTTTTTTGTACATCTAACTGAAAATAGAAATAAACAGACAGAAGCATACAAGGCGAAAAGCTGAAGTTGATTACCCTTTTATGAGTCTCAGCTCCAAATCCTTGTATAAAAAATTCTTAGAACCATTTTTATGGCTGCAAATGTGGAAACTGCTCTAGATGAAATGCCATCAAGTGGCTCCGTGTGTGTGTCAACAGGATTTTCATAATGAACAGGTTGCAGTTTGTTTGATGTGTATATCACACAGCTGGCTGTGAGTTACTAATTTACATTGTCTTAGCAAATTAAATAGATGGCTATTGATTCTCTTGGGTGGTAGTGAACTAGCACATGCATTTGTCTTTAGGGCTACTTTTCTATGATGACAGAGAAGTGAATGCTTTCCAAATGCCCCACCTCAAACAATGTGCTTAAAAACTAAGCTCTGAAATAATTTGGCATGCCATATGGTTTTCAAACTTAAACATTTTTATGGTACGTACTTTGAGGGGATTTTTATGTTATGAAAGTAGAGGATATTTTAAAATAAGTATTGATCACATGAAGGTATGATTTTTTTCATTAGGTGCTCATTTTTCTACATTCCCAAAGATAAAATTTATTGTCTAAGTTATTACCTAACGAAGGCAACAATGAATAGAATTAATCAGTAATCTTGTTTTAATAAGCACCTGGAAATAGTACATAGGGAAACGGGGGTGATTTTAGAGGCACGTGGTGAATGTCTTGATGTGTTTTGCTGGTTTTTGTGTTGTCTCCTCCCACAATTTCTGAAGGGGTTGAGAAAACACTATGATTCAAACTTCAATTTTTTTCATAGTTTCTCTGGTCTTTGAGTTTCAATGGAACTCCTATAGCTTTTCCTTCCCTCCTCTTCTCTCTAAATAAAAACCCAGAACAGTTTGTGATTTTCCTACCATACACACATATGATAGGAGGTTTATCTTCCACGTTAAAAACATCTTATATATCATGAGTACCCACAGGCTTTGAAGTAAATGCTACATATGGCAGGACTGATCTTGGTTTTAAGAGGATAGATGAATGGAGACTGTGGTTAGTATTAGTGAATGTGGGCAAGGTGTGGAGAATAGGAGGATGTATACCATCTTTTAAGCCTTGGGTGGTTTTCTTGCATTCATACATACTTGACATTGATTGGTAGTAATTATTCCTAGTCTGTTCAGATAGGAAACATTAGTAGCAGTGTGAAGAAAATTGAAGTTGTGGAGGACCTAATAAGCTATGGAAAGTAGTTTCCAGGGAAGTGGAAAGTATCAGTTCTTTCTATGATTTCAGGCTTCATATATTTAAAAAACATGAAATATTTCTCTTTGTTCAAGGATAAGCCTTCAAAAATGAGGTATAAAGCTTTTTATTTTGAAACATCTTAGAACTTCAAAGTTTTCAAGCACAGAAGCTGAAAGAACCACACAGCAAAGATCCTTATACGTACCATTTACATTTAACACTGTGAACACGTGCCATGTTTGTTCTGTATGCATTTGTTTGCATGTCCATTTTAATGTGTGTTTCCCCATACTAGGTAATTTTTAAGTCAGATGAAGACTTTATGGTATTTCATTCATACACAGTATTCTATTTAGCCACCATGCCATTTATGATGGCATAAATTAGTGTTCATAATGACTATGAGTCAAAGCTTGCAAAGATAGGGTAAGAGCTAGTTTACTGATGCCATTAAAAACAATCTGCTACCAAGATCCATCAAGTACTCATTGATATAAGACATCAAGTAGGCTGATAGACAATATTTTGTGGGGGGACCTCTATAGGATGTAGGTCTAAGTGTTAGAATATTTTAAAGTAGGTTTCTCCATTGATCAAGATGCTTTATGCACACAAACTGACATTTTGAACTGAAAACTTTATGTACAACTACTTATGGACAATAAAATTCAACAATAGATTTCTCTGAGAATTATAAGCAACTCTGCAATTCTGTTATTGGGCCTGGAAGGTAAAAGAGATCATATTTAGTGATTTGACAGGTTTAATATTTTGATTCTTTCTTTTTTGTTTGTTAGTAAAGATGGATGCCTCTTGTATTTCTGTGTGTGTGTGTGTGTGTGTGTGTGTGTGTGTTTGTGTGTGTATGTGTGTGTGTGTGTGTGTGCTCATAGTCTTTCCTGGCTTTTTCTCCTCAATGTTGGCTCCCTACCACTTGAGCCACACTTCCACTTCCTCTTGTTCTTAAAGTGAGGAAAGAAGAGTGCTTTCGTGGAAAATCTCACATTATGTTGCACAGTGATTTCCAGAGAATATAAAAGGAAGTAGTTTTCTGTGTTCAGGTTCTGATTTCCGAGCAAATACAGATAATTCAATTCATGGTACAACACTTGTGATTTAGTTCCCTTTGAATTTGTAGAAATGTCTAGGCAAAGGCGAAATGACAGACTTACTTCATATCAGAACTAAAAGGTGTCCACATTGTAATTATTATAAGGATTACTTTTTGTTCTTATTTGCATATTATTGTATGCTCTCACAACTATTGTGAGAACCATTGTGGTTTCACAATTGAAAAGGATTTTTAAATGTCAACATATTGTGTGAATATAAAACTTTACATATTCTTACTGCAGCAAACATTAAAATATACATATATTGGTTGTTTTTCCGAATTTGCTAATAGTACTAAATGAATATGGGTGTTCAAGAGTTCGTTGCCAGTGGTATATGACTGTAATGTCAACTGTGAGGAAGGCATAGGTAGTTGAATCATGGTCAAAATTGTGAGACCTCATTTGAAAAATGAGTAAATCAGCCAGGTACCAGTTGTTCACACCTGTAATCCTAGCTACTTAGTATGTTAAGATCTGAGAATGATGGTTTTAGGCCAGCCCAGACAGGAAAGTCCATGAGACTCTTATCTCTAATTAACCACCAAAAAACTAGAAGTGGTGTTGCTCAAGTGGTACAGTGCCAGCCTTGAGTGAAAAAGCCAGTGTGCTGGCCCTGAGTTCAAGTCCTAACACCAGAACAGAACAATACAAAACAAAGAAACAAATGAAACAACAACAAAGAAAACTAAAATAAGAAACATTGGAGGAACAGCTGAAGTGGTAGAATCCTGCCTGACAGGTATAAGGGCTCTAAATTCGAACTTCAGTAGCACAGGAAAAACAAAATACCTTAATTGCTTCTACAACTCAATTCAACATTTTCCATTCTTGTTAAATAAAAGCCTTAAACCAAATATCAGGAGATTGGTAAGCCAAGTTACGCTTTTTCTCAAATTTGACATGAACTACTTCTTATGGCATTGGGGTATTGTCTGGCTGGTGTGTGTGTGTGTGTGTGTGTGTGTGTGTGTGTGTGTGTGTGTGTGTGTGTGTGTGTGTGTGTGTGTGTATGAAGAATGGAGAAGTTTATCAGTAACAGAAGTTATCTGTAAGGTTCTCCTCAGTAGCTAGGATGGAGAACTACCCAGCATTCTCTGGGCTGCTATGCCATTCTCTGTTTTTTGTTGTTGTTTTTTTTTTTGTACTGCTGCTGCCTGGCTTCTCCTCCCCAGGCCTCTCTGGCCTCTGCTCCTTCCTTCATTATTTCTTTGACTTGTAGGACATTGACTCAGAACCTTTTCCTTAGTTCATCAGTGATAACCATTGAGGGCTAAGTGATCAGCCTGACTACCCGTCCTGGGGCTTTCCTTTTACCCTGCCTATTGGGAGGAGAGTGTTCTGATCTTTGAGTCACATTACAGCAACGCATGAATCATTGCCTTATTTTAAGGCAGGGCTCAGATGTGATATTGTGAATAGATGGAGAAATTCAAATAAGGCTTTACTTGAGCTCCAGGAAAACGTGGTTTTCTTTCTCTTGACTGTCTATTCATTTGGGGAATGCTGTTACATTTGGTACTAGATGTATGTGAGGCTGTGTGCATGGAGTATACATATCTTTATAATTTAGTAAATGGCTGCTACTGCTTTTCCCTTTTCTACTGATTCACTCAATGTTCTCTGCTAGCTGCTGATATTTAGCTGGATGAACAGGTGGTGCTAGAAAATTCGCGGAGTTAAAGTGTGGATGTTTGTGCTTAAGCAATCATGCAAAAAGGATTGATTAGAATTTAACTGAAATCTGATGTACTGGAGTACATGTCAATAAAGAAACTAAACGCTCTGCCTTGCCTAGGGGAACAATTTCTCACCTCATCTCCCTTTCCCCCATCACAGGCATTCCAAGGAGCTGGCAGAGTGGAGGGGGTGAGGGCAGAGCTAGGGGATGGAGGAGCCTGCTCTGCAGGGTACTGACAGTGTTTGGGGGTCTGGTTGAGCCTGAGTGATACCACCTATGACGTTTACTCCAGGAAGTGATCTTGCAGTGAGGTTGTGATTTTGTTTTCAGAAAGACCCAAATAATCCTTCTAAGCAACTTGTGCAGGCAAGCCATGAATTTTGGCATCAGATGAATCTGAATTACAATCAAGATGGCCACATAGTATCTGTGACACTTTGCATAGACCACTGTATCCTTTTGACCCATCTGTAAGATGTGGACGTTTATATTCAACTTCAGAGCTTTAGAGAGGACTATATGAGGAAACACACACACACACACACACATACACACACACACACACGTAGACACACAGAGAGCTAGCACAATATGTAGCAGAAAGCAGGTGCTCAGGTCTTGGCTGTTACTATTGAAGTAAGGAGGTCAGGTCTGGCTGGCACCATATTGGCCACATAGTAGATTATAGGTCTGGCATCTTGTCTTCAGGCTGGGGGAAGGAACACGGCCCTCCTGCCACCCCCATCACCTGCCTCCCAGGTAATGGATGTGCTCTGGCCCTGGAGGCAGGGGCAGGCACTTGGCTGATAGGTTACTGAATCTGTCAGTCTAGTGCCTGGGACTGGGAATTTCCTGAGGATCTGCCCCCTGCATGGACCTATTTAGGCCAGGACCAGCCTAGCCTCCAGGACTCAATGCCACGTGTGTCTTGGTGATTGTGTCCTGTATCCTGTTTTCTGACTTGTCTCCAGTCATCATGGAGTCCTAATTCAGCTCTCCATTGGAGCTGAATTGGCTTGTTGGTATTGTTTTTGTTATTTTTTTCCTCTTTAGCATGTTTCTTAGCTATGTTATATGTATTTGTATGCTGCAGGCCTTTGTAACAACTGGAAGCCTGTTAACTCTATATTAAAGACTCCAATATTCTATATTTTAAAATAGGCTTCTTGGATGAGTTACCTTACAACACTAGTAGCATTTGTCAATTGTGATGCCAACTAACATGTTTTGGGGAAAAATAGAGCAGTTTTTAACTTGAATTTCTAAATCCTCACACTCACAAATTTTGGTATTTATTGTCTTTCTCTTCCTTAGTTCTTCAACTCATAGGCTCCCAGAACTAGTCTTTGTATATAGTGAATTCCAGCAGTTTGGTTAGGCTCTCCTGGTTTTTGCTGTGGTCATCATGGACTATACAGGGCTCTGAGCTTTGTGCATGGAGAGACATTAACCAGAGTTTCCTCAATGCTTTGTTTAGTACCAGGATGGCTTAAAGTTCTTTACCTAGGGTACTTTCTTAGAGAAAGAAGAAGTTTCTAAGAAGCAAAGCTTCTGGCAAATTTCTAATATAGTTAGAGCCAGTATGTTGTCAACCTAATTAAGGTTACTAACTATAATTAAATGAGTAAAACATGAAACACTGGCCTTTTTGATGTTCTGTGGAGCTTTGTATCTCATTATTGTGTGTGGACTGGGTATGGCTGCATAGCAAGCAGAAATCTTGGTGCCTTTTAATAAGATTATGGTTCACTGGCAAAATAGAAGAGCCCCACTTCAATATGAAAGAAGCCAGATCAGCCCTTATCAGAATGGTGAGAAATGCTTGTACTATTTGGTAAGGGTATGGAACTCAAAGGTGCTAAAAGTGAGGATGTAGCCCTCAGGAATGGAATGGGATTTTTAAGGGCTGGAAACAAGTAGCATCTTTTGACATGGACATAGACATGTGTCCATGCACCTCACGGTTCTTTCTCCAGTATTTATTGTAGCACAATCTGTATCATCTTATACAGTGATGTGTTCACTGCTTGTATTGAAACAAGAGTTTCCTTTCTTCTGTGTGTGTATGTGTGTCTGTGTGTCTGTGTGTGTCTGTGTCTGTTGGGGCTAGGATTCAGGGCTCAGGTGTTGTCTTTCACCTTTTTTGTTAACAGATGGCATTGTACCACTTCAGCCACAGTTCCACTTGTGTGTGTGTGTGTGTGTGTGATTAAATGGAAATAAGAGTCTCACAGATTTTCCTTGTTTGCTTGTTTGTTGTTATGGTAGAGTTCATATACAGAGGGTTTACAGTTACTAATCAGGTAATGAGTACAATTCTTTTTGAATCATGTCTCCCTTTCCTTCACTCTCTCTGTTTTCCCCTCCTGTCTCCACCCACAAGATGTGCAGTTCATTTTCTACAGTGTCTAGTGAATAACACCGTTGTATTTTTTCACCCTTGTTTCACTTTTTCTGTGCCCCTCCAAACCCTCCCAAATACAAACAAACAAACAAGACAAAAGAAAAATAAAACAAAACAACATTAATGCCAACTAAAATTTCTCTTGTTTCCTTTTCTTGGAGTTCATTTCATAAAATATTATTTTATATGATCGTATACACATAGCTATTGAGCCTTTGTCAACCACTCCCATTCAGTGTGTAAATGTCTAGAGTCCTATATAATTTATCATATCTTGGTGTATATGTGTGTATGTGTATATACATATTTAAAAAATCATTCAGTGTTTTTACTCGTAGATTTATAAGCACACAAATGAGGGAAACCTGCAGCCTATATTTCTTTTGCTCTGGCTTACTTTGCTTAATGTAATTTTTTCCAAGTCTTTCCATTTCCTTATGAATGGTGCAATGTCATTCTTTCTGATGGAAGCATAGAATTCCATTGTGGATAAACATCACATTTTCTTGATCCATTCATCTACTGAGGGACATCTGGATTAATTCTATATCTTGGCCATGGTAAACAATGCTTCTATGCCTGAGTTGGTGTTGAACCATGATCCTCAGAACTCAGACTCCTGAGTGGCTAGGATTATGAGCGCGAGCCACTTATGCACAGGTTTTCTTTCCTTTTTACTTCAATTTTTTTTTGTCGGCTGTGGGGCTTGAACACTGAGTTTGGGCGCTGTCCTTGTGCTCTTCAGTTCAAGGCAAGCGCTCTACCACTTGAGCCACAGCACCACTTCCAGGTTTTCTTTCCTTTTTAATGAATTGCTTTGCTGGAACATAGCATGTTTCATCAGAAACTTTCTCCAAGCCTCTTGTCTTTCCTGAGTTACTGACATTTTTTTCCCAATGTGTTCACTGAACTTTATTAAATATTCTGTAAGTACCTATCCACAGGAAAACACAGATTTTTAAAGTGTTCAGGAACATCAGCATTCTGGAAAATGTGTTATGAAAGAAGGCATCACTATATATTGTCATGTAACAAAGCATTTTGCTTGAGTCTATTGCTATCCACTGCTGCTTTTCACTAGTACTAGGACTGTGGGAATTGCTTAATTCTATCTATCTATCTATCTATCTATCTATCTATCTATCTATCTATCTATCTATCTATCTATCTGTCTGTCTGTCTGTCTGTCTGTCTGTCTGTCTGTCTGTCTGTCTGTCTGTCTGTCTGTCTGTCTATCTATCTATCATTCTACCTTTCTATCTAACCATCCATCTATCTAGTCCCATTCCCGAGGGCCTGGGTGCTGTCTCTGAACTTTTTTGCTCAAGATTAGTGCTTTACCATTTGGGTTATAGCTGTATTTCTGGTTTTTTGGTGGTTAATTGGAGATAAGAGTCCCAAAGACTTTCCTGCCTAGGCTGGCTTTGAAGCATGATTCTTAGATCTCAGCTTCCTGAGTAGCTAGGATTGCATGGATGAGACATTGGCACCTGGCTAATTTTTCTATGTTTTAAAATCTGTAATATGGAGGTAATATTGCTGGTTCTACCTCACAGAATTGTTCTGAACATTAAATGAGAATGTGAGGTTACTGGTACTGTGCCCAACACAAGTGACAATGAATAAATGCCAATATTCGGTGGTTATTTAAGTGAAATAAAATGTTATTGTTGTTGTTGCTGTTGTTTTGCAAGCCTGGATGTGCAGGTCTTTGAGCTGTAGGAAGAAAAGCTTTCCCCTTAGGAAGGTAGGAGGGCAACCAAGAATAACAAACCAGAAGTCATTCTGATGTGTCTCAAAGGGATTGCTAGCTCTCTTTCCAGTTTCCTAGCACTAACAGATCTTTAAGCATTCATCAAAGATTAATTCAGCATTTATCATGTAGCAGGTGCTGTGCAAAGTTTGAGAGATAGAAAATGAGTGTCAGTGTGGTCAGGAAAAAGAAGTTTGCAAAAACACAAGCATAGACAAAGGTAGCTTGATTTCCCTAATAGGCTGGTGCCTAATGCAGCTGCAATGAGGGAAAATTCTTCCATCCACAGTAGAAACAGGAGGGGCCAGTGTGCCTGGGCCCTGGATAGGTCACTTCTGGGAAATGAGCTCTAACTAGGTGGAGAAGGAAGTGGAGGCAGTGGTAGGAGCAGGGTGAGGAGGGAGGAGGGTGGGGGCAAGGAGGGCAGGGTAAAGAAGTGAGGATCAAGGAGGTAGCTAATTAGTAGTTGAGTAACTGGCCACAAGGTAAGGAGTGCAACTTGAACTTTCCCAGAGACATTGCCCAGGGTGGTCCTTGTGTTTCTCATTGCTTCAGGGAGGGATGGCCGCTGATGGCCAAGTTGAATATTGTCCTGTTGTTATGATGTTGAGCTGATCTATTGCTTACATTTTGTAAGCAATATTCAGTATTTATAGGAGATGTCTGACAGGTTTCTGAATCTAGTGAATTTTAGTATCGAATAATCATTCTAGATCCCAAATAGTCCATTGTATATTTATTATATTTTTTAAAATGCTGCTTGCAATTTTAGATTGTTTTGTAACATTAAAAAATTTCCCTATAAGGATTATCTTGCAGGCATTTCTGCTCTGGGACAAGTTGTAATATGATTACCGGCTTTAAGGGAAAGGAAGGGTAGCCACTCTGCTGCTCATTACCATGCTTAATGGACTCATATTTGAGACAGCTATTTGGGGTAAGAGACTAAGTTTGGTCAAGTGACTTAGCCAAATACCACACAGTCAGCTAATGTGGACCGGAAGGAAAACTAAATACTGGAGTCCTGGCTCCAGGATCCGCTTGGTGTCTTTCTTCTTTGGCTTCAAACCCTTGTATTGGAAAATGCCATGGGGAATTGCTATTTCTATATGTTAGAGCAGCCCAATGTTGGCAATTTCATGATTCCACCTTGTATTTATGAAGTAATTTATGACACATAGGAGATATTTTTCACAGGACTATGGGAAGGGTATTCTCTTGTTTAATACTGTAAGTCAGTTTCTTCATTTCTCTGATATACTTCGATCACCAGAAATATCTTCACATCCCAGGTCCAATCCTAAGCTATCAACATATCAGCAATAATACCATTTCTACAAAAAGCAATTGATTAGTGTTTCCTACAGAACGTTATTTTATTTAGACCATCTAATATTTTACTAGGATTCAAGTGTGAACTGCTGTGCTATCTTTACAGGACAGATACTTTTCTTTTGATTGATTGCTATATGGACAGAGCCTGTAAAAGGATCTTTTTTTTTTCTCAGGGATTTCTTGTTCAAACAGAATTTGTTGTATCCACATCAGTAAAGCCATGCTAATATGGGCTGCTGGCCAGATCTTGGAAATAGCCTCATTATATTGAACTGGATGTCATCATGGTACCCATTAAGGTGGGATTCTCTCTGTGTTTGTACTTTTAAATCCAAGTCCCTTGTCACCTTTTTACATCTCACCAAGAATAGCAGCCTTCTCTGGTAATGCAGCCTTCGAATCTGCTGGCTCTCATCTGTCTCATGCTACTGCAAGCCATTACAAAAGTAGAATCCTTGGTTCTGAGCATGCCTAGAGGTTTGTGGCTTGCTGCTGCTCTTCTGTCATTCATTTTATTCTATGAGATGATTGTAATATATCCTGGTGACTGAAGGGAGAAAGCCAAGAGATTCTCATCTTTCAAAAACTTCCTACTAATTGAATAGCTATCCAAATATACCACAGGTAACGAGCTGCTTTTTTAAATTTTCACATATAAAGAAATTCAACCGTGTTCTTTGTTTTAATTTTTGCACACATCTCCATCAAACGATTTTACAAGCCATTAAAAACTAACAGTGTTGGAAGGCACAATACTTTAAGTTCACTGTGGAAATCTTACTGCAGTCCTGGCAAAGGGCAGCATTTGTTATGCAGGATTTGATAATGGCCTCCCGCAGATTTACAGCTCAAAATGGTGTAAGAATGGGGCCTACAAAAGGGGAAGCAGAATGGGTGTCAATTTCACTCTACCAATTAGAGCACTTAAAAAAATAGCAAAGTGCAGGGTAGCATTTTATTGGGAAGGCTAATTGAAAACCAAGGGAAACTATTTAGAGATGTTACATGGTATCTTCCGGTGTAATCTCTTTTCTGTTTCTGTGTCTTCTCAGTTAACTCAATAGGATTTTCATTATAAACAAATGTCTGTCATTAGAATCCGCTTTTTATTTTTCTGTTGCTGCAATTAAGGAGGTGGTTAGAAATGTTTTGGGGTGTAGCCTGACAGTGAGGAGCTGGGATGTTTTGTTCATTCACTCAGCAGGTGTTTCCCCAGTATTGGAGGCTCTGTGGGAGGGCTACAATGTAAAGGTGGAAGACCAGAACCCTGCCCTCGTGGTATACCAATTTTAATGGGAAGAAACAGAAATTAATAATATATAATGTCAGAAAGTGAGAGGGAACAAATTACTAGGACAGAGACACAGGACAAGTTATCAAAAGCCTCTCTGAATGCTCATGAAGGAAGATAAAGAGCTGAACTTTCCAACAAAAGGTTGCAAATTCAAGGCTGAGAAACGGAAGTCAGCCTGGCATGTTGAGAACAAAAATCACCATCAGTCATGGTGGCTGCTGTTTAAGGGAGGGGAAGACTGGAAGGAGAGAAGGCTAGAATAGATAGACTTAGACATCATTGGGTCTTGAAAGCTGTGGGAAGTCATAGGAGAGTTCTGAGCAAAGAAATGTCATGATTTACCTAAAAAAAGATTATTGAGGAGTTGGGCATGTGGTTTAGTGGTAGAGGGCTTGCCTAGCATGCATGAAGCCCTGCACTCAATTCCTCAGTACCACATAAAAAGAAAAAGCTGGAAGTGGTACTGTGGCTCAGGTGGTAGAGGGCCAACTTTGAGCAAAAGAAGCTCAAGGACAGTGTCCAGGCCCTGAGTTCAAGCCCCAGGACTTGGGAAAAAAATATTATTGAGCCAGGCACTGGTGGTTCACACTTGTAATACTAGGTGCTCAGGATCAGGGTACTGTGATCTGAACCCAGTCCCGCCAGAACATTTCATCAGACTACTTGCAATCAGCTAAAAATCTGGAAGAGAAGTTGTGGCTCAAGTAATACATTGCCAGTGTTGAGCAAAGAAAAAATCTAAAGGACAGCACCCCAATCCTGATTTCAGGCTCCCAAACCAGCATACAAACACATGCACAAATGTTACTTAAAACTAGCAGCATAAATTAATTACAAAAAGGGTTTCATTGTGATAATTAAATACATGGATGTAATGTACTTTGATCAAATTCACATTTTGAAATTACTCTCTTTTTTCAATATGACTCTTTTTTTTGGGGGGGGGGTCCAGTCATGGGGCCTGAACTCTGGGCCTGGGTGCTGTCCCTCAGCTCTTCAGCTCAAGGCTAGTGCTCTATCACTTGAGCCACAGCACCACTTACGGCTTTTTTCTTTTTGCTTATGTGGTGCTGAGGAATCAAACCCAGGGCCTCATGCATGCAAGGCAAGTGCTCTACCACTGAGCCACATTCCCAGCCCAATATGGCTTTAAAAAAAAAATTCCCTCCTTTCTCCTTCTGATATTTGAACAGTTTTTAACTGGGTTTTGCTGTGCTGCTTTCATACATACAAATAATATGCTTTGATGACAGTCATTGGCAAAGTCTTCTTTCCCTCTCTTCCCATCTGCTGAGTCTCTGCCAAACAGCACCCTCTCAATATGGTATATATTCTATTATTATTATTATTACAATTTTGAGTCTAAATTTTGCATGAGTCACAACATGATGTTTGTCTTTCTGAGTCTTATCTCACTCAACACCACGACCTTCATTTCCATCCAATTTTTTCCTAATGATGTAGCATGAAGAATAGGCACTGGGAAGAGGAGAGGATAAAGGCAGGCAGAACAGTGGGGTAATAATTGTAATCACTGAGGTGAGAGAAAATGAGGGTTTGAAAGAAAGAGGCAGTGTGAAGGGATCACATTCAGGATACATTTCAAGGCAGAACTGATAGCATTTGCAGAATCTTTGGATATGGAGTGTGAGAAGGTGAGCAGTCAGGAACAGCACCTGGTATGGTAACCTGAGCAACTGGTGCATGGTAGGAAAAGAAGTTTGGCAAGCAGTGACAGCCATCAGGGTTGTAGGGCTGTGTCTACCTTGAAATGCAATTTGATGGCATCTGTCAGAGTGGACTTAGGTGTCTGTGGGAAGGTCTGGGTAAAGTTAGAGGGTCATCTACTGGGTGCTAGTAGCTCGTACCTGTAATCCTAGCTACTCAGAAGGCTGAGATCTGAGGACCATAGGTTGAGCCACCTTGGGCAAGTCCTTGAGACTCTTATTTCCAATTAATCATCAAAAAGCCAGAAGTCATCATGTAGCTCAATGGTAGAGTGCTTGCCCAGACCCTGAGTTTAAGCCCTAGTAACATGTGCATGTGGATGAACACACACAGACGCATACAAAGACACACACACACACACATACACACACAGACTCAGGGTCATTAGTGTGCAGAACTTGAAGCTGGTAGAGTGAATGAGATCATCAGAGACTATGTGTCAACAAAGAAGAGAAGCAACAGGAGTTTGAGAGGGAGCAACCTGATGAGGAGATGAGGTAAGTTTCAGTGAAGAGTTTAGGCTTTGAGGTTGATTTTGTCTTTGGGATGATCTTTCCATTTCTCATTTCCCTGCGGTCCTCAGACCCCATTCCTTTCATTTTTCTCATCTCAGATAACATTACTCTAATTCTCTGAATAGTTGCTGTCTGTCCCCATATCCTTGGCCTTGACTGGCAGCATCAGCACCACTTCATACCTCAAAAAAATGGCAAATGGCTGTGCCAGATACTGTGACTCATTAATCCTAACTACTCAGGAGGCTGAGATCTGAGAATCACAGTTCAAAGCCAGTTGTGACAGGAAAGTCCATGAGAGTCTTTTCTCCAATTAATCCTCCCCCCCCCCAAAAAAAAAGTTGCAAGTGGAGCTGTCGATCAAGGGTACAGCACCAGACTTGAGCAAAAGAAGCTCAGGGATGGTGCCCAGGGCCTGAGTTCAAGCCCCAAGACAAGCATTAAAAAAAAAAAGGTAAATGGCCAATATCCATCTGCAAGTGAGAACTTCCGGGAGCAGAGCTCAGCAGGTTGTGTCTTGCCCTTGTGTTTTGATGCACACTGAAGCTGGGAAGCCACTGCTTTTCAGGAAGGAGCTGATGGACTAAGAGGACAGAGGAGGCATGCATTATTATCTGTCTCTGGGTCAACTATGTAAAATCAAAGAAATAAATAGATTTTTAAGCTCAGCCTGTGGACCACTGTTGAGATGTCTTCACAGAGATGGACAGGGAAGTTTCTTCAACGCAACAAATTATAACAAGATGCCACTACCCAGCCTGTCCTTTTCAATAGGTTCTATTGATAACTACTCTGTGTTAGAAAACTCTCTGACACCAATTACCGAAAAGCTTTTTAGTATTTTAGTGGACAATCCAAAATCTCTAGCAACCAGAACTTCTTTTGTTTCAACATGGCTGACCTATCAGTCAGTTTTAAAGGATGCCCACAGCACATACAGTAACGATGAAGGTAGAACATTCACAGAATTGTGAATTTTTATTCATAAAACATCTTAAATTTATTTTAGCCATTTAAATAATAGAGTTTAATGTATATTTAGTCAAGCATTACTGGAGTGAAGGCTTAAGGAGATTAGAAATAAATGAATCCAATTAAAGAACATGTCTCTGAGATTTGATATGTCATAGGTATGAATGAACTGTTTGCACAACAACTGTAAAGAAACCATTAATGATTAATGATCTAAAGGAGGTTTAATCAGGAATCAATATTATAGGATATCTTTAAAAATATTTAATTTAAACAAATGATTTGTGTATCAGAAAGCATTGAATCACACTATTGGTTTTGTGGGGTCTTTTCCTGGGGAGTTCAAAGTCTGAGGTTCTACATCTATATGATTTACGGAAATGCCAGCAGATTTGCATTGGGCAGAAAAGGATTGAGCCTCAAACTGTGTCCTGATATTTGGCTTTGTGAGGTCTCCCCACAGAATATGGGGAACTTGAGTACATTGTGGTCTTCGTGATTGGGTCAGTTTTACCAACGTGGTGTGAAGATGGTTTATTTTTGGTTGTAGCTGTTTCTTTTTTGGTTCTGAAATTGGTCTGGAACTAAACAACAACTACAAAAGATGTACCCTTTTTACCCATTCTGCCAGGAGATAGTTTTAGGGTTTAAGAATCAGCTTTGCTGTGGATTTGAATAACCAGATGAGAAAGTTGTTCTTGTGAGAACAGTCTTAGGCACAGCTAAGGTGTGAGGTTGATGACATGTGCCACTGCTTCTCAGAAGACCTGGAAGAGTTCAGATGGACCACACATTGGAAAGGCATCAGCTTAATAAATAGCCATGAATTGCCTAGTATGAGGGATGGACAGGTGGGTAGATAGATGGGAAAGAAGCGCAGATGTGGAAAAGAGAGGCCAGAAGAATGCATGCATGTTATTGACTCTTTGTTGAAGTGTTTTAAAAAGCAACAAAAGTGGACTAATATGAATATTACTTTTTCTTTGTTTATATTTGAGACCTTGCCAGAAGAGATCCATATCAGGGGTTCATGTTGTGGAAGAAGAGAACGTTGTTGCTGTTTTGGTTTTGTTTCATTTGTTTTCCAGTTCTAGGGCTTGAACTCAGGGCCTGAGCACTGTCCCTGAGCTTTTTGCTCAAAGTTTGTACTCTACAACTTGAACCACAGCTTCACTTCTGGCTTTGTAGTTGTACATTGGAGATAAGACTCTCATATTTTCCTACCCCAGTTGGCTTTGAACCATGATCCTCAGATCTCAGCTTCATGAGTAGTAGTACAGATGTGAGCCACCAGCATCAGCAAATGTTGATTTTTTTAAAAATGTATTCCTGTTTTGAAACAGGCAATACAATCTCTCTCTCTCTCTCTCTCTCTCTCTCTCTCTCTCTCTCTT
Organism: Dipodomys spectabilis; assembly: GCF_019054845.1. Taxonomy (NCBI): domain Eukaryota; kingdom Metazoa; phylum Chordata; class Mammalia; order Rodentia; family Heteromyidae; genus Dipodomys; species Dipodomys spectabilis. Next base: position 3,323,852 of record NW_024870730.1, read on the forward strand.
TCTCTCTCTCTCTCTCTCTCTCTCTCTCTCTCTCTCTCTCTCTCTCTTTCTCTCTCTTAGACCAGGACTTCAACTCTGGGCTTAGTGATCTTACTCAGTTTGCTTGCTCAGGGCTGGTGTTCTACCATTTATTTAAGCCAAGCCTCCATTGTGTTGCTGGTTAATTCAAGGTGGTATCCTAAATCTTTCCTACTTCCAAAGAAAAGAAAAGTAAAAATAAAAGAACAGAAAAGTAATGAATCAATAGAGTTTAGATCTTAAGCCTAACAGACTCACAAATATATTTATAACATTAATAATAAACTATACAATAAATTTTTTTTTGGGTCCGGTCATGGGGCCTGAACTCTGGGCCTGGGCGCTGTCCCTCAGCTCTTCAGCTCAAGGCTAGTGCTCTACCACTTGAGCCACAGCGCCACTTCCAGCTTTTTTCTTTTTGCTTATGTGGTGCTGAGGAATTGAACCGAGGGCCTCAGGCATGCAAGGCAAGAGCTCTACCTCTGAGCCAACTTCCCAGCCCTAGAATAATTTTTTCTTAAGCATAAACATTAACTTTCTAGTCAGGTACAGTGTAATGCACATGTGCAGTCTTGGAACTTAGAAGATTGAGAGAGGGAGATTTTTGAAGCCAGAGAATTTGAGGCCAGCCTGGTAGACATAGCAAGACCCTATATCTCAAAGAAAAAATAATCCTATGCTTGTTTCAGCAGCACATATACTAAAATTACAATGATACAGAGAAGATTATCATAACCACTGCCCAAGGATGACAGGCAAATTCATGAAGTATTTCAAAAAGCCTCCTTAGAACAACAAAACAGCTTCTTAGGATTTACTTTATTTGAACACTGATAAATGTGTTATTTTAGCTTACACAAATCTAACTTGTTTTAAGAAACCATGTGAAAGAAAACTTTTCCCTTTGAACTGTGCTAATAACTTAAGTTGTACTCTTCAAAAAAGTGAATCTGAAGTCACATAGTTCATAAGAAAACCTTCCCAGAAAGATAATTCTGTAAGAACAGAAGGGTAGAAAATAGATCAAGAAGTGGAATATGCTGCTACTGGGAAAGTTTGTGGACATTTGGACATGTAAACATTATAAAGGGTGTTCCAGAGAAGTTGAACCCGTGAGAAGATAAATTTAGCAGTGCTTTTTCTTTTGTATTTACCCTAAAAATAAAAAGAAAGAGGTTGGGGAGCCATTTTAATATGAGGTGAGAGTTCCTGAAATTGGCCTCAATTAGTATGTTTTCTAATAAAGTTATTTTTTGGTAACAAAAGTCATACATGTTTACTAAAGGAAAACCTAAGATATTGAAGTGAAGAGAGGAAGAAAACAGATTTTAAATTTATATCCCAGACATCTGCATTTAACATTTTAGTTCATAGCTTCTTGTTGCACCTATTACATGTTAACTTAAAAAGAGCAAAAAATTCACTCAATTATAGTATTTTTCATAAAATTGGAGTAAAAATATCCAATGACTGCATAACATTTTTATCAAATAGATTTACTACAATTTTGCAATTTATTTACTTCTTATTTCATTATTTCTAATGGTAAGAAATTATACTGCTAAGCAACTTAATATAAATGTAGATATTCACCTTTGATTATGACCTTACAATTCTAGAAGTAAAATTACTTGATTTACAAACATGGAGATTTAGACTCTTGATAAATATTACTGCTTACTCTTCAGAGTACTATTCTTCTCTCTCTCTCTCTCTCTCTCTCTCTCTCTCTCTCTCCTTTCTTTCCTTTATGTATGTCAAGTTTTATTTTCATAGAATTGGGAAAACTATATAGATAAGAGTATCTTACAGTTTATAGTTTTACAGAAAAATAAATACACCTGCATTTAGTTTCTTTATCGTATAGCCACACTTTCATATATTGGCCTAAAAAAGAATTCCTGTTTATAAGAAAAACAAATCTAATCAGGAATATAGTATATAGATGAGTACAAAGTGGAACACATAGAAAGCAGACAGAATAACTAAGTACCAAAAGCTTAGGAACAAAGTGTAACTCAGTCAGGTAATTGAGGGAGGGATGCTTCTGTGTGTAACAGCCTCTTTATGCAACACCACACTGAGAAAACAGAGCCTGGTAAACCATGCAGATTCAAACATCACTGTATCTTATCCTGCTCCAGGGGCATGCAACCCAAATGGTAAAGGCACACTCATTTATTTCCAATGATCTCATTACCTTTCGTCATAAAAATACTCTTTACTGGTAGGATGTGGTAGCACGTATCTTTAATCCTACCTATTTGAAAAGCAATGCTAGGATAATTAAGATCTGAGGCTAGCCTCAGGGAAATTCAGGAGAACTTTATCTGAAAAATAACTTTAAAAAATGCTTGGGGTGTGGCTCCTAATAGAGCACTAAGAAACTCGGGACTTGAGGTTTGAACTGAAACCTAGTATTGTCAAAAAGGGGACAAAAAGACTCCAGCCCCCAATCCCCTCCACAGGCAAAAAAAACGACACCCTGTTAATATAAAAGCAAAAATGGTCATTTCTCAATTGCTTTAATTCCTATAGGTTATTACTTGTAAGGTGAAAACTCTTAAAAACCATTTCTCAACAACTTGTACATGTTTACCTCCTTTTATTTTGCTGATGGAGATATCTGTATTCACTACTGATTTGTGGAATGTATTTCTCTTTAGAGTCAAAGCACTATTTCTCCTCCCTCTGCCAATAAAATTACAATAGTTCCAAGGTCCGTGGTTGGGGATGAAATTAACTTCAGTATTCTAGTTTACATGATATCAGGTATGCAGTGCCAAAATTATTATCTGATAAAATAAGTTTATTTTATTAGTGTGCATATCATTGAAACAGGAAAATATTGCTTATTTGATTTAGTATTTCACAGAATTTCTGAATGTTCATTATTAATTAGAATCTGGAAATTACATGAAAAATCTCATGTAAATTCAGCTTAGAGGATATTTCTTCCTAATTCAAATAGAACTAGGCTTTATTTATACAGAAATCAGGGATCAAGGTACAAGGCCAGTTGGGGCATAACAGTTCACAAAACTTGCCAGGAGTTGGTGGCTCATGCTTTCTAATCCTAGCTTCTCAGGAAGCTAAGATTTGAGGATCACAGTTCAAAGCCAGACCTGGCAGGAAAGACTCCTATCATCACTAAACTATTCAGAAAAAGCTAGAAGTGGTGCTGTGGATCAATTGCTAGAATGTTAGCCTTGAGCAAAAGAAGTTCAGGACAGTACCTAGATCCCAAGTTCAAGCCCCAGGAACAGCAAAACAAACAAAAAAAAAAATTGATCACAAAACTTCATCTTAACCAATGGCTGAGTGCAATGGTGGGTACCTTTTATCCAAGCTACAGGGAAAGTACAATGGTTGGATACATGCCTGTCATCCTAGCTAGCAATAAAAAGAATCACATATAAGACAACTACAATCCAGATGGGCTCAGGCATGTAGTGAGACCATATCTTGAAAATAATCAGTGCCAAAAAGGGACTGTTGGAATGACTCAATGGGTGAAGTACCTGCTTAGCAAGTATGTGGCCCTGCGTTCAGATCCTAGTATTGCCAAAACAGAAGTTGTATGGAAAGCTTAATTTTCAGTCATTTGGATTGACATGAGTCGGTGTTTATTGCAATGAACATTATTTTTATTACTCACTTACAAGGGAACTGTTCCATGTGAAATATTGTCTTAGACAATAAAAGAAAGCTATCATATAAGAAGGAATTTGGAGGTGGTGGTGAAGTTTCCACACTCGCCATATTGTGAGACAAAATAGTAGACGTGCTATGTGATTAGTAGAGTATGGACAGAACCCAAAAGAAAAGCAAAGAGAAATCACTGTGGCCATGCAGGGGAAGGAAAAAAGTGATCTACTTAGCTATATTTCACCTGTTTTATGTTTTTTTCCGTTATAAAGATGAATGATTATACCATATCATATTACAGATGGGTATATAAATATATACATATATATATATATATATGTATATATATATATATATATATATTAGTGCCTTATGTTCTGGTTATTGTTTGCATATTGTTCCCTCTTGATCTCAAGATGCAGTAATAAACTTCATGTCCAAACCATTCATTGCTCTTGAGGTGACATCTGAACCACCGAGCAATAAATGAAACTTTCAAAATAGAGGAGAAAGATGGTTTCTAGGCAAAGGCATTCTTTATGCAAAGTCAAAGACTGTGGGAGAACAACTCTTAGAAATGAACACAAATCCACTTATTAGAATGAGATTGTTCCATTTCGGAGGGTAGATTAGCCTAATTTTCCAGCAGATTGCTTTAGTGTGTGAGCTCCACACAGTATGGAGTTCTCCTTCTCATCTTTCTGCCTGGCTCCATGGGAGCCTGAAATTGAAGCATAAAACAGGTCTCTCTGCTGCTGAGGTTTACCCAGTGACTAGGCAGTCACTCTGCCAGAATATAAAGAAGGTCATGCACTTGATGTAACAGTGACTTTAGAATCCAATTAAAAAGTTTAGTGTAAGGCCCAGTCATTCCCGATTAATCGGATCACAGTTTAATGCAATCCTCTGCTTATTTCAATCAGTGCCCTTGGAGCCAAATCAGTTTTGTGTTTTGGTTTCCATGTTTTGCCTGCATAATTTGATTACCTTTAGCTCAATTCAGGAATCTGGAAGCATCTTTTAAGAATTGTCACATAGCATCCCGTCAACCAAGAAGCTCCCAACAAAAGCAAAAATGCATCTGTCTAAAATGCAAGTGGGAAAAAGTGTGTGAGGCTTGAACTGGGGCTTGAACTTGGCCTGGGTGTTGGCCCTGAGCTCTTTTGGGCAAGGCATGGGCTCTACCATTCAGCCACAGCTCCACTTGAGGTTTTCTGGTGGTTTATTAACCATGAGTCTCACAAACTTCCCTGTCTGGGCTAATTTTGAGCTTTGATCCTCTAATCTCAGCCTCCTGAGCAGCTAGTATTATAGGCATGAGCCACCAGCATGCTAAAGTATGGTTTTGAGAAGAAAAATTGTTACAAAGAATCTTGACTTAACTTGAACTATCAAAATAGTATTGATTGAATCATTGTACATTTATTCCAACTCACCTAAAGTTGCATATGTTAGTATAGCTATCAGCATTAAGACTATTCAAGGTGGAGGGGCTGGGAAGGTGGCTCAGTGGTAGAGTGCTTGCCTTGCATCCCTGAGGCCCTGGGTTCAATTCCTCAGCACCACATAAGCAAAAAGAAAAAAGCCGGAAGTGGTACTGTGGCTCAAGTGGTAGAGCGCTAGCCTTGAGCTGAAGAGCTGAGGGACAGCGCCCAGGCCCAGAGTTCAGGCCCCACGACCGGACCAAAAAAAAAAAAAAAGACTATTCAAGGTGGAATATAGGGATAATAATGCAAATTTCTCTGAAGCTAAGGGTAGCATCTGGTGGTGAAGAACCTTTCAGTTAGCTCTGGCTGGTATCAGCCTGAGTTTTTCTTATAACAAGTAGCTTTGACCTCATGAGTGGTTGTGGCATGATGCACAATGGTTTCATTCTTTTTCTATTGGTATTTGAGTTATTCCAAATATGTACATGAATATTATAAAGTTTAAAATAGACTCTGGTGGTTTATTCTGCAAATTGAGTGATTTCTGAATGTCCATAATGGAATAAGAGGATTACTTTGGCCTATGCAAATATGGGTGAGACTAGCAAGCTCCCCAGTCTTAGAAATGCAAAATTACCCATGTCACATTGCTTTCAGCACTGAGCTACCTAAGGTGTCTGTAGCTTTTGTGCACATCCTTAAAAGGAGAGAAAGCCAAATGTAGATTGTTCTCACTACTATTTTGAAGAGGATCGTGTATGCCACAGTTGCTCTTTCACTGTATCAATTGTGTCTGGGAAACAGCCCGCACTGCCCTTAATGAGATCAGCTGTGGCACTCCAAACTGAGGCTAGGTAGCACTTCCCAAGGAAGTGCCGTGTCCTTTGTCTATAAATCAGTTATGTTTTCTACAGTATTCTTGTTACATAACTTTATCTTTTCTGAGTTTCCTATTAGAGAATTTTAATTTCCTTCCTTCCTTCCTTGTCCTTGCTTCCTTGCTTCCTTCCTTCCTTCTTCCCTTCTTTCCCTGTCTTTTTCCCTCTCTTTCTCTCTCCTTTCTCCCTCTATTCCTTTTTCCCCTTTCTCCCTCTCTCTCGCTCTTTATCCACATAGCTAGGGCCTATTTTTCTCTCTCTAAAGTTCAAATTCTGTCAACTAATTTTTTTAATTTTCTCCCACTTCATGGGGGAAACATGAAATAAATGGCTTCGCTAAGCATATGGGAAACTCTGAGGGCATGTGTGATGTCAGAATACACTTCCAAATGTCAGGGTGAGCAGTAGGGCAAGGCTCTTCTGTGTGCTTGAGTTTGGAGATGGACACACAATTGGTAAATGTGATTTCCAGCAACTTCTACAAATGAAAAGCTCCATTTCATAGAATTCTAAAAGTAAAACAAATGCTTTGTTCTTTGTGCATCTGTATTTGGAGCTGCTCTCGGCAGCACATCAACCACACTTGAAATCTAAGTGGGCACATATATGTATATGTATGTATATATATAATGCTTTTCATATTAATATATCTTTAGAGCTGTTGGGGTTTTGAACAGTGAAACAGGAAGACCTCTCAGAGTGATTGCATTTCTCTAAAGGTCCTCACTTGAAAACTTAGCAATAAAGAACTTTTTTTGATAAACATTTTGACCATGCTGCAGTAGATTTTTTTTTTTTTTTTTTTTTTTTGCCATTCCTGGGGCTTGAACTCAGGGCCTGGGCACTGTCCTTGGGTCTTTCAGGGCTCAAGGCTAGTGCTCTACTACTTGAGCCACAGCACCACTTCTGGCTTTTTCTGTTTATGTGGTACTTAGGAATCGAACCTGGGGCTTCATGCATGCTACTAGACAAACACTCTACCATTGCACTGTTAGGTTTTTAAAGAGAGGTTGCCGAGTAAGAACCATACCAGTGGTATGCAGGTAAGGGTTAAGTTTATTCATCGTTCTGGCTGGCACCAGGCCATGTTGCCAACTCCATGGAGTGCCACTCCATGTGGCTGGGAAAGGCCTGGGAAAGAGGGCGTCTGGCCCTGGGCTAGGCCTTATCTAGGTAGGGGCGGTGAAAGGTGTGGCCACATAGAATCCAGATGTGACCTCAGCGGATGCAGATGTGACCTCTTCCAGGTGTGCCAGTTGTCTAGGTAATGCAGGTATTGGGTGGAGACTTTGCTGCGAAGAGGGTGGAGTCTGCTCACCATCCAGGAGCAGACCTTACATAAACCACATTGCCAGCTCTGCAGTATATATATATATATTTTTGGGGGGGGGGTGGAGGGGATAGCTGTCCCTCAGCTCTTAAGCTCAAGGCTAGCACTCTACCATTTGAGCCACAGCACCACTTCCAGTTTTCTGGTGGTTAATTGGAGATAAGAGTCTCAGGGACTTTTCCCAAATGGGCTGGCTTTGAACCTCGATCCTCAGATCTCAGCTTCCTTAGTAGCTAGGATTACAGGCATGAGCCACTGGTGCCCAGCTCTGCAGTAGATTTGAAAAATAATATAGTAAACTTGGTAGTAAATTTGGAGTGAAAGGTCAAGTAATACAGCACAGAGAGGTATTTATGATGTGCTAAAAAGTGTTACAGAGTTTGGAAGTTAAGAGATAATATGGCTATTGAGAATTCACTGTGTTCTAGGTACTGTGCTATGGGTTTTTCATACACTATTTAGTCTTAATCTTATCATGTCCCCGGGATAAGATAAGCCTCATATGGGCTGTTAGACAGTCAGGCAGAGGCTGCTGTACCCTTGATCTACCTAACTTCTGCAAAAATTTGATAGAATATGTGTGTGTGTGTGTGTGTGTGTGTGTGTGTGTGTGTGTGTACGGTGTGGGTGAGCACGCAAGTATATATGTATATTTATACTGACCCTGGTTGCCGCCCCTGAGCTTTTTTGTGCTCAAGGTTAGTGTTCTACCATTCTACCACTTTGAGCCTCTGCTCCACTTGCTGTTTTTTTCCTGTTGTAATTTTTTCAGCAATTTTTTCTTATTATCAGGGTTATGTATAGAGGGGTTAGTTACATAAATAAGGTAATAAGTACATTTCTTGTCAAATTTGTTACCCCTTCCCTCATTTTTTTCTCCTGCTTTCCCTTCCCCCCAGTCCCCCAGCCATCCCTCCCACAAGTTGTACAGATCATTTCCAACACATTGTCTTGTGTATATTGCTATTGCATTGGTTTTCCACTTGTCCTTCTGTTGTTCCTTTTCTGTTCCCTAATTCAAATAAACGTATATACAATACCAAAATCAATTACAGTGATAACAGGGTATATACCATAGAGGGAAAAACATACAAATAAAAAAATCACATAGTTTATTACAAACAACAACAAAGAAAATATTGTTTGAGGAGCACCAAATTGTTACTATTTTAATCTTAATTTAATCTTAATTGTTACTATTTTAATTTTAATTCATCAACTCTGCTTACATTTAACAGTGTTTCCATGTGCATATGTAGAATTTTAAATCTGATACTGGGTTTAAAATATTATTTAGACTTATTTGATTTGTAGTTTTGTTGTTGTTGGGAAATACACAAAAACTTTAGAAAGGCTTAAAAAAAAATTTCTTTCCATAAAAAAACTGCAAGAGCTGGGTGCTAGTGGCTCATGCCTGTAATCCTAGCTACTCAAGAGGCTACGATCTGAGGATCACTGTTCAAAGCCAGCCCGGGCAGGAAAGTCCATGAGATTCTTATCTCCAATAAACCACTAGCGCCAGAAGTGGCACTGTGGCTCAAGCGGTAGATTGTGCGCCTTGAGCTGAAGAGTGTAGGGACAGGCCCAGGCCTAGAGTTCAAGCCCCACGACTGACAAAAAAAAACAAAAAAAACAAAAAAACAAATATTTATGGGGGTACACTGTGATATTTTAATGCATGCTTTAACACGTGTTTAACACATGATGCCTACTGATTGAATGATAGTAATAAGGACTTAAAAAAAATCTCTATCATTTCTTCCCCCTACCTTCCCTTTGGCACTATTGGGGTTTGAACTCAAGGCTTTAAACTTGCTGCACAAGTGTTCTACCATTTGAGCTACTTTCTTGGTTTATTCTTGTACTTTAACCTTCATAGCTGGAATTATAGATTCATGTTCTCATGCTTGCTTTATTGATTGAGTTGAGGTATCACTGCCCACTCGTTGCCCCCGACTGACTTTGAATTTCAATCTTCCCTTTTCCACTTCCCAAATAGCTAGGGTGACAAGTATAAGCCACAGTGCCAGGAGCACTTGAAATCCTAGTACTTCATAAAGTATCATTTATTAAAGGGTCTGTATATTCTCAAATGCATGTTTCTGTGTCTTTGTGGAAAATTATTTTATGTCTTTCAATTTTAATTGCAGAAGTTCTTCACTTCCTTGTTTAAACTTATTTTTTTAAATATCAATTGAGAATGGGATTGCTTTCCCTAGATTTCTGTTCTTACCAAGTTCATTATTTTTGTGTAAAAAATGCTACTAATTTTGGTATGTTGATTTTGTTTTATCAGTTTTTTCAATGTTTTGGTGGAGTCTTGAAGCTTTTCTCTATATAGTATCAGGTGCTCTGAAATAGGAATAATTGTGGTCTTTTCCCCTTATTATTTTTGTAATCTTTTATTTCTTTCTCTGATTGCTTTTGCTAATATATCCAGTACTATGTCAACTCTGAGTGTGAAAGTGAACATCCTTGCCTTATTCTAGATCTTAGAAGAAATGCTTTCAGCCTTCTTCCCATCCTTATCATGCTGGTTGTGGGTTTATCATACGTTTTCTTGGGATATGTCCTTTCTATACTGAATTAAGAATATTGATCCCAGGCTGGGAAGGTGGCTCAGAGGTAGAGTGCTTGCCTTGCATGCACAAGGCCCTGGGTTTGATTCCTCAGCACCACATAACCAGAAAAACCCAGAAGTGCCACTGTGGCTCAAGTGGTAGGACACTAGCCTTGAGCTGAAGAGCTGAGGGACAGTGCCCATGCCCAGAGTTCAGGCCCCATGACCGACAAAAAACTCTGCTCCCCAAATATACCAGCATCAAATACAGTGAAAACAGGGGTTATACTGTGGGGGAGGGACATACAAATCAACAACAAATCACTTGATACCTTATAAATACGTTAGAAACAATAGCAAGAAAGAAAAAACCACTTGTGGACAGAAGGGAACCTTACTGCATTGTTGGTGGGAGTGTAAGCTTGTTCAACCACTTTGGAAAGTAGTATGGAGGTTCCTCAAAAGACTCCATATAGAGCTCCCCTATGACCCAGCAATCCCACTTTTGGGCATTTACCCAAATGTTCACAAACAAGACCACATTAAAGCTACCAGCACGACTACGTTTATTGCAGCCTTATTTACCATAGCTAAGATATGGAGCCAACCCAGATGCCCCTCAGTAGATGAATGGATCAAGAAAATGTGGTATATATACACAATGGAATTCTATGCCTCCATCAGAAAGAATGACATTGCCCCATTTGTTAGGAAATGGAAAGACTTGGAAAAAATTATATAGTTTTCCCTTACTTGCAATAACTAGTATATGTCTGAGTCAAGCAGAAAAAGGGCAGATAAGTTGATGTTAGGGAAATGAACCCTAAGATATGTATTCCAATGTTTTTTTCTTTCATGAAATTGTTTCTAACACATTTATAAGATTATTTCTTTGTTGCTTTGTATGTCCCTCCCCCATGGTATAACCCCTGCTTTCACTGTATTTGATGTTGTTATAATTTGTGGAGGGGAAGGGAAAAAACAAATCATTTAAATAGGGATACAAGTGGACCCATTGCAACAGTGAGATGTACAAGTCGTTATGTCGAAAATGAACTTTACAACTTTGGTAGAAGGGGGAGGGTTGGGTGGGAGGGCCGGGGGGAGGGGAGGATGGGTTGGGAAGGGGAAACAGGAGGAGGCTACAATGCTTGATAAGAAATTTACTCATTATCTTGTAACCCTTCCGTACAGTATTTTCACAATAAAAAAAGAAAAAGCCATTTGTGTCCTTATCTTGGGGTTCACTTTGCTTAACATCATCTCATCTGACTTTTTTGCTTGTCTCAGACCTATACTAGTTATTGCAAATAAGGGAGACCATGGGACTTACATTTCTTTGCAACTGGCTTAGTTCACTTAATATGGGTTTTTCCCCCCCAAATCTTTCCATTTCCTAATAAATGGGGCAATGCCATTCTTTCTGAGGGAGGCATAGAATTCCATTGTGTATATATACCACATTTTCTTGATCCATTCATCTACTGAGATAGGGATACAGGTTGATCCATTGCAACAATTAGATGTTCAAGACGAAATGTTGAAAAATTAACTTTACAATTTAGGTGAGGGGGGGGATATAGTCATGGTAGTCATGGAGATGGGAGGGAAGGGATGGTAGGGGAAAAACAAAGGAGGAAGCAACAATGCTTGATAAGAAATGTACTCATTGCCTTGCTCCTGTGATTTTAATAACCCCTCTGTACAGTATTTTCACAATAAAAAACTTATTAAAATTGATGGTAGTATAATGTTTAATTTTACCTAGTTGTTTTGCTGCATCAATTGAAGAAATAAATGATCATATGATTTTTTTCCTTCATTCTGTGGGTGTGATACATTACACTAGTGATTTACATGTGTTGAGCTATCCCATTCCATCATTGTATATCTCTTTTTGATGTGCAATTGGATTGGATTTGCTAATGTTTTCCTGAGAATTTTATAACGTGTTTGTCAGGAATATTGGTCTGTAGTTACATGCAAGCAAGTGTTTGCACATATCCTTATCTGGTTTTGGTATTATGATAATGTTAGCTTCATAGTATGAGTATGGAGCAGATTAGTTTTCCTTGGAAATACCTTTCAATAGCTGAGATGCATACCTTCTTGAATCTGAAAGTGCAAGAGAAAAATGAATCTTTGCTTACTTAATTCCTTGGCTGAGATTTTGCATTAGGAATGATATTACAAAGTTATTTGGCCACATTTACTTGGATGAATGATTTTTGGTGTTTGTGTATGTCCTGTCAGATGGGAGCTTCTGCTTGCCAGTGGTTAGAAATGGATTTGACACAAAAGATGGCCAATGGCAAAGGCTCTAACCTGTGTCAAAGTCTAGTTTGCTTGGTCTACTATTATCAAATGGAAGATGTGAGTGAGAATGCACAGTTCATAACATTTCTTTTCCTACTGGAAAAGGCTATTGTACAGCAAATTACTTGACCTTATCAGGGAAAACAATCCTTAGTTGCATCCTTGTTATCTACTTCCTCTTCCATCTCTGGTAATCTATGCAGTGATCCTTGAAATATAATAAAAGAGCTCTTGATTCTTGTCTTTTAGGAGCTTAGAATCCATGGGGAAAGACATAATCACTTAAAAAATAGCGTTAGAGAAGGAAAAAACACCTCCATAGTTTCTAGTCACTTCCCTCAGGAACCAGACCTCATCTTCTTCATGAGGAATAAGAGACTTAAGTCTTTTGTGTATCAATGTCTCCTTAGCCTCCAGGGGATAGCCTCATACAGAAGAGATCAACTCATACTCATCAAGTATAAATTGGGTGAATGATGTTAATGGTCAGTGAGGAAAGGCATCCTGGAGACAAGTGGGAGCTGAGCTGGTTCTTTATAAGAGTAATTGTATAGGTGTGTATTCATGGAGGGAGAAAGTTTAAAAAGTATAAGGTCAGCTTGGGAGAATATTATTTGGATTTCCTATTACATTTGTGAGTTTGTAGGAAAAATGGGTGGGAGCCACATTATGGATGGAAGACCTTGAATTTCTGACAGAAGGGTATGGTCATCTGAGGTGTCCTCGGAAGGTGGTTAGAACAGTTCAGCAGACTGTGACACAATCAGACTTTGTGAGCCTGGAAGATAACATGCATGTCTTCCTTCTAAATTTTTGCTACTTTTGTGTGAGGCGAACATGATAACCACTACACTATGGAAACCCCTCTAAATTTTTGCTACTTTTGTGGCTAAAACTGCTGCTTGGAAGGTTGGGGGGGTGTAGGGACGGGGATTATGTCCATGAGCAGGACCATGGCTGTCATCTTATGCCCTTAAATATCTCATGCAAGACTTTTGTAATGGTTTTCCTAACATAAGCTCTTTATCCCTTCCAACCCATACCCTGCAGTTATTATATAGACTTATTTGTTTTTTACTTCTTCCCAATACATTATAACTTGTAGAGCAGGGATTATAGATGTCTAACTTATTCTCACATCTCCACACAGTACACAGACAAAGTGCTCAATAAATAAGTCTGGTGGTAAAGTGTACCCTGATGAGCTATAGAAAAGGTTTTTATACTGGTTATGCTTATAATTATATTTTAACTATATATAAGCTTGGTTATGCTATTTAGCCAGCTATAAGAATGTCTCTAAAGGGGCTGGGAAGGTGGCTCAGTGGTTAGAGCGCTTGCCTTGCATGCCTGAGGCCCTGGGTTCGATTCCTCAGCACCACATAAGCAAAAAGCAAAAAGCCAGAAGTGGAGCTATGGCTCAAGTAGTAGAGCACTAGCCTTGAGCTGAAGAGCTGAGGGACAGCGCCCAGGCCCAGAGTTCAGGCCTCACGACCAGACCCAAAAAAAACAAAGAATGTCTCTAAGGTTTACCAAAATCGCTGATCTTGGAATGGCTGATAGAAGAATTCTTGGCAATAACTAGGAAGCATGAGTTGTCTGTTGGGTTCTCCTCATCTAAGAAATCTTTAGAGCAAAAGCTCAAAGGAACTGAATTAAAGGTTTCTATTTATTACTTGAAAAGAAAATTAAAATACAGACTGCTTTGTGACTTAGCATATAACTTGGTTTGGGGATGTGTGGCAGTTACATTCACACACATCAGCTAAAATGTTACACTTTCCAGTTGTTCTGGAAATGGCTTACATGGCTAATATTTGCTTGCATCCCCTTCCACATATGGATGGCTGTCATTCCAGAATAAAGCATGAGTCTCTTTCTTGCAGTGGATAATGAAGGGCTTTGTCCTCCCACCCCACAGAGACACAGAATACAAAGGGCTGCAGCTCTCTCTGGATCAGATCTCAGCCTCCAAACCAGCCTTCTCCTATGCCAGCAGCGCCACACCCACCATGGCTGACAGCAGGAAGGGGACTAAGGCAAGGCTCTCCAGCTCCAAGTCAAAATCCAGGACATCTCCATACCCTCAGGTAAATGCTTTGACTTTCTAAAATCTTGCTTTTGTGTGTGTGCAACACTGAGTTTGATCTTGGAGTTGAAGAAATATTAAAACTATTTGGAATTAATCATCTGGCTTTAATAGAGTCGATACATTTATAAATCTGGAAGGGTTTCCAAACTATCTTCTCTGATTCCTTGAAAAGGGTAGGGCTAGTAAAAAATTTAAAATGATTTTTGTGGCTTACTGCTTTTATATAAAGGTCATGAGAGTCTGGATGTCAAAACCACAACTTCTTTGCTATTTCAAGGGTATTGATCCTAGTTTTGTTCCACGTACAATGATAAAAAGAAAGATACAACCAACATCCCAAAATATAGAAAATAAGAGCTTGATACAGAAAAATAAATTGACCAGAAACTAAGAAAGAAGAAAGCTAAGAGGTGGAGGCAAAGAATGAAGGTTGTTTTCGCTATGAACTTTGAGCATGGATTGAATATTTGTGTGTGGGAATCAGACAGGAAGGACCTTCTAGAAGGCAAGCTTTCTATTCTCATCTTTGTAAGGTAGTGAGATGAGACCAAAGGAGAGTTTCTAGTAACATTGCAAGACACAAAGCAAAGTCCTGGGGTCTTAGAGGGAAAAATGTTATCATTCTGATTCATCATAGATATAGAAACTAGACTGAGTAAAGGTATGTGTCTATTTGCTCTGGCCTTAAGGAAGTTGGATATGAGTGTGGATTTCCCATTGCTGCTCCCCGCCCCCCAGTCCGAGGCTTAAACTCTGGGCCTGGCACTAACCTGGAGCTTCTTTTACTCAAGGCTAGCATTCTACCACTTGAACCACAGCCTTACTTCTGGGCTTTTTCTGAATGCTTTATTGGAGATAAGAGTCTCACAGACTTTCCTGCTGGGGCTGGCTTCTAATTGTGATCCTCAGATCTCAGCCACTTGAGTAGCTAGGATTCCAGCATGTACCACAGGTGCTAGGCTCAATTGCTAGCATCTTGTGGTAACCTCTCCTCCATTCCTTTTCTGTAAGAGTGCCATGTCAAACTGCCTGAAATACATGGGGATAAGCCCGGAGATGATTCCAAGGATGGTAGTATACTAAACTAGTTTCTCAACCATTTACTTACTCAAGTGATTTCCCTACTTGTCAGAGGAATTTTTTGTTGATACCTGCAAGTGTTTATTATTTGAAGAAATGTTCATTGACCTGATGGTACACATGCATACAAAATAACTGCCAACGTATCTTAGCAAGTTGGTATACAAAGTTGAGAAGACCATTATCCCTATCTCCAAGAGACTTATGTCACATGGTTTGAACTCTTTCTCTGACAACAAGATTCCTTTACTTCAGTGAGAGGAAGGAGAATAAATATACAAAATCTACATATTTTTCAGTGCACAACTTCTATTAGGAGTACTGAGAACTTTATATATTATATTAGTTACTTTTTCTTGTTCTTGTTGTTGGTTGTTGGACTTGAACTCTGGGTCTGGGTGCTGTCCCTGAGCTCTCCACTTCAAGGCTAGCACTTTACCACTTGAGCCACAATGCCACTTCTGGTTTTCTGGTGGTTTATTGGAGATAAAGAGTCTCATAGACTTTCCTGCCTGGGCTGGCTTTGAACCGGGATCCTCAAAACCCAGCCTCCTGAGTAGCTAGGATTACAGGCATGAACCACCGGTGCCCTGCTGTATGTACTTTTAAATTACTGTTTTAAATTACTTTTAATAATACTTAAAAATGTGGTGACACAGAGACAACTTAAGGGAGGAAAGATTTATTTATCATACAGTTTCAGAGGTGTCAGTTCATCCTGGTGGAGAAGGTGTTCCAGAGCAAGCTTAGCGTCATTGTGGACAGAAAAGAAAGGAAGGCAGAGGAAGAGGTTGGGGACCAGATTACTCCAAGGATCTACCCCCTGGGATCTACTTCCCTTAGTTAGGTTCCACCTTCAAAGTTTCTAGAATTTTCCAAAATACTGCCAACAGCTGGGCCCATAGATCAGTGTTGGACAGACATATAAAAGAATTTAAATTAGGAAATAAGAAGTTAACAAGAGATTTGTGTTTGTCCCTTGTTATAAAAAAAATTAAGCATTTTGGCACATCTTTGTTTTGGGTATCTAAATCCTCATTCTATACTTTCTTTCATGCTTTTGTCTCAACATCCAAAATTTCTATTTTTTCACTTTAACAGTAGATGTTTATTTAAAATATATGTATTTCTGTACCAGTCCTGAGGCTTGAACTCAGAGCCTGGGCACTGTACCTGATCTGTTTTGTTCTCTAGTGCTCTATCACTTGAGCCGCAGGTCTACTTCCAATGATTTGGAAGTTTATTGGAGATAAGAGTCCCACAGACTTTCCTTCCTCTGGCTAACTTTGAACTGTGATCCTCAGATCTCAGCCTCATGAGTCGCTAGGGTTACAGGTGTGAGCCACCAGCTCCTGGCATCATTTAAAAATATTTTAACTAATCATTGTGTTGAATAGTTAAAACATATGTTATATAGTTAAAAAACCTACAAACTGAGACGTAGAAAAATCCTCCTTTATCCATTATTCTCTTTTTTTTTATTATTGGTTATGGGGCTTGAACTCTGGGCCTGGGCACTGTCCCTGAGCTCTTCAGCTCAAGGCTAGCACTCTACCACTTGGGCCACAACACCACTTACAGCTTTTTGGTGATTAGTTGGAGATAAGAGTCTCATGGATGTTCCTGCCCTGGCTGGCTTTGAACCGTGATTCTCAGATCTCAGCCTCATGAGTAGCTAGGATTACAGTCGTGAGCCACCGGCACCCAGCTTTACATTTTACTTTTTAGAATAATGTTCCACAATGTATAAAAATTACATACATGCAGATATGTAAATTCATGTAGGATTTCTCTTGATGTTTGTACATCCATTCTTTTGTTTACTATTTGCATAAACACAGTCCTTAGAATTTTGGTTATGTTTCCCATTTGAAGCACCATAGTCATAAATTAAATTTACCAAACATTTATATGCCTACGAAAGGTGATTTTCAAACTGTATTTACTTTAGATAATCATCCTGCTAGATGACCATTGACGGAATTCATCCTCTGTGGGCTGCTAACATACAGATGGAACACACATCTTTTGCTTTCAAAGAGCCACTGGTTTCGGCAGATAAATGAACAGACATTTGCAATGAGTTGTCATGATGTAAGGGTGTTTTCTCCATGGACAAAGGCTGACATTCAGGGCAAACTCAGCATGATTTCTGCTGGAAGAAAACTACGGAGAAATTCCTCTATCTTGTGTTCTAGCCCCTCAGAAATTTTAAAGAAAAACGACTAGCTTCTCAAAAAAGTACTTGGGGGCTGGGAAGGTGGCTCAATGGTAGAGTGCTTGCCTTGCGTGCATGAGGCCCTGGGTTCGATTCCTTAGCACCATATAAGCAGAAAAAGGCAGAAATGGCGCTTGGCTCAAGTGGTAGGGTACTAGCTTTGAGCTGAAGAGCTGAGAGACAGCACCCAGGACTAGAGTTCAAGCCCCATGACTGAAAAAAATAATTGGTCCAAAGTATTCCTCTAACATTAATGGATAACTAACTTTACATTTTTTTTTAGAACTGTTAGTGATTTATTTTTATTTATTTATTTATATTTTTTTAAATACTAAGTTATTTTATTGTGAAAATACCATACAGAGTGGTTATAATTACATGAGCAAGGTAATGAGTGCATTTCTTATCAAGCATTGTTGCCTCCTCCTTTGTTTCTCCTTACGCATCCCTGCCCTCTCCTCCCATCTCCACCCCCCCTCCACCCCCCCCCCCCCAGTGATTTATTTTTTAGAGATGGTTTAGACTCTATTTCAATAAATACTTTTTTTGTAATACTAGGATTTGAGCTAGGCTTTATGCTTGCTAGGCAGACCATTCTGTTGCTTATGCTATGCCTACAGCCTCTTGTACTTTGGTTATTGTTGAATAGCATCTTGCTTTTTATGAAGGTTGGCCTGGACCTCACTTCTCCTTTCTATACTTCCTTTTGTAGCCAGATGATAGGCGCATAGCATCACACTCAGGGTTTTGTTTTTGTTTTGAGATGGAGTCTCAGACTATTTTTCCAAGGCTGGCCTGGAACTAAGATTCTCCTCCCAGTTTTAGCCACCCCACATACCTGGATGACACGCATGCACCACTGTACCCCATAGATGACATAGGGTCTCATGAGCTCTTTGCCTTTGCCCACCTCAAACCATGATCTTTCCAGTCTGTACTCTCAAGTAGCTAGGATTACAGGTAGGAACCACTAATGTGTAGCAATAAATATCTTTATTATTAACTGTGCAAAATAAAAATTTGTAATAATTGTAAAGCTGGTTATATATATGTATATATATATGTACACACATACATACATATATATACATATATATGTATATATATATACACACAATTTCTAACTTTACATTTTTGAGCATCATTGTTCTTCTATGTTTTGAACTCAGAAGACTCCAGTGGAATGTCTGCTTTGGAAAGATGCTGCTTATAATCATTGTGGTGTTACGGCTTATGTAAAAGGTGCTTGACTAGACAGGAGTGTATAAAAAATATCCTGAAGTTTTGCAGTATGGTTCAAAATGGTACAGAACAGAATAAAAGAAGTAGTATATAAGAGATGATGCATACAGAAGACTTTGTGAATAGACTGGTAACATGGACTCCAGCCTGTCTAAGAAAGATGTGGGTAACTTGTCTTTGAGGATAGGGTTCAGGCATTTTGGGGTGAAAGAAAGGAGTGGGGATTTCAGAGAGAAAATGGTTATGAGGAAATGTAGTAAGACCTTGTTAGTGTGGTGACATTTCTGAATGAGCACTCGTAGTAATATGTTAGACACACTGATTGGTTCCAAATATATACTGAATTAAAAGTTCCATTCATCTTGTAAAGAAAGAGTGAAGACTTTTGAATAGGACAGGGAAGGACTAATCTGGTCAAGCAAAGAAAACTATTTAAGGGAGTAATTTTAATTGCTTCTGAGGTACATCTATGAAGATGTAAATTAAAGTTCTTTCCTGATGTAAAAAATAATGCAAAGGAAGAAGTAGATAAAAATCTTTTTACCTTTGACTTCTTTGTCCTTTCTTGATATAGATAAAATTTGTTCATTACAGAGGAATTTTTTTTTTTGTTAGTCATGGGCTTTCAACTCAGGGCTTGGCCACTGTCCCTGAGCTTTTTTTGCTCAAGGTTAACATTCTACACTTTGAGCAACAGTTCCAATTCCAGTTCTCTTGTGGTTAATTGGAGATTCAAGTCTCAGGGACTTTCTTCCCAGGCTGGGTTTGAACCATGATCCTCAGATCTCAGAGTAACTGGAATTACAGGTGTGAGCCACCAGTGCCCGACATTATAGAGTGATTCTGAAATTACTTTTACAACTTGCTTTCAGTTGTTAAACTTGTGTTGAATTCCCTCATATAAATTAACAGATACACAATATATTCCTTTTTACTGGCTGAAGAAAGTTTTATTTGTACATGTTTAACTTTAAATACTTCTGCATATTTATACTAGGGCTTGAA
Source organism: Dipodomys spectabilis (assembly GCF_019054845.1). Classification (NCBI taxonomy): domain Eukaryota; kingdom Metazoa; phylum Chordata; class Mammalia; order Rodentia; family Heteromyidae; genus Dipodomys; species Dipodomys spectabilis. The sequence goes on from NW_024870730.1 coordinate 3,343,666, forward strand.
GTCAGGGTGTGTCCATAGCTTTTTAGCCTGATTGGTGCTCTACCACTTACGCCACAGCTCTACTTCTGGCTTTTGGGTGGTTAATTGGAGATAAGAACCTCACAGTCTTTCCTGCCTGACCTGGCTTTAAATTATGATCCTCAGATCTCAGCATCTTGAGTAGCTAGGATTACAGGCATGAGCCACACCAGCTTCTAGCTCAAAGTAATCTTTTCTTCTTAATTATTTTTGTGGATACACATTTTTGGCATAGCAATTCTCATCAGGTTCTTCCGATGTCACTTTCCACAGCAGAACTGAGTTCAGAGGGTATTATCTTGTGTCTCTTATTAGTTAAGCAGATGGTGATTTAATAATTTGTGTTATTTACTAATGTCTTTTCCCCCCTGACTATTGTACATTGTCCATATTTAGAAATTTTCGACAGATATCTGATGAATGACAAACAGCAACATTGCTTTGTGAAATTGTTCAGGCATCTTTAAATGAACAATCATGACAGGCACTAATTAAAATTCACTGCCACCACCCAGAGTGTGCAGAAGCAGATGAACCTCCAGCTCCCTTCCTGGTGTCAGATACCCTTAGGAACAATTTTAAACTTGATTGTATTATAGCCACTTAATGAATGACTCAGCCACCTTTGTACCTCTATGTATTACATAGGACAGGAGAGGTCAAAATAGAATTGTTCTGAATGATTTTGGAAAAGCTGTTGTAAGAAATTGTTGTGAAATAAGAGTTTCCACTTATTTTTACCTTTTTTCTTCTTTTTTTTTGGTAGTGAGGCTTGAACTCAGGGCCTGTGTGCTGACCCTGAGCTTTTTTTGCCCAAGGCTAGTGCTCTTGTACTTTGAGCCACAGCACTACTTTTGGTTTACTGGTGGCTAATTGGAGATGAGAGTCTCAGGGACTTTGCTGCCCAGGCTGGCTTTGAACGAAGATCCTCAGATCTCAATATCCTGGGTAGCTACGATTCCAAGTGTAAGCCACCAGCACCTGGCTCCATCTATTTTTATGCAACTAGTCATCACTACTTTGTCTTGGAAGTTATCTTGCTATTGTTTTGTTCATGTCCACCAGGGATAAATTGCCTTGGAATTCAGTGTTTCCTTTTGAACTTCTAACCTTAGCATGTTTATGGCTGTGTTTAATATAGTCAGAGCACACCACACTACGTTATGATATCATTCTGTCTCTTCTTGTCTTTTCCCTAATCAGTAGTAACCAATACAGTCACTGAATTATTTCCTAATAATCCATACATTGCACTCTTCAGGCTTCTGAAATCTGAAAGCATTCAATCACTTCTTCAGATACACTATAATGCTTACAGATCTTTCCTGCATCTGTTACCTTAAACAATCCCACAGAACCCTCTTAATTTTCATTACCAGCAATCTGCTCACTTTTGGTGAATGTAGAAACTCTGTCTCTGCAACTGTTCTTGGCCTCAGAAGTACACTAGTGATTACTACTTTGAGAATCTAAGTTTCTGAGAGGCAGAGAAAAGAAGTGGCAATTATTTTGCAGGCAACTTGTCTCTTTTACACAGTACTGTTACCATTGCCAACATAGATACCCCTTCTTTTCCTTTTTACAGGTGACAGAAAAAACATGTAATCCTTGATCACTAATAAAATAAAAATCCCAAATGCATTTTGCATAAAAATAAAGTCATGGAGGGGGGGAAGTGTGGTTGTGGAGACGGGAGGGAAAGGATGGTAGGGGATAAACAAAGGAGGAGACAACAATGCTCGATAAGAAATGTATTCATTACATTGCTCATGTAACTGTAACTCCTCCTCTGTACACTATTTTCACAATAAAAAACTTATTAAAAATACCCCACCAAGATTGAAAAAAAAGTCATGTTCCCAGGAAGTCTGTAATGCACTGGCTTGTTTCTATTTCCTGGACATATGTAAATTTGGATTTAGTCTCCCCTACTATAGAGCGAGAAGGAGGTCTTTTCAGATGATCATTGTATGTGGACATTACTTTAGAAAATTTTTTTTTTCAGGGCTGGGAAGTTGGCTCAGTGGTAGAGCGCTTGCCTTGCATGCCTGAGGCCCTGGGTTCGATTCCTCAGCACCACATAAGAAAAAAACCAGAAGTGATGCTGTGGCTCAAGTGGTAGAGCGCTAGCCTTGAGCTGAAGAGCTGAGGGACAGCGCCCAGGCCCAGAGTTCAGGCCCCACAACCGGACCCAAAAAAAAAAAAAAAAAAGAAGGTAGAAAATTTTTTTTTTCAGTTGTGGAGCTTGAACTCAGGTCCTGGGCACTGTCCCTGAGCTCTTTTGCTCAAGGCTAGCACTCTACTACTTTGAGTCATAGCTCCACTCTTGTTTTTCTGGTGGTTAATTGGAAATAAGAGTGTCACAGACATTTCTGTCTAGGCTGGTTTTGAACCGTGATTCTCGGATCCCAACCTCCAGAGTAGCTAGAATTACAGGTGTGAGCCATTGGTGTCCAGCTAGAAAATTTTTGCTCAACAAAGTAAGATCTCTGTGCTTCAAGTATGATCTTTGGCCTTTACTAACTCTTGTATTTGCTTAAATACAATGCTAAAGTCGAGTCCTTAACAAAGTATATCTGTGGATCAGATAAAGAGCCAAAACAACTTTTTTTGGAGGGAAATTACATAATGTGGTCAGTCTTAGGGCGCCATGATCACAGTTTCTGCCTTCTTTATCTGTTGACAACTGGTTGGAGGGGGAGCAGACAGTGGTATCTGGGGGTGTTGGCTTTGGCCCATCCTTTCCTCAATAAATTCAAGAATGTTGGAATCATATCAAGTATCTTTTCTGACCACAGTGGTATGAAACTAGAAATCAGTAACAGGAGGAAAATTGAAACATTTCACAAATAGTTGGAAATTCAACAACCTAACTCCTGAACAACTTATATATTGAAGTAAAAATAAAAAGAGGGGAACAAATGAAAACAGAAAAAGAACATGCCAGAGCTATTGACTGCAGTGAAAATAATTCCAATAAGAAAGAGTATAAATGTAAATGTTTTTGTTGTTGGTGGTTGACCTGCCAACCTGGGGGTTGTACTCAAAGCCTTGTGTCAGACACTCTACCATTTGAGTCATACCTTCCACCCTTTTTGCCTTGGTTATTTTTGAGGTGGTGGCTCATTTTATTGCCAGGCTGACGTTGGCTGAGATCCTACTTTCCTGTGTTACTGAGGATGACCGTCAGGCACCATTGTGCAGAGCCATCATGTTTTCCCTGAAGCTGGGATTCCAAGCATGTGCACTCATACCCAACCATTCGTTGGAATGAAATCTGATAAATTTTTATTCCATGTTGGACCATGATCAGCTGATCTTTGCTTTCCAAGTAGCTATGATTATAGGTTAGAACTACTCTACTGGGCTAAATATAAACATTTAAATACAAATAAGAGTTGAGAATGTAGCTCAGTGATATAGCACTTGACACTGGGCTGGATCCCTGGCACCAGAAAAACAAAAACAAAAAACAAAAGCAAAATGATCTTAATTTCATTTACTTTGTGTTAAAGGAAACATAAGATAAAGAACCAACTGAACACAAAGTTAGCAGAAGGAACAAGATTGGAGCAGAAGTTAATGAATTTCAGAGTAGAAAACAATAGTAAAGATCAATAGAAGAGAGTTTGTTTTTCCAACAGATCAAGGACATTGACAAACTAGGAAGTATTTTAAATGTCTGAAAGTTCTTTTAAAGGGTTAAAATTGAACTGTCATGTGATCTAGCAACCCCAATTCTTGATTGTATCTCAAAGAGGTATTTGTATCCCCATATTCACTGAAGCAGTTTTCCCAATAGCGAGTCAGTGAAATATCTACTGATAGATGAGGGGACAAAGATAATGTGATTATATAATAGAAGGTTGTTTGGTCATAAAAAATAAGGAAATCCTGTCTCTTGTGGACAAATTAGTTAAATATGCCAGACAATGGATACTGTATGATTTCACTTATTTATGGACCATTAAAAGGCAGTCACAGATACAGAGTAGCTGGTTTGTCAAAATTATGATGTAGGAAATGGGGAGATGTAGTTTAAAGGGTAAAAAAATTTCAGTTATAAAACGAATCCATTCTATGCCAGGCCTGTATTACCAGTTACTTTGGAGGCTGAGAAGAGGAGGATCATGGCCAGGCTTGGAAAAAATTAATGAGACCTCTTCATCTTAATCAATTACTTCAAGTACATAAAGCTAGACACAGTGGTTCATGCCTGTCATCCCAGCTGTGCAGGATGTGTAAATAAGAGGATTGTGGTCAAGGATAGCCAGGGCAAAAAATAAAACAGTATTTGAAAAATAAAAAGGCAAAAAAGCTGGAGGTGTGACTTAGGTGGTTGGATGCCTGCCTACCATGGCCAAGGCTCGAGTCCTGAGTTCCAACACTAGTACCACCTAAAAGAAAAAATAAAAGAAGGATAAATTCTGGGGATTTATTCCAGAGCATTGTGATGAAAGTTACTAATACTTTATTGTATACCTGAAATTTCTGAGTTTTCTTCTGAGTTTCCATCTCTCTTCCTCTCTGTCTTTCTTTCTTTCTTTCTTTCTTTCTTTCTTTCTTTCTTTCTTTCTTTCTTTCTTTCTTTCTTTCTTTCTTTCTTTCTTTCTTTCTTCCTCCTTTCTCTCTCTCTCTCTGTCTCTACCCGCCCCCCACATACACACACATACATATAGGCACACAAAGGAAAGTGAAGGAGGTGATGGATATGTTAGCGAATGTGACTGTGCTAATAATTTTAGAACATATATTTATAGCTAATCAACATTTTGTATATGTCAAATGTGTGATAATTATACTTGTTGCTTAGGCCTTAATTCAGTATAGCTGGGGAGAAGGTATTGGTGTGAATTGTTTGTTTCACAGTTCATGCTCTTTTCCTTTTCCTTAATATTCCTATCATAGTGCTTAACTTAGAAGAGTAAAAGGTAGGCCCATTCTTCCACTTCGAGTCACCAATTTGAAATGGATTATCTTGGTAGAGGTCCTTCAATTTTCATTCCCCCCCCAACAAAGTCACAAGTCTGAGTCCTCCACATTGAGTATGAAGAGCCCATCAGGTTAGCCTGCTGACCTGACACGCAGCTTCAGGATACTGCCAAGTGAAGTTCAGAAAGCGTTTTCTTTGTCTCTTCCTAGAATAAAGCAGGGAAGGCCAAGCAACACTGAAGTCTGGAGTTGGAGCAGGTGGCACCACCTGTGCCCATCTAACTCAAGCCCATCTAATCTGCCACTTACATGCGGAAAATCAGAGAGAGAGAGAGAGAGAGAGAGAGAGAGAGAGAGAGAGAGAGAGTGCATCCATCAGCAAAGGGCTTGTCGAAGTGGTTCTGGCTCATGGCCGAGGCCTATCACAGAAGATAATTACCATTAAAATTAATGCTACTGGTCCTGGAAATCCAGGATTTCCCCAGTGAGCTAGAGCTCGTTCTATATTATCTGTGCAAGTTTGGATATTCTTGCTCACTTACAGCTGAGGATGCCATGAGGTAAAGGATGTAATTAAAGGCTTATGGCATGCTTGTTATTACCTGTTCACAATCTCCAGAACAATGGAAAATGCGCATACGTCTTTTTAAGACTTCACCTTTGGATTTACAAAAGGGATGAGAGTGGATTTCATGGTTTGGGAACAGTTCTCTCCGTATAGGCCATTCCTTATAGAATTATGCTGGAGGAAACCTGACCCCTGCTCTGTGAGCGGATTCCCTTCCAGCTGCATGTCACTCTGACAGCTAACGAGATGTCGACTATGGTTACTTTTCTGTGAGAACAATGAGTGAATGGAATCCCAGGAACATTTTTGTAACTATAGGGGGTGGATTAAGAGAAGGCCTATGACATTCCAAACTGTATTTGAGGCATATTCAAATAGCTTCCCATGTTTCTAACCTTATAAAATACATCAGGGTATTTACATGTATGTAGAACTTCTTGCCAGGATATTTTTGGTCTAAAATAACAAAAATATGAACTAAACTTACAAAAAAATCAAATAAATAATAGAAGAATATACTGTGATCATTAAAATGAGTGAATTTATTTTTTATGAACCCATCCTCTCTTCTTGCTTTCATTTATTTTTATTATCTCTAAGTAGCTGCACAAAAGGGGTTTGATTCAGCATGTCAGTTTATGAAAACAATAAATGTTGGTCAGTGAACCCATTCATAAATATTGATTGTGGGAAGCTGATAGTTTATACTAATTCTTAAAAATGAGAGAATAAATAGCTAAAACATTTTATATTACTTACAGTTGAACTTTTGAGTCAGTATTTCCTTTCCAGTAATTTATAGTATTAATGTATATATTTACTATCCATTTTCTCAACTCTGGAATGTCACTTAAAATTGATGTTTTCAAGAGTATATTTTCAGGGCTGGGAAGGTGGCTGAGTGGTAGAGTGCTTACCATGTATGTATGAGGCCCTGGGTTTGATTCCTCAGCACCACATAAGCAGAAAAAGCTGGAAGTAGAGCTGTGCCTCCAGTGGTAGAGTGCTAGCCTTGAGCTGAACTGCTAAGGGACAGCGCCCAGATCCAGAGTTCAGGCGCCACAACAACAACAAGAAAAAAAAAGAAAAAAAAAGAGAATATATTCTCTGAGCTAGGAGGATTGTAGTTCAGTAGTAGAATGCTTGCCTAGCATGCATAAGATTCCAGATTCTATTCTCAGTATCAAGAAAAGAAAAAAAAAACTCTAATCTTTCCTTTATTGTTTTCACATTTATTATTACTTCATTTAAAAAATAAACTTCAAAAGGTTGTACAAAGGAATGATAATTTAATTCATCTATCTAAGTGTCCAGTCTTTCTTGGACTTGAACTGGCTTTAAAACTCTTAACACCTTTTGAGCCATATGGAATTAAAGTGAATTCCTTAAAAGAAAATCTCAGGAGGGTTCTTCTCCAAAGCTAAATATTTGCCAAACTTGGGTAAAAATGTAAATACATCTAACCTTTCTTAGTGTGTTTTATCTACAGAACAATCCTTACTGTTTATTTCTAAGCCAATAAATTAGAGATGGAAGCCAGTGCAAGGTTTCTTATAGGAGTCCAAAAATGTAGCACCATATTTTCTACTTTACATTCTCTTTGCAATTTCAGTTAGTTGTTTCCTAGGACCTAAAATTTCTCAAATTACAAGTGTACCTTATTGTTCAATTTCATGATTACGGGCTTGTGGGTTCAGCCAGCCTCTCAAATGAGCAAATTAACTTGCATTATTGTCATTTGATTCTGCCATTAGGTTTTTGCTTACACTTCTGCTTATCCTTAGGAAAATCCTTGGTAATTTCCACTGAGTGCAAACCCATGCCGTTCCTTATCATAAACAGGACTCCTGTTTGAGGCCAGCACCCAGCAGTGGGGGTTATTTTAATGGACATGCCATATTACTTTAATCTAACTCTTTCACCATCTGTTCTTCCCATAACAGCGAATGAAAAAAAAAAAGAGAGAACATATTTTATGTTTCAGGGTTACATTAGTAAAAAGTAAGATAAAAGTGATTTAAAAGCATGCATATGTTCTTCGTACAATGCACAGTCTGCATCTGTGAAGTTTTTTTTTTTTTTTCTTTCTTACAGTTCAGACACAAATCAAGAGGAAAGCTGCTTTGGCCTGATAGAGTGAAAGTTTTTTCATGGAAAACAGGGCTTTGCCATCAGAGGGTCTCTTTCTATATTTTACAGCTTAAAAATGATTAAAAAAACCCTCAATAAGCTGCCAGAACAAAAATAGATAACTGTAACGTCTATTGTTGGAACATCTGGCATGTTTCCTGAGTGGATTGTTGCTGCCACATCCAGACGAATGCAGCGCACCTGTCTGGAGGAGGCCTCTGAAGCAGGACTGGATCTCAGGCTCCTTACTAAATGAGGAGTGTCTGTGGGCATAATTGTGCTGGAAGACTGTGTTAGTGACTAAAGCACACCCTAGGGGTGTGTGGAGTTGACTAGGGTGGGAAGCTGGAGGAAAAAAAATCTCCTCTGTAAAAACGTTAGCTGTAGGACTTGCTTACGTGTTCTCTAGGTAGATTGAATTGGGAAGTAAAAAAGGGTCTTGTTTGTTGTCTCTTGTCTCAAACTTCATAGTTGTGCTTCTTTGGAGCAAGACATAGCCACATTTCTGTGACTTTAATAATACTTTGTCAAGGATATCTTGGCAAAATAGGAACAAGTAACAAGTATTTTCTAAGGATGACTATTGTTTGCTATGAGTATTAGTATATACGAAGCATGAAGCAAATAGTTTTTGGGGGGGGTGGGAGGGTGTGGTCCTGGGGCTTGAACTCAGGGCCTAGATGCTGTCCCTGAGCTTCTTTTGCTTAAGGCTTGCTCTATACTGCTTGAGCCACAGTGCCACTTCTAGCTTTAATGGAGGTAGTTTATTGGAGATAAGAGTTTCAGATTTTCTTGTCCCAGCTGGCTTCAAACTGGGATCCTCAGATCTCAGTCTCCTGAGTACCTAGTATTACAGGCATGAGATGCAGGCATCTGACTATAATTGTCTCTTAATCCGTCATAGTTCATGTCCCTTTCTTAAATAACTTAAGGTATGGAAGACTACTTTTCTTCTTTTATCTCCTCTGTTATACTTCCTCTGTTTATGTTTGCCATCTTCTATCTTACATTAATTGTTCTGTGCATTTTACACCCTTCCTAGTGTGAATTCCTTAAAGGCCAGGCTATATTTTTCATATTAACTGCCTTGAAAATAGAGGTGCTTAATAAATATTAGAAGAAATCATTGCAAATAGTTCTCTTCAGGTACATTTAAATCCCTGTGATTCAGACCTTTTGTCTAAGGAGGTGGTAAGTTTAAGCATGCAGGCATGACTGTCTTATAAGGTGAATCCCAAGGGCAGAACTTTTGGGGTTGCATCTTTTTCATGTATTATAAGAACATGGGCATTCTTCTATAGATTTGTTTTAAAATTTGCAAACATGAATGCTTGTTCTGTAAATTAACTATTAAAAACAGATACTAGGCTTAATTAAGACTATTCAGAATGACACCAAAGTTTCTTTTCTTTTCCTTTTTTTTTTTTTTTGTCACTCATGGGGCTTCATGTCGGCCTGGGTGCTGTCCCTCAGCTCTTAGGCTCAAGGCTAGCACTCTATCACTTGAGCCACAGCACCACTTGCAGTTTTCTGGTGGTTTATTTGAGATAAGAGTCTCATGGACTTTCCTGCCCGGGCTGGCTTTGAACCATGATCCTCAGATCTCAGCCTCCTGAGTAGCTAGGATTACAGGCGTGAGCCACCGTTGCCCGGCCCAAAGTTTCTTTCTTTTCTTTTTTCTTAAATACATTTTATTATCTTTAAGTAATTGTACAAAGCAGTTTATGAATGTGATATGTCTTGATCAATGTTACCCCTTTCAACACCAAATTTTCTATGAAGAGAAAATAGAATTTTCTACAAAAATTAACCAAAAACTCATCTTCCATGAACTTCCTTTAGTGAATGTAAATTCTCAAAATTGAGAACTAAGTTGTTCAGTTTCTCAGCTTTAAATAATTTTTTTTAATATTTTTTATTTTTTACTTTTGGTCGATTATGGGGCTTGAACTCTGGCCTGGGCGCTGTCCCTCAGCTCTTCAGCTCAAGGCGAGCACTCTACCACTTGAGCAATAGTGCCACTTCTGGTTTTCTGTGGTTTGTTGGAGATAGGAGTCTCATAATCTTTCCTGCCCGGGCTGGCTTTGAACCGCGAGCCTCAGATCTCAGCCTCCTGAGTAGCTAGGATTACAGGCATGAGCCATCAACACCCGGCTTCTCAGCTTTAAATATAGCAGAAAAGGTTTTTTTTTGTTTGTTTGTTTTTTCCAAAGGAAGAAGAGCAGGTACCTTAGTAGCTCATGAAACATGATTTGTATTTTACTTGAAAATAGTAGATACCAAGGATGATTAGGAGAACATCCATAGGCTTGCTTGTAACCTAACTGACCATGATTTTTCCTTCTTGTTATCCTTACAACACATTTTTAGACTTTTTACCAAACTAAGCCTGGTGCTGGTGGCTCACATCTGTAATCCTAGCTACTCAGGAGGCTGAGATCTGAGGATCTTGGTTCAAAGCCAGCCAGGCAGAAAAGTCCGTGAGACTCTTATCTCCACCAGAAAACTGGCTGAAGTGGCTCAAGTGGTACAGCACTTGCCTTGAACTGAAGAGCTGAGGGACAGTGCCCAGGCCTAGAGTTCAAACCCCACGACTTTTCACCAAACTAATGATAAGAAACACTGGCAGAATTGGAATATTTGCAAGAAAAAGTCTTTGTTTTAGTGACTGGCTGTTGAGAATGTTGAATTTGTGATCCTTTAATATATATATATATATATATATATATGTGTGTGTGTGTAATATGTATATATTTAATATATATATATATATATATATATATACACAGACACATACACATATATTTGTTTTATTTATAACCCTCTAACATGTCTGTAAGATGGGTCTAAAACTCTGGCCTCTAGATAATGTAGGCTACAAGATAAATCACTTTTACATAATGTTTTGCTTTCTTGGAAGTGACTTGAGATATTTTATATGATAGGCTCATATTTGCAATATGTTTGCATTTTTATATTTGCATTCACATATTTCTTTTTTTCACCCATCTCACTGTGAAGATGGAATTGATTATTTATACATTTATTTATTTTTTCTGGACTTCAAAAGGTTTTACAAGGGGCTGCAATTTAATGTGTGCATTTAAATGTCCAGTGCTTTTTTTTAATTATAAGGGTGATGTACAGAGGGGTTACAGTTACATAAGTAAGGTAATGAGTTCATTTCTTTTTGAACAGAACTCATTTTCTCCTGCTTCCTCTCCTCCAACTCTCCTCTCCCCGTTAAGTTGTAAAGTTCTTTCCCAACATAGTCTTTTGTATCACTATTGCACTGGTTTACCCTTTGTCTCGTCATTTCTGTGATTTCCCCTTCCTTCTTCAAATCAGATAAACATATACAAGACACAGGGTGTCCAGTGCTCCTTAATCAAAGTCCAGCCTTTCATTGTTCTCCCTCATCCTAATATTGGCCTTTTATCTTCTTTTTAAAAAATATTTGGTGCTGGTCCTGGAGCTTAAAGTCAGGGCCTAGGTACTCCCTGGGCTGATTTTGCTCAAGACTAATAAAGTTCTACCCCGTGAGCAAGAGTTCTTCCAGCTTTTTTAGTAGTGAATTGGAGATGTGTCTCAAGGGCTTTCCTGCCCAGGCCAGCTTTGAAACATGAGCCTCAGATCTCAGTTCCTGAGTAGCTAGGATTACAGATGTGAACACCAAGGCCCAGCTGATGCTTGCATTTTAAAATGTGCTGTGATATAAATTCTTTGCTTCTCACTGAAATCCTGAAAAACAGTCCCTACTTTTGTGCAATGGGTAACACAAGGCCCAAGGAAAGATGACTTTGGTGCAAGTCACAGTAGATTTAGGTCCTGTGTACTATACCTAGGTTCACAAGTAGATTTCCTAATGACTTATATTCTCTACATAATCACACTTAAGAAGTATAATGTGAATAAATAGTTTTATCTAATCTTACCATCCAGATGTAAAATTTACCAGTATTGTCCCTAATAGCATTTGTTGTTTTCATTCAGTACATGATTAAGTCTAGGATTTTATATGCAGGTACTTTTCATGTCTTTAAGCCCAGTACTTCTTCCTTGTTATTTCTTACATGTTACTCGATTCTGTTCAGTACTGAGAATTGAACAAGGCCTCATGCTTGTTAGGCGGGCACCCTACCACTTAAGCCACACCTCCAGCCCCTTTTTGTATTGGTTCTTTTTTTTTTTCTTTTTTTTTTTTGGGTCCGGTTGTGGGCCCTGAACTCTGGGCCTGGGTGCTGTCCCTCAGCTCTTCAGCTCAAGGCTAGCGCTCTACCACTTGAGCCACAGCGCCACTTCCGGCTTTTTTCTTTTGGCTTATGTGGTGCTGAGGAATCGAACCCAGGGCCTCAGGCATGCAAGACAAACGCTCTACCACTGAGCCACCTTCCCAGCCCCTGTATTGGTTATTTTTGAGGTTCCTTTGTACTGATTAATTTTGAGGGTCTCTCTTTATGCCTGACTACCCTGGCTGTGTTTCTCCTACTTACATTTTCCCCATAGCTGGGATAACAGGTACATGCCATGACACCTAGTTATTGATTGATATGGAGTCTCTCTAACTTTTGTGCTTGGGCTAGCCTTGAACTTCATTCCTACAATCTTTGCCTGCCTTGGGATTATAGGTTTTTTGAGGACTACAGTTCAGTTATTATTATTATTATTATTGGTGATACTGATACAGTGATTTGAACTCACGGCTTTGTGCTTGTGAGGCAGGAGCTCTACCACTTGAGCCATACCTTCAGCCAAACCTCAATTTTTTTGGGGGGGGGTCTGGTTGTGGGGCCTGAACTCAGCCTGGGCGCTGTCCTTCAGCTCTTCAGCTCAAGGCTAGTGCTCTACCAATAGAGCCACAGAGCTACTTCCAGCTTTTTTCTTTTTGCTTATATGGTGCTGAGGAATCGAACCCTGGGTCTTAGGCATGCAAGGCAAGCGCTCTACCACTGAGCCACCTTCCCAGCCCAGCAAACCTCAATTTTTAAAAAGTTGAGTTTGTGTGCTGCTTCTTCATGGGCAGATTCCAATAGATTATCTGCTAGAACACTCCATACTAACATTTTGTCTTCAGACTATCACACTCAGAAGCATGGGATGTCTTTCTACTCTGAGTGAGTTGGAGATACTAATTTTGGTTACCTGGTCAAGGTTTCTCTATGATATCATTAGTGTTATTTTCCCTGTCAATTAAAACAGTTTTCTGAGGACAACTTTTTAAAACTATAAAACATCACATTCCCTATAAAACTTTCCTCCCTAGATTTACCATCTATGCTAACTTGCACTCACAGAAATCTTCAAACTGATTGCAAAGTACTTTTTTTCTAATTTAAATATTCCACACTTACCAGTTGACAAACACTCTTCTATATAGAAGATTTCTCTTTTCTCCTCCATTTATCAATTTGCTTATTTGTATGAATTCACTGATAACTATTTTGTTTAGTGGATTAAAATTCACAGTTTGCTGTGAATTTTCTTTGCTTAAAATTTTCCTGTATGTGAATGAGAATCTCTTCAAGCTGCCTCATGTGTTTTTTGAACAACCCCATCATTTTTATTTTGTGAGCACACTTTCCTGTTTTGTGACTTACTGAAATGTTTCAAATCCTCCTTCATTTTCCATACCCCAACCCTGGAATCAGCAATTTCTTCAGGAAGCTCTGGTTCCTTTTAGTGGAAAAGGATATTAAGAAATTAAGGTCTGTATATTAAGTGTGCTTGTATTAATGTCCTATCATTGCTTCTAGGCTTTTTCAGTAGCAGAATAAATTTATATTTCCAACCGCTATCCTTCTGTCTTCTTTCCCTTTACCTTCCATCCTTCGGCTTGTTTTCTAGCCTCCTTCTTTGATTTCTTTTCATAAAAGTTAGAACATACATGCATGTTTTACTTGTTCTATTTTTACATGTACAACAGTATATTAGATGTGTGCATTAAATATTATAATATATTATGTATACACACATACACATATAATTTATTATATATTATAAAAATATTTATGTCTATATACACATATATTTATGTCTATATAAGAATATTCATGTCTATATATGTCTATATAATTCTCTCTCATATATGTTTTCCTGTGAAAAACGATAAATGCATATATAGTAAGCTGATTCAATTAGCACCTGTATTTGAACATTTAGGTGATTGCTATTTTGCTAATGCAAATGTTGGTATAGTAAACAACCTATGTATGATTATTTACTAATAGTGGAGGTGTATTTTTAGGATGTCTTTTTTTGCAGTGAGAAACCTCTTGGTCAAGGAGTAAATGCTGCTGGTTGCAAGGCATTGCTAGATTTCCTTAAACAGGGGGTATACCAGTTTGCATTCCCACTTAGGAGATGTGGGGGCACCTGCTACCTGCCCCCATGCCAGGACATTGTCTAGCATTGAAATTGCTGCTAAGCTAATAGCCAAAAAGTCATATCTTAGTGTTTTTTTTTTTAATTTGCACTATCTTAAGATTTAAATATGCTGTCACGTATTTAGAGGTATTATATTTTTGTGGATAAGCAACTTGTATCTTTGGACATTTTCCCTCCCTCTCTCCCTCCCTCCCTCCCTCCCTCCCTCACTTCCCCCTCTTTCCTTTCCTTCCTCCCTCCTTTCCTTTCTTCCTGAAGTCTCAATTTAGGATTTGGGCTCTTTTCCCAATCCTTATATCTTTGAACATTTCTTATTATGATTTCTTTTGCTTTGTAGTGGTTTCCAAGATTTGAACTGAGAATGAATTTATTCTTATTCTTTTAGTTAAGTTGACTTGGATATTTAATACTATTAATCCTATACAGTTGAATATATAGCATTTTCAATGATCATTTTTCCAAAAAACTATAATCTAATTTGAGCAATTTGTGTTTGTGTTTGCTTATTTTCTCCAGCTGTTATTTTTTTTTTTTTGGGTCCAGTCGTGGGGCCTGAACTCTGGGCCTGGGCGCTGTCCCTCAGCTCTTCAGCTCAAGGCTAGCGCTCTACCACTTGAGTCACAGCACCACTTCCGGCTTTTTTCTTTTTGCTTATGTTGTGCTGAGGAATCAAACCCAGGGCCTCAGGCATGCAAGGCAAGCACTCTACCACTGAGCCACCTTCCCAGCCCTCCAGCTGTTATTTAACACATTTTTTTAGGTAGAAGGGTCTTTTTAATTTTTTTTGTTTTAAATTTTTATTTTTATTTATTGCTATCAGAGAGCATTCTTTATAATATTCCCACATCATGAAATTTACTAAGGCTTTCTTTGTGGGCTAACATTTGATCAATTTTGAAAACTACCAACAAGTGTTCTTCCTTTTTTTAAAAAAATTATTGTCGGGCTGGGAAGGTGGCTTAGTGGTAGAGCGCTTGCCTTGCATGCCTGAGGCCCTGGGGATTCCTCAGCACCACATAAGCCAAAAGAAAAAAGCCGGAAGTGGCACTGTGGCTCAAGTGGAAGAGCGCTAGCCTTGAGCTGAAGAGCTGAGGGACAGCGCCCAGGCCCAGAGTTCAGGCCCCACGACCGGACCCCCCCCAAAAAAAATTAAAGTAATTAATTTTTTCCTGAGACTAAATTAAATATCTTGTTTTCCTAACATTTAATATGCCTATGTCAAACTTAATCCCATTCCATGGAGTGACTATTCCTATTCCATGGAGTGATCTATTTGATTTGACTATTCTCAATGTAATTTAATTCAGTACTTCTAGAGTTTCTTTTATATTGGTAATATGTAAAGTTTGAGATATAGCCATATCATTTAATTGTTTTTAAAAACCATATATAGTATTTATTATAGTTTAAACTTCACTTGTCTTAGACTGAGAGTGATGTTAATCTCCAATATATAAAGTATCTTTCTTCATATATATCTAATACAACATATAATATTATAAAGTTTCCTCATTTGTTCTTATGTCTCCTATAGTTTCTACTTTATATACATGATGGTACTATGTTATTTGATTCATAGGTACAGTCATATATTTATATAGTCAAATAACGCAAGTCATCAACAAATAAATGTATAAACAAAATGCAATATAGATGTATAGTGGACTATCAGCTAACCTTAGAAAGCAATTCTAACATTTCTAGATAACCTTGAGGATATTATTCTAGGTGAAATAAGCCAGTCACAAAAAGGCAAATTTTGATGTCTGTACCCTTTGTTTTGTGTATACGTTTATCCGATTTGGGGAGGGGAAGAGTGAGCACAGAAATGGTGGTACAAAGGGTGAGCTAATTCATCAGTGATGATCACTAGATAGTATATTGGAAACGAGCTATACAACTTGAGGGGGAGGAAAGTTGGGAGGAGAATGTGAGGGAGGGGCTGACACTGTTCAAAAGGAAATGGACTCACTACCCGACTTAGTAACTGTAACCCCTGTGGATGTCACACTTACAAGAAAACTTTAAAAATCTAAAAAAAAAGAGCGCTTGCCTTGCAAAAAGATAAATAATGTATGTTTGTACCTCCACAAGATACTTTGAATAGTTGAATTCATAGAGACAGAAAGTAGAAAAATGGTTTCCAGGGGTCACACGGAGAGGGGAGGGTGATGTTCTTGTTTAATGGGCTCACGATTTAGTTTTCCAAGGTGAAGGGTTCTGGAGCTGGATAGTGGTGATGGTGAACGTACATAATACCACCGTGTACCTAAACGTTTGCCAGATGATAAGTCCTAAGGAAACAAAGTGAACCTGGATGTGGGGACAACTGTTATAGATACTGATGCACAGGTATTTTAATAAATGTAGTTTAATTTTTCTGGGATAGGTGTCTGGGATTGCATGTGGCATGTGCACATATAGGTTTCTAAGATGCAGTAACACTGTCTCTGGAGTGGCTATCTCATCAGCAGTGTCTGAGTATTCTAGTTCCCTTTGCCAGTTTAGTAGAATCATTATTTTTAATTTTAGCCAGCCTGAAAGGTGTGCTGTGATATTTCACTGTATTGTTAATGGTTTTAATTTGCATGTCCCTACGTATTGATGTTTTCAAACATCTTTCATGTGATTATTTGCCATCTGGATATCTTTTCCTATTGTATTTTAATCATAGAGTTTAGGCAGTTCTTTATATGTTCTAGATAATTAGTACTTTGTTAGTTATATAGTTTACAAATATTTTCTCCATGTTTGTAGTTTGTTATTCATAATCTGAATAGGTTCTTTTGTAGGATGAGATTTTAAAATTTAAAGTCCAAGCTATCATATTTCTATATGCATTGTGCTTTTGTTGTCAAGTTCAGAACTTTTCACTTTTCCCTAGATTTTGAAATTTTCTTGTGCTATTTTTAATTCTGTGATTGTTTAACCTATTTTTTTAAAGCAACCACTAATAGATCACATAGGATGAAGTCCAGTTGTTTTTTTGCTTATGAATGTCCAGCATCATTGGTTGTGAAATCTAACTTTCCTTCATTAAATTCTCAAAAATAAGTTGAGAATATTTGTGTGGGTCTGATTTTGCAGGCTTCTTTTTATCCTGTTCTATCAATCTCTGTTTCTCCATAAATACCACTCTTTATTTTAGTAGCTATATACTAAATCTTGAAATTATGTACATCGATTTTCTAAGTTTAGTCTCCTCTTGTGTTTAAACAATGTTCTCTTTTTTTATTTAAACAATTCTAATTCCATTTCTTTCTATGTAAACATACATATATCAAACCTTTTATATCTTCTTTATAATCTTTCTGGTATTTTTAATTTCTGTAATTTAATCCTCTGAGATGTTTTCCAGATTTTCTTCAATTTCTTCTATTAAGTTTTCAACCACATCTATTCTTCTTTTTCCAACTTGTGAATCATCATAGCACTGATAATAACAATAGTAGTAGTAATTTATTTTTGCTGTGCTGGGTACCAAGCCAATCCTTGTGCATGTGAAGCAAAAGCTTCTGGTTTCAAGTGGGCCACATGTGTGTTTATGTATGTGTACCTGAAAACACTTTATGAGGTATTTTAATTCAATTTGGAGTGTTACAATTTTTCTTTCATAATTATTTGCTAAAAATTTTTATTAGCTCAAGGCATTTGCATTTTCATTTTTGTGTTTTCTTTCACCCTGGGTTTCATATGAAGCTTAATTTTTCATTCTTCCTTAATGCTTCATAGGCTGTGATACTATTATAAGACTACCTTTTCCTATCAGTTTGTAAAATAGGGGCTTTTTTTTTTGGTGGATGATGGTGTGGTGAAAGGGGTAAATTAGAATTA
Source organism: Dipodomys spectabilis (assembly GCF_019054845.1). Classification (NCBI taxonomy): domain Eukaryota; kingdom Metazoa; phylum Chordata; class Mammalia; order Rodentia; family Heteromyidae; genus Dipodomys; species Dipodomys spectabilis. The sequence goes on from NW_024870730.1 coordinate 3,361,532, forward strand.
GATTAGCCTGTCTTATGCTTTATGTATCTAATGAATCCCTAAATTTCCGTCTTCCTTCTTTCCCTTCACTGCCATCTCTCTGAGGAATAACTGACTATTTTTCCTCATGTGGAAATGACTCTTTTAAAAAAGGCTGTCACTTTAAATTTTGTACACCTGTGACATCCTTCCCAGTGACTGGCAAACCACCAGATTCTGACTTGTGTTTATAGTCTGGCATTTAAAATTGTATTTGCCTTTCTGAGAGTGATTTTAAAAAATTTAAATTATTTTTGAAAGAAGTTATAACAAGAAGTGACTTTTTAAAAAAAATCAATGCTTAGTCTATGTACTGAAGTCAACACCCTTCCTTCTAAGTCTCTTCTGCCTTCCCTTATACTATGTTTACCAGTTCTACATCCAGACGTTCATAGTAACTAATGCTGATCTTTTAATTTTTAAATACATTTTTTCACTTATAAATAACTTGAAGTTAGTTATGTTTCCTGCTTTTTGATATTAGTGATGTTGTGAGTTACATGTGATATAATTTGTGCTTCTTGACTCTGTAGTTTGAAAGGAAGGTATGCTATCGCTAGGTTTAAATGACTTGTCATCACTTTCTATGCTCAAAAGGATAAAATGTCCTCTATATTCTAGAATGTACTACAGACCAAAAGGCATGTACCTTCATTAACTTGTGTAATAATAGGATAGAAAGGAAAATTGGCATTGCAGTAAAATTATTTATTTATTTAGTTAGTCATAAGGCCTGAACTCTGGGCCTGGGTGCTGTCCCTCAGCTCTTCAGCTCAAGGCTAGCACTCTACCACTTGAGCCATAGTGCCATTTCTGGCTTTTTTTCTGCTTATGTGGTGCTGAGGAATTGAACCCAGGGCCTCATGTATGCAAGGGCAAGCACTCTATCCCTGAGCCACCTTCCCAGCCCCATGACTTTCTTTTATTAGGACAATAAAAATTCTTCGACTTGGGTTATAGTTATCAGTATTTATCTATTTAGAGACAAAGTCACAGAGCTGGCCTGCAGCTCACTATGTAGTGCAGCTTGGCCTCAAATTCAAGAATCTCCTGCCTCATCATCCCAAATGCTGGGATTCCAGGTGTGAACCACCTCCTGTCTGTGATTGTCTTCTTCAAATTAGTGGAATGTACAGAGTAGCAAAGAAATCATGTATTTCAATAGCACAAAGACTATCAGAAAATTAGAAAATGTCTAATCAAATTAACATATCATTTTCAAGAGGACACTATGAAACACATAATCATTTACCCAAGATGATCCTGCAGGGTATAGTAGGTATGGCCCTGGAAACAAGTTTGCCTGGCTGTCCATCACTAATACCTCCAACTCTGTTTTAGCACTTGGTAGGTTACTGTCATCATGACATTATTTCCTGTTAAAAGAAATTAAGACTTGAAAGCAGAAATGGCTACAGGGCGATAAGAAAGACCAGAAGCCTTCTTATGCAGTGTTTATTCACCATCATGATGTTGCACTTCCTGCGTAGATTGGCTGGCTCTCTTCCTCTCTTTAAGTCTTCTCTTTTTCTTCTTCTTCTGTTATTTAATGAACACCTGAAATAGTTTATACTGAGAAATGAAGTTGTCATGTTCTCAAAAGAGTTAACATGCAGTACAACTCACTTTAAAGGAGTGAGGATGGATGGCAGTTTTGAGGATGCACATTGGTTCATGTCCATAGGTTTTCTTAACTACCGCAACCATAGAACCCACTAAAAGTTGAGATTAAGCTTCTTCTTTGTAGCTCCAAAGCAGTATGAGGTCTTGGTCTCAATGAACCATCAACTTCACTTGAATATCCCAGGGTGGTGTGTTTACTGTTGTTGTTTCTGGGCTATTGACAAGAGGCTTATCTTTTCAACTCTTCTTTCTGTGCTCTTGAATTGCATCTCCTATATGGCAGGGATGCTTTGTGTTGAATTTCCTTTGTAAGTGAAGGGCAGAATGTTCTTTGCACTTTCCCCGTGTACACTCAGGAAGGCTTTTCCCTCTCAACAGGGCTCAGAAGTCTTGATTGGGGTACTTCAGAAATAGGCTTGGTTTTTACTTTTACAAAAACAAGCAGAGAGCGGGCAATTCCTATATTGGAACAGCACGGATGCTCTGTTTCCCCGAGGCAAGTGGCTGGATGGGGGAGGATGCTGTGTAATACAGGGAGCCCTACTCAGTATGGCCAGGGGCGCCATCCTTACTTCCTTTGGTGAAAGGGTGGAGAGGCTGGTATTTTGTTTTTCTAATTAAAATGTACAGGCTCACATCTGTAATCCCAGCTACTCAGAAGGCTGAGATCTGAGGATCGCACTTCAAAGCCAGGCTGGTAGGAAAGTTCTTGAGAAGCTTGTCTCCAATTAACTACTAACAAGAGAGAGCAAGAGAGAGAGAGAGAGAGAGAGAGAGAGAGAGAGAGAGAGAGAGAGAGAGAGAGAGAGAGCGCAGCAAGAGTGCAAAAGAGCGAGAGCGAGAGGGGGGGGAGCGAGAGAGCACGCGCTGGAAATGGCATTGTAATAGAGGACTAGCTTTGAACACAAAAACTCAAAGGCAGTGCCCAAGCCTAGAATTCAAGCCCCAAGATCTGCCCTCCCCCCAAAAAAAAGAGTAAAGAAAAAGAATAAAAAAGTGGAAAGCAAAAGCAAAAAGAAATAAAATATAAGGCTTTTTTTTTGGAAAAAAATTAAAATTAGACCATTTGGGCATGATGAAGAACTTGGGTTGATTGTTGATTCTTTTTCAGACTAACCCTGTGGGCTGGGGCAGATCACTTTCCTTCTCTGAGCTGTAGCTCCCTTATGCATACAAAGGGGAAAGCAAAGTTGTCAGTAATGTGTTCCTAGAGGAACTTGCTGGACTAATTCACTGGGAAGACTTCATCCAGTTACTGCAACTTCAATGTTCGCTATGTATTATTATTATTGTTGTTGTTATTTAATTTTTAACCACTTCTAGGATTTGAACTTAGAGTCTCACATTCTTATCTCACTCTCTTTTGCATTTTTTTGCTTAAAGCTTGTGCTCTACCACTGGAGCCACACTCTACTTCCAGCTTTTTTTTTTTTTTTGCTGGTTAACTGGAGAGATGAATCTTACACCCTCTTTCCCCCTACCCCCCTACCCCCGGGGGGTCCCCAACCCCTTGCAGGCCAGCTTTAACCTTGATTCTCAGATCACACCCTCTTGAGTAGCTAGGGTTACAGATTGAGCTACCAAAGTTTGGCTGACTACTTCTCCTACTCCTACTCCTCTCATCATTATTATTAAACTCCTGCTTTCGGCCACCACTAGGATTCTCTATGGAGGCATCATCCAATTTATTAAGCGATTCCACGTTGGTGGTGCTGGCCAGGAGTTGCAGTGACTCTTATTTTGGCAGCCTCAAGCCAACCTGACTCTAGGGGTGCTGTGTGTGTGTGGTGGGGGGGCACCCAAGTCTGTTTGTGTGTATTTAGCTCATTTATGTATTTTGGCCCTGGCCTTCTCTCCCCCTCTCCCCGTTTCAGTACTCGGGCTTTCACACGGAGCGATCAGAGTCGGATCACGACAGCCAGTGGGGCGGGAGCCCCCTGACCGACACGGCGTCCCCGCAGCTGCTGGACCCCGCGGAGCGCGCTGGGTCCCAGCACGACGCGTCGTGCGCCTACCGGCAGTTCTCGGAGCGCAGCTCGCTCTGCTACGGCTTCGCGCTCGACCACTCCCGGCTGGTGGAGGACCGGCACTTCCACACCCAGGCCTGCGAGGGGGGCCGCTGCGAGGCCGGCAGGTACTTCCTGGGGACGCCGCAGGCCGGGAGGGAGCCCTGGTGGGGCTCCCGGGCAGCCCTGCCCCTGACCAAGGCCTCCCCGGAAAGCCGAGAAGCCTACGAGAACAGCATGCCGCACATCGCCTCGGTGCACAGGATCCAGGGTAAGAGCGGCTGGGACTCCTGCGGCCCCCAGCGCGGGAGGAGGGTTCCCGGGCCAGGTGCCACGAGTACCTCGGAGTCTGGAGTGGCCCGCTCCAGGGGGCCTCTCCTTTGGCACTCGCTCGGAATGTTAAAAAACCAAGGCCACTCGGGCTGAGTGTATTCATTTGGGTCATAGTTGCAGAACATGTGACAAGTGAGATCAACAAGTTTCTCATCTTAAAAAAAATAAGGAAAATGTGCTGGGCACCGGTGGCTCAGGCCTGAAATCCTAGCTGCTCAGGAGGCTGAGAACCCAGGATCTAAGGAAAGATCTAAGGATCTTTATCTCCAAATTAACCACCGAAGAGACGCAAGTGGAGGTGTAAAGTGGTAAAGTGCTAGCCTTGAACAAGAGTCAGGAACAGCATCCAGCCAGGCACTGAGTTCAAGTCCCAGTATCAGCACAAAACCAAAATCATGAAAAGTAGAAATCAAAGTCAAATTTTTCCTATTGAACTTGCCATCTCTATATATGTATGTGTGTACATCTGCATATATGCATATAGGTCCATGTAAATGCATGCATGTGTATGTATGCATGCATGCATGCATGCATGCATGTATGCATGTATTTCTGTGTGCCAGGAATCAAAGGTGGAGGTGAATAGTGGTTCACTGAGTTATAACAGGGTTTATTTGCAGTGAGGGGACTATCGATAGATTGGTGAGGTCAGTCACTGATGCCATAGTCTTCTGCCTCTCTGGCATTTAGTACCCAGATCCATTAACTGCCCCACCCACTGTCCCTCCGCATGATGACAACCACAGTGGCCTGCAGTAAGGATGGAGGACATTTAGTAACCACAGAGATTTTCACCTTAGGATTATCACACAGCCTTTGCAACACATGGAAATAGGCCCTGAAGTTAAGGCTTTGATCATTGGAAATGCTTTTCTTTGTTCATTTCAAAGTAAGCTGGAGAACCCACCCTGTGCATTTCAAGCTTGGGTCCAGGCCGGTTCTTTGAAACCCTCACTGTTTCATTAAAAGTCAGTCAGTGGCACATATTGATGAGAAGGCCGGCAATGACTCTCCTCGTCTTTATCCATTGATAAAGTCTCCTGTCAGATGCCACCCAGACACTAATGGCCTTCTAGGAATAATTTTAATTTGTTTCCATTCTTGCTTTTTTAGTCTTCAGCTTTTATTTTGAGTAGACAGGCTGTTCTGAATCAAGGAACATTTCAGTAGTCTAGTAATGAAGATCAAAGGGCAATTGCTTGTCAAAGAAAGAAGGGCAGGGGAAATCCTGGCTTCACCTACCTGGTCTGTAAGAAAATATTAGAAATAACATATGAAAGAAAGAGGAAAGGGAAGCAAGCAGCGATGGCGTGATCCACAGCAACTCTGCTGCATTAGGAAGCTTTCAGTTTTTGTATGTCTCTGCTTGATTGTTTTCCTTGCTTTTTACATTGATATCAGACTGCCTTGGAATATATTTTGGATGCATTATGTATCCATTTTATTTATATTATGTTTCTCTCCTTGGTTCAGAGCAAGTTATTCAAATTGTTAGTATTTACTTACTCTTTTTTTTTTTCTCGTGCCAATCCCGGGCTTGAACTCAGGACCCTGGCACTGTTGCTAAGCTTTATTACTCAAGAGTAGTACTCTACCAATAGAGCCACAGCTCTACTTCTGGCTTTTTGGTAAATACTTGGAGATAAGACTCTCATAGACTTTCTTTTCCAGATTGGCTTTGGACCATGATTCTCAGATCTCAGCCTTCTGAGTAGTACGATTATAGGTGGGAGCCACTGGCACTCGGCTAATATTTACTTATTCTTCATATTGCTTCAGAAGCCATCTGAGATATCAGAGTTCCTATAAAATGACCTTGGAAGTTGGAATGCTTACCCTGTCCTTTAATAAAGTAGTGTTATATTTTGATTGGGACAAAATATATCTGTATCTATCCATCAACACACACGCACACACACACACACACACACACACACACACACACACACATATATGTAAAAGATATATTTTAATCCGTGACTAGTTGAAAGTTAAGATTAAAGGGCTTTTATATAACCCTTGTTTAGATTCATTGAATGACATTAACATTTTCAGTGATTTATTTTATGTAGTATAGAAAAAAAAAGGTTCAGTCTATGCTATTGTCTTTTTCAAGCTTAACTGAAAGCATTTTCCAGGCATCACTCTAATCAACACCGCTCTCAAGAATACCATAAACCAATTTCTATGTCCTTCCTTCTTTTCCTTCCTTCCTTCCTTCCTTCCTTCCTTCCTTCCTTCCTTCCTTCCTTCCTTCCTTCCTTCCTTCCTTCCTTCCTTCTTTTTTGAAGCTGGAAAGATCCAATAAAATGCAAAGAGAGAGGTAGAAACATTCCTAATTTGCCATTTGGCATTCACAACCCACAATAAGGCTATGGTCTAAAAATATTTTTATAAATCTTATCTGTACTTAATGTCCACCAACTTTATGTGATCTCAACACAAGTTCCAGCACAATAAAGCAACTATTCTGGCACGTAGGTGTGTGTCTAACTTAAGTTTTACGTTAAAAAAACTAAACGTGTATGATATACTTTAATAGGAAAAGAAATGTGTGTGTGTGTGTGCGTGTGTGTGTGTGCGCGCACGTGCACACATGCATGCGTGCACATATGCATGAATTTTTAACCGATTTACTTTTTACATTTTCTGATTTCCAGGACGAGGTCATTGGGATGAAGATAGTGTGGTTAGTTCCCCAGACCCAGGGTCAGCCAGTGAATCTGGTGAGAGATACCGCACGGAGCAGTATCAAAGCAGCCCACAGGAACCAAGCAAAATTGAAACTCTGATCAGAGCTACCCAACAAATGATTAAAGAAGAAGAGAACAGATTGCAGCTCCGAAAAGTTCCCCCAGACCAACTGGCTTCCATAAACGGAGCTGGGAAAAAACACTCTCTCTGTTTTGCAAACTACCCACAGCCCCCAACAACAGGTGAAGTCTGCCATAGCTCCACCCTTGCCAGCACGTCACCCTGCGACCACATCCAGCAGAGAGAGGGAAAGATGCTGAGTCCCCATGAAAATGACTATGACAACAGTCCCACCGCACTGTCTCGGATAAGTAGCCCCAATTCCGATCGTATTTCAAAATCCAGTTTGATCCTAGCTAAAGACTATCTGCATGCAGATATGTCTCCTCATCAGACAGGAGGAGACCATTCTGCTGTCTCTCCAAACTGCTTTGGCTCCCACCGGCAGTATTTCGATAAGCATGCTTACACATTAACTGGATATGCCCTGGAGCACTTATATGACAGTGAAACCATCAGAAACTATTCGTTGGGCTGTAATGGCTCCCACTTTGATGTAACTTCCCATCTGAGGATGCAGCCAGACCCAGCACAAGGACACAAAGGAACATCTGTTATAATAACCAATGGAAGCTGATGTTTTTCTAAAATGTTTTGTTCTTCAAGGGTCTCTGAAACATATTTATAGTTTAATGTCCCATTACCAGCACTTACTACACCACAGATTGTCAAGAGAGGGTAATTTAAGTTCCTGGGTATATGACATGTGTTCCCATGAAATCAAAGAAGAAAACATAGCACTAACATTCTGGGTTATATACAGATAATGGAGATAAAGTGACTACATAAATAGCCCATCCAATTATATGGGAACTAAAATCGATACGTATTTGAATTGAAAAATACTCATGTAAATCAAGGAAGCATATATGCCACATGGAAGGGATGAAGAATGGCAATGTTGTATTGTAATGATCCATTAAATTCCTACAGACAGATTACTCACTCTTCACAAATGCTATGTGCACTTTACACGCAGAAATAGAGAATATATGCCAGAAACACACCTAACCATGCAGAAATAGAGAACATATATGATAAACACACCAGACCAGGGCACCTTTCCCTAACTCTACTATATGAAGCTTCTTAAACAAAATGTCCCTGCTCAAAATAACTAAGGAAGAAAGAGATACATCTCATAAATTGATTTCTTCTTTGTGGTTTCAAACCAGTCATCTCATTTGGTTCAGGCATAAATTAAAGAAATGGTCTGGCTGTGGCACAAGAATGTGCTTTCACCTGCAATCCAGTATAAACAATCAGAAAGTGGTGTGTTTTCACCTTACTTTTTGAGATAGACAAGGGCCAGAATTGCACTGTCATAGGAGTAAGGGGTTTTCTAAGTAGCAGCATTGAGATGGTAGGAAACACATCTGAAGTGTGGTGTGCTCAGCAGAAAGTAGTTTAATGAAGATGGCAAGGCCAGGGTCAGAGAAGGACAAAATGCTATCTCGAAACAATTGATGGCTCAGAATTAAGTAAGCAACATGTTTGGGGGCTTGCTGATAAACCAACCAAGTAGAAAATTCAAACCAAATTCCCTAAGAAATTAAAAAAGGCTGCTAAGTGTAGAATTAATGAAGGCAAACCTGTGAAGTGTGTGATATGACAGCTGGGCAAGAGTTTGAAAACATTTCAAAGCACAGATGTGCCGTAGTGAGGGAGAGGGGCTAAGATAAAAGCAGATAAGCAAGTGGTTAAGGGGGTGAGAGGAGTACTCTGATGGAAATAATAAGCAGGGTTTCTTTATTGTTTGTTAACAATGAAAACAAAAAAATTTGCTTTTTATATGTGTGCTATATAGCAGAAAGACTAATGAAACTACATGCCAAGATCTCTGGGTTCTGGTTCTGGTTCTGACTCTGCCTGTGAATGATTCTTGTGATCTCAGATGGGTCACATGGCATGTCTGGGTCACAGATCTCTGTGCTGAAAGGCAGATCTAATGGTCAACGGCTCTGTGGTTCATTGGTGCAGCAGAATCGGAGTGGGGAGCTACTTAACTCTGCACTGAGTTGTCAAGACCAGTTGTCCTGGTTTTGCCAGGACATGCAAAGATCTTCATGGTTTGTAGCTTAAGCAGGTACTTGGGCTCTTTTAGGAAGGTATAGTAACAGTTAAACTTCTCTTAGAATCAAACAAAGTGTAGATGCTAGAAATTCATAAGGGGAAGGGAGAATAGAATTCATTTAATGCACTATTCTCTAGTAATCAAAGTGAAGTGACACAATTGATCAGAGAAGCCTCATAGAAAATATTTTGTAGGAGTCTCATGTCTGAAACTTTTGCCATATTCAAGGAGGGGAATGTACTAGAAGAACATGACTTACCATTTTGAAAACAGAACATGACATTGGACACTCAGGGATTAATACTATATTTTCCTCGTTTAATACAATTATTTGGAAGTCTAGATTGTTGATAATCTGTATGATATAATTTGAGAGTTGAATACGGGGTTTTTGTACAGGAGAAAAGATGTTACATATAATTAATCATTTGTGTAACAGCAACATTTGTCAATATAAATGCTAAAAAGAAATAAGAAAGGGAGTAATCATATCTACATTAAAAATGTTTCAAATACAATAAAAGTCAATTTTGAGTTAATTTCTAAACAAAGACTAGTAAGTACTTTTAAGACAACTATTTGTATTGAACCTCCAAAACATTTAAAATAGACTGATCAATTTGCAATGTGAAATAAGGTTTTAAGAATGCTAAAGGTTTTGCAGAATTCTATAGACAGATAAATGTTTCAAAACATGAGTGTCTGACAAAGGAAAGGAAATTTGTGCAGCTGTTTTCTACTTATAGAAAAATTTCCACCAAATTTGTCAAGAACAAATACCGGAAAAGAAATGGAAACAGGAAACAAAGTAAAGGAACTGCTATTAAAGAAAAGTCTGTCACTAAAGTAATTCCAGTGGCTTTTTATATGTAGGCTAATTAATGGGAGGAATAAATTATGGATTCTACAGATAGGGGCTCATCAGGAGAATAATGTTTCTTAGGATGGATGACAGTTTTGCTTTCTCTCTCTCCTCTCTCTCTGCCTCTCTCTGTCTCTGTCTCTCTTTCTCTTTCTTTCTTTCTTTCTTTCTTTCTTTCTTTCTTTCTTTCTTTCTTTCTTTCTTTCTTTCTTTCTTTCTTTCTTTCTTTCTTTCTTTCTTTCTTTCTTTCTTTCTTTCTTTCTTTCTTTCTTTCTTTCTCTTTCTTTCTCTGTCCATCTCTCCCTCCCTCCCTCTCCCCCTTTCTTTCTTCCTTTCTCTCTTTCTCTTTCTGTCCCTCTCTCCCTCCCTCCCTCTCCCTCTTTCTTTCTTTTTTCTTTCTTTCAGCTGATCCTGGGGCTTGAACTACAGGGCTTGGGTGCCCTCTCTGAGCTTTATTTGTTCAAAGCTGGTGGTCCTACCACTTGAGCACAACTCCACTTCTAGGTTTTTGGTGATTGACTGGAGAGAATAGTCTTACAAACTTTCTTGCTCTGCCTGACTTTGAACTGTGATCCTCAGATTTCAGCCTCTGAAGAAGCTAGGGTTACAGGAATGAGCCATCAGTGCCTAGCTAGTGACTACTTTTTTTTTTAAATCAGTCCTGGGGCTTTAACTCAGGGCCTGGGCACTGTCCCTGAGCTTCTTTTGCTCAAGGCTAGCACTCTACCACTTGAGCCATAATGCTTCTTTTGGCCTTTTCCATTTATGTGGTACTGAGGAACTGAACCCAGGGTTTCATACATGCTAGGCAAGCACTCTACCACTAAGCCACATTTCCAACCCATAACCACTATTTTTAAAGGGAGGGAAAATTACCTAAATTACATCTTCGCTAAGGATTTTGATAGATTGACTTAGTTTCAAGTAAAGACCATTTGCTTAATTTGCTGAATGTCAATAATTTTGTAGCAGCAATTTCATTTCATTACATATAATGCCTTCTAGTTTACCTTTTTTTTTTGCAAAAAGACATTATTATGAAAATGATCCAAAATAAACTGACATTTTTATGACAAGGTGACTTCTTCCTAATCATGTAGATGTGTACAAATCTGTTTATAATCTGCACTATTTTATTCTGTGCAGGAACATACTTCCTCACAAGGAAGGTATTATTTGTGTCTTTTAAAGATATGGGATATAAATAAATACGTTCTCAATAACTTAATTGGTGAAAATCAAACTAAACTTGGTTTTAGTTTAATCCGTCACTTTCATAACTTTGCTCAAGTTCTGAAAACTATGAAACTTGATTGAAATAGAGCAAAGGATGCTTTTTAAAAAATCACCTTGGGGTTTCATAGAAACATATTATATCCCATTATACTGATGCAATGTGTAATAATTCATTAGATATTACAAAACTCATGCTTTCTAGTATGAATATCTTTAATGCTCATTTTCCCTGCTTGAGCCAATTTAAAAATTTAGATGACCAAAGAAGTAAATGAATATGTCTCCCATCTTTCTTGGTAAAATGGTTAAAATTATTATGGATGTATTATTTTAAATACATCATAGTATGGTCACAGTCACTCCAGGTCAAACATAGATGTGTTTCTGCTCCACCATTCCTTTGAGATAATATGATGAGTATAATGTGCTAGCTTTCTAAACTAATTTCTTAGTATAAGGCAATATGACAATGCTGATGTGACACTCACAATGAGACAGGATGCAATAAATGATTTGCCTTCAGTGTTTATACAGAAAAACCACTTATTATTTCCTGATTATATTTTATAGGGCCAGGATATTTCCACTGAGGACTGTTCTTAATTCTATCTACACCCTGCTGCCACATGCTGCCTCTGGGCAGAGAATCCCACTTAAAATGTACTTTAATGGCATCTTCCAGAGAGGGATAATATGTTCCACTTTTCTTTCTGTTTTAAGTTGAAGGATGAGGATCAATGCTAATACAAAATCATTTGGAAAACATGCATAGCTATCTTAAAATAACATGAAAGACGGCTCCCCACTCAAGATCTAGACCAAATAAATTTGATAGAGGAATACAGCTAGAGAGACACTCTGAATATGGATTTGCTATTTTGTAGCCCAACTGCCCTCTCTTTTTCAAGTGCAGGGCATTACCAAGATGCTAGGTGTAATGTATAAGTATGAGTAGTTGGGAGTAACTAAGTAAATGCTGACATTTGGAAAACTGAGTATTTGGCCATTTGGGAGCCCATCACCTTGTTTATTGGAATCGATGCTTTAATACAGTCCTTTGATTTACTAAGTTTGAGTGGCCAGATTGGACACCCTAACTTGACCCAAATCATAGTATAGATATTCATCTTGTTTTCTGAATGACTGGATAAAGAGCATAAACCTTGTGATCCTCCAATTAAGTGATGTAACTTGTAAATGTCAAGTTTTTGTGAATAGGCATTTAAATCTAAGCAACATCTATTGGCTAGTTCTTTCTTTGAAACATACTGTGAATAAAACATCATTCTAAATCTTAAAACAAGTGATAGAACAGCTATGGACATATGCAAAAATATCATACATAGAGGATGTTCTTTGGGGGAAATTTTTGTGTAGTGCTCATTTCTTGTGCACAAGGGTTGTACGGGTAGTGTTTAAGTAAAAAAATGAGATTGTACTCATTTCCAAATAGGTGTTTTTTCAGAGTTCTTTCTCTAAGACTGCAGAAGCTACACATACACACACACACACACACACACACACACACACACACACAGAGTATGATTTTTGTATCATCTTGGGGATTTATAGAATGTGCTATATCCAATTTTATATATACATCTATATATATTATAGTTCACACAAGAAATTCTAATTGATAACTTTAAACCAGACCTTTGTAGTTTTATTTATTGCAATTTTGCTGCATGGGACTTTGCATTGCTTCACAAACTTGGATGGGAAGAGTTTGTTCTGGGACACATTTAATAACTGTTAAATTTATACCCAACAATCTTGATGTGTTTACATTTTGAAAGAAATGAAATTGGTGTGGAAAAATTTTTAGAAGTACTGTAATTTTTTTCTGTTTTGTTTCTCCAAAGGGAAATATTTCAAAAAATAAAACATATGAGTAGGCGTTTCAAAAAGGAAAAGATAAAATATTTAGTTTGTTTTTGACTGCCATGCTATAAAAGGGATTATATTTGTGAGAAAAGATACTGATTGCCAATATTCCAATAACCACCTTGCAATGTATAGTTTTTAGTGATATTGTAGTATACAGTTGTAATTTGAACTTTTACTTTGGAATGTAAAGTAGAAAATATTAGCTATGTCAATGATATCTTGCAAAGTGTTCCCCTTTATAATTATTTATATTGTAAATAGCTTTCTGAAGTAAATTTGAAGTTAATGTGCATAAAATGTATTTATTATGTGAGGAATTTTTGGTTCAAAATATAGTTACCAATATGCAGTTTGAGTCTGAATTGTTCATTGAAAGGAAAATATCTAGAGCAAAAAAAAATACAAAAAAAACACAAAAAGCAGAGCCTTGTACTATAAAAAAAATAAGGACCATTTGAACTCTAAGATATGCTGGAATGGATAACCCCAATGCAATACATGCACAAACATGAACACACATAATGCACATAAGAATTAAGAATAGAAGTGTACACATATACATAATAACTATTAAGTAACAGGTCTGTTTCATATTAGACACTGGAGGGTGGTTTCTCACGGTTTCATCAGCATATTTAAGCAGAACTTCTTTCTCCCCTTTGCCAAGTAAAAATTTGAAGGTATAGAGTGCATTTTTAATGCCTAAGGGAAAAGCAAACCTACAATATTGAGATGATTTACTTTGCTGCCATTCAAAAGCACCAAAAGTACATTTAAAACATTGCATCCTGAATAATTTTTGTTTTGGAATCCAAAGTATTTTTAAAATTCAAAGTTAGGAATTGAAGTCAAACAAAAATGTATTTCTAGGAAATTTTTTCTTGAGAATTTTCGTAGTGCCTCTCATGCTTTTCTTTCCTTTGTTCCCCCTTCAAGAATTTATGATTTGCCTTTAATGTGTTCCAGAAATTGTCACTTGCCAATTCAACCAACCTACACAAGATCATTTGTACTTTTCAGTTCTTTTTTTCTTAAAGCTAAACAAAATATTCAAATATAATTATCATTACTACCACAATATCTCCCAACATCCCTCCCTCTCTTCCTTCCTTCCTTCCTTCTTTCCTTATTTCCTCCTTCTTTCCTTCTTGTAGTTGTGGAGTTTGAACTCAGGGCCTTGGCACTGTCACTGAGCTCTTTTGATCAAGGCTGGTGCTCTACCACTTTGAGCCACAGCTCCAATTCAGGTTTTTGAGTGGTTAATTGGAGATAAGAGTCTTATGGGGACTTTTCTGCCCAGGCTTGCTTCGAATGGTGATCCTTAGATGGCAACCTCTTGAGTAGCTAGTATTATAGGTGTGAACCACCAGTGCCCAGCCAACACTTTTTTCTCCAACATTATTTTTTAAAATAGTCATGTTTGTTTTTCTCTAGGAATAAGTTTTTCATCGACTTTATTTTTTTCTGAGATAACTGCACTTCAATTTAATCCACAAAATTTATTACAATGTTGTGGTCATGAGTCTTGTGACACTAACAAATACCTGAGAAAATGAATTTGCAAAGAGGAAAGACTTATTTTGGCTCAGTTTTTGAGCCCAAGGATAACCCAGTGTGTCATGCAGGGAGCAGGTAGTGTGGTGCAAAGCAGGTGGGACATGAAAATGAGAAAGAGACAGTGCACCAATGAGGAGAGGACTGCCCACTAGCTCCACCTCTTCAAGCTTCCACCACCTCCCAATAGTATCAGGCTGGGACTAAGCCTTTCATACATGGGCCACTGGAGAATGTTCAGACCCAAAGCAGAGCAATGGTCTATGCATAGCAAATGGGTGAGGAACCAATGCTTATCTCATTTAATAGCGTTTTGCTGATATAAAATTCTTTAAATAATCATTAAAAAAAGACGTATTGAACCAATGTGCATCCAGTACTGAATCAAGCTCACATTGACAGAGAAGTCAGATTAGGGAGATGTATCTGCATAGAAAGAATTATGATTGTGTCCATTTCATTATTGAGTGAACTGAGACCTAGAATGGTTCAGTTAACTAGTCTTTGAAGCTGCTTATGTAGTGAACATGAAATTTGACCCCAGACAAGTTTACTCTAAAACTTTGCCTTACTTTATTCTGGTTTTCTTATATAATAGTCAAAATAGTAGATCAAGGGAAAGCAAACTATCTTAGCTGATAGTTAGATGATGGCAACAATCCAGTCAAATCGTGGCTCCATTAGTTCCATGTATGGTCTTGAAGAAAGATGGATCAACTCACTCTTTTTTGCCTGCCTGCCTGCCTGCCTGCCTGCCTGCCTGCCTGCCTGCCTTCCTTCCTTCCTTCCTTCCTTCCTTCCTTCCTTCCTTCCTTCCTTCCTTCCTTCCTTCCTTCCTTCCTTCCTTCTCTCTCTCTTCTCTTTTATCTCCATGTTTTCTTTTGTGGTACTAAGTATTGATTATTGAATTCAGGATCTTGTGCTTGTTAGCAACCGCTTGAACTACAACACTTTTGCTTTCTATTTTTTTTTTATGATGTACTCCCCACTAACTGCCTAAGCTGTCTTCAAACTGTGGTCCTCCTATTTCTGCTTCCCAAGTATCTGGATTATAATTGTGCACTACTCACCCCCATGTCTCAACTTTTGTTAAATGAATGTTCTGGTATTACTTTTTTTAAAAAATATGTTTTTATTTTCAGGTTATAAGCCTAAACAGAAGCATTATATTTTCATGCTAGCCTATAAATATTCTGTTTGACTTCATAGCAATCTTTACTTCTTGGGAAAAAAACCCAACCAAGTTCACTTAACCAAAATTTAAGACGTGTCAGCAACAACTGTATTATTTAAGGGCATTCTGCATACAGATCTTAAGGCTTTGTTGTGCTGATCACATTACCTACATTCCTATTTGAAAGGACGCTTCCCACAAGCTAGCTGGAGAAAGCCCTTCTTGAAAACACAGGTGAATCTTAGAAATTGTCTTCAAGGAATGGTGTGTTCCTGCTGGGATCAGTCTGTCTCTCTCAGCCTCTGATTATGACACAGCTCTTGGTGCCAGGAATCCAGCAGTCTTCCAGCCCCATCTAGCCATTCCTGGCCGCCAGCCTCTCTATCTTTGCAGTGCCAGGAGGGTTGATGGTCTGTAGTACTTCTTGGCCTTTTTCATAATTAATGCTTTATAACTTAATATGCATTGTATTTACCAATGGAATTAGATCCAGGGTGAGAGAAATGTAAAACAGTTCCTGCTTTGGAAGTTACTAAGTAATCTCTGCTTTCTTCAGCTCCCCCAGGTCAAGCTCCTGTGTGGGGAGTAATTCCATATGGGAATCTTATTTGAGTGCCATCTAAGTAAATCTTAAAGAGAATCTTGGCAATATCTACAGAGCCATAAGGAAACCATTCTCAGTTTCTGGTAAGGATTTTCTGATAGTTTTGTTTGGTTATACATACTTAAACAATAAAAAGCCGAAGACTCCCTTATGGATGAAGTCTCCAGGGTTCGTAGTGATGGATAATTGGAATCTAATGTGAGAAGAAATCATTCAGGAAATAATTGAGGCTTATTATTCCGTGCATTTCTACATCTCTAATTTCCAATTTCAGCACCAGGTCAGTCACATGTCGCATTAGTTAGGCTAGACAGGGCTCGTCTAAGGTGCCATGCTAAAACATATTTTTTAATTTAAAAGGTCAAAGATGCATTTCCCATGCACATTTGCAATTCTGTTACATAATTAAAGATTGTCCATTGCTAAGTAAAAATTTTCAGGGTTGGGAGTCAACGAGGCTTATGCCAGTTTTACACTATTTACAGACATCTATAGGCCACACCTGTTCCTTGTTTAAACACTTGCATCTGCTGTGTAATTAACCTTGACAGTTTTCCTATGTGAAATTAAAATATTCAGAAGGCATATTTAATGTCCTACTTTTGAAATTTATTTCCTTTTCATAGATACTGCTGCTATGCCATTTTTTCAAAACATAGTGATGTAAAAATTCTGCCACTCTTCATTTTCCTTTTTAATTGGTTTATGGCTAGGTTTCCCTCTTTAGAGATATGATATCAGATTGCATTGCTGCCAGTTTTTACATTTTTTCCCCAAAGCTCTCCTAACTTGCAGATATCCTAGTATTTCTTTTTGTGTACCAGCTTAAATGATAAAAAAAATCCTGCATCATTTTCACACATACCAACATTAACAATAACTTGTCACCTCATACATAGTACTTATTATGAAACTTTGTTTTTTCAATGTTTACTCCAGCTAATCCAACTTTTTTCTTTTGTTAATTGCATATGTTAATTGCACAAAGAAAAGAATTTCATTGTGACATTTTCATACATACATATAATGTACGTTAATCACATTATCTCCCTCTATTACCTATTTTACACCCTGCCTCTTCCATATTGCTAATGGCTCCCTTTTTACTTTTTATAGTCTTTTGTATTTTCTTCTACGATTCATATATGAGGAAAAAACCTATGTGATCATTGTCTTTCTGAGGACAGCTCCTTGTTTTAACACGATTATTTCCAGTTCCACTCGCTTTGGCTGCATGACATGACTACTTTTCCTAATGATTGAATATGTGTATAAATGGTACATTTTCTTTGTCCATTCATCTGTTAATGACACTTAAGGGGCTGGGGGTTACATCAGTGTGCAATTTTCTTTTAAGGATTAAAGAGCTTACAGTTTTCTTTGGACTTTCCCAATCTTCTGTTCTTCTACAGTTCTATTCACTCTTCCTCTCATTTTGATTCATCTCAGATGCCCCACATTTTTAAGTACATTGGTGCCCTGTATACAGATTCTCTTTCTCTCTCTCTCTCTGTGTGTGTGTGTGTGTGTGTGTGTGTGTGTGTGTGTGTGTGTCTCCTTTTTCTCTCCAATGAGAGTTCAGTCTTCAAGTCATGAGGGCCTCATTGCTGATAAGCTACACTTTTTTAACATTTTAGTTGAATTTATGATAAAATCATAAATTCACAAACTACTAAGATTCTGTTGTTTAAAAGAAGGGAGAGAGGGCTGGGAAGGTGGCTCAGTGGTAGAGCGCTTGCCTTGCATGCATGAGGCCCTGGGTTCAATTCCTCAGCACCACATAAGCAGAAAAAGCCGGAAGTGGTGCTGTGGCTCAAGTGGTAGAGCTCTAGCCTTGAGCTTAAGAGCTGAGGGACAGCACCCAGGCTCAGAGTTCAGGCCCCATGTCTGAAAAAAAAAAAAAAGGAAGAGAAAATGTACTTAGTAGGCAACCAAAACTGAAAATTGTTATTTCTTTTGGTTAATCTGTCAAACTAAGATTAACTACAAGTCCACTTGATTGAATCACACAGCAGAAATTCCCCAAAATAGCTTGCTATCTCTTCTGAAAACTTCAGAATATACTTGTATCTTCTCCTTTTTTTCTACATGTGCATCTTGTGGAAGGCGATTTCCCAGTCTATTCTACAATTTTTCTTTCTGTAACACAAGATCTACTTCATCCTTAGTCTTTCCTTTGTTTTCTCTATTCACTGGCTCCTTTGCTTCTGTTTCTGAACATATGTTCACCATTCAGTTTTTTAAAGAAATCAGAAAGTTACAAAAATCCAAGCAGTCTGACTGACTTCCTATTCTCCTGTTCCTATTACCAACATTTTTGTTGTTGTTTTTGGTAAGAATTATTTACACTTTACTTCCTTCTTTATGCATTCTCCCAATCTTCTAACGTACACATTTTCTAAAGTATTTCTTTTATTGTGCACAAACTACCATCTATCCCTCAAAGCATTTTGCCTCGACTCTTTTAAGTAGTTTTGCAATCTGGCCCCCACCACCATTTTCTAAATTGTCTCTCATTCCTTTGCGACAAAATCAGTCATGCACAAGGCACAGGTGCAGTCTTGATGCCTTATTGAGCATTAATCTTGGAGGGGGACAGTGAACACACCAAATGCATAATCAGACTTAGCTCCCACTAGAATTTCTACTCCTTTCCAGTAATGTGACTTGGGGAACTCTGGTTCAGCTGTTTCCCTATGGAGATGCCATGCAGACATACCTTGAAAAGCTATTGTGAGTCAGCCTTTAGTTAGACCATGCTTGTGGTTTGGAGGCCTTAGGATACAGCAAGTGCTCAATAGATGTGAACTGAATGTGAAAGACCTCTAAGAATATGATCATGCAGTTCAATTCCTCTCCCCACCCCCACATCCAGTTAGCAACGCACTGACACATACCACATGGTTCCATGAGCTGACGTTGAGCTAGCCACTGCTACTACAGACAACCCTCCAACCCTGGCCTTGCAGACTATTACCCAAAACACTGTGGGTTGGGGAGGTGATAAGAGAGCCCAGATGCCCTGACTACTCCTTCACTCTCCTAGATGCTGCCTTGCTCTGAAACTGGCTTCTCTTGATCCCTCTTCCTATTGCCTCAGGACTCACTTTTCTTGAACTCCAGATGTTTTTTTTGCCAACCTGGGGGAGCTATACCCTCATGATTTTTAGTATGTCTGAACTCTTTCATTAGCAGCCAAGGCCCTTGCTATACAGATGGTTCCCTCTGCCTCCTGATACCTGCAAACCCTAGCTCTGGGAACAGTACCTGGTACATGATCGGACATGATAAATTGATGTTGGATGAGCACCTGACTTCACCCTTACAAATGGTGATGTATTCCAGGCTATTTCATCTAGGTATAGAGTCAATGTTATAAAACTTCCTGTGATATTTGCTACTCAGTTAATACTCTGGTGTTTATAAATAAAATTATAGGGTTATTTATTTATTATTTGTTTTGCTGGAGGGGAACAGAAGCTATGTACAATCTTCAGATTTTAAAGCCTGAATAGCAGTCATTCTGCATCTCATGTGTGTGGTTGATTTTGACTTGCCATTTATACAGAAAAGGAGATGGCATGTGTGGCAGCTTGATACTGGAGTATCTTTTCCACCTCTGCTTTCTTCCCAGATTCACCTTTTGTCTAAATTCCCCCTAAATCATAGTATATCTGATACATATTCCTTAGTTCTCTACATTGTATTACAGGATAGAACTTTAAAAAAATTCTTAAAACATATTTTCCCAAAGCTCACCATCATTTCATGAGATACCACCACAAATTCAAGTTTCTTACTTTCTCCTGAAAGTTTTCTTCCTCTTATTCGATATACCACATCCTCTACATTATTAATAGGGTGTTCTTCCTAAAGAATGTATGTCATTTTTCTGCTCTAGAAAGCTTGTTTGAGCTGGGCATCTGTGGCTCATGCCTACAATTCTAGCTACTCTGGAGGGTGAGACTTGAGGATTGTGGTTCAAAGACACCTTGGACAGGAAAGTCTGTGAGACTCTTATCTTCAATACACTACAAAAAGGCTGGTAATGGAGCTGTGGTTCAAGTGGTAGAAGGTTAGCATTGAGCAAAACAAACTCAGGGATAGTGCCCAGCCCCTGAATTCACGTCTCAGGAGCAGCGCGTGCGCGCGTGCGCACACACACACACACACACACACACACACACACACACACACACACATTTGTTTGTATTTCTAAAGTAGCTGAATAAAAAATCCTTTAGCTTTGTGTGCAAAGTACTTTACATCTCCCATTTGACCCTCTCTCTACCTGTCTACTTGGACACACTATGTTTTGGCTGTACTGAGCTCAAGCTCTCACTCTTCCTGGAATGTGCCGGCCTTTGGCTGTGCTAGTCCTTGGCACAGGTTGTTCTTTGGAATGTTTCATGGCTGTTTCTTTGGGGAAAGTTCCTCTCCATCCTTCAAGGAGCATAGTTCAGTCTGACTTCCTTTGGGAAAGTTTTTTTTTTCCTTCCTGGGTTCTTACAATACATGGTTGCTATCTATCAATTGGAATATCTATCAATTGCACCATGAGTTGTAGGATTTGAAAAATTAGTAAACTGAGAGGTGGTTGGCACTGATGTAATACACAGATATATATTGAAATAAAAGTGAAAGTCGTTTTCAACATAATGTCTTGTACATCTCCTTGTTACAATGGGTCAACCTGTATCCCTATTTAAGCGTTTTGTTTACAACCTCAGTGGGGAGGGGGAGGGATGACAAAAGAGGAGTCAACAATGCTCAATAGGAAATGTACTCATTACTTTGCTCATGTAACTGTAACTTCTCTGTACAACATTTTTACAATAAAATAGTACAAAAAACAAAACAAAGCAAAAAAAGTGAAAACATACAAATTTGAAACCTCTACTTTGTCCCCTACAATAAAGTATCATGGAAATGCATTTATGTCAATTTAAATATCTTTTCTTTCTTTCCTTGATTTTTTTTTTTTTTTTGGTGCCTGCCTATCCTGAGACTTGACTCAGGGCCTGGGTGCTGTCCCTGAACTTCTTTTGCTCAAGGCTAGTACTCTCAAGCAGAGCCAGATCTCCAGTCCCATCCTTTTTTGGGGGTATTCTATTGAAGATAAAAGTCTCGTGGATTTTACTGCCCAAGTTGGCTTTGAACTGTGATCTTCAGAACTCAGCCTCCAAAGTAGCTAGGATTACAGCATGAACCAGCGGCGCCCAGCTCATTAATTGTATTTTATTGTATGATTGTGCCCTAACTTGTTTATTACCATGTTTTTGATAGGCATCTACTTCTTGTCAATTTTATTATTTTAATTGTATGCATATGTACAAGAAACATCTTTGAAAATAGATGGTTTTACATCCATGACTGAATTTTAGTAGAACGAATACTTCAAAATAATATTTCCTGGTGGAAGAGTATCCAAGGAGGTATGGCGGCTCAAGCCTGCAGTCCTAGCTACTTGGGAGGCAGAAATTGTGGAATTGGAGTTTGAAGTCAACCTGTGTATAAAAGTTTGTAAGGCTCCATTTCAATCAATGCCTGTGTGGGGTGACATAACTTATCATCCCAAGCTATGGAGGAAAGTACCATGGCTGCAAGCAGTGGCAAATGACTATCATCATAGCAACAAAGGGAAGCAAAAATAGGAGGATCAAAATCCAGTGGTCCTGGGCATAAAGTGAGAGTCTATCTTGAAAATACAAAATACAAAAACATTCTCATGAAGTGGCTCGAGTGGTACAGTGCCTGCTTAGCCAACATAAGGTCCTGAGTTTAAGCCTCAGTACTGCCAATAAAGAAGGAAGAAATACTGCTAAGAAAGAAAGAAGGAAGGAAGGAAGGAAGGAAGGAAGGAAGGAAGGAAGGAAGGAAGGAAGGAAGGAAGGAAGGGAGGAAGGGAGGGAGGGAGGGAGGAAGGGAGGAAGGGAGGAAGGGAGGAAGGAAGGAAGGAAGGAAGGAAGGAAGGAAGGAAGGAAGGGAGGAAGGAAAGAAGGAAGGGAAGGAAGTTAATATTTCAATTGGTAAGACGAAGAGTATCTCTTCAATTTGGTAAGTACACCAAGTTCTCTAATCATTTTAAAAGTAAACTCCTCTCAACTGTATATCATTCTGTGTCTTATTCTTAATGTACAGTTTCATAGGTCGATTCATACAATTATTATTTTTTATTTTTATTTTTTTGTCCGTCGTGGGGCCTGAACTCTAGGCCTGGGCACTGTCCCTCAGCTCTTCAGCTCAAGGCTAGCTCTCTACCACTTGAGCCACAGCGCCACTTCTGGCTTTTTCTGCTTATGTGGTGCTGAGGAATTGAACCCATGGTCTCATGCATGCAAGGCAAGCGCTCTACCACTGAGCCAACTTCCCAGCCATGATTCATACAATTATTAATAGTTTTTTCTAATTCAGAATTTATGTCATGTAGAACAATGCTTCTTGGTTTTTGCACGTAATATATCACCTTTTATTAAACTCTTGTTATTACCAATAGGGTCAAATTCATTCTTTTGTATTTTCTATGCAAACAATATTTATTTTTCACTATTTAAACATTTCTTTTAATGTTTTTTGATTAGTAATTTTAAATGTCATTTTCTGAATATTTAATCTTATTAAATGCCTTTTTGGCATTCAGAATGATAGTATGTTTCTTTCCTAACTGCTTACTCAGAAACATTTCTTCCTAATATTATAATGGAAGTAGAAGTGTGGATCAAGATGTAGAGCACCAGCTTTGCACAAAAAAGCCAAGTGAGAACAAGAGGCTCTGAGTTCAAGCCCCAGTATTTGTGTGTGTGTGCATGTGCATGTTCTGGGTGACACCATTTGCTTTGGGGGGGGAGACAAAATTTCACAAAACTGAGGGGATTTAAACACATTAGTGAGGGACTGAGCATTTCTACTACTGAGCTATGTAGTATGTGCTTGCACAAAAATTTAAATTTTTTGCTTTGGGATTTTCATTTTCTTAAATTTATTATTTCTTTGGACACATTTGGTCAAAATAGCATGTAAGAAATGTGAAGTTATTTCTTTTTTCCTGTCATTTTCCCCCCCTTTTATCACCTGTTGTCACTGATTTTTGATTTTGGTACCCTGTGTCTTGTATATATGTTTTTATGATTTGGGGAAAGGAAGGGGAACAACAAAATGGCAATATAAAGGACAAAAGGTGAACCAATGCAATAAAGATACTCACAAGACATTAAGTTAGAAATGAGCTCTGCAACTTGAGGAAGGGGAGTCAGGGAGAGGGAAAATGGAAGAAAAATGAGGAAGAGGGTAACAATGTTTGACAAGAAATGTACTCATTACTTATGTAACTGTAACCCTTTTGAACATCACATTCACAATAAAATAAAATAAAAATTTTAACAATACCACAAATAAGGTGGATTTATTGTAACCTGATGCTTAAAGCCAAGCCTCTTCCTCTATATTTTCAGTTGCAATTAATTTCCTTGTATCTATCTCTGTGTGAATTTGGACCCTTTGTGGTCAGCAACCATGCACTATTCAACTGCCAATATCGCATACCACACATGATACCAGGGCTCCAATCTTTCCTTTTACTATCCATGTGGATAAGGCACTTAATATTACATCTGTTACTTCATTTGCAAGGTGTGGTATTACCTCATCAAAGGACTCATGTAGTGCTGAAATGAAAGAACACACATAAAGTATCTATTATGGTGTTCAGGGCATTGAAGCTGTGTAAGGTCAGCCCTTTTCTTTTTCCTTTGAAATGGAGAAATAACATGATTTTTCTTTCTGTCATGGCAGAGTTATCTGAGCAACCCAAGAATTTCCTTAACAGAGAAGACTGTAAGGGATGCTGAGCCTCGACATTCTTAGTGCAAAATGTATGGGAAGCTCATAATTGCAACTCCAGGGAAATTTAATAAAGTATAGGTACCAGGGCCAGTTAGAGACAATTTATATTACAATTATATAGATTATTGCTTGATGTTGTTTCCTTTTTGAAACACATGCATATATACATAGACAGAAACACAGACACACAAATACACACACTTGCACACATATGCATGCACGTGCGCACGCACACACACACACACACACACACACACACACACACACACACATATTTTTTGGACCTAAAAAGGAAGCCCATTCCTAATATATCCTGAAAGGGCAGAATTGATACTGATTTGCTTTCACCTGTTCATCAGTAAGCTTAAGACTCATATGAGAATGATCTATTGTAGACTTTTCATTTTTATAAGAAGAGAAAAAAATAGGACTGTTGAAACCTCAAAGCTCCATCCACCAAACTTAAATATTAATGTATTTTTTCATATACAGGAGAATAAATTCTATTACCTATGTATGAAGCTGAATCAATGCCTCAGTAAAACCCTCTGGTGTTGTCTTGTTGAATGGTTTCAAATAGGAATACAAAGCCCAGATGAAACTAAGATGAGATAGTGGAAATTGTGACAGAGCTATTTTTGAAATGATGCTCTTAGGAAAAGCTGCTGATTGAAATCAATACCTCAAGACCCGGAATCTGAAAAGACCATTTCTGAGACCTGAGAGGGTCACTGAATAGAAGTGTCAGTTGATGGTATTCAGACCATGCAATTGCTTTCACCAAGGTGCCTCTGTGTTTACTTAAGTGACTTGAGGTAGCTGGTGGCTGAGCATACATTGAGAGAGTCTCCCTGGACTCAGGCTCAGGGGAGGAGAAAACAGGAGGGAGGGGACATTGGCTGTGGTTTAAATGAGTAAGTCCAAGTGTGCTGTATTGGAGGAAATGAATTGAACTGGGTTTTCTTTTTCATTTCACACTGATTAAAAAAAGTCTTCAAAGGATGGAAGAATATGAACCTCTCAAAAGATTAAGAAAATGACTGTACCTCAAACCTTGTAATATTCATTTCAGACCAAATCTTTTTTAATAGGTTATAATTGATCAAGAAGAATTCATTTGCACAGATCTCTGCTAATGTTTCCAATTTCTTGCAAGGCACATGGAGTCATTTTCTTTGTGTTAAGTGTGAGATTTTGTTTGTGATGATGTCCTGGAGTGAGGGGTGAACATGGAAACTATTTACTGTAATTTCTGGCTGCTTTATATGGAAGTTGCCAGATCACTTAATTATACAGAGTAAGATTTGAACTATTTTGTGAGGATAAATGTAGGTTTTAATGAAGCTATTAGTTTTTTTAATAGCACACGATTTTAAAATTTAGATTATAAGGAGGTTTGATTTGTCTTTTAGTTCAGAAAATAATATTTTAGCATCCGTAGCATATGTGATGTTAGCTATTATTTATTTTGTTCTCTATGTTTAGGTTTGTCCATTTGAAGAAAATTGAATAATTTCTTCCAAGTGTTCTGAATGCAGCACTTTGCTTTCCCAACCCATAGGACTATCCCAGATTCGTATGCAGGTCACAGGTACAGGCGAATGGAGAGATAGAGGGGTTGGAGTCAGAGCCCCATCTAACACTCTATCGCATACCATAGGACTGGATATGTTCATTGGAATTGAAGACTTACCCAAACGGAATGAGAGTCGAATCTGAGTTACATCAGAAGAACAGTTTGAAAAGCAAAGCAGCTCTATCAATGATTTCAGTCACATAAGACTATAATCCAAAAGGTGGAACTTGTTGCTGCCACTAAGGAAGGACTGAGAGGTCAGACTTAGAAGAGATCTCTCCTTGAACTAGAGCCTAATTCTTGCACAAGACCCACCATTGTAAGTTTGCCTACTAGGTCTTTCTAGCTTACCTCTGTGCACACACAAAAGGATTGGATAATTTAGATACCACATTAAAGACTTTCTGCAATTTCTGATTTTGGAGTGTGGGAAATCTGAGAATTAGTAGTATGCAGCTTTTAATGAGCGAAAGGCCTATTCCACTCTTAAAACTTTCCTCTTATCACCCCAGCACTGGGTTTGTAAACAGAGTACTTAAACTCTATACCCTAAACATAAAATTAAGAAAACAAGAGTCCCTACATTATAGAGGATTGCGAAAGTATTTTCTTCATAGCATGGATGTACAGTACCTAGAGCATTGTCAGCAAACTACTCAGCAAATATTGCTTATTATAATTAGTATTTTGCTAACAAGAATACTTACTATTATTCTTTGGGGATCAGGTGATTGAACTCAGGGCCTTGTGTTTGCTAGGTAAACATTCTACCACTTGAACCATCATTTGTTTATTTGTTTTGCAGATAGAGCCTTATTTTTTGTGTTTTGTTTGTTTTGTTTTGTTTTGGTGCCAAGGCTTGTGCTTCTGATTGGGCTAAGTTCAGTCTGCAATCTTCTCTCTCCAACTGTCTCTCGAGTAGTTGGGGTTATGGTCTTCTATCACCACATCCATCTAATTGTTATTATTTTAACATTGGTCTTTGATCCAAATTCTGTAATTTCTCTTTCTAGAGATGCACTGAAGTCCTAATTCTGATGTTTGGCTATTTTTTGTACAAGGGGTTTAAAAGGACATCTTACCGAGCACGGTGTTTGTGAAAAGAAAATAAATGCTAGCATGTATGTGATAGCTTTATCTTTATTGCAGCTTTTTAGTGGAATTCCAATATTATTCAGCATGTTTTATGTTTACAGAATTATTTAGGGTATAATCAAGAATACCATAATACTGTCTTCATAAATGGACACTGTTTTAAAAACTAGGCATAATTAGCAAGGAGATATTCATAGTGTGCATCTGACATTATTATGGCTGCAATATAAATTCCACGAGGTGGAGAAGACTCAGAGAAAGGAGGCTGCAGATTTATCATAGCATGCTGCATTTGCAATATGGATTGTACTTATCTTTTTATTTGCCCCAGACAATGTAAATTAGGAACATCTGAAGAAGGATTCAAATAATTTAGCAGCTGTGGCTCACTATAAAATATGCTGTTCTGATGCTCAGGAGGAAACAGAAATTTACTGTTTCTTAACTCTACTGCTCTGATTTGGCTCAGAGTCCCAGAGGAATTCTCCTACAGATATTGGATGGACAAGGGAGTCAACCTGAAGGAAAAATGAAGCTGATGGCATAGAGATTCATTTTCTCAGCCCATTGAAGAATTAAAGGCAAGAAAGTGTTAAAAGCACAAAGAGCAAGTTTATTTGAAAGTCAAAAGAATGCCATGAAGGGAAAGTAGTGAGACTCTCTATGTTGAAAGTGGCCCAAAGAGGCCATCCAATGGTATCCTCTTTGAGAGTGATTTTTATAATATGAAGCTCCTCCCATATCTCATCCCTTGGGCCTTTGGCTTTCATTGGTTACGTGGGCACTAAGGGCATTATGTGAAGAAGAAGCATTGAATCAGGAGCCCAAGGCACTATGGGAGCAAGAGGTATCATAATGGGCTGGCCATTTGTTATTTGCCACATTTTATGTTTGCCACTTTTTAATACCTATCTACCTAACAGTTCCCCTTTCATTCCATGAGGAAAATGGCAGAGAAACACATGATTAATTCTTCCTTTCAACACAGGAATGTATTCTGACAGGCATATTGTTCCTTCCTTACCAATAAAAACCTTTTAGAGAGAGTGAAGTTTTATGTAATATCTTTAATCTGGTTTCCAAACTCAGGTTATTTTTTCCCTCTCTTGCTGAGATCATTAGCCTTAAGAACTTTAATTGAGCAATAGAGAATTTGAGTGCATACACATATCTGAGATTTGGTTGGGTGACCTTGAATGGCACTGGGCATTTTGATTGGGTAATTTTTCCAGCATATGTGAAGCATTCATTGTACTCACAGCATGGAGTTAAGTCACCTTTGCAATGGACAAAAAGAAAACAAGCAACAAGCTTGGAATCTGATGTCTTACCATTACCAAAATCTTACTGTCTTCTTTGGGAAGATGAGGTTTTTAAACTATTACTTGGGTAACCAGTGAAACTTGGTCTTTGTAATAAAGCTAAGATATAAATTGATATATATATATATATACATATCTATATCTATATCTATATATCTCTCTCTATATAAAGGGCATATATCAGTATTGTGCCTCTGCCTTGGGAAAACCTGGGCTGCCCTACCAGCTGTATGACCAGGAACAAATGTAAGCCATGAAACTGCCACTATGGTAGACAGTAGAGACATGAAGAGGATTGCTAGAGAGCTGTCAGGGAGAAAACAGGATGCAGGATAAGTGTGTGTCTCATCTCTGAACTTAACCTGAACAGCCACAGCCAGGAAAAGCACTTAGCATTTGGGTATAATGGTGAGGAAGGCCAGTGGCAGATGTCACTTCCTCCTTCCCCGAGTGGCTGTGTGCATTTTTGAAGTGGCCTTCCACGTTTTCTCATTACACATTTGGAAAGCTGGAATAAAAGCTGCAGACAGTTTAAGGCCTGAGATGTCACCTTCCTGTTGGCTTAATCTGCAGTCTGATTAAGGCATTTCCCCCATTCTCCAACAAGGGAGGAAAAGGACCCCTTCTTGCTCTACCCAGTCAGCAACAAACAACAGCTGGGTAGTGTTGATCCAATTACAGCAACCAATTTGCAAGTGGCTCTGAGTAGACCTGAGGAATCCCACGACTTTCTCTTAGCTGTGTGTGTTGAGTTCAGAAAGTGGAAACATGACATCCTTCTGGCCTCCCAGGCTACTATGAGAGCCTCCGCTTAATGCGGAACTGATTTCTTTCTTTGAGCAATAATAGCAAAGCAAGCACTTCAAAAAGACCAATCCATCTCCTCTCCATAAAACGTTAATACCCTTCAGTGTACAGAGAGAGAGAGAGAGAGAGAGAGAGAAAGAGAGGAAAGGAGGGAGGGAGGGAGGGAGGGAGAGAGGGAGAGGAGAATAGGAGAGAGAGAGAGGGAAGGGCAGGAGGGAGGGAGGGAGGGAAAACTTCTCACCCTTTGCATTGGCAAAAACTGACAAAAGTAAAAAAAACCAAGGGCATTTGAATATCCTCTTTTGCAGTCCATACGTTACCCATTTACCCTGACTGCAAGAAAGTACATCCTCCCTGTGGCTGCCAGTAAACTTGAATTTTTCTTATACTTGGGGCTGGGGGAAGGGCAGCATCCCTATCTGAGCAGAGAAACCTAGCCCTTTTCAGAAACTTACCCACTCCTAGATGCTAGCTTTTGTCCTTCACATCAAAGCCAGCCTCCTATGTGTGATTGTCACTGGTCATCTGGGGGTGAAGATGTTGTTTCCAAGATGCAGGGTGAGCATGAAACTTCTGACGTGCCTGTCAGCCCAAGTTCCCTTTCCTTTCTTGTCATCTTGTATACATTTCAGGGTCCAGCTAATACTTGGAGCACACAATTGCTTTCAGAAGGAGGGATATTTGGTAAGGAGAGAAGTCAGAAGAGAAATTTGGAAGTTTCTTTCTTAATTCATCATTCTTGTTTTGATTTTACACTATCTGTTAGGCTGAATTCCTTTGTTTTGTTTAGTAGCTCAGCAAGAATAGCAAATGTTGTTCCACTCAGAAGGTATTTGGAGGTCTTTGGGAGAGTGGGAGAAAGAGATTTACATTGCATATTCTGAGTAAAATATTTGAAAAAAAAAGGAAACCAGGGAGATGTAATTCTGGCATGTTGAGCTAATTTTCTCATAGAATCTAAGTGTAGGAAGGAAATTGGTTCTTTTTTCTTAATCCACTCCTTGTGTAATAGTAATAGTAATAATAATTAGCAGTGATCAAACACTTCATGGCAAACTGTGCTGGGAACTTCAGATCCTTACTACGCTCCTGTGCATTAAATTCAATTATTATCTCCATTTTGCAGACCAAACAAACTGAGGGCTTGGGAGGTTAAATATTTGCTCAAGTTCTCATGATAGTTAGTGATAGAGTTGAGATTAAAATGTGGGCTTTGACTCCAAAGCTGATGGACAGAGCCAGATTCCTTCTACTTAAATTCCAGCTTTACCCTAAGTGAGCACCATGACCATAAGTAAATTATTGACCTTCTCTGCATCTCCGTTTCTTTATCTGTACAATGGGGCTTATAATAGAATCTATGTCAAAGGATTTAGAAGTAGGTTCTTTCTTATTGCTCCCCATAGCAACAACTCAAAAAATGTCTTAGCTGATATTTTTTTAGCAAGTATAGGAAGCACAATTGAGTTTTAGTTTGCACTTTCAGTTTTGTCAACATTATATATTATTCTTCTTGCTTGAAGGTAATTGAAACAAAGTCTCCTAGAAAAAAAAGTTTTAAAAAATCGACAGAAAGCAATTTATGCTCTTTTGTGAGAGAGCACCCAGGCTCCATTGATAACCATAGCCTGTACAAAAGGAACATGATTCCTACATGAAGGTTTACAGGGTAGCACTAAGGAAGCAACAATTTGCGAGTGCATTGTAATAACTTGACAAATGCAAGTTGTCTTTAGATTTGAGTCACATATTTCCTTCTTGTCTAACTGGTTTACATTGTATAATAGTAAGTTGGCAAAAGCTTATTACTCTTTAAAATGATACTCCCAATTTCATTAGTTGTCTGGAACTTCTGTAGAATATGTGCAATCCAAGAGTCATTTTTGCAAAGCATGATCTGTCAGCTAGAGTAATTATGAGCAAGATTATGTTCTCCATGGGTGGAGGATATAGATTACATCAGGTTACATCAAATACCTCATACTATTACTCCTTTTCATTCTCTGGACTCAGAAACATAGCTAAAGGAAGCTAAGTTAGGACCTAGGAGAAGTAAGTAGTGATATTAGAAAATATAATGCTTAATGCTTTTGGTGTTTTTGGCTTTAACTGCTTATTGCTGAGGATATTTTGTTTTGAGGAAAAGGAGAATGCAAAAGTTCATACAGACAGGTTTTGAAAGGTTTTGAAAAGCTATTTTATAGTCCCCCAACAGGTACTTGGTAGATGATATGCCTAAGGCTTGTAAATCCATACATAATAACTAATAAAATAACTGATAATTATTAAGGATCTACTTGTTGCCAGGTACTACCCATAAACTTACATTTATTTTTATCACTTTATGCATTTTATTGATAATCCATATTTTAAATCTGTATTGTGACATCTTACATAGGGAAAAAGCTTCTTCCTAAAAAAAAAAAAAAAAACAACTTTTTAGGATGACTGACCTTTCCAGTTTCTGTTTTGCATTAAACAAGTTATTTTTAGCAGATGTAAAGCACTGTACAAAAAAAAGGGGGAAAATTTGTACATTCTCACAAAAACAGAGCTTTTAACCAGGAGTTTTGTTAGATATATTTTGGAAAAGGGTACTGTGTTCAGGTTTAACTAGAAAGACAATGAAAAACCAGATAAAGCAAATTCATTTTGTGCTCCTTTTCGATGTTTTAAAAAGTTGCTCTCCAAGAGGCGAGCACACATACTGTT
The DNA here is from genome assembly GCF_019054845.1 of Dipodomys spectabilis. NCBI lineage: Eukaryota > Metazoa > Chordata > Mammalia > Rodentia > Heteromyidae > Dipodomys > Dipodomys spectabilis. The sequence goes on from NW_024870730.1 coordinate 3,393,074, forward strand.
GCTTTCATGAATTCTAAAAACATTGCTTACTCTTTCTTTCTTTAAATTGCACATAAGTCTCCCAGTGATGCCCTTTGTTGTCAAAGGTGTCTATTAAGATGAATATATTGTTACTACAGAACCCACAGTGCTCTCCAGAATTCATGCTCTCTTTTCCATTTGTCATGCTGCGAAAATACATTTCTAGTATTTTTGCATATAGGAGAAGGCCACATGATTGAATTCCAGCTAATGAAATGTGATGGCAGTTGAGTAGGCCATTTTAGTCCTTGCTCCTAAATCTCTATTATTTTCCTTAACTCAGTTTTGCAGTTGAATGGAAAAGATCTAGTGACGCCAGGGCCAGATACTATGGAGAAAGCACTAGATAGGTGGAATCTGGGTCCTACACTAATTAGAACGGTCTTCACATCCTATGAGATGAAGGAGAAATACTTTCTTTGCATTAAGTTCATTGAAATTTTGGAGTTGTTTGTTGTATCAACTAACTTTACTTGCCCTGACTAAAATAGAATAAATATACATTTACGAATACAGAAATGACTGAAAATAAGCTAATCTCAATAGATATAGATATTAGCTAAATGATAGAGACAGGGTAACTCACCTGATCAACCCCACCAGCTAAAGAATGAGAGAACCATAACTGAAAGCTACAGAATGACCCTGGTTCCCATGGATTGAATCATTTGCTCTGATATTTGCCTATTAGCATGCTTTTATCATTTTTGCACCGCAGAAATAAATCATGAAATGCTCATGGATCAGTCCTTTAAAAACTCATGATAAGTAGCTATAAAGGACTTTTATAACTGAAAACCTCAATATTTAAGTCATTAGGAAATAATTATTCATCAATTATTATGATGTAAGTAGATATATATCAGATGTGTCTGTAAGGGGCCCAAGAAACCTCAGCAGAGACATAGTATCTCAGGACTATCTTTTGTTGTTGTTGTTGGTTGTGGGGCTTGAACTCAGGGCCTGGGCCCTGTTTCTGAATCTCTTCATGCTCAAGGTTAGTGCTCTAAAACTTGAGTCACAGTGCCACTTCTGGTTTTTGAGTCGTTCATTGGAGATAAGACTCTCACAGGGACTTTTCTGTCTGGGCTGGCTTCAAACTGCAATCTTCAGCTCTCATCCTCCTCAGTAGCTAGGATGACAGGTGTGATCCACCAGTGCCTGTCTACTTTTAAATTTTGAGTGTACTTTCATTCCATTAATCCCTTTCATCCACATTTGTCTTTGCATTCCAGTTATCAAAGAAAAATAGCCTTGGAAAGGCCAGTGTCCTAGACATGGTGGGACAAAGGTGGATATTGTGAACTTAGGGGGGGGCAGAGTCTCGCAGACATGTTGGATACAGACAAAAATACAACCCTCCACAACCCATTCTTTGTTCTTCTTGTTTTTTTTTTTAACCCCCCTGAAGATCATTATTTATAGCTTAAGTAAAATATACAGAAGCAAATGCCAGAAATCTTAAGGATTTTATTTTATTTTATTTTTGGTCATGAGTTTGAACTCAGAGCTTGGCTGCTTGCTGTCCTGGAGCTCTTTAGCTCAAGACTAGTGCTCTTCCACTTGGAGCCATAGTGCCACTTCCTCCCTTAAGTATTTTAAGTGTGATTGTTTGTGTTCCTTGTAGATAAGCCATCTTTAAAGTGTAAAAAAGCTTTTTTTTTTTTAAAAAAAAAAAGAAGCTAAATTAGAAACAAATATAAAATTCTGGAACTTATACATATAGAATAGTTTGGGGGTGGGGACATATGTTCTTCTTTGTAAAACAAATGTGTCGAAAGAGAAAAGATCTGCAAAAGTCAAACTACAAAGAATACCATGTGAGTTAATGCATATCAAACCACTCAGTCACGAGAAAAATTTGGAGAAACCAGCAGTGGATCCGTCCAGATCCATTCTCTGCTGTGGTGATTAAGTCCCAGATGCTGGGCCCGCTGCTTGTGCAGCCGTTCCAGCTCGGAGGCGCCCGTGGGATGTGTGTGCCTGGGGAGAGGGGCAAGCCCAACTCCATGGGAAAAGCCTCCTCACGCGAAAGCTCTGCACAGCCTGTTTGGAATGCTAATGGGTGATGCTTTCTGCTCCTACAGAAGGTTGATTTTTCTGCAAGCCATTAAATCCTCCTCCTCTCCCTCCTCCTCCTCTCTTTCTCTCCATGTGTCCAGACTTTCCAGTAGTAATTCTCTATCAAATGTTATCAGTTGGTTCTTTTTGGGTGGATTTTTACATTCTAATTTGGAGACTAGAGGAACATGAGAAAGGGTGTAAGAAATACAAGCCTGTCTCCCTTCCACAAGCTCTGTGGAAGGGAGAGTGGAAGAGAGACAGGAAGGAGAGGGGTGAAATGCAGAGCTAGTTAGTGTGCATGTTTTCTGTGTAAGGCTGCAACAAGGGGTTTCTGAACAGGTAGTGACACTTTCCCTAATGAGGTGGTAATGCCAGTATTAGCTGTGGTTTAGGCTTCAGTTATGTTAATTCATATAGGGAACACATATTGCAAACAGTGAAAGCTTGTTTTTCATCTGACAGCGTGTCAAAGGGAATTGTGTTAACTAGCAATTTCACACATCTTCAGCCAAATGATAAATGGTGCTAAATGATGTTATGCCTGTGGTGAACGAAAGCTTCAGGGCCTCCCATATCAGAAAGCTCAATCCATTTAATGTATAAATTCATTTTTTATTCTTATCTTTGCAAACTAGTAGCATATGTAGAATATAACATATATGACAACATTGTATTAACTGGCACAAATTTTATTAATTGTATTGTTAGAAGACTGTGGATCATTTATACTTAATGAATTCTGAGTTTTTCCAGCTCAGATGCCTTCTCTTCTTGAAGTAGAGCTTTCTCAGAGTACTTAGTTGTGGAGTCTGGGGATAATGTCAAGGCTTCTTTGCTGAGGACCAGAGAGGAAAAGTATATTATAATGCTTCCCACTGTGCATTCTTCTCCCTTATTCCAGTCAGGCTTTAGGAAGCCATGTGATAATCACATTCAGATTTCTGCCCTGACCAAATGCTTCTGTTCAGCTCTCTAAGGCTTTCTTTGAATTTGTTTCCAATTCTAGTGCATCCTAACCTTTGAACTTAGTTTTTCCCTTCCAAGCCATTGGAACTTGACTTGCCTTTACAGTTCAATACCCAGAAGTTTGCATACCTGAGAGAAGACTTAACTCATTGAAAAACCACAGGTAATCTTTGGGAGCATCCTGAGGCCTTTGATGAGAAAGCCCACCCACCTCACCTGGAAGGGTGTCTAGAGAGAGTAATATGACTTTGAAAGACCAGTAATGTTCATTGCTACCACATTGGGACTATGAGGATTTCTCTCCGAATAAAGCTAGAGGAAAACTGATATGCAAGTGCCCGTCAATGACTTAATACTAAAAGGCTAGTACAATCCCAGACCCAACTGGTATCCATAAAATTTTCTAACTATATGCACTGGTTTGGGAAATCTCTAGATTCTACAGTGCCTATCAGTCTTGGCACGAAGCCCTTAAAACACAATTGAAGCATTTTATTTTTCATGACAATTTTATATCACTTCCAGACTTCATAAAACTTTTTCCATTTTACTGAAAATTCTTGGTTTACTTGTTGGAGGATCAAACACTCTTTGTAAGTGCACATATTTTAAAATTAACTGTTCTTTAACTCCAGTGAGCAAAACCTTGTTGGAAAGTTATTTTGCCCTAACAGAAAAATCTTTTAATTCTTCCTCATTTCATAGGAACCAAGAAAAAAAATGTAATTCCCAGGACCTATGGATTGAATTTTTCTCTACATATGGTCTAAAGCATGTGTTCCTGACTGACTTCAGAGACAATAAGTTTCCATCTTGCTTTGCTGGTGAACTTTGTGTTTTGTAGCTTTTATTGGTATGGGGGCTTAAATTGTACTTTTTTTCTTCTTTTGGGTCATACTGAGGCTTGGGTCATTCAGAGCCTTAAGCACTTGCATGGCTTTTTTTCCCTTTTGCTCACAGATGAGGCGCTTGCTCTTGAGACAGACCTCCAGTTCCAGCTTTTTTTCCCTGGCTAATTAGAGAAAAGAATTGGTTGGCTTTGAACTGCAGTCTTCAGATTTCAGCCTCCTGAGTGGCTAGGATTATGGACAGCAGCAGCTGGTACCCAACTTAAATTGTACTTTTAAGTTTGAGTATCTCTGTTTTATTTCCTGGCAAGGTTAGGTGAAACCTACCTATGCTATAGGCATAATAGTGATTATGCCTCAGTTTCCCTCTGTCCTGGATACTGGCTTGAACAGATTCATTATGCTGAAGTTTCCTTTGGTTGAAAATCTGGTTCTTCCATTTTCGAGCTGTGTCACACTTGAAAACTTATTTCTCTGGGCATCTGTTGCCTCATTTTAAATAAAAAAAATTGATGGTATTATCTTACAGTTGTTGGAATTAGTACAAGTAAAAGCTTAGAGGGTGTCTCAAAAATGTCTCAAATCATTACTAAATGGGGACATCTCTGCAGCATAATCTAAAAAGTGTTTCCCAGATCGAAATACTAGTTCACACAAGCAGCTACAAAGGGAAACGAAGAGTACAGTACCCCACAAGCCACTGCACTGCTACTGTCATTGGTATTTTGCTCATCAGGTTATTATCTGTTTGTATGGCTTTTGGTGATCTTTCTATATGGATGGGATTGTAAGTCCCCCAACCTTCTTTCATTCCTTTCTTCTATTGAGAGTTGACTTTGTGCTTGCTAGGCCGGTGCTCTACCCTGTTCCTAGCCCTTTCATTTTAGTTATTTTGGAGGTAGGGTCTCAAATGTTTACCTAGGCAAAGCTGAACTTCCACGATCCTCCAGTGTACACTTCTTGAATATCTGGGCTGGCAGGTGTGAAATGCCCTTACCCCAGCTATTGGTTGGGATGGAAGTCTTATGAACATTTTCTCTGGATTGGCCTTGAAACCATAATCCTCCCAAACTTTGTTTCCTAAAAGCTTGTATTGCAGGTCTGAGCCACTGTGTTCAATTTTGCCTTTCTTTTTAATGAAGACATAAGTTGCTAAATCACAGCCACAACAACTGCAGTGAACACTTTTGAAGCATCTTCTCAACCCATACGCTATCTTGATTCTTTGGCAACGGTCCCTCAACCTCATAGCGTGGACTCTTAGAACCCTGTCTCCATATGCTTCACTTAGTGTCTCTTTAGCCAAGGTTTGCTGTTGACTCAGCCATATTCTTTCTCCTGGTGTTTTGGCTTTGGGACTGAGACATCTAGTTATGGCATGGTGACTGATTTCAAGGATTTGTTAATGGTGGAACACATGAAGAAGTTAATAACAGTGTGAAATAATATGCTATGAAGTACTCCATTTGAACAGAGTTAATATCTTTCTTTTATTGAAGGAAATTTTCAGAAGAAGCTTTATAGGATGATACAGGTTGTGATTCTTCATTGGTATGTAGTTGTAATACCTCCCAACATAATTTATTGTGGACTCATTTTTTCTGCAGAGAACATCTTTTGGGTCTAATGTTGTGTAGAACATGGTTTGAGTGGAGACTACTCAGGGGAAGTTTCTGTCATCTGGTATCATTGGGATTCCCTTGTTCTCTTATTGCTTGAATGTAGCCTTTTCATTTATAAGTGATCCCAAAAATCTTTTGGAATAAGCAGGTTTTATCATCATCATCATCATCATCATCATCATAATTTGTTTATGAGATTTGCTTTTAGATAACATTGTCGTGAAACAATTACACTAGTGACATCAAAGGAAAACAGTTTTTATTCACATCATTTCTAATAGGAAGAACTGTGGAGTTTATTCCTCCCACACCAAAAAATTCCCCAATTCTCTGGGAAAATCCACTGGATTTTATACTGCACCCAATTTATCTGTCAATCATATGTCTCAGGTCATATCTGTACATCTAACTCATTGGCTATAAACTGAGAACTCCCAAAACCCCTTCCTCAGACTGCATGGATTATCAAATAGTTCACACTTATTTACGCGTATGATTTTATTCCAAAAGCTGAAACTCAATAAAGCCAAATGAGCAAAATGCTTAAGGCAAGATATTGAGTATCCTGGGGTGTTCATGTGCAGAACTCTCCAGAGTAGCACCCTACTGGAAGCATATCAAATCTCAGTAATAATATGAGTTTTTTTTTCTAATTGAACTTAATCTCCAACTCTTCCTCTTTGGCCTAGAGTTTATTGGGTAGGATAGAAAGTTCCAGTGGGCTATTCAAGTGCTCTTTCTGGTGACCAGTTTAGACAGAAACAATCTAGGCCTTACAATCTAAGCCATCTCATTTGGATAAACTTAATTGGGACAGAAAGGGACTCAATATGAATGACAAAAGTGACTCCTACCATGCAGGCAATTCCAAAGGTTTCTGGCTCAGAAACCAAGAAGAAAGACTACCCTTTGGTGGTATACCAAAACACATTTCAGGGCATGTAGATTACTAGATTGAAAGCCTCTTGGAGGGCCCTATTTCTCTGTAGGTCTTTACCAGAAGGCAAGTTGATGTCAACTATGTAGGTTCAATTGAGTTGTTAATGTATTGAAGAGTTGGTGTTTTTATTCTTTTAATATAAATTTTTGTTTGGAGACAGTGTATATATTTTTCTAACAATATGCTCCACTTAAATAGCCCAGCGCTGGTGGCTCATGCCTGTAATCCTAACTACTTAGGAGGCTGAGATCCCAGGATTGTGGTTCAAAGCTCGCCCAGGCAGGAAAGTCAATGAGATCCTTATCACCAATTAACCACCAGAAAACCAGAAGTGGTGGTGTGGTTCAAGTAGCAGAGCACATGCCTTAAGCTGAAGAGCTCAGGGACAGCACTCAGAGTTCAAGCCCACAACCAACAAAAAAAAAACATTTAAAAATATTTATTTGAACACAACAAAGGTATTATGGTATTGTTGAATGAAAGCATTATTATTATCAACTGACACTGTTTACATTCTAGAAGATAAATTGCTAGCAAGTACTTTCCCCTTATACAGATTTCTTTCATATTTAGGGACATATCCCTGAAAGTTTTCCTAAAGGAAAGAATAATAAGTCAATATTTTCTTTATGCACTCATGAGAGTGCTTTAGATAACAGCTCATCAATAAGATCAATACAATTGTAATCAAATGTGTTATGGAATAGTACGTTGTATAGATCATTAATAGAATTGGGTCTGGTGGTATGAAAAGAAGCCAGGAAGCATTAAGATGCTTTAGATTCCATGAGTATTCCTACTCATAATGCATATAACATATGCATTGCATTTTAATTTATAGCTTAAGGGAGCAGTGATTAAGTAGGAGAGAGAAGAGCTTTTTAAAACACCTTCTGGGAAGTGATTTCTATTCTTCGCTGTCACATCTCCGATTAGTCTTTCTCTTCAAATACTTCTTCTCTTTCTTTGAGTTTTCCTGGTACAGGTGGCTGCCATTTGCAGAGCTATCAATTTTGCTGCCCTCTTTTAAGGCAGCTATTATTTATGCTAGTTCCTGCTTATCCTTCTTTTGATTCATGTAGACAAGAACAGCTACAAAACATTTTAAACAGCTTGAGAAAAGGGTTAACTTTAAGAATCATATGTTATCATGCACAGCCTCCACATAAAATGCCTAGGTCTGTCCAGCACAACTCTCTGAGATTGCAATTTTTAACATGCTTTTAATTTGAGCCACTCCGTTAGATGTCTTAAATGTGAGCATCTGAACCATTACAGCAGTGCCACAGAGTAGCTGGGCTATTCCATGTAGTAGCCCAACAATAGAAGCTCTGGCAGAAGAAAGTTTTTTTCATCTTTCAATGATAGTGTGAAGCCTGTGTCATTCAGGAATGATTGTTGTATGTCTGTTAATTGCTATTGCATACTTCACTCCCCCAAATCATTCCATTTAAGGTTTGTATGTTAGAATTAATGGCAGGTTTTGTAGTCTGTTAAGCCATAAATTACCACTCCTTGTCTTGATACTGAAAGAGATTACTTAGCCATTCACAGTTTTCCATGGGATGTTCTCCAGATGTGTGCCATCTGAAGCCTCCTGATTCCTTTCTCCGGTGGACTAAGCTGGTCTCTTGTTGAGGGAAACAAAGAATTGGAAAATATATACATCACGTTAGAGCCTGTGGGTCCTCAGACAATGTTAAGATGCCTTCACCCTTTCCCTGAGTCCATTTGCGTTCACTAACAATGCCCCCACTGTGGTGAGCGAGTGCTCGGCTGTCTTAACTCTCCTTTATGTATAATTTTATGCTAATCCTTGAATTGTCCAAAGATCCTTTACAGTCAGTTGTCTTTTTGTCTTGTCTTTTGACAGTTTAGATAATGTTACAACTTGGAAATCCCATAGATGTGGGCGATTTTGTCTTTGCATAACTTCTAGGCTATTCTAGTGGGTTTTTTTTTAGTAAGTTTTTTTTTATTGTGGAAATATTGTACAGAGGGGTTACAGTTACATGAGCAAAGTAATGAGTACATTTCTTATCAAGCATTGTTGCCTCCTCCTTTGTTTTCCTCCTACCATCCCTTCTCTTCCACCTCCACAATTAACTACACTCCCCCCCCCAACCTAAATTGTAAAGTTCCTTTTTCAACATAGTGTCTTGTACATCTCATTGTTACAATGGGTCAACTTGTACCCCTATTGAAACATTTTGTTTTTTCCCTTCCCCTCCCCAAATTCTACCGACATCAAACACAGTGAAAACAAGGGTTATACCATGGGGGAGGAACATACGAAGCAACAAAAAAAAAATCGTGTGGTACCTTATAAATACATTAGAAACAATAGCAAGAAAGAAAAAAACCACTTGTGTCACTAAATGTGAGATATATTAAGGATGCGGTTCTTTCCAGTTCATACTAGAATTTGGTACAGACTCCCCATTTCAAAATGGCCCAAAGAAGCTAGCCATTAAGGCCATGTTATCGCTAATCCAATTTCCCATAATCTCAAACTATGCAGAAGCAAATGTTGAACCTGTAGCTGAACCCAATCTTTTGAATACCAAATCAAGACCCTTAATGTATGATTTTAACTATTTTCTGGAGGAGGCTGATTGTTTGTAAAATATCTTTGGGTTGCCATTAGCTGGGGTTTAATCCTTGAGAACTATTCAGCGCCCAGGCCTATTCAAATGCTCCAAGGACCAGCTCATCATACAGCCTGTGCGGTTGTTTGTGTACTTAGACTGCACTTATTTTGTTCAGGTTCACGATCAGGCGAGACAGCACTGTCAATTCAAAAAGACATTCTTTTTTCAAACTATTGATCTCCATTGCTCTTGCAAATCCTTTAGTATTGGCTTTCAGGATTACTATAATGCTATAATCATTCTGTTAAGGATTCAGATTTGTGGTAAACTAAAAGATGGGAACATCAAAAGGATTGAAATGCCCTTGAAGCAATCAATTTTTGTTCATCAAATACAAATGCTAGAAGCTGCTTTCAGCTAATAATTTATAACGAAATTAATGACACATGGCTTGCTTGGGTATTTTTTTTTCCCTTCTTCTTCTTGGATCGTTTCCCTCTCTTAAATGACCTGATTTTACATTCTGAGAAGTGAATTTAAATTGCATAGTGTTCAACAAGAAGGCATTGGGGATCTTGTTTTCCTTGCTTTCAAGTTGCAAAGGCAGTAGAAAGCTCTTTTGGGGTTCTAAGGGAAAGTAAATCCTAACATTGTATCTTTTCTATTCTGCTTGGTAACAAAAACATGCTGCGGTCACTTGTGACGAGGTAAAATTCTTGCAAATTCCACCAGTAAAAAAATATTCTGTTAAATTCATGAATACTCTGATAGGGGTCAATTGCTCTCACACAAAATTATTTCAACAAATAAAATTTATTAATAAAACATACTAATAATATGATATTAAAGCCAGGAAGAGGTGTCTTTTTAACTTATTTAGTATAATTTACACATGTTAATAATTTAAATTACTAAATACTTACAATACATAAAAGCTTTACACTTACTTTCATTTGTACTCACATCTTAGCCCCTTTTATTTCTCTAAGTGAAGATGTCAGAATTTGTATTTTGAGCTCAGAGGATCTTTCATTGGAGAGCTGAATATTTATATGCTTCAATATAACCCTAAGAAGTTCCAGACTTGCTCATCAAGACCCTAAAAAGAAAGTTCTAGGTGATATTTGAGAGTAGTTGAACCAAATGCAGAGAACATATAGAGGAGGCGCCCAGCCAAATCTTCTTGGTCTATTTTCTATGTAGAAATTTTTGTTATTTAGAAAGAAACTGAGTTAAATAAAGTTTGATCTCAGTAAATTATAAGACAGTAAAAGAAAATTCACAATATGAACAAAATCATTGAAGAGTAACTTATTTGAGAAAAATGTTTGTTTAATATCTAGCAGCATAATTTCCATGTTAAAAGTGTATAAATTATGTCAACATCCATTATATTATGTCATTAATTATATGTCATATTAATTATCAACCAATGTCTACTTAACTTATTCAACAGTTAATATTGCTAACAGTTCATTGTGTTAGCTTGGTTTGCATTGTTATAGATGGCCATAATGAGATTGTATTAAGATAATCTTTAGTAAAGATACAACTCCACTTCCAGCATTTGCGTGGCTAATTGGAGGTAAGTCTCACAGACTTTCCTGCCCAGGCTAGTTTTGAACCGCAGTCTTCAGATATCAAGCCTCCTGAGTAACTAGAATTACAGATGCGAACCATCACCTGTGCCCAGCTCTTTTCACCCCAATTTTGGGTCAAATGAATGGCTATACTGAATATTCTTATACATCTTTGAGTTTCTAGTGCCCAGAGCTGAGCCTGGCACAAGATACATATTCAGGAAACATTTGTTGGAAGACTGAATGCCATGCTTTGTATAGACTTTGGATATGAATCAAAAATATTACAGTACTTTGAGTTAAAGTAATATTTTATACTTCCTGGTTACAAAACACCAAAAGCATATATTTCAAGCTGGTCTGACAGAGTGGTATGTCTCAGTTTTGTAAGAATGGATGAAAACTCATTGCTATAACTCTTTGCCTGTATTAGGAAGAGGAGTACTAGCTGAAGAGCTCCTTAAACTAAGCAAGAAGAGAAACCATAGGTTTTATCCTTGGACTTTAATAAAATAATTTTAACTAACGTGTCTAATTTTTTACTTTTCAAAGTTTTTTAAACTATTTTTAATGATATAACATATTAAATGCATTGAATCTATTTACGTTGTACAAAGTGCTAAATGTTGTCTCTGTGGACAAGTTACTACATATTATAAAACCTTTTACTTGGAAGTCTACATTCACAGATCTCTACTCTGAGACACACCTACCCAGGGTCATGGCAGGCCAGTGATATCATAACTTACACTAGAGGTATGCGACCCAAGGGATGCACACTGGTGAACTGTGTCAGCACTGTACCCTGAGAACAAGGGGAGTGTGATGTTCTTGCACAAAAAACAAAAACAGAGAGTTCTCCAGAAACAAACCAGTCATGAGTTTTGACTTCCTTCCAAGCAGAGCCTGCATGTTTAGGACTTACCAGTTGAAAACCTCTATGATCTTCAGATGATGACAGAAAAGTAAAAAATAGTATCTCTCCCCCCCATATATATACAACTAAAAACAGAGGAAGGAGAGGGAAACTTACAATCCAGAAAATGCTGATGGGAATCACAATTGACATGGCTCTGTGGAAGAGAAGGACCGTTGGCTGAAGCTACTTAACAAAATCTAAGATCAGAGAGGAAAGGTCCCGGAATTTAACCTGTTTCAATATCTGCTGCTACACATCTTTTGGGAAGACCAATCTCTGATCCAGTTTTAAAATGTTCATATTCTGAGTAAAAAAAAAATCTATGTCCAGATTGATTTAACACTGAAGTACAAGCTTATATTTTCTACGAGGCTTCTGTTTTCATAAAGCATTGTATAAGGCTAGCTTTAAAGAAATGTTACTTTTAAAATTTCTCTTTGCTTTTGACACTGCTGGGAAGGAATCTTATCTCCAGGTCCTTTACTTGTCTGAGTTCCTCAGTGTTGTTTATCTTAAACATTGTAAACTCAATTTTATCTGGTGCTATGGCAGAATGTTATCCTGCAATTCATGACACTCAAACTGTTATACAGGTGTTGAGAGCAAGACAGAACTTCCTATCTTGAATTAACTGAGTTATCAGTTAATTCAGACTCTACACTGTGTGTGTATATATGTATGTGTGTGTGTGTGTGTGTGAGAGAGAGAAAGAGGCAGAAAGAAAGAAAAAAAGAAAGAAAGAAAGGAAGGAAGAAAGAAAGAAAGGAAGAAAGAAAGAAAGGAAGGAAGAATGAAAGAAAGGAAGAAAGAAAGAAAATAGCAAGCAAGAGACAGAGAGAAGAATGAGTCAAGGAAATGGAGGAGAAGGCAGAAGTTGACTGCCCTTTTCCTGGGGTTGGACAGTACAGTGAAACTAAGGGGCAATAACATGTATAGATGAATTACTCATTAGAAATTGGTACCAATGCATGGCTTTTGTCCTGTGAAATAAGAAACACTTCTTGCTGATTCATTTTTCATGACCTCCAAATACTGGAACAAAAGAAGAAAACATCTATGCACATGAGCCACATATATTGTAGCTACAAGAGAGGACTCTATTACATATTTACTTTTAAATTTTTATTTGTTTATTCCCCCTCAGGAACTGAATACTAATGGGGGCTGCCTTTATATGAAATGAAATGCATTTTCCCAGAAAGGAGCTGACTTCTTATCCTAACACAATATCAGAGGGCCAGTAGTGTTGAAGAAGAAGCACTCATTCCCTAAGCTTCTGGATTTCCAGCCTCACTTTCTGGGTCTTCATGTCCCCGGCACCTAATCAAAGAAATGTGTACCATAGGCGCTTTCTGGATCAGCACATTTAGTAGCACCCTGGTATCATTACAAAAGGCAAAAATATGCTGGGTACCAGAATATAGGATTCCAGGCTCATGCCTGGGGCCGGTGGCTCAAGCCTGTAATCCTAGCTAGTCAGGAGCCTGAGATCTGAGGATTACAGTTCACAGCAAGCCCCGGCAGGAATGTCTGTGAGACTCTGATCTCTAATAAACCACACAGAAATCTGGAAGTAGTGCTGTGGTTCAGGTGGTAGAGCCCTAGCCTTGACCTAAAGAGCTGAGGAACAGCTCTTTACAGGCTTATGCCTGTAATTCTACCTATTCAAGAGGCTGAGATTTAAGGATCATGGTTCAACACCTGCCCAAGCTGGAACATTCATGAGACTCTTATCTCCAATTAGTTATATATAAAAAAAAAAAAAACCACAAAAATACTGGAAGTTGAGCTGTGGCTCAAGTGGTAGAGCAATAGCCTTGAGCAAGAAACTCAAGAACATCGCCCAAGCCTAAGGTTCAAACCTCAGAACCTACACCAAAACAAACAGCAACAAGAACAAGAACAACAACAAAACCCAAACAACAAAAAATAAGGAAAATGTAACACATTTTCAATGAAAGTTTACAGTGACCTAAATGGAACAGCCCATTCTGTTAAACTGCACAGACCTTGTGCTCTTGGTTCATTTATGGCAAACATTGTGTTAGTCTCTTTGCACATATTTTATTTAAATAGGGTAAACAAAGGATGTGAAGCTCAAAGTACATTTTCCATCCTAGTTTGAAGATTTTTTTTTCTCTCACTCAGTAGTTGATAAGAGAATTGTGCTCCGGAAAATAAAATCATTTATTTCCAGTATTGAAGTATTTGATCTTTATTGTTTTTCCTGCTTCTTTTTCAGAACAAGGGGTGGGGGTGGGGAGGGGGGAAAGCAGGGATGGAGACTGGTTGAGGCTTAGGCATCCAGAGAAATTTTTAAACATCTCACGTCATAAAATCAGTGTGTTGGGTCTTTTAAGTTGTAAAGAACAAAAACATGTTCTGAAATCGCAAGGGGAGAGGTTTTTCTTGGGGCCCAAGGGATGTAAGTAACCTGGCAAATTGCCATAGCACTGAAGAAGACCTGGATGAAGACTGTGGTAATCTCCAGGGGAAATGGCAAGTCTGTCCTTTGCAGATTTCTTGTAATCTGACTTCATACTTTGCTGTCTGTTCTCTCTTTCTGCTCCACCTGCTTTCACACTATATATCTCATGGGATGGTAATCAGTTGGTGAGTCACCATTCAGTGTGACAAACAGCTGTGGCCTTCTTCCTCTGAGTATTTGATAGGCTCTGGGGCTCCAAATCTAACCAGAAAACCAGCGTGGCAGCTTCACGAGCTAGCATGACAGCTCCCCACCATGGGAGAATAGATGGAAAAGGACATCATCCAGCTGGGTGCTGGTGGTTCACATCTATAATCCTAGCTATTTGGCAGGCTGAGATTGGAGAAGCCTGGTTCAAAGCCAGCCCCAGCAGGAACGTTTACAAGACTTATATCCACCACCAAAAAGCCATGAGTAGTTCTGTGGTTCAAGTAGTAGAGTGCCAGCCTTGGGTGAAAATATTAAGGGATAGTGATCAGGCCCTAAATTGAAGCCCAAGTATTCTCTCTTTCTCTCCCCCCCCTTCTCTCTCTCTCACACACATACACACATGCACACACACACACACGCACACACACACACACGCACACACATACAAAATGGGCACCATCAATTATAAACCTCTTTATATGTATTGTAGAATACATGCCTTCTTGTTATACATTACATAATGTACATTATATCTAATATAATACATTAATACCAAACACAAATATAATATTAAATAATATACAAACAGAATATGTTCCTATATAATTATAGTACATATAAGCACTCTTTTCTCTTTTTCTGTTCTTAAATATAATCGTTAGTTATGCCTGGTACAGAAAGCTTTTTTTGAATATTTTTTTTAATTGTAAAGATACTGTACAGTGGGATTACAGTTACATGATTAAGGTTAATGAGTACATTTCCTATTGAGCATTATTACCATCTCCTTTATTTTTCCTCTACCATCCCTTCCCTCCCCATCTCCCCAACTCCTCCCCCCAAGTTGTAAAGTTCATTTTCAACGTAGTGTCTTGTACATCTCATTGTTACATGAATCAACCTGTATCCTTGTTTCAGCATTTTGTTATTTCCCTTCCCTTCCCCAAATTAGAAAAAATGTATATACAAGATACAGGGCACTGGAATAAAAAACAGGGCTATACCCTGGAGGAAGAACATACAAGAGAAACAAAAAAAATCCACATAGTACATTATAAGTACAATAAAAACAACAGTAAGAAAGATAAAAACACTTGTGTCCCCATCTTGGGGTTTGTCTTAGCATCATCTTATATGGTCAAATTTACATAGCTTTTGACCTTTTTCTGCTTGTCCCAGGCATATACTAGTTATTGCAAATAAGAGAATCCATGGGACCTATGTTTCTTTGAGCCTAGCTTACTTCACTTAATATATTTTTTTCCAAGACTTTCCATTTCCCTAACAAATGAGGTGATGTCATTCTGATGGAGGCTTAGAATTCTCTCTCACACACACACACTCTCTCACACACACACATTTTCTTGAGCTTGTTCATCTACTGAGGGGCATCTGGGTTGGTTCCATATCTTAGATATTGTATATAATGCTGCAATAAAAATAGTTGTGCTGGTAGCTTTAGTATGGCCTTGTTTGTGATCATTTGGGTAAATGTCCAACAGTGGGATTGCTGGGTCATAAGTGAGCTGTATGTGTAGTGTTTTGAGGAACCTCCATACTGCTTTCCAGAGTGATTGAACAAGTTTACACTCCCACCAACAATGCAGTAGGGTTCTCTTTTGTCCATATAACCTCCAGCATCTGCTGTTATTACATTTCTTGATTATAGCTATTCTAACTGGGGTGAGGTGGAATCTCAACGTTGTCTTCATTTGAATTTATTTTATGGCTAGTGAAGCTGAGCATTTCTTCATGTGTCTATTGGCCATTCTTATTTCATCTAAGTCTTCTTTCCTCTCTAAGTCTTTAGGCCACTTATTAAAAATTGGGTGGTTGTTTCTTTAAGGATTTGTTGTTGGGGGATTTAATTTTTTGAGTTCTAAGTCTATTTTAGATATGAGGCCCTTGTCTGTTGTCTGGCTAGTGAAGATCTTCTCCCAATCCATGGGCTTTCTATTGATCTTGCTAACTATGTCGTTTGCCATGCAGAAGCTCTGCAGTTCCATGCAATCCCATTTGTCCAACCTTCCTTTGATTTGTTGTGTTTCTGGGTCTCTATTAAGAAAATTTTAGCCGGTGCCAAGGATACCTAGAGTTCCTCTTATTCCTTCCTGTGATGTTTTCAGGGTGTCTGCTTTTACTTTGAGGTTTTTGATCAATTTGGAGTTGATTTTGGTGCAGGGTGATATATAAGGATCTAGCTTTAGCTTTCTATAGGTGTTTAACTAGTTTTGCCAGCACCATTTACTGAAGAGGCTGACTTCCTTCCATTCTATTTTTTTAGCTCCCTTATTGAAGATTAGGTGGCTATAGTTCTGTGGGTTCACTTCTGGGTCTTCAGTTCTATTCCATTGATCCTCAGGTCTATTCTTGTGCCAGTACTAAGCTGTTTTGATTACTGTGAATTGTAGTGGAGCCTGAAATTTGGTATTAATATTCCTCCAGCACTGTTCTTCCTGCTAATGATTGTTTTTGTTATTTGGGGGGTCTTCCTTTGTTCAAAGTGGATTTTTGGTTTGCTTTTTCTATTTCCTTGAGAATGAGGTTGGGATATTGATAGCTATCACATTGAATTTGTAGATAGCTTTTGGTAGTATTGCCATTTTCACGATGTTGATCCTTCCAATCCAGGAGCATGGGAGATTTTTCTACTTCCCTAGTTTTGCTTTAATTTCCTTCTTCAGATTTTTAATGTTTTCATCATGGAGGCCTTCACTTCTTTTGTTAACTCCTAGGTATTTTATTTTTTGTGGGGCTATCACAAAAAGGAGTTGCTTTCCTGGTTTCAGCCATGCTATTCTCATTATCGGCATACAGAAAAACCATTGATTTTTTTTTTCCTTTGACAGTAGTGGGGCCTGGACTAGGCCTGGGCACTGTCCCCCTGATCTTCTGCTCAAGGCTAGTGCTCGACCACTTGATCCACAGCACCACTTCTGGCTGTTTCTGCTTATGTGCTGCGAGGAATCCAGCCCAGGGACTCATGCATGCAAGGCAAGTACTCTACCATGAGCCACCTTCCCAGCCCAAGCCATTGATTTTTGAGGGTTAATTTTATACCCTATTATTTTGCAAAGTTTTGAATCAGCTCAAGTAATTTGGGAGTGGAGTCCATGGGATTCTTTAAATACAAGATCATGTCATCTGCCAAGAGGAAGAGTTTTACTTCATCTTTCCCTATTTGGATCCCCATTATGTTTATATCTTGTTTTATTGTTGTAGCTAGGCATTCTAATACTAAATTGAGGAGAAGTGGAGAGAGTGGACATTCTTGTGTCATTCCTGAGTTAAAAGGCAATGGCTTTAGATTTTCACCATTAAGTATAATGCTGGCTTTAGGTTTGTCATATTCAGCCTTTATTGTATCGAGGAATGTTCCATGGATTCCTAGTTTTTCCAGCGCCTTCATCATAAAGGGGTGTTGGATCTTGTCAAATGCTTTTTCTGCATCTATTGAGATAATCATGTGGTTCTTATCCTTGCTCTTGTTGGTGTGATGAATTATATTAATTGATTTGCATATACAGAACCAGCTTTGCATCCCTAAAGTGAATACTGTTTGTTCATGGTGTATGATTGTTTTTTTGATGAGTTGTTGAAGTCGATTGGCCAAAATTTTGTTGAGAAGTCTTGCATTGATGTTCATCAAAGAAATGGGTCTATAGTTCTCTTTCTTTTTTTTTTTTTTAATTTAATTTGATTTTATTTGTGAACATACTGTACAGAAGAGTTACAATTACGTGGGCAGGATAATGCATACATTTCTTACCAAGCATTGCAGCCTCCTCCTTTGTTTACCCTTCACATCCCTTCCCAGCCTCCCCCCTCCCCCCCAATCCCAATCCTTCTCCCCCCCCCCCTCCCCCCCCCGCACCGACGTTGTAAAGCTAGTTGTACTTGTCATTGTTGCAACAGGTCCACCTGTATCCTTAAACAACTGGTTTTTCTCCTTCTCCTCCACAAGTTATACTGACATCAAATATAGTGAAAGCAGGGGTTATACTGTGGGGGAGGGATATACAAAGCAAAAAAGAGATAGTCTTATAAATGCGTTAGAAACACATGCATGAAAGAAAAAAACAATAAAATACACATCTAAGGATTCATTTTCCTGATATCACATTATCTGACCTTTTCCGCTTGACTCATACATATACTATATATTGCAAATAAGGGAAACCATGGGACCTATGTTTCTTTGGGCCTGGCTTACTTCACTTAATATAATTTTTTCCAAGCCTTTCCATTTCCTAACAAATGGGGCAATGTCATTCTTTCTGATGGAGGCATAGAATTCCATTGTGTATATATACCACATTTTCTTGATCCATTCATCTACTGAGGGGCATCTGGGTTGGTTCCATATCTTAGCTATGGTAAATAATGCTGCAATAAACATAGTTGTGCTGGTAGCTTTAGTCTGGTCTTGTTTGTAAACATTTGGGTAAATGCCCAAAAGTGGGATTGCTGGGTCATAGGGGAGTTCTATGTGAAGTCTTTTGAGGAACCTCCATACTGCTTTCCAAAGTGGTTGAACAAGTTTACATTCCCACCAACAATGAAGTAAGGTTCCTTTCTGTCCACATCCCCTCCAGCATCTGTTGTTGTTAGAGTTCTTGATTTTTGCTGTTCTAACTGGAGTGAGGTGATATCTCAATGTTGTTTTGATTTGCATTTCTTTTATGGCTAGGGATGTTGAACATTTCTTCATGTGTCTATTGGCCATCCTTCTTTCTTCTTCAGAGAAGTTTCTCTTTAAGTCTTTCGCCCACTTATTTATTGGGCAGTTGTTTCTTTGAGGATTTGTTGTTGGGGGGTTTAATTTTTTGAGTTCCAAGTATATTTTAGATATGAGACCCTTGTCTGTTGTATGGCTAGTAAAGATCTTCTCCCAATCCGTGGGCTTTCTATTGATCTTGCTAGCTATGTCTTTTGCCCTGCAGAAGCTCTGCATGGTTCTCTTTCTTTGATGAGTTCCTGCCTGGTTTTGGGATGAGGGTTATGATGGCTTCACAGAAAGAGTTAGGTAGTGAACTTTCTCTTTCAATTTTATTGAAGAGGTGGAGGAATACTGTTGTGAGTTCTACTTTGGAGGCCTTGTAGAATTCTGCTGTAAATCCACCCAGTCCTGGGCTTTTCTTGGGTGGGAGGTGTCTTGTTGCTGTTTCTATTTCAATGCTTAATATGGATCTGTTAAGTTGATTGAACTCATCTTGGCTTAGTTTGGACATGTCAATGTTTGCTAGAAATTCTTCCATTTCTTCCAGATTCTCAAACTTGTTAGCATAAAGGTTTGAGAAGTATTCCCTTATAATGTTCTGAATCTTGAGTTCTCACCTCTGAGTTTGTTTATTTGAGTGTGTTCTATTCTTTTTCTGATAAAATTTGCTAAGGGGGGCTGGGAAGATGGCTCAGTGGTAGAGTGCTTGTCTTGCATGCCTGAGGCCCTGGGTTTGATTTCTCAGCACCACATAAGCAAAAAGAAAAAAGCTGGAAGTGGTGCTGTGGCACTAGCCTTGAGCTGAAGAGCTGAAGGACAGCACCCAGATCCATAGTTCAGGCCCCACAACCAGACCCCCCCCCCAAAAAAAAAAAAGATTTGGGCCTGTCAATTTTGTTAATATTTTCAAAGAACCAACTCTTTGTTTTGTTGATTCTTTCTATGGTTTTTGGACTCTAATTGATTTAATTCTGATTTAGTTGTAATTATTTGTTTCTGTCTACTGGATTAGGTTTAGCTTGCTGCTCTTTTTCAAGGAGCTTCAGGTGTCTTATTAAGTTTTTGTTTTCAGATCTCTCTAATTTGTTTATATAGGAACTCAGAGCTATAAAGTTGCCTCTGAGTACTGCCTTTGCTGTGTCCCAGAGAAGCTGGTAATTTGTGTTCATTTTTACTAAATACCATGAACATTTGAATTTCATTTCTAATCTCTTCCATGACCCACTGGCGATTCAACAGTGTGTTACTCAGCCTCCATGTGTTACAAGATTTTCTTTGTTGGCTTTTAGTATTGAATTCTAATTTTATTCTGAGAGAATGCATGGCATAATTTCAGTGTTTCTGAATTTGGAAAAGTTTTCTTTGTGACCTAAAATGTGGTTGATTTTGGAGAATGTTCCATGTACTGTTGAGAAGAAAGGCATTTTGATGCTGCTTGGTAAAATAGTCTGTAGATGTCTGTTAAGTTTAGTTGGTCTATGCAATTGTTAAGATCCAGATTTTTCTGTTTTTGCCAGGTTGATTTATCCAGCAGTGATATTGGTGTGTTAAAGTACCCAACAATTAATGTCTTTGGATCTGTGTGAGATTTGAGGGAAAGTAGTATTTCTTGGACAAATTTAGGTTCTTTGTTATTTGGTGAATAGCTATTTAGAATGGTAATATCCTCATGAAGGAGAGATCCTTTAGTTAGTATGTAATGACCTTTTTTGTGTCTTATCACTAATTTTAATTTGAAGTCTATTTTACCTGATATTAGGATTACAACTCTTGTCTGTTTATGGGGGCTATTTGCTTGGTAGATTTTATTTCAGGCTTTCACTTTCAGAATATGTTTGTTTCGGTGGGCAAGGTTTGTCACTTGAAGGCAGCAGATAGAAGGATCTTGCTTTTTGCTCCAAGTAGACAATATATGTTGCTGAATTGGAGAGTTAAGCCCATTAATGTTGAGAGTTAGGACTGAGAGGCGTTTGGTAGTTCCTGCCATGTTATCCACCTTCTTGGGGGCTGTGCCAATTGAGTTCTTCATATGCTTCTTGGATTCTCTGTTTGGGGGTTGTTTCTTGGCCTTTATTGTGCTCTTGTTGATTTTCTATGTGTAGGACATCTTCAAATATCTTTTTTAGGGCTTTTTGGTGGAGATATATTGTTTTAATTTTTCTTTGCTGTGGAAGGTTTTTATTTGTCCCTCCATTATGAAGTAGAATTTAGCTGGGTACTGTATTCTTGATTGATAGTTGATCTTTAGGGCATGGTATACATCTTTCAGGGTCTCATTGGTTTCATTGTTGCTGCTGAGAATCTGAAGTTATTCTGATTGGTTTCCCTTTATAGGTAATTGATTTTTTCCCCTGATAGCTTTAAGGAGCCTTTCTTTCATCTGAATTGATCCTATGTGGATTACAATGTGACAATAGGATGTCCTGGTCTAGTCTAGTCTCTGGGGTTCTAAAGGCTTCTTGTATTTGAATAGGCCTACCTTTTTTCATGTTTGGGAAGTTCTCTGCTAGGATCCTTTTAAATAAATTTCCTAGATCTTTAACTTCTGTCTTTAGGCCCTCTTCTACACCCATTAGCCTTAAATTTGGTCTTCTGCTGGTGTCTTCTATATGTTGAATATATCTATCATATTTCTTGGATTTGTCTTGAGTACTTGTCTGTTCTTTCTATAATGTCTAGGCTGTCTTCAATCCCAGAGATTCAATCCTCTGCATGGTCTAACCTACTGTCAAGGATTTCTACTTTGTTTTTATTTTCTTTCCTTCTAATTAGTAAGATTTGATGGCTTCAAATTCTTTGTTGGCACTTTGTTTTAGATCTTGTTTGGACTTAAGGAAGTCTTTAATTTGGTTTTCAATGCTCATTCTCAAATCCCTTAGTTGATTGGTTATAGTTTCATTGGACTTCCTTTCCTTCTGTTGGGCTTCATTCAGCATTCTGCTTGTGGCCTCCATGGATTCTCCAGCTTTCTGTTTGTGGATTCCATGAACGCCTTTATTAATCTCATCCCACTCACGAAATTCCTCTATCAGTCTTTGATTAGCCTCCTCACGCTCACACATTTCTCTATCACTCTCACACAGAGACATTTTCAGGCTTTTAGGCTTTTCATTCATCATGTTTACTAGTACTGTTTGTAGAGCATTTTGGGAACTGTCTCCTGGATTATTCATTAACTGCTCTGTTGCCTGAATATCATAAGCAGGAGTTGAGCTACCTGGTCTTGCCATTTTCTTGTGTTTCTCTGGCTTGTTCTGACCATTTGGGTATGAAAGCAAAACAAATTCCACACTAGAACATCATCAACCAGAGCCCTGTAGTTGCACAGATGTTTGAAGTAGTCAAAATGAGTACTGATACATTCTAGTTCAACAGATACAATCTAGTTCAACCACAAAAAACTAGGAATCAATGGACTAAAAAAAAACAAAGAAGGAGTCAGCAGATCAGAAATTAATAGGTTTAGGGAGAATTGTGAGAAGAAACTAAGATTAGAGGAATGTTAGGAGGTAAAGGAAGAGAAGTTAAATAACTAGGCCCTAAATTCAGAGAGAGTAAAAGGATAGAAAGAAAGGAGAAGAGAGATAAAGAAAAAGGAAAAATTAAAAAATAAACACAAAAATTATTTAAGTATAAACAAATAATACTACAATTAAAGGAGTTAAGGCTTAGAGTTTGTGAATTGAGTAGTAGATATCTGAGTTAAGTTTGCACACAATGAAGGATAAGGTCTAATAATCGAAGATGGGTATATATCTGGCATGAACAGAACAGTAATTAAGTAAGCTAAAAAACATAAAGGACCAAAAGGGAAAAGAGTAAAAGGAGGGGGGGAACCTAAAATAAAAATGATGAAAAAAAAAGAAAACAATTTTTTTTAATTTTTAAAAATTAGGTAGAGGTCTGGGAAGGTGGTTCAGTAATAGAGTGCTTGCCTCGCATGCATGAGGCCCTGGGTTCAATTCCTCACACCACATAAGCAGAAAAAGCTGGAAGTGGTGCTGTGGCTCAAGTGGTAGAGCACTAGACTTGAGCTGAAGAGCTGAGGGACAGCACTCAGCCTCAGAGTTCAGGCTCCACAACCAACCCCTCCCCACCCCAGCAAATAATGTAAAAGAAAAATAAAAGAAAAAATTAGGTAGAAAAAAGAATTCTTTGATTTTTTTGGGGGGGGGAGGGGGCGGATCTTGTGTCTCTCCTGTGTCCCTAACCAGTCTCTTGGTGGAGTCTCTGGTTTGCTTGTGGTGTTTGGTTTTCCTGTGGCTTGACTGGTTCCTTAAATCAGTTAGAGCAGGCAGAATGAAGCTCTGCCTTACCAGGGACTTTATGAACCTCCTGGCAGAGTAGTTCACTGGGAGGGTGATCTGCTTTGAGTATCACAAAAGGGAGATGACTGTTTCCTCTAGCTTGGAGTTGCTGTGATGGGGCTAGATTGTGGGGCTAGGGTTGAGGCCTGTCAATGATCAGTAGCTTTTCCCTGAGGGTCCAGTTCCTGAGACACTCACACAGCTCAGCCTGGAGCCATTCTCAGGATTTATTTGTACTGAGTTTCCAATTGTTTTTCTTTTACCCTCCTGTAACTTGAGTTACTGCCAGTGCTATGGAGGAGTGGGGCAGCCTCTGGCTCTGTCCAGTGAAGAAAGTCACCCCGCCCTGGGTGGAGCTTGCTGTGTTTAGGAAGGGCAATTTTCAGGGTACAGCGGGGTGGGGAGGAGGGAGTGGAGGTGTAGCTGAGCCGTACAGATCAGGTTCTTTTGACGTATTGAATGGCTCCTATTGTCTTCTTCCAAGGCCTGAGTTATGTGCTAGATGCTCTGGTCAGGTGATTGTCAGTATCAAAGATGGAGTTCTTCTCAGGTGGTGGAGGAGGGGCTACCTTCCCACCACTGCTCCATGAGAAGGAGTGAGGATGTCTTGTGGGGTACTCATGCCTTTCCCTTGGTTTCTGGGCCATGCACGGTCTGCGAATGTCTGTGATCAGCAGGATGAAGATTTCTGCTCCTTGTAGTTTTTGCTGGCAATGAGTAGAATCCACTTGCACACCATCTCTGGTGCCTTTGTCCTTGGCTCTGTCTGTTGATATGGCAGCCGTGGCAGCAGCAGCTGCTATGGCCACCGCTGGGGACACCAGCAAGTACATGAATCTGTCTTCTTAACCAAGCTGCTTGAATTTTTCCTCTCTGGCCAAACTCTGTACTATGATAGCATATTTTGTGTGACTCTCTAGCCTTGAACTTTTCACTGGAACACTAAAACTGGTTTCTACATGAGATCTTATTTAGCCCCCAGAGTCTTCTACACTATCTTCCTCTGGACTCTACAGAAAGCTTTTGATTCATGGTACCATAATTAGCAGAGGAACCTGTGACACTCTGCTTGTCATACTCATGCTTTGCTGAGAGTAGAGGAGGGTCAGGCACACTTGGGGCAATGATCCACTTCCCCAGCCCTGTCCTGCACATCTGTAAAGCTCTAGTCAGTTGTTCTTTGTAAAAATGGTTTGGAAAGCTTGACTTAACACTGTCAGTATTACGTAATTGTTACTAGATGCATATTCAGATCAGCTTAAAAAATCTGTAAAATATGTACAAGATGCTATGTTGAAAAACAAACTTTACAACTTTGGCGGGGGGCGGGGGAGAGGCAGGGATCATAAGGGGAAACAAAGGAGGAGGCAACAATGTTTGGTAAGAAATGTACTCATTACCTTGCTCATGTAATTGTAATCTCTCTGTATGATATTTTCACAATAAAAAACTTACTAATAAAATACTAAAAATTAAAAAAATCGATAAAATGGACTTTGGAAAATGTGTGTGTGTGTGTATTTTTGGAAATGTGTGCCTGAGTTTCTATTCTATAAATGCTTGGGTGGTATGAATAGCATCATCATCTCAATGCTGTCAAATACAACTTTAATTGTTTTAATTTAATTTTGATTTAATTTAATTTGAATTTGAATTTTCTGTGTGTATGGTACTGGGATTGAACTCAGGATCTTGTACTTGCTAGACAGGCACTATGCAACTTCAATACCTTTTGTACTGTTTATCTGTTAGATAGGGTCTTGTCTGGGCCATCCAGGGCTACAACCTTCCTACATGTCATTGAGGATGACAACTGTGGGCTACTATATGCATCCTGTGTTTCCCTATTGCTGGCACATACTATGGTGCCCAGCCATTGGTTGAGATGAAGGTTAAGGACTCCTTTTGCCTTGGCTGATATTTAACTGTGATCCCTTTATCTCTGACTTCCAAGTAGCTAGGATTACAGGCTTGAACCATCACTGGCTCATCTTAAATACCAAGAATAAATAATGCACTGGTTTACTTGCAATGAAATCTATGAACCAGGTGCTGTTGGCTCACCCTTGTAATTCTAGTTCCTCAGGAGGCTGAGATCTGAGGATTGCAGTTCAAACTCAGCACAGGCAGGAAAGTCCAAGAAACTCTTATCTCCAATAAACTACTCGGAAAAAGCCAGAAGTGGCATTGTGGCTCAAGTGATAGAATGCTAGTCTTGAGCACAAAGAGGCTCAGGGACAATGCCTAGGCTCCAAGTACTAGGACCAGTAATCAATCAATCAATCCTTTAAATTGAGATCCATTAGTCAAGAAGGAGTGGAAAAAGAACAAAATCATATTTCTACCAGAAAGAATCAGAATGACAAAAACATAAAATATGTGTGTAATATGTAAGGAATAAGAATAGATAGTAATAGATTCAGAGCAGGTGTAAGACTGGAGATAGAGATGAATCAGTTGTGTTGGAAGTGGGCAAGAGGATTCCTTTATGGAAGGTGTAATGGGAAGAAGAGATGGGGAACAAGGACTTTTAAGATGCTTCATTATTGTGTGATATTGTCCTAACCCCCAACTGCTTCATGTATTTTGTGAAGATGTTGAATAAAATTTATACCTAAACAATAAATACACTAGAAGGTAGTCCCCAAGTCAACCATATTATTTGGATTATACATGTGTATAATCCAATAACACTCGTGTGTGTGTGTGTGTGTGTGTGTGTGTGTGTGTGTGTGTGTGTGTGTGTGTGTTGGTCCTGGGGCTTAAACTCAGGGCCTAGGTGCTGTCTCTGAACTTTTGTACTTGAGTGACAGCTCCACTCCCATCTTTTTGGTGATTAATCTGAGATAAGAGTCTTATGGACTTTCCTGCCCGGGCTGGCTCCAAGCTACAATCCTCAGACCTCAGACTCCTGAGTAGCAAGGAGTACAGACATGAGCCACTAGTGTTAGGTTGGGTGTATCTTTAAAACTATCACTGAGTTGAAAGATGTTTACTGAGCATGTATCATATGCTTTGTTCAATTCACATTATTTTGCATATCATGCAGCGACACAGCAAAAAAGAGGTAATATCACTGGTTTGTAATGGAAGAAACTGAGGCTCAGAAAGAAAACTGTAAGGCAAGTGTTCTAAACTTTTATCTTATTGGAGTTATCTGGAAGAGTTATTATCATTAATATTATTAATAATTACTATTACTATTATTATTAATTATTGGTGGTGCTGAGATTGGAACTCAGAGCCCTGCACTTGCTAAGCTGGTACTCTATCATTTGAGGCTTGCTCCAGCTTGTTTTGCTTTTAATTATTTTTCTGAATAGGATCTTATATTTAGGCTTGGCTTGGCCTAAACTATGATCACCTTATTTACACTCCCATGAATGGGAGGCATAAACCACTATCTTCTGCTGGGATCTTGAAAACTTTTATCCCCATTAAGCTGGCTTCCAATTTCAATGGGCCCCATCTTTGCCTCTTCAATAGTTGGAATTCCAGGTGTGAGTCACAAGTGTGATAGGGTACAGAAAATGTACATACAGTGAGACATGTTTTCTGCTGCTCTTTTAGGAAGGTTGGTTTGACAGTTTCCTAAAGTGTAGATATCTTCACATTGTGGTATGAAATACAATGATTAGTTACAGTTTAAGATCCATTAAGAACCAGGTGCTGGTGGCTCACACATATAATCCTAGCTTTTCAGAAGGAGACCTGAGGATCACAGCTCAAAGCCAGTACAGGGAGGGAAATCCATGAGACTATCTCCAATAAACCCCCAGAAAACCAGAAGTGGTGCTGTGGTTCAAGTGGTAGAGTGCTCACCTTGAGCTGAAGAGCTGAGGGAACAGAGCCCAGGCCCAGAGTTCAAGCCCCATGACTAGCCAAAAAAAAAAAAAAAAAGATGACATTAAGTAAAAAAGAATCACTTTCTAAGAACTTTTTTCTCATTTGATATTTTTTTCTTTTTTGTTAAATTTTATTATAAAAATACTGTACAGAGGAGTTACATTTACATGAGCAAGGTGTATGAGTACATTTCCTATTGAGCATTGTTGATCTCTTTTCTGAATATGGATTCAGCCATTTACTCATTCCTCTTTATTTTTTTTTTATTTTTTGTGAAAATACTGTACAGAGGGGTTACAATTACATGGGCAAGATAATGAGTACATTTCTTACCAATCATTGTAGCCTCTTCCTTTGTTTCTCCTTCCCATCCCATCCTTCCCCCTTCCGTCTCCCCCCAACTCTCCCCCCCCACCAAAGTTGTAAATTTCGTTCTTGACATACGACTTGTACGTCTCATTGTTGCAATGGTTCCACCTGTATCCCTTTTTAAATGATTTGTTTTTCCCCTTCCCCTCCACAAATTATAACAACATCAAATACAGGGAAAGCAGGGGTTATACCGTGGGGGAGGGACATACAAAGCAACAAAGAAATCATCTTATAAATGTGTTAGAAACAATCTCATGAAAGAAATAAACATTTGAATACATATTTTAGACTTCATTTCCCTAACATCAACTTATCTGATCTCTTCTGCTTGACTCAGACATATACTAGTTATTGCAAATAAGGGAAACTATGGGACCTATGTTTCTTTGGGCCTGGCTTACTTCACTTAATATAAGTTTTTCCAAGTCTTTCCATTTCCTAACAAATGGGGCAATGTCATTCTTTCTGATGGAGGCATAGAATTCCATTATGTATATATACCACATTTTCTTGATCCATTCATCTACTGAGGGACATCTGGGTTGGTTCCATATCTTAGCTATGGTAAATAATGCTGCAATAAACATAGTTGTGCTGGTAACTTTAGTTTAGTCTTGTTTGTGAACATTTGGGCAAATGCCCAAAAGTGGGATTGCTGGGTCATAGGGGAGCTCTATGTGGAGTCTTTTGAGGAACCTCCATACTACTTTCCAAAGTGAACAAATTTACACTCCCACCAACAATGCAGTAAGGTTCCCTTCTGTCCACATTCCCTCCATCATCTGTTGTTATTAGAGTTCTTGATTATAGTCATTCTAACTGGGGTGAGGTGGTATCTCAATGTTTTATTTTATTTTATTTTATTTTATTTGTGAACATACTGTACAGAGGGGTTACAATTACATGGGTAGGATAATGCGTACATTTCTTACCAAGCATTGCAGCCTCCTCCTTTGTTTATCCTTCACATCCCTTCCCAGCCTCCCCTCCCCCCCCCCGTCCCAATCCTTCCCCCCCCTTCTCCCCCCACCAACATTGTAAAGCTCGTTTTCGACATGACAACTTGTACTTCTCATTGTTGCAACAGGTCCACCTGTATCCTTAAACGACTTGTTTTTCCCCATCTCCTCCACAAGTTATACTGACATCAAATATAGTGAAAGCAGGGGTTACACTGTGGGGAAGGGACATACAAAGCAACAAAGAAATAATCTTATAAATGCGTTAGAAACACATGCATGAAAGAAAAAAAACATTAAAATACATATCTAAGGGTTCATTTTCCTAACATCACATGATTTGCATTTCTTTTATGGCTAGAGAGGTTGATCATTTCTTCATGTGTCTATTGGCCATCCTTCTCTCCTTTTCAGAGAAGTTTCTCTGTAAGTCTTTAGCCCACTTATTTATTGGGCAGTTGTTTCCTTGAGAATTTGTTGTTGGGGCATTTACTTTTTTGAGTTCCAAGTATATTTTAGATATGAGACTCTTGTCGGTTGTATGGCTAGTGAAAAATCTCCCAATCTGTGGGTTTTTTATTGATCTTGCTAGCTATATCCTTTGCCATGCAGAAGCTCTGCAATTTCCTGCAATCCCATTTGTTTGATTTGTTGTGTTTCTGGATCTCTATTAAGAAAATTTCTGCCTGTGCCAAGGAGAACTGGGGTTTCTCCTATTCCATCCTGTAATGTTTTCAGATTGTCTGCTTTGACTCCGAGGTCTTTGATCCATTTGGAGTTCATTCTGGTGCAGGGTGATATATAAGGATCTAGCTTTAGTTTTCTACAAGTAGTTAACCAATTTTGCCAGCACCATTTACTGAAGAGGCTGTCTTTCTTCCATTCTATTGTTTTAGCTCCCTTATCTAAGATTAGATGGCTATAGGTCTTTGGGCTCATTTCTGGGTTTTCAATTCTATTCCATTGGTCCTGAGGTCTGTTCTTGTGCCAGTACTAAGCTGTTTTGATTACTGTGGCTTTGTAGTAGAGTTTGAAATTTGGTATTGATATTCTTCCAGCACTGTTCTTTCTGTTGAGGATTGTTTTTACTGTTCGGGATCTTTTATTGTTCCATAAGAATTTTTGGATTGCCTCTTCTATTTCCTTGAAGAATGAGGTTGGAATATTGATAGGTATCACATTGAATTTGTAGATAGCCTTGGGAAGTATTGCCATTTTCACGATGTTGATCTTTCCAATCCAAGAGCATGGGAGTTTTTGCCACTTTTTAAGTTCTGTTTTGATTTCCTTTTTCAAGTTTTTAAAGTTTTCATCATAAAGGTCCTTCACTTCTTTGGTTAAGTTAATTCCTAGGTATTTTATTTTTTATGGGGTTATTATGAATGGAGTTGCTTTCCTAATTTCAGCCACACTTTTCTCATTGTTGGCATACAGATAATCCATTGATTTTTGAGGGTTAATTTTATAACCTGCTACTTTGCCAAAGTTTTGAATCAGCTTGAGTAATTTGGGAGTGGAGTCCGTGGGATTCTTTAAATACAGCATCATATCATCTGCAAAGAGGGAGAGTTTTACTTCTTCTTTCCCAATTTGGATCCCCTTTATGTTTGCATCTTGTTTTATTGCTGTAGCTAGGCATTCTAATACTAGATTGAAGAGAATTAGAGAGAGTGGACATCCTTGTCTCATTCCTGAGTTAAAAGGAAATGGCTTTAGTTTTTCACCATTATGTATAATGCTGGTTGTAGGTTTGTCATATACAGCCTTTATTATATTGAGCATTTCAGATTTTTTTCAGTTCCCAAACATACAGGCATTTTGACTCACGACAGGAATCCTGCAAACTGAAGAGGCTGAGATTTTGGATTGCAGTTCAACGTGAACACAGACAAATCTGCCAGATTCATATCACCAATTTACTAGCAAATAATTGGAACTGGAGGCATGTCTCAAGTGGTAAAGTGCCAATCATGAGCAAAATATTGAATAAGAGCAAAAACCTTGAGTTTAAGCCACAGGACACACACACACACACACACACACACACACGAAATGTTTCATAAAAGGAAGATCAAATTTTTCACTCAGAACCTTGACAGACAATGGCATCTACTTAGGATTTAAGGATATTATCATTTGAAAACTGTTTCCTTTTTATGGTTACTTCTCATTTATGTCACTTCTTTTTGTAATGTTGAAGAGTTTTCTTTAAATAAATATTTTTTGAAAATGTATAAAGTTTTCTTTAAAACAAGCTTTTTGACTTTCAAAAAAGGAGAGTTTCATACAACTATGAAAAACAATAATGTGGTAGGTAATATTCTGAGGTGGTGGAGAAAGCACAGCCCAGGCCTTTGAGCCATTGCTCTAATGGGTCATTACCACAGACCTCTTGCACTTCTAAAAGACCATCTAGCCCTTCCCAGTTCCTTCACTAGTGCTTTCAGTCTTCCTTGGCTCTCTTACTGCTTCTCCATTTCCCCTCTGGTGTCTAATGTCTGTGATGTGGGTATCTTAGCACTGCATTTCCATCCTAGGCTTGTATTCAGTCCATTAAAAAGTAAAGCAAGGTTCCTGGGTTAATATGGGGTAGAAACACATTCACCCCCAGGAGACTCATTTTGCAATGCAGTATATGGTTCTTTTAAAAAATTGTTATTATAAAAGTGATGTATAGAAGGGTTACAGTTACCAAAGTCAGGTAGAGTACACTTCATTTTTGGACAATGTCACCCCTTCCCTCTCAATTTTTCCCTCAAGTTATATGGTTCATTTTCAACAGAGTGTCAAATGAGTGTTATTGATGCATTTGTTTACCCTTTGTCTCTCCATTTCTGGGCATGTACTTGTCTTCCTAAAGATAGACATATGAACAAACAAGACAAAAAGAAAAAAAAACAGCAATGAAGGGAAATAAACCTCTTGTCTCCATTTCCTGGAGTTCATTTCAATAAGTACTTTATATGGTCAGATGCACATAGCTATTGCATCTTTGTGTTCCTCTCCTAAGAATATCCTCTTTGTTCTCACTGTGACTAAATGTCTATAGTCTTATATAATTTATCACATCCAAGGATTTTTTTTTAACCATTCAGTGTGTTTACTTGAAGATTTAGAAGCACTCGCTAGCTATTACAAATGAAGGAAGCCATGTAACCTATGTTTTTCTGAGTCTGGCTTACTTTACTTAATATATTTTTTTCCAAGTCTTTCCATTTCCTTGTGAATATTGTAATATCATTCTTTCTGATGGAAGCAATAGAATTCCATTGTGTGTGTGTGTGTGTGTGTGTGTGTGTGTGTGTGTGTGTTTGTGTGTGTGTGTGTGTATGTATCATATTTTCTGGATCCATTCATCCACTAAGGGGCATCTGGGTTGATTCCATATCTTGGCTATGGTAAACAATGCTGCAGTGAACATGGTTATAGTGGTAGCTTTAGTGTGGTTTGTTTGTGGTCAATTGGATAAAAGCTCAGGAGTGGAATTTCTGGGTCATAGGGAAGCTCTATGTTTGGACTTTGGAGAAATCTTTATACTATTTTCCAGAGTGGTTGAACAAGTCTACATTCCCACCAACAGTGGCCACATGCACTTTTCATTATTGTTACTTTTGTTATTGTTAGTTTGTTAGTTGCTATTGTTAGTTTTCTTGATAATGACCATTTTGTTATTGTTAGTTTTTGTTATTGTTAGTTTTTTTATAATGGTAATTCTAGCTGGGGTAAGGTGGAATTTCAAAGTTCTGATTTGCATTTCTTTTATCACTAGAGATGTTGAATATTTCTTCATGTGTATATTGGCCATTTTTACTTTTCTTCTGGCACATTTCTCTTTATGTCTTTAGCCCATTTATTAATTGAGTTGTTTCTTTGAGGGTTCATTTTTGGAAGGTTTAATTTTTTGAGCTTTAAGTATATTTTGAATATTAGGCTCTGTCTGTTGCATAGCTGGTAAAAATATTCTCCTGCTCTGTGGACTTTGTATTTAAATTTTTTCCTATGTCCTTTGTCATGCAGAAAATTTTAAGTTTGATAGCTTTCTTTCTTTCTCTCTCTCTTTCTTTCTCTCTCTCTTTCTTTCTTTCTTTCTCTCTTTCTTTCTTTGTTTTTGCCAGTTGTGGGGGCTGTACTCTGGGCCTGGGTGCTGTCCCTCAGCTCTTCAGCTCAAGGCTAGCACCCTACCACTTGAGCCACTGCACCACTTCCGGCTTTTTTCTGTGTGGTGCTGAGGATCGAACCCAGGGCCTTGTGTATGTGACTCAAGCACTCTACTACTGAACCAACTTCCCAGTCCTGATAGTTCTTTCTCAAATGTAAATTACAATGAAGGAAGTAAGAGAGGAACAGGCCTCTTGTGCACAGAGACATTTTTCAGAATCCCTGTGCTAGATACAGGAGTAGACCTTGTTGGCTCCCTCCCCCCAAGGAGGTTGTTTTAATGGAAAAATTTTATTTTTCCTGATGTGATTAGGTTATGAATCTCTAGATATTATATTCAATTATCTGAATGGACCCAATGACATTGCTATCATGAGAGTTATAAGAAGGTGGCAGAATCAAAGACAAAGATGACAGTAACCTAAAACCAGAGGTTGGAATGACAAACTTTGAAGATAGAAAAAGAAGGACTCCACATCAGGGACTTCATGGAGCCTTTAGGGAAGTTTCTTCCCTGACACCAATTTCTTGACTCACTTAGACTTCTGACATCTACATTGAAGTTAACAAATCTGTGTTGTTTTGAGCTATCAGTTTTTGGCAACTTGTGCAGCATCCATCAGAAGCGAATACACCAGATTTTCCGGGAAGATGGCGGAGGAGACGCTGGAGGCTAAACAAGCTCTCGCATAGAAAGCAGTTTTAGTGTTCCAGTGAACAGTCCTAGGCCAGAGAATAACACCAAGTGTGCCATTACTGTACAGAGAGTTTGGCCAGAGAGGGAAAAATCCAGGCAAGGAGACAGATCTGAGCACTTGCTGGCAGCCGCAGCTACCGCTAGGCAGCAGTTGTAGCCACCACACCTGCAACACAGAGAGTCCGGAGAAAAAGGCGCCACTCGCAATAGGAGAATGGATTCTACTCAACACCAGCAAGAACTGACAAGGAACAGATATTTTCATCTGCAGATCGCAGACCAGAGACGACCCAGGATCCAACACTCCAGCATGAGTAGAAGCCTGACATCCTCACTCCTTCTTAGGGAGTAGAGGAGGGAAGGCTGCCCCTCCCCGCCTCCACCACTGGAGATCTCCATTTTTGATACAAAAAAAGTCGACTGTGCAGCTAGCTCCAACTCAGGCCCTGGAAGGAAACAAGAGTTACTTAGCAGGTCACAGGAACTCAGGCTCAACTCCACCCAGGGGAAAGTCACACAGCCCAGGCAGAGGAACTCCGCCTCCCAGAGGAGGGGTTTTCTTCTCTGGGTAAACAGAGCCAGAGGCTGTCCCTCCCTACAGCAGCCTTGACAATGAATTGAAATTCAGTATGGCTCCAAGCTGGGCTCTGTGAGTGTTTCTGGAGCTAGACCCTCAGGGAAAAGCTACTGTTTGCTGAAAGGCCTCAACCCTACCCAGAACTAGCCTCAGCACAGCATCTCCAAACTAGAGGAAACAGCCATCTCCCTCTTTTGTGATACTCAAAGCAGATCTCCCTCCCACTGAACTA
Source organism: Dipodomys spectabilis (assembly GCF_019054845.1). Classification (NCBI taxonomy): domain Eukaryota; kingdom Metazoa; phylum Chordata; class Mammalia; order Rodentia; family Heteromyidae; genus Dipodomys; species Dipodomys spectabilis. The sequence goes on from NW_024870730.1 coordinate 3,427,131, forward strand.
GCCTGGGAAGGAGGATCTGGGTAAAACAGAGCATTTTTCTGCCTGCTCAAACAAACTGACTTAAGAAACCAATCAAGCCACAGGAAAACCAAACACCACAAGCAGACCAGAGACTCCACCAAGAGACTGGTTACAGTCACAATGGAGATACAGGATCTTCCCATCACCCCCCGCCCCCCAAAAAAATCAAAAAACACTTTTTTGTACCTTTTTAAAATTTTTAATTAAAAAATTGTTTCTATTAATCTTTTTTTTCCTCTCATAATTTTTATTTTAAGTGTATCTGTATATGTGTGCTTTTAAAAAAATCTCTATTGACCTTTTGGTGCTTTTTTTTCTTTTCTACATTCTTTTCTTTTCTTTTTCTTTTTTTTTTTTTTGCATGACTTGATTGCTGTTCAGTTCATCCTCAGTTATATACCTGTCATCGATTATTAGACCTTATCCCCCATTGTGTACACATTTAATCCAGAAATTTATTACTCAATTCACAACCTCTTAGGCTTAAATTCTTTAATAGCAGTATTATCTCTTTATACCTATATAATTTTTTAAAGAATTTTTGTTTTTCCATTTTTTCTTTTTTCTTTTTCTCTTTTTTAATCTCTCTCCTATCATTCTGTCCAATTCATTTTCCTCTCTGAGATTAGGACTTGGTTAAATTCACTCTCCTTTTGCCTCTCCACATCCCTCTGATCCTATTTTCCCCCACATTTCTCCGTAAACCTAACAATTTCTGGTTTACCAAATTCTTCCTTGCTGTTCTTAGCCCATTAATCCATAGTTGTTTGATATTGAGTAGATTGTATCTGTTGAACTAGATTGTATCTGCAGCCTTTTGACTGTGCAACTATAGGACTTTGGTTGATGCTTGCCTTAAAATAGTGTTCTAGCAAAAAATTGGTGTTTCTTTCATACTGAATGGGCAGAACAAGCTGGAAAAACACAAGAAAAATGGCAAGTCTGGGTATCTCAACTCCCACTTATGATAATCAGGTGACAGAACAGTTAATGAATAATCCAGAGGAGAATTCCCAAAGAGCTCTACAAACTCTTCTGGTAAACAGGGTGAATGAAAAGATTGAAAACCTGCAAAGCTCAGTGTGAGTGTGATAGGGAGAGAGAGGAAGCAAACCAAAGATCATTATAGGAATCTCATGACTGTGAGGAAGCTACTCAAAGATTGATACAGGAATTGTGTGAGCAGGTTGAGAACAATCAAAGAGAAATAAAGGAATTGTGTGAGTTGGCAGAGAACAGTCAAAGAGAAAGACAGGAATTGCATGAGCAGGCTGAGAACAGACAAAGAGAACTACAGAAATCGTGTGAACGTGAGGAAGCTAATCAAAGAGTAATACAGGAATTGCAAGATTGGGGATGAGAATAGACAATAGAGGCTTTCATTGAATCCATAAACAGACAGCTGAAAGAATTCAGGGAGACCAAAAGGGAATGCTGAATAGAACCCAACAGAAGGAAGGGGAGTCCAAGGAAACCATAAACAATCAACTAAGTGATTTGAGAATAAGCACTGAACACCAAATTAAGCAAGTAAAGAAGTTCATACAAGATCTAAAACAAAGCTCCAACAAAGAATTTGAAGAAATAAAAAACAAAGTAGAAAGTCTTGACAGTAGTTTAGATCATGCAGAAGATCAAATCTCAGGGACTGAAGACAGCCTAGATATTAAAGAGAAAGAACATACAACTATCCAAGACAACTCCAAGAAATATGACAGATCTATTCAACATTTAGAAGACACCATCAGAAGGCCTAATCTGAGGGTAATGGGTGTAGAGGAGCACCTAGAGACAGAAGTTAATGGTCTAGGAAATTTTCCCAACAGGATCTTAACAGAGAACTTCCCAAACATGCAAAAGATAGGCCTACTCAGATACAAGAAGCTTTTAGAACCCTAAATAGACCAGAAGAGAACAGGTCATCCCACCATCACATTATAATCCACACAGGATAAATTCAGACCAAGGAAAAGATCCTTAAAGCTGTCAAGGAGAAAAAAAATCAATCACCTATAAAGGGAAACCAATTAGAATTACCTCAGATTTCTCAGCACAGACAATTAAAGCAAGAAGAGCCTGGAATGATGTATGCCATGCCCTAAAGACAAACAACTATCAACCAAGAATACTGTACCCAGCTAAACTCTCTTTCATAACCAAAGGTCAAATAAAAACCTTCCATAGCAAAGAAAAACTAAAACAATATATCTCCACCAAAGCAGCCCTACAAAAGATACTGAAAGATATCCTATACATAGAAAAACCAATAAGACCACAATAAAGGCCAAGAAACCACACCCAAACTGAGAATCCAAGAACCATAGGAAGAACCCAGTTGCCACAGCCCCCAAGAAGATGGATAACGTGGCAGGAACTCCCAAATACCTCTCAGTCCTAAATCTCAACATTAACGGACTTAACTCTCCAATTAAGCAACATAGACAGTCTAGTTGGATTAAAAAGCAAGATCCTTCTATCTGCAATCCTCAGGAGTCATACCTTGCCCATAAAAACAAACAACTATTGAAAGTGAAAGGCTGGAACAAAATCTACCAAGCAAATGGCCCCCATAAACAGGCAGGAGTTGCAATCCTAATATCAGATAAAATAGACTTCAAATTAAAATTAGTGAGAAGAGATAAAGAAGGTCGCTACATACTAAGTGGGGGATCTCTCCTCCTGGAGAATATTACAATTTTAAATATCTATTCACCAAACAACAGAGCATCCAAGAAACACTACATGCCCTCAAATCTCACATAGATCCAAAGACATTAATTGTTGAGGACTTTAATACACCACTATCCCCACTAGATAGATCAACTTGGCAAAAACCCAACAGAGAAACTGCAGATCTAAACAACTGCATAGATCAACTAGATTTAACAGACATCTACCAAATATTTCACCCAGCAGCATCGGAATACACGTTTTTCTCAGCAGCCCATGGAACATTTTCCAAAATAGATCACATTTTAGGTCACAAAGCATACTTCTCCAAATTCAGAAACATTGATGTTATACCATGCATTCTCTCAGACCACAAGGGAATAAAATTAGAACTCAACACCAAAAGCCACCAAAGAAAGTCCTGTAACACATGGAGGCTGAACAACACACTGTTGAACCATCAGTGGGTCATGGAAGAGATTAGAAATGAAATTCAAATGTTTATGATATTTAACAAAAATGAACACACAAATTACCAGCTCCTCTCAGACATAGCAAAGTCAGTACTCAGAGGCAAGTTTATAGCTCTGAGTACGTATATCAACAAATTGGAGAGATCTGAAACCAACAATTTAATGAGACATATGAACCTCCTTGAAAAAGAGCAGCAAGATAAACCCCAATCCAGCAGATGGAAAGAAATAATTAAAATTAAATCAGAATTAAACAAATTAGGATCACAAAAAACCATAGAAAGAATCAACAAAACAAAGAGTTGGTTCTTCAAAAAAATTAACAAAATTGACAGACCCTAAGCAAATCTTATCAGAAAAAGAAGAGAACACACTCAAATAAACAAACTCAGAGATGAGAATGGAAACATCACCACAGAAACAAAATTCAGAACATTATAAGGGAATACTTCTCAAACCTTTATGCTAATAAGTTTGAGAACTTGGCAGAAATGGATCTTTTCCTAGCAAATCTCCACATACCCAAACTAAACCAAGATGAATTAAACCATCTTAATAGGCCCATATCAAGCATTGAAATAGAAACAGCAATAAGAGACCTCCCGTCTAAGAAAAGCCAAGGACCAGATGGATTTACAGGGGAATTCTAAAAGGCCTTCACAGCAGAGCTCACACCAATACTCCTTCAACTCTTCAATGAAATTGAAAGAGAAAGTTCACTACCAAACTCTTTCTATGAAACCATCATAACCCTCATCCCAAAACCAGGCAGAGACTCATCAAAGAAAGAGAACTATAGACCCATTACTTTGATGAACATTGATGTTAAAATTCTCAACAATTTTGCCAATCGACTTCAACAACTCATCCAAAAAAATCATACACCACGATCAAACAGGATTCATTTCAGGGATGTAAAGCTGGTTCAATATACACAAATCAATTAATATACTTCACCACATCAACAACAGCAAGGATAAGAACCACATGATTATCTCAATAGATGCAGAAAAAGCATTCGACAAGATCCAACACCCCTTTATGATGAAGGCGCTGGAAAAATTAGGAATCCAGGGAACATGCCTCAACACAATAAAGGCTGTATATGTCAAACCTACAGTCATCAATATACTTAATGGTGAAAAACTAAAGCCATTTCCTCTTAACTCAGGAATGAGACAAGGATGTCAGCTCTCTCCACTTCTCTTCAATTTAGTATTAGAATGCCTAGCTACAGCAATAAGACAAGATGCAAACATAAAAGGGATCCAAATAGGGAAAGATGAAGTAACACTCTCCCTCTTTGCAGATGACATGATCTTGTATTAAAAGAATCCCACGGACTCCACTCCCAAATTACTCAAGCTGATTCAAAACTTTGGCAAAGTAGCAGGTTATAAAATTAACCCTCAAAAATCAATGGCTTTTCTGTGTGCCAACAATGAGAAAAGCGTGGTTGAAAACAGAAAAGCAACTCCATTCGTAATAGCCCCACAAAAAATAAAATACCTAGGAATTAACTTAACCAAAGAAGTGAAGGACCTCTACAATGAAAACTTTAAAAACCAGAAAAAGGAAATCAAAACAGAACTTAGAAAGTGGAAAAACCTTCCATGCTCCTGGATTGGAAGGATCAACATCATGAAAATGGCAATACTTCCCAAGGCTATCTACAAATTCAGTGTGATACCTATCAATATTCTAAACTCATTCTTCAAGGAAATAGAAGAGGCAATCCAAAAATTCTTATGGAACAATAAAAGACCCCGAATAGCAAAAACGATCCTTAACAGAAAGAACAGTGCTGGAAGAATATCAATACCAAATTTCAAACAACAAAGCCATAGTAATCAAAACAGCTTGGTACTGGCACAAGAACAGACCTCAGGACCAATGGAATAGACTTGAAAACCCAGAAATGAGCCCAAAGACCTATAGCCATCTAATCTTCAATAAAGGAGCTAAAACAATAGAATGGAAGAAAGACAGCCTCTTCAGTAAATGGTGCTGGCAAAATTTGTTAATCACTTGTAGAAAACTAACACTAGATTCTTATATATCACCCTGCACCAGAATGAAACTCCAAATGGATCAATGACCTCGGAGTCAAAGCAGACACTCTGAAAACATTACAGGACAGAATAGGGGAAACCCTAGGTCTCCTAGGCACAGGCCGAAATTGTCTTAATAGAGGTCAAGAAACACAACAAATCAAAGAAAGGTTGGACAAATGGGATTGCATGAAATTGCAGAGCTTCTGCTTGGCAAAGGACATAGCTAGCAAGGTCAATACAAAGCCCACAGATTGGGAAAAGATATTCACTAGTCATACAACCGACAAGGGTCTCATATCTAAAATATACTTGGACCTCAAAAGAGTAAATTCCCCAACAACAAATCCTCAACAAAACAACTGCCCAATAAATAAGTAGGCTAACGACTTAAAGAGAAATTTCTCTGAAGAGGAAAGAAGGATGGCCAGTAGACACATGACTAAATGCTCAACCTCTGAAGCCATAAAAGAAATGCAAATCAAAATAACAATGAGATATCACCTCACTTCAGTTAGAATGGCCACAGTCAAGAACTCTAATAACAACAGATGCTGGTGGGGATGTGGACAGAAGGGAACCTTATTGCATTGTTGGTGGGAGTGTAAATTTGTTCAACCACTTTGGAAAGTAGTATGGAGGTTCCTCAAAAGACTCCACATAGGGCTGGGAAGGTGGCTCAGTGGTAGAGTGCTTACCTTGCATGCATGAGGCCCTGGGTTCGATTCCTCAGCATCACATAAGCAAAAAGAAAAAAAGCCAGAAGTGCTGTTGTGGCTCAAGTGGTAGAGCACTAGCCTTGAGCTGAAGAGCTGAGGGACAGTGCCCCACGACCGGACTCCAAAAAAAAAAAAAAAAAAGACTCCACATAGAACTCCCCTATGACCCAGCAATCCCACCAATCCCACTTTTGGGCATTTGCCCAAATGATCACAAACAAGACTACACTAAAGCTACCAGCATGACTATGTTTATTGCAGCATTATTTACCATAGCTAAGATATGGATCCAACCCAGATGCCCCTCAGTAGCTGAATGGATCAAGAAAATGTGGTATATATACACAATGGAATTCTATGCCTCCATCAGAAAGAATGGTATTGCTCCATTTATTAGGAAATGGAAAGACTTGGAAAAAATTATATTAAGTGAAGTAAGCCAGGCCCAAAGAAATATAGGTCCCATGGTTTCCCTTATGTGCAACAACTAGTATATGTCTGAGACAAACAGAAACTGTCAGACAAGTTGATGTTAGGCGAAATGAACCCCAAGATAAGGATTCAAATGTTTTTTTTTCTTTCTCGTGATTTTTCCAATATATGTATAAGATGATTTCTTTGTTGCTTTGTATGTACCTCCCCCAGGGTATAAGCCCTGCTTTCAACCTATTTGATGCTGATATAATTTGTGGAAAGGAATTTGTGGGAAAGGAAAAAACAAACTGTTTAAATACGCCTACAGGTGGACCCATTACAACAGTGAGATGCCCAAGAGTTATATCGAAAAACGAACTTTACAACTTTGATGGGGTGGGGGGTTGGGAGGTGTGGTAGAAGGGTGTGAGGGTGGGGAGTGGAGAGGGTAGGGGATGGTATGGGGAACAAAGGAGGAGGCAACAATGCTTGACAAGAAATGTACTCACTATCTTGCCCATGTAATTGTAACCCCTCTGTATGGTATTTTCACAATAATAGTAAAAATAAGTTTGTTTTTTTTTTTAAAAGCAACCAAATACAACAGGCTAGCTCATGGGATGGGGCCCTGTAATAGACAGGGATCTTAAATATTGGAGAAGCTGCTGCTGAAAGTTGACGAAGAGCATTTGAGAGCATCTGGGCCCTTTAGCAAAACAGTGTAGTTCCGGTGTTCCACGTTGCATGGTTCCTCATGCTTAAAGTGGTAGATCCCAAATGCTGCCAGGCCTATATAAAGAAGGTGTCTGTAAGCTTGTGAAAGCTAGCTCCATCTCTAGTTTCCAAGGAGGGGAGGGTGTTTTCTAAGCCATATATAAAGCATGTGAAATTTCTTTGTGACTGTTGATGGTTCCAAGATGCACCTGTGGCCCCAGAAGCCCAAAAGGACTGAAGGAAAAGTACATTACACATACCTAGATGGAATTTTTTTTGCATCTCTTACAAACAAGAAAGCATTGTCTAATCACTGGCAACCATCTTTTGACTATGAAAGAAACTAATTTGAAGAGGAATCTGTTGCAAAAGTCATGGAAAGCAAGTAGATCGAGATCTGAGACCTCCCTTTTTTAAAATAAGATTTTTTTTAGTTGTGAAAATACTGTACAGAGGGGTTACAGTTACATGAGCAAGGTATGAGTACATTTCTAATCAAGCATTGTTGCCTCCTTCTTTGTTTTCCCCTACCATCCCTTCCCTCCCACTTCCACAACTACACTCCCCCCACCCCCCCCCCCCCACCTAAATTGTAAAGTTCATTTTTCAACATAGTGTCTTCTACATCTTATTGTTGTAATGGGTCAACCTGTATCCCTATTTAAACATTTTGTTCTTTCCCTTCTCCTTCCCCAATTATACCAACATTAAATACAGTGAAAACAGGGGTTATACCATGGGGGAGGAACATACAAAGCAACAAAAAAAATCACATGGTACCTTATAAATACAGTAGAAACAATAACAAGAGAGAAAAATCCACTTGTGTCCCTATCTTGAGGTTCATTTTGCTTAACTTCATCTTATCTGATCATATGTATATAGCTTTTGACATTTTCTACTTGTCCTAGACATATACTAGTTATTGCAAACTAGTTATTGCAAAAAGGGAAACCATGGGACCTATGTTTCTTTGGGCCTGGCTTACTTCATTTAATATAATTTTTTCCAAGTCTTTCCATTTCCTAGCAAATGGGGCAATGTCATTCTTTCTGATGAAGGCATAGAATTCCATTGTGTGTGTGTGTGTGTGTGTGTGTGTGTGTGTGTGTGTGTGTGTATTACATTTTCTTGATCCATTCATCTACTGAGGGGCATCTGGGTTGGTTCCATATCTTAGCTATGGTAAATAATGCTGCAATAAACATAGTTGTGCTGGAAGCTTTACTATGGTCTTGTTTGTGATCATTTGGGCAAATGCCCAAAAGTGAGATTGCTGAGTCATAGGGGAGCTCTATGTGGAGTCTTTTGAGGAACCTCCATACTACTTTCCAAAGTGGGTGAACAAATTTACACTCCCACCAACAATGCAGTAAGGCTCTCTTCTGTCCACATCCCCTCCAGCATCTGCTGTTATTAGAGTTCTTGATTATAGCCATTCTAACTGGGGTGAGGTATATCTCAATGTTGTTTGTATTTGCATTTCTTTTATGGCTAGGGAGGTTGAGCATTTCTTCATGTGTCTATTGGCCATTCTTATTTCCTCTTCAAACAAGTTTCTCTTTAAGTCTTTAGCCCACTTATTTCTTGGGCAAGTGTTTCTTTGAGGCTTTGTTGTTGGAGGATTTAATTTTTGAGGTCCAAGTATTTTTTAGATATGAGACCTTTGTCGGTTGTATGGCTAGTGAAGATCTTGTTCCAATTGGTGGGCTTTCTATTGATCTTGCTATCTATGTCCTTTGCCATGCAGAAGCTCTGCAATTTCATGCAATCCCATTTGTCCAATCATTCTTTGATTTGTTGTGTTTCTGGATCTCTATTAAGAAAATTTCGGCCTATGCCAAGGAGACCTAGGGTTTCCCTTATTCTGTCCTGTAATGTTTTCAGGGTATCTGCTTTGACTCCAAGGTCTTTGATCCATTTGGAGTCCATTCTATTGCACTGTGATTTATAAGGATCTAGCTTTAGTTTTCTACAGGTGATAAACCAGTTTTGTCAGCACCATTTACTGAAGAGGCTGTCTTTCTTCCATTCTATTGTTTTAGCTCCTTTATTGAAGATTAGGTGGCTATAGGTCTTTGGGCTCATTTCTGGGTTTTCAAGTCTATTCCATTGGTCCTGAGGTCTGTTCTTGTGCCAGTACTAAGCTGTTTTGATTACTGTGGCTTTGTAGTAGAGTTTGAAATTTGGTATTGATATTCTTCCAGCACTGTTCTTTCTGTTAAGGATCATTTTTGTTATTTGTGGTCTTTTATTGTTCCATATGAATTTTTGGATTGCCTCTCCTATTTCCTTCAAGAATGAGTTTGGAATATTGATAGGTATCACATTGAATTTGTAGATAGCCTTGGGAAGTATTGCCATTTTCATGATGTTAATATTTCCAATCCAGGAGCATGGGAGGTTTTTCCACTTTCTAAGTTCTGTTTTGATTTCCTTTTTCTGGTTTTTAAAGTTTTCATTGTAGAGGTCCCTCACTTCTTTGGTTAAGTTAATTCCTAGGTATTTTATTTTTTGTGGGGCTATTATGAATGGAGTTGCTTTCCTAATTTCAGCCACGCTATTCTCATTGTTGGCATACAGAAAAGCCATTGATTTTTGAGGGTTAATTTTATAACCTGCTACTTTGCCAAAGTTTTGAATCAGTTTGAGTAATTTGGGAGTGGAGTCTGTGGGATTCTTTAGATACAAGATCATGTCATCTGCAAAGAGGGAGAGTTTTACTTCATTATTTATTATTTGTATCCCTTTTATGTTTGCATCTTGTCTTATTGCTGTAGCTAAGCATTGTAATACTAATTGAAGAAAAGTGGAGAGTGTGGACATCCTTGTCTCATTCTTGAATTTAGAGGAAATGGCCTTACTTTTTCACCATTAAGTATAATGCTGGTGTAGGTTTGTCATATACAGCCTTTATTGTGTTGAGGAATTTTCCATGGCTTTCTAATTTTTCCAGAACCTTCATCATAAAGGGGTGTTGGATCTTGTCAAATGCTTTTTCTGAATCTATTGAGATAATCATGTGGTTCTTATCCTTGCTCTTGTTGATGTGATGAATTATATCAATATATTTGCATATATTGAACCAGCTTTACATCCCTGAAATGAATCCTGTTTGATCATGGTGTAGATTTTTTGGATGAGTTGTTGAAGTCGATTGGCCAAAATTGTTGAGAAGTTTTGCATCGATGTTCCTCACTGAAATGAGTCTATAGTTTTTGATGAGTCTCTGCCTGGTTTTGGGATGAGGGTTATGATGGCTTCATAGAAAGAGTTTGGTAGTGAACTTTCTCTTTCAATTTCAATGATGAATTGGTGGAGTGTAGTTGTGTGTTCTGCTTTGAAGGCCTTTTAGAATTCCCTTGTAAATCCATCATGTCCTGAGCTCTTCTTAGATAGGAGGTCTCTTATTGCTGTTTCTATTTCAATGCTTGATATGGACCTGTTAATTTGGTTTAACACACCTTGGTTTAGTTTGGGCATGTGGAGATTTGCTGGGAAAAGGTCCATTTTTGCCAATTTCTCAAACTTATTAGCATAAAGGTTTGAGAAGTATTCCCTTATAATGTTCTGAATCTTGGTTGTTTTTGTCATGCTGTTTCTATTCTTATCTCTGAGTTTGTTTATTTGAGTGTGTTCTCTTTTTCTGATAAAATTTGCTAAGGATCTGTCAATTTTGTTAATATTATCAAAGAACCAACTCTTTGTTTTGTTGATTCTTTCTATGGTTTTTAGAACTCTAATTGATTTAATTCTGATTTAGTTGTAATTATTTGTTTCTGTCTACTGTTTTCGGTTTAGCTTGCTGCTCTTTTTCAAGGAGCTTCAGGTGTCTCATTAAATTGTTGGTTTCAGATCTCTCCAATTTGTTGATGTACGAACTCAGAGCTATAAACTTGCCTCTGAGTACTGCCTTTGCTGTGTCCCAGAGGAGCTGGTAATTTGTGTTTTCATTTTTGTTAAATATTATGAACATTTGAATTTCATTTCTAATCTCTTCCATGACCTACTGGTAATTCAACAGTGTGATGTGAGACCTTACTTCCTTTACACACAGCCAGAGTTGCTTGTTAAAGGAGGCACATTGCTATTCAAAGGTAGTTTGTGTTGGCCAGAATAATTCTATGAAAGCAGTGTCTTGTCTTTGATTCCTTGATAGGCAGGAAATGTGATTTAAATTTTTTAATTTAATTAATTTATTTTTTTTTATTTCGCCTGTGGAGCTTGTACTCTGGGCCTGAGCACTGTCCCTCAGCTCTTTAGCTCAAGGTTAATGCTGTACCACTTGAGCCATAGAACCATTTCCAGTTTTCCTGCTGGGGCTGGCTTTGAACCATGATCCTCAGATCTGAGCCTCCTGAGTAGGTAGAATTATAGGCATGAGCTACTGGCACCCAACAGGAAATGTGATTTTTAACTAGAAGGAATTGAGTGTGGCTTTATCTGCTTGAGAAGACACTCAGCTTGGGCAAATGATATGTATAGTGATTTGACCTTGACTGACCTACAGTGTTCTCTCAGACTTGAAGTTAAGGTTGTAACAATGCCCAGGTCCCAGCATTACTTCAGGAATTAAGTGAGCCCAGAGCCATGATTTCACTCTGGAAATCTGAAATGCCCTGTTACAGAGGTAAAGAATGAAAACTAAATAAACTATCTTCCTGTTGCTGCTTTTCAAATATATGTTCAGTGGCTAAAAGACAATGCCATTTTATAAAACATCTACTTTATTCTGTTAAGTTACTGACCTAAGTAATAGGAAGCATAGATGTTTCTTATAGAGACACAATAAATGTTAACTTAAATGGAAAATAAAAGCCACATGGATTATGAGTATTATTCTTCTTCCTGAATTAAAGTGAAACCCTGGGCTGGGAAGGTGGTTCAGTGGTAGAGTGCTTGCCTTGCATGCATGAGGCCCTGGGTTTGATTCCTCAGCAGCACCTAAGCAAAAAGAAAAAAGAAGCCGTAAGTGGCGCTGTGGCTCAAGTGGTAGAGCGCTAGCCTTGAGCTGAAGAGCTGAGGGACAGCGCCCAGGCCCAGAGTTCAGGCCCCACTACCAGAACCAAAAATAATAAATAAAGTGAAAACCCTGTGAAGTGTTTTTGCCATAGCTGATAGCAAAATTTGTGTTTTATTTATTTTTATCTATTATCTATCTATCTATCTATCTATCTATCTATCTATCTATCTATCTATCTATCTATCTATCTGCCAGTTCTTGGGCTTGAACTCTGTGCCTGGGCTCTGTCCCTGAGGTCCTTGTGCTCAAGGCTACCACTTGACCTACAGTACCACTTCTGGCTTTTCTGTGATTAATTGGAGATAAGAGTCTAATGGACTTTCCTTCTGGGCTGTCTTTGAACCATGATCCTCAGATTTCAGCCTCCTGAGTAGCTAAGATTACAGGCATGAGCCACTGGCACCTGGTGTTGTTTGATTTAAATTGGCACTTTCTGAAAATATTACTTTAATCTGAGATGGCAAATAGGTTTAAGCTTACATGTCAACTCCTAGTTATTATGGGTTCCTGATGAGCTATGCTGAGCAAGATTTGAAGTCATGTGTAGATACAGTATGAAGAAACACTGAGGGATCTACCAGTAATAGCAGTCAGTGATATGGAACAGGGGCTGGAGAAATTCCTGTTAGAAATAATTAGCTTCATCTTAACCAACGGGTATATGTTCCAATCAAGGAAATTCCACATTCTCTGGAGGATGATTATGATCTTCTAGATTGCAGCCTCCTAACTAAGTAAGATTACATTTGGGAGTCATTCACATCCTGGATAAAGGATTTCTTTTGCTGGTAAGTTTGCTATTCAGGAAAGAAAAACAAATACAATTGCCATTCAATCATAACCAGTTGAGGGGAGAGTAGGGGGAAGTAGGAAGTTTGAGAGCATGGACTTCAGAGTGGTGAAGAGCCTTGCCTTCTCACTCACAGCTGAGTGTACACAACTGCACCCTGAACTCAGGTGGCACATTGATCTGTTCATCTCTTGGCTACATGTGCATCATGAAGTTCCAAGAGTGGCTTACCACAGGATACAAAGAAGGCATTCCTGGAATGGCTAGCATTTCTTTATTATTTGTTTTAAGAGCAACATGGTGGCACTGTTAGAAGTAAATGCATAGTCTTACGATATTACTACCTGAACAAATGTAACTATTTTTTTCATGTTTTCCTTCAATTCTGGTAACATATGAACTGAATTATTCAGACAGGTATTGTATAGACACAATTTTCTATTCTGTAATGTTACATAATTCACATTTTAAATACATGGAATTTGTAGTCATTTTTAATCATTAAACAATATTCTCATTAAATTGTTAGGATTTCCATAATATTACTATTATTGGACATCGAGATGATTCCTTTTCAGTTTTTCTTCAGCTACAGTAACTGATATTTATTTTTCCTGCACAGATTTACAATTTCTCCAATGATTGCCATTTCTAATGAGTATGTAAAATTTCAGTAGTCTAACTAGTGGATGTAATATGTCTAATAAAATGTACAATGGATAATTTCATAAAGGTCGAAAATTGTATAGACCCTTGTAACAATGCCACAATCTAGCTATGTAATGTGCTCTTTGTTTCTGTAATTTTTCTTGTATCCTCTAGCAGTCCTTCTAACTCTTGCCTTGATCTCATATAATCACTAACTTACTTTTGCATATCAGTTTTGCTGATTTCCCTTGAATTTCACACCAGTGGAATCACACTTTGTACCCTTTTGAGACTATCCCATTCTGTCCAGAGTATGTTTTGATATTTGCCTACATTGTTGTATCAGTAGATTTCTTCTTTATGTTATGATTAGGGTTCCACTGAATGAATATACCAGAACTTGTTTGCTCCTTGTTTCATCTGATGATAAGCGTATGTGGTAATTCTATTTTCTGGGTGTTGTTTGCAAAGCTGATATAAATATTCTCACAGAGTCTTCGGGAAGGTATATGTTTTTAGTTCCCTTGGTAGAATGTTGAAAAGGCAGATTGTTAGATCATAAGAAAAATCATATGTTTCACTTTGTAGAAAACTGCCAAACTATTTTTAAAGTGGCTTAATCAACTTACATTCCCACCAGCCATGGATGAAAATTCCTTTCAGCCATTCCACATGTCTGCCTTACTTGGTATTGTCAGTTTTTTTAATTATATAAAGTTTTAGAGTAAAGACAAGACCATAAAAACGAATTTTTGTTATTATAGTAAAGGTAAGGGGAAAATCAGTGAAGCTAAAGAGAAATTATGCTTTGCAAAGGAAATTCAAAAAGGTACTAGTGACTATCTATCATATGAGATGATATCACAAAGAATGACATTTTGTTGTGTTTAAAATGAAAGGGCCCCAGGAATTTTCAGATGGGGCACAGAAGCATCACTTGTGCTGTGAGCTGCTGAGGAACCTGAGAGAGGCAGAGTTTCTGTTTGTGACCTGGTGAAGCACCAAGGCCTAAGGAGTACTTTTCTCACTTTGCAGACAAAGGTTGCATTAAAGATATAAAATAAAGATATAAAATACAGCTTCTCCAACTGTCTATCACCATCTAAACCTAGGAACAAAGGAAGTAGAACTGAATATTAACCACTCTGGAGGGATGATCTTGCCTCAATTTCAGCTGAAAATTTGTGTGAGGGGATAGTACCTTGGTCAGGACTGTAAAAGTGGAAAGGACAAAGACAATGTATTGGCTGACATGAGCAAGGTGAAGGAAAAATCCAATCCAATACAATATTCCTTAGTCAGGAATAATTATGCCCAAAGCCTTTGGTCTCCAATGTGCTTTGAACCTGGTTAGGGGATTATTTCTTTGTCTTAAATCTTTGCAAAGCCAATCCCTTATGCTTCAAAAATTACTTATTGCTTTATGCAAAAGTTGGTGAACTGTGAAGAGATATGTGGGGACATAATTTCAATTAGATGCTCTCTTAGAGGTAAGCACACAGTGGTTAAGGTGACAATATTTGATTTACAATTTTTGACACAAGCAGTGTGTGGAAATTCTCTGTAAAACATCACCTATGCTTACATGTGTGCTGGCATATTTTATGCTAATGGAATATTAGACAACTCCCAACTTGAGAAAGGTTTAAAAAAATAATCATTTTTGAGCAATTTACCATGTCTGATAGAAGACAAAATTCAACCAGTAACTTCCTCCAATGTGGAGGAAATTGATACTGTGAATTGTTTTAAAGCACATTATCACTATTATTTACTGATGTCTACTTTTTCTCATAGCTATTTGTTTATATCTTTATCAAATGGGAATTTGAAGGGCGAAGTTATATATCTTGATCTTGGTCGCACTGAGGATTTTTAGTTAAAGCACAGATTGAATCTCAAATCTATCCCCTGCTTCTATTGGGACCACATTTCAAAAATTCAATCAAATGAATAATGCATTGTATTTTTATTCTCAATTTTTTGAATCATGTCCTTCTCTAAGTCATCTAAGTGAAGACCTATAAGGCTAATTATTTATTTTTTCCAAAAGTTATGTTAAAAAAACTTTTCAATACTGGGCTGTGGTACTATAAATGGATCAATTGTTTAAAATATATGTGAAGTGTGAAGTAATTATGAGGTTACTATTGTCACCCAGTATAAAACTTAAAACACTCCTCCAATGAAGAATACTTCAGAAAAGACTCCAGAGGGAATTAGACCCAGAATTCTCTCAAATTCTTTGATACATTTCAAACACTACAAATGAAAAGGAATAGTATCCTGAAAATAGAGATCATATGTATGGTGTCGATTTTTCTGCAGAGATTCCTCAAAATAGAAAAAAAATAAAGGCAATAAAATACTATTCCTTCAAGCTGCAAATGGTGCCATGATACATCAAATAGGGACCTGGGTTAAATCCAATATGGTTCATGAATAGTAAAGTATACTATTCAGCTGTTGAAAAGAAAGAGAAAGACTTAATACAGATGGGCTTGGCAAGATCTCTAAGACATATTTTCAGTGGAAGTAATGTTCTCATTTATACAAAATAAAGGCTTGAAGTATAATTGTAATGTGAATATACATGTAGATAAGTGCGTGGCCTGCACACTAAACCATAGGCTGGAATTACTTCTAGGGAAGAGGGTAGGTGAGTATGTGCACACATTTGTGTTCTTATGTTTGTGAATGTTTATAAGTATTTTGTAGGTAGTATGGGGGACAATAAGGTAGCAATTAACATATTTTGTCCAATCTGATTCTTCTTGTTTGAATTTTCTAGAAGGAATTTAGGTATCACAACAAACTACACTCTAAACAATAAAAAGATAGCTTAAGTAGAGGTATTTTCTATTACCTTAAGATTATAATATAATACTAGTAAATATCCCAAACCAAAAACATTTCTGTTCTGTAATCAGGCCCAATAATGCTGAAGCAACTCATTGGAGAAGGGAAAAAGTATAGACATACTGCAATAAGAAGGGATAAACTTTAATGATTTTAATCTCTGCACTATCCCTAATGCCTTCCACAGGTATCAGCAAAAAGAGGGACTTATAAATGCTAATAAATACTTAATTTTGAGTCAATGTTTTTTGGTTTGTTAGAAGGATATATTTTTATGACAAAATGAAAAGCTGAGATTGCTTAGCAAATTAGCCACAGTTTACTACCTGGGTCATTCAGGTTCCTCAGCAAAGGACATCACCCTGTTAACTATGATCATTAGAAGCAAGTGCTCCCTTGAAGTAAAAGCCTGAGGGAAGCCAACATGGCCTCCAGCTCAGGACCAAGTGGAAAATCTCCAGGAAGATAGTGTTTCAAACTTTTATTAGATGAGTATTCCCTCAGCATCATCCACCAGCCTGACTTAACATAAAACACAGAGCAGGAGCACCCACCACGTGTGCCTGGAGCTAAGCCAGGCTGCGTGCTCTGTGACAGAGCTGTGTGCAACACAAGATCTTTGGGAAGGACGTGTGGAGAATGGAAGGCAGTGTGGGCTGTGCACCCAGCTGAAACGAGATCACCACAAGCAGGGTGGGCAGAAGAAACACTGCGGTTTCATATCAAATGATAGGCTGTGGCCATGGACTTCTGGGAAATCAGACACCTCAGTAACATTCCTTTCAGGCCAAGGGTTCTGGATGAACAAAAGAGAGAAATGTTTGAAGTTTTAGCCTTGGTGAAGGGGTATTAGTGGACAGGTGCATGGCAGTGGTATCTCCAGGAGGGTCATCAGCAGCAGTCATGTGAGTCTTAGGCACAAAGTGATTTTACACAGTCAATAGATAATGTGTCTGCAAGCATTATTTGTATGAAAGAGGCTTATCACATAATCATGGTGTTTATCTTGGTTGAGATTTGCGTCGAGGCCACATTTTGGAAGTTCGGAAAATAATTCCATGTTAATAATTTTCAATGTAAAATAAAAACATGAGCCATCTGGAATTTATCAAAATGCTATGTAAAAGCAATGATGCCATTTACTGCATAGAATCAATTTAGCACAGCAATAAAAAAAAACAACGCACGTATAGGCTTCGAAGTAGCAGGCTATTCTTTTTTCACAGAACTTTTCATTTAAATTCTGTTGTCATTGTTGTGCAGTAAATTCTGTTGTCACACAGCTATAGCTAAAGTGCTTTTTATTTGATGTAATCCTACTGCATCATTAAAATATCAGTATTCTTTATGCTTTGCAAATATTTGTGGACACCATTAAATAGCACGAAGCACAGTGCAGTAACAAATGTCCATTTTATGGCCACTGTCAGACTATATATTGTGTAATGCCCCGATATTCTCAGCAATCTAGATCTAAATTATCACAACCCCAAGTCCATGAAACACAAGATACATATATAATCTCCTTTAGTCCATGTATTGAAATATTAGAATTAAAAGCTTGGGCTATCAATTCAGGCAGAAAATGTTGTCTTCCAGAGAAATTTTTCATTCAGAACCAAAAAAAAAGGCGAAAAATAAAGGAAGGAAAATAAGGACTATGTTTAAGAACAATTCAAAGCTTGAGAGAAAAAGTTTTAGAATCCAAAAGAGGGAACAGTGATGAGAGAAAATAAATGCACAAGCGTTTTCTTCGTGCCTGCTTGCTTGCCTGCTTTCTTTCTTTTCTTTCTTCTCTTTTCTTTCTTTCTTTCTTTCTTTCTTTCTTTCTTTCTTTCTTTCTTTCTTTCTTTCTTTCTTTCTCTCTCTCTCTCTCTCTCTTTCCTTCTTTCTCTCTTTCCTTCTCTCTCTTTCTCTCCTTCTTTCTCTCTTTCTTTCTTTTCTTTCTCTCTCTTTCTCTTTTTCTCCCTCCCTTCCTTCCTTCCTTCCTTCCTTCCTTCCTTCCTTCCTTCCTTCCTTCCTTCCTTTCTCTCTTTCTTCATTTCTTTCTTTCTTTCTTTCTCTCTCTTCCTTCCCTTCCCTTCCTTCCTTCCTTCCTTCCTTTTCCTTTTCTTTCTTTTTTTTGGTAGAGCTTTGAAGGTAAGAATCAATTTCATTGACTACAAATAATATTAGTCATAACATACTGTCAGGAGTAGTAGCAGTGGACATGTCTGGAGGAGTCAGTTGGTAGACGAATTTGGCCCCTCGTAGTTTCCTTGTTCACTGGGGTCCTGGGCAGAGGTGGTTGGAAGACTGAAAGGAAACTGCTACCATAGACACAAGCAGAGCTGAGGAAAAAAAATATACACATTTTAAAGGAAGTGTTCTTAAAAATACATTGTAGGTATATGTGGAAATGTCATAGTAATTAAACTCCTTACCATGTCCAATTTAATACATATCAATAAAAATGGAAAGAAAAGCAACTATTCTTGCTTTCAAATGCATTTATATTCAAACATTTTGAGTGGAAGGTAAGTCCTATCACTAACTATGAAAACGATTTCAAAATCTTTCTGAACTATGCAGGTCAAATGCAGATAATCTGCTCCCCAAACCTGATCTACCAGGGGTGCTTTTATTTTGAATTATACATATTTATTGTAAATTTTAGTGAGCTTTGATATCTATCTCTGGCAGAGATTGTTTTGTTCATTCAGTGATCAATTTGAATTAACTTTCTCCATCACAGGTTTCTTAATATGACTACCAGTTCTGAAGTTTAATTTTTTACTCTGTGGTAAATCATGTTACTGGTATTGACAAAATTTGGACAGCAATTTGAGATGCCTTGATCAATAACTCCAAATTTAAAAAGAATCAGATTTACCTGGAGAGTATTTTCCCTTCCATTAGATGAATTGTTTTGTAGAAGAATTAAAGTGAGAATGAAAAGTTTTTATATCTTTAGCTAAAAATATAGTTTTTGATAGATATTAGTCCTATTTCGGGTAGAGTGTATTGAAATAAATAAATCAATTCTTGTTTTGGTAAGAGAATAAATTGAAATACTTTTTGGAGACTGAAAAATAAAGACAGAATTATGAATTATTTTAACTAAAATATTTGAAAGCTGTTTATATAAGATATAAAAAATTTATAATTTCAATTTCATAATATACCAAAAACAATGAAGATATTTTTCTAATTTTAGTTGCTTTCAAAAGAAGGAAGTGAAACATTTTGAAAATGAAGTTTGATTTCTGGTTGATTTTATGTTTATAATTTAAAATAGAAGTGAGTGTAGAACAACCAACATATTAAAAACTTATATGGGGCTGGGAAGGTGGCTCAGTGGTAGAGCGCTTGCCTTGCATGCATAAGACCCTGGGTTTGATGCCTCAGCACCACATAAGCAGAAAAAGCCAGAAGTGGCTCTGTGGCTCAAGTGGTAGAGTGCTAGCCTTGAGCTGAAGAGCTGAGGGACAGTGCCCAGGCCCAGAGTTCAGGCCTCATGACCGACAAAACAACAACAACAAATCCAAAACAACAAAACAACTTATATGTCTTAGTTTCTCCAACATCTTATGTTCAATCTTAACAATGATGAATGAAGGTAAATCCTTTGTTTTGCTTTAAGTAATAATTTATATAATAAATTTCATTTTACTACTCATCCTAGTCTATAAAACAAATTTAAAGCTTAGTTTATTTTCCTACTTTGTTTTTCTTTAAAGTTTTCTTTTTAAGTACAATTGTTTGAAATTTCATTTGTTACATTTTTCTTTGGGTCTGTGAAGAAACATATGAAGAATTCTCCCTAACAAAGGAAGGAGGTTTTGATGTGCCTCATTATAAACACATCAACCCAAACAAACCATACATGATTAATGAATTTATTTCGAAACCATTGTTTTATAAAATGTAATGGAACCATCATAAAGATTATGGTGCATTTTTAACAGCAGAATTGCAAAATTTTGCATCTGTATGTTAAAATGGAAGACAAGAAAATGTTTGTGCAAGTGGATAAATGAGTATACGTAAACACAGACCCAAATATAAATGTGATTTCTAAAGCAATATTAAAAATTAAGACATTATTGAATAAAAACTGGAGTGAATGATGTTGACAGGAAAAGGGAGACTTTTTGCTAAGCTTAGGTTTTTCTGAACTGTGCTAGAAGTTTCCAGGTGTACTCTACTTGCTTTATTTTTTGATTAAAATAAATCTGCTAGGTAAAATTATGAGCTATTTCTGTCTCCTTTATACTTTCCCATATTAAGATGGGTCTTGTTGGTTTTTTTTCAATAACTAAAGGAATTCAACCACACTAGAAAAATGAAAGCTTGTTTTTTCACTGTTAGGGACTGGCTAATGAGCAATTTTTATATGATAAAAAGTATCTTTAAAACATTTGATGACTCATTTTTGTGCTTCCTTTAGGAAAAGTTGCTAATGAGATCTTTTGGTGACACTGTATAGTTTTCTTTCATCTGCTGGTTTGGGAACTTACTGCTGGGGAAAGTGGAATGTCAGCTCTAAGCCTGCAGAGATTGCCTGTATGCCTTTTTCTTTAAGGAGATAGGGTTTTTCTCTGTCAACATAACTTTATTTGGGAGTTTTTGCTCGGCTTATCACTCTGGTCTGACTTTCCATGTAATAGGATACATTTGCAGTGGGCTTCAAAGTTGTTTTTGTTTCTCACTTGGGCATAATTAAATAATACTTATTATTTCTTGCTTTCTATACCTTGTAATTATATGCTCAGTTTTGGGAAACTATTATTATATATATGATTTTTCTTCACTTCAAAGTAAAATTGTATCAAAACTCATGACAAATTTTAAAGACAATATTCATCAACTCCTATCATTAGAACAGCATACATATGAGGTATTAAATATTAATTTATTTACAAGATATATTCATCTGCTGGAAGCAGGGAACAGAACTAGGAGCTTATAACATTGAGCTAGTCACAAAATCACTAGAAGAAATCATCAGAAAATTTTGAGCTAAATCATTGGGCCAGATGAATATTTCAATATTTAAAAAGTATATATTGAATCATAAAGAGACATATATGTTTTATATCAAATATATGCTAAATATAATAAAAAGTTAGACTATTATTCAAGCTTATTTCTGTCTCAATTAAAAATACAGAAAAGAATTGATGGAAGAATTTTATATCTTATAGGTAATAAGAATGTGGTAAAATTGTTACTTGGATTTTATGGTAGATTATTTGTTTTAAGTTTATGGAGAACATTTACAATCAATACATACATACACATATAATTTAAACTTTGTTATTGTTGTTTGCTGCTTTTTAGAAAATAAGAAACATCAAATTTTGTTCAGATTCATTTTAATTGAAAATTCTACAAATGTCTTCACTCAGAACTATAGGTCATGTTTTCTTTTATTCTGATTTTAAAAGAATTGGTGTATATTAATTGCACAAAGCAAGAGGCTTTCTCTATGACATTTCTATGTAAGTATGCAACATACTTCAATCATAGTTACATCTCCTTTGTTCTCTCTTCCCTGTATCTCCCCTGCCTCTTCAGTAGTCTCCATTACAATGACTTTAATTTTGAACAGTTCCTTCCAAAGTTAAACTGGAAGTCTGTCATTGAGGGAATTAAGATTTTTTTTCTTTTTGTGCCAGTTCTGGGACTTGAACCCAGGGCCTGAGCATTTATTTATACCCAAAGATAATGTCCTACCACATCAGCCATATCTCCACATTCGACCTTTTGGTGGTTAATTGTAGATAAGAGTCCCATGGACTTTCCTGTACAGCTGGCTTCAAACTGTGATCCTCAATCTCAGCCTCCTGAGTAGCTAAGTTTATAGATGTGAACCACCAACACTCAGCCACTAAGATTTTTTTAAAATTACTGTTTATTCTTAATCTCAAAAGAAGTGTGTTTCTTTGATTATTGAAAATGTCCAGAAGGAGAAACAAAGGAGGAGGTAACAAGACTTGATAAGAAATGTACTCATTACTTTGCCCATGTAGTTGTAACCCCTCTGTACAGTATTTTCACAATTAAAAAAATACTGAAAAAAAGAAAATGTCCAGAAGAGTATTTTTAAAAATATTGTATTGGATATAGAAACACAATTATCAGCAAGCTCATATGCGAGAAAGCTATATCCAGTTCAGGGTTTAGAAAGCTATTTATTTTGTAAATCATTTTAAACAAGTCATATAAAAATATTTTAAGGTAAAAAAGTTTTAATTATTTTTAAAAAGTTATAATCTTGGGGTTGCATGTTCAGCATTACCTGAATTTTAAATAAAATAGGTTATATTTTGTAAGATTTTAATGTTATATCATTATAAAGGAAGTAACATACTGACTTAAATGTTTGAAAATATGATAGCAAAACACCTGTGTTGTTAATGAGCTTCGATTTTTTAAAAACAAAAGTTCATGCTTTGCTTTTTTTTTTTTTTTTTTTTTTTTGAGACATCTGGAGTTTGCCTGATCCAATTACTGTTACAGTTACTATAGACATTCTTCACACAAATATCTTTCTGATACGGTGACAACACTGAACAACATTTACTTGGGGATTCAGGTAGCAATGCATCATCAAAGTGATTTTCTTTTTCTTGTCCTAGAGTCACAATTTTCTGTCAAGCAATTGACTGGGACTATTTCTATTTTATAGACAGAATTATTTTCTAAAAATGAATTTTAAATTACTACCATCAGATAATACTTGAAAAGCTTTAAGCACTATGCATGGCATCGTGTGTGTGTGTGTGTGTGTGTGTGTGTGTGTGTGTGTGTGTGTGTGTGTGTGTGTGTGTGTGTATCCCCATTTAATCCTTATAGTAACTCTATGACACAGAAACTCATTTTCTAGATGAGGAAAAAGCCAGAAAGGTTAAGAAGTTAACTTATCGAATGACAAACAGCAGTAGCATGGTGGTGCTGAGATTTGGAATCCAGGCAATCTGACCGGTACAGCCCATGCCTTAACTTCTACAACCATGGATTCAAATTAATTTGATGTTTAATTCCCATTTTAAGTTAGATCTATAGAACATCAAAATTTAATGAGATGATATACAAATTATAAAATTCTGAAAAAAAAAAAACTCCTATCTACTCAGAAGACTGAGCTCTGAGGCTCATGGTTTGAAATCGGTTTGAAGCCAGTTTCAGGAGCAAAGTATGTGAGACTTATCTCCAAATCACCAAAACAAAAACAAAACAAACAAACAAAAAAACAACCCGGTAGTGAGGCTGTGGCTCAAGTGATAGAGTGCTAGTGATTAAATGGCTACTCATAGATTTCCCAGAGGTAACACCTACCTATTCTGATTTTTGTTATTATACAATAGGTTTGGAGTTTTAAGGGTTTTTTTGTAAAGTATTATAGTATTTTGGTGGATATGAACTTCTTTTACGCAAATGTTATTATATATGGCAGTAATTGATTCTTTTTTTTTTTTTACTGCTATAAATGTTTATCCTCTGTGAATATATCATAATTTATTTAACCTATCTACTATTGGTTGATCCTTGAGTTGTGTTTGTTTTGTGCTAATTTGTGTTCATGAATATTCTTGTACATGGTATTGTTTTAAACACCCACACAGGAATGTCTCTTACAGAATTACTATATCATGATTTACAAGTATGTTCAGACTTGGATGGATTAGAAGATCCATCCAACAGTTTTTCTAATTGGTTGCATAGATTTAAACTAGCAACACTGATTGTGGTGACTAGACATTTTTACCCTCACCAATAGCTGAATTTTCAAATGTTTAATGTTAGCCGACCAAATGAGTGGGTTGAGGTCTCTCACAGTTATTTTTTTCTCCTTCCTTTCTTCCTTTCTACCTTCTTTCTTCCTACCTTCCTGCCTGCCTTTCTTCTTTCCTTTCTTCCATATCTCTTTCCCTCTTTCCTTCCTTCCCTTTCTCTTCCTTCTTTATCTTTCTATATCTCTCCTTTTTCTTTTCTTTATCCAGTACTTGAGAAAGGCTTCATTGAGCAATTTTCCCATTATTTATTTATGTATTTATTTTTAAGGTCCATTATTGAATTTTTATATGAATGTTCTTGTAATTACCTTGTTACTCTCCCAACTGCTAGTAGTAATATGGCTTGTTGATGGCATAGTCTTTGTATTTACTGTAACTTCTGGCATGTTCTGGCTCATTTGCATTTTATAATCACTTCTTACTTGCCTCTTTTTTTTTCTGTTAGCTTTCTCTCTTTTTGCATGTATTTAGATAACCAATTGCTAGCAAATTACCATTTGTTAGTGTGTATGGAATACACGCTATGTATGGAATGGTTACTTTGCCCTGTAGTTCGTATGTGTCTTATGACAGCCAGCCTTCTATTAGGCTCTCATCATTATTGTCACTGTTTTCAAGTCAAGCTGTAAGGGAACAGCAAGTACTCTCCGTGCTTCTCAAGCTTTGCATCGTCTTACTTCAGCGGGGGTTATTTTTATCCTTCCAACAAAACTTATTTCTTTTAGTTAAAACTTCAGACTATGAATTATTTCAGAAGTTTTTTTTGTTCAAAAGCATTCACATTTTGTCTTATTGTTAACATATTATTTCTAGTGGTATAATTCTATGTTGGTAGTCTTTTCTTCATGAATTAAAAATATTTCTGCTAAGAAATCAGATTTCAGTCTTACTGTGGCCTCCATGATAGCAGTGTCTTTTATGCTTGGATCTTTTAAAGAAATCTGTAAAGAAATCTATCTCCTTGTCTTTGGTTGCCCAGATGTGGTTAATATGTGGACTGTGGAGTATTTGAATCTGTAGGTAAATTCTTATTTACCTATTCTTATTTGTAGCTACAATACTGCTTTTACTCTATTCTTTCCTTTTGGAACTTCAGTTGTATGTGTGTTATATAAATCATTAGTATCTTTTTCCCCTTTATTTTTTATCCTTTCTTTTTGGGGAGTATCAAATTTTGTATCTATCTATATCTATCCATCTATACTAACTAATGTATTTGTTCTTTTCATGTGTCTATTCTTCTATATAAAACAGCCTTTTTTTTCTATTGTACTTTCCAGCTATTACAAATTCCACTTGATTATTTTCTTGTGGGTCCCAGTATTTACTGAAACTTTATCTCTCTCTCTCTCTGTCCACAAAACACACACACATATGCACAGATATACATATTTATGTATGCTAGGCAAGTGCTTTACCACTTGAGCCATGCCATCAATCCTAAATGCACTGTTTTTCTTTTTCTACTTGTTGTAGTTATTTAGCTGCTATTTTTTTTTATTGAATATGTGCATCATGCTTCATACATTGTAAAGGTTTTGGATGGTTTCATCTTCCTTCATAAAGAATTTAAATTTCTTGTCACACAGGAAGAAAAACTCGCTTTTAATTTGGTGGATACTGAAAGACGTCCAGTTTGCTTTCATTTCTATGACATGGCTTTAGACTTGGGTCCTTCTTTGGAGAAACCTAAAGTCTAACTTTTGTCTTCCTAACACTTTAAGAGTATCACAAATCTCTTCCTAGCTTTTTAGCTTGTTATTACATACATTCTGTTTGGCTTCTTAGAGATTTATCTTGCACATTTTACATTTTAGACAGACCATTGGTCATGCTTCTCCATGGTTTCTTTGTCTGGAATCTTGACACTTCAAGTCCTGCTGGCTGTCTTCATAGCACTGAATTCCAACAGCAGACTGCTATTTATATTTATGGTATGGATTTTAGTTGTGTTTTGCTTTACTAATTTTTACATTATCCTGAGACTTGACAAATGCTTGTGGGAGAAAGTTGATGTGAACATAGGACTCACTACCATGTGCTTCCCTTTTCTTCAAGAGCTTGTCACCTTAAATCCTGCTGCTTTGGTCAGCCAGGCAATCTTTTGGTAATAACAGCATTAGCAGAAGAGCTAATAATCAATCCTTGATATATTGGTTTAAGAAACCTGCTCAAGTAGGGATGTTCAGTAGTTAGTATGAGATGTAAGCAAAAAATTCAGAACTGACATAATGTTAGAGCTAGGGATTAGGAATATTCATAATAAAACTTCCTAGAGGTTGCATGAACAAGTTTCCTGAAGAAACTGTAGCGTGTGCTGGAGGAAAGAGTTTCTAACTAAATATATTTTACTAAGACAAGTCAAAAGGGTAGCCATATTTGTTGGAGAAAACCAAAGCATCATTCACAAGAAAGAAGGAATTTTAGGGGCTGGAAAGGTGGCTCACTGGTAGGGTGCTTGCCTTGCATGCCTGAGGCCCTGGGTTCGATTCCTCAGCACCACATAAACAAAAAGAAAAAAGCAGGAAGTGGCTCTGTGGCTCAAGTGGTAGAGCGCTAGCCTTGAGCTGAAGAGCTGAGGGATAGCGCCCAGGCCCAGAGTTCAGGCCCCACGACCGGACCCCCCTGCTAAAAAAAAGAAAGAAGGAATTTTAAAAAGTACATATGGGGCTGGGAAGGTGGCTCAGTGGTAGAGCGCTTGCCTTGCATGCCTGAGGCCCTGGGTTCGATTCTTCAGCACCACATAAGTAAAAAGAAAAAAAGCCGGAAGTGGCGCTGTGGCTCAGCTGGTAGAGCGCTAGCCTTGAGCTGAAGAGCTGAGGGATAGTGCCCAGGCCCAGAGTTCAGGCCCCACGACCGGACCCCCCCCCCCAAAAAAAAAAAGTACATATGACCATGTAAGATGATGCTAAGCGAAATGAATCCCAAGATAGGGACACAAGTGGTTTTATCTTTCTTGCTGTTGTTTTTAATGTATTTATAATGTACTATGTACTATGTGATTTTTTGTTTCTTTTGTATGATCTTCCTCCATGGTATAACCCCTGTTTTCACTGTATTTGATTCCAGTGCCCTGCATCTTGTGCGTGTGTGTGTGTATATATATATATATATATATATATATATATATATATATATATATATATATATTTCTAATTTGGGGAGGGGACGTGAAATAACAAAATGGTGAAATAAGGATACAGGTTGATGCATTGTAACAATGAGATGTACAAGACACTATATTGAAAATGAGTTTTACAACTTCAGGTGGGGGGAGAGGGAGGAGTCAGGGAGGTGGGGAGGGAAGGGCTGATAGGGAAAAAAAAAGGAGGTAACAATGCTCGATAGGAAATGTACTCATTACCTTATTCATGTGACTGTAACCCATCTGTACAGTATATTTACAATAAAAATATATACAAAAAATTTGCAGTGTCAATAATCCAAGAAAAGTTAAGAGAAGAGGAAGAAGGAGGAGGAGGAGGAGGAGGCAGAAGAAGGAGGTGACAGAAGTAGAGGAGGAGCAGGAAGAAGAGGAGGAGGAAGAGGAGAAGGAAGAAGTCTCTATTGTTAAATGGAAAATCCATGCAAAACTTTGGAAAGAAAGATTTTAGAATCAAGAAGATAACAGGTTCAAGAGGAGAGAGAGCAGGTGAAAATGCTGAATGCACACATTTCAGTGTAGCCAAAGCAAGCGTAAGAGAGAACTAGAAATTCAAAGACTAGATTTTTATGGTTTGAATGTGGAATGAGCGTTTTAAGATTTGGACTGTATATAAGTTACAGGAATTATTAGGTACAAGTCTATCTAGTGGAGATAAAGTTGGAGATGAATTGAATGGACCAAAATGTGAACAGAACTGGGAAGAACACATCAGTGACAACTGCCACTGAGTATGTCCAGAATAACAGTGGGACTCCACCCAAATTATGTCACACATTGGAAGAGTCTTTTTCTGCCAGCGAGCAGATGGTATGCAGGCCCTGAAAGTTCTTTACTACAGCATGTGATCTTTGCCTAAAGAAGTTGGAAGCCGTCTTTATTTTGGCAGTGAGAAGGCTTTGGACTAAGGAGTGCTTGAAATGAATATAAAGGTGTTAAAGATGTGGTGGTTATCACATATGTTCAGTCTGAGAAGTGGTCAGGGATGAGCTGGAGCAGATGGCAAGGAGGAGGGGACCGTGAATAACAATTCATGTCACACTTGACTCAGTAATGTGATGTTTGGGGATCAGCTGGGATCTGTTGCTCAGTTGGGATCTTTGTGACACATATCTTTGCCTGTAGATGCCTCCCACCCAGAAGCTGCGGGTGACACTTGCAAAGGGAGAAGCTACAGAAGACAACTTAACTCGCACAGGATATCTAATATGCCTCCTCCATTTGGTAATCCCCATACAGTGCAAAGTCCCTTTCTAGCATGCAAGAACAATGATGGTATTAAAACCATCCAGGGCCTTGGTATTCAAATTTGAATTTTCCAGGAAGTAGGCAAACTGAGCACCCCAAGGATGTCATTTTAATTAAAAATCAACACAAGAATGGTGAGCCCTGCAATCCTAAAGGCAGTTGATTATTCCAGGCAGATAGTATAGAATCAAGTGGAATTTTAAGTTCTATTATACCTAGTACTTTATGTTGCTATGAATCTTTCTTCTCTTAGTTGTGTCTCTCACATTGTCTCTCTCATGTCTTTGCAGTGCTAATTTGTTTGACTACAGACCATTCTTATTACTAGAAAGTGGAACAATGTATAAACAGTTACAGTACCCCACAGCTGGAACTTCTGGACAATGCAGTATTGGTCCATTTTCTGTCAACAGACCCATTTCTCATCCAGTTGTTTGGCTAGAATCTGGACTCTCTAGTTAGATGGAGAACTATTCTTATTCACCCTGAATTGGTTTCTAGCCAGGAGTATCCTTCTTAAAATAAACCCCAAGCAACTCTAAATATAATTACAATGATAAACAAAAACAACTTATATATTGGCCCCTATGCAACTTTCACAAAATTGGCACAATTTTGCCAAACGGTTTGGGTAGTAGTGCCTTATGCTTCTTTGCAAGAAACCATGTGTTTCTCTGATTTCCTCCCTCATAGCTCAGTTCTGTGGAGACTCCCACATATCTTTCTCAAATAACCAGGCCTTTGTCTTCACAGATGGTTTCTAACTTAGCACTATAGGAATTTTTCTCTTTGGACACCATCTTAAGCCACAGATTATACGTTAATTTATCATCCCTATAGTTAGGGTATTCTAGGCCAAAGTATGTTATATGTGAGTACATCTAACTTGACAAATCTTTTGTTTATTAACTTCACCTACAACAATCTATACACATAGAAAGATTGCCACAACAAATCTATCAAAGATGTAGTCATTACCAAGTAGTGTGCTTAGAGAAAATTTATTGGGAGGGGAAAGAAAATCTAACAAGTTAGAATTTCTTCATTATTATTATTATTATTAGCAGTAGTATTGTCATTATTACTAAATTTACCCTCTGCTTTTACTTAGTTTTTTGACTTGGCCCTTTTTCTTTAAACTTGAAATATTATGAGTGGCTGGTACAGTGCACTAGTTGTAGGTTTGTGAGGAGGGAATTGTGAATACCTAGATGATAAGATTAGATGGCTGCAAAACAGGACATGCACAGAAACAGTTTTCACTGTTGAATAACCAGGGAACAGTTCAGTGTTTCTTAGCATTTGGAATGCAGACAGATGAAATAGCTGGATGAGAAAGTGTTTCATAGTAAAAAGGACTTAGTTCCAGACTGATCACTCAAGGCTGAGATGCATGCATGAAGCAGAGGAACTGGATGAGGTTGGAGGAGAAAATTGAGGCTCAAGAACATGTTAATAAAACTCTATGCAGGCAAAACCACACAGTGTTATGAGTTCCAGTCTGTCTTGGTGGTTCTTAGCTGCTTTGAGGTACTGTCCTGCTTAGTGGCCAAGGAATGTATCACATAACTTTGTGGGGGCTCTTCTCATTACGGTGACTATCTCTGGGCTTTTTGTGAAGGGGAAATTTAACTAGCAAACTATATATCCTGTGAGTCTGTGTGGTAAGAGAAGCTGATTCTACTTGTCCTTAGTGCTAGGAGAATATAAGGTTAGTCAAGGTAAAAGGTAAAGTTTTTGAGGACAGGAATACATACAGAAGCTGCACCAAATTGCTTTGTAAATCAGAGCATAGGGTTCTATACTTGTGATAATAGCCATGGAGAACTTGCAAATTGTCTCAGGAAGGTATCATTCTACTCTCCATTACACAGGTGAGAAGCAGGGTCTTGGGAGAAAAGCAACTTACTTAGTATTGAAGTCTGCCTACAGAAACTGAAATTTGTTCAGTTAAGTACTGATAATGAATATGAGATATATATCTCATATAGACATATATAGAGATATCTGTATATATAGATATTTATATAGATATAGATATATGGATATATACTTATATCTAGATATGTATAAAACATATATACATATATGTAGATATATATGTATATACATATATAGATATGCATATAGGTATACATGTAGATATCTCACATATATTTTATATACATATATATATTTCATATACACATATATATACATATACATATATACATTTCATATATATATGAGATCTGTATCTCATATATGTATGAAAATAGACTAGTAAAATAATGAAACTCACTAAAAAGGAAGGGGACAGCAAAGATTTATGGAGGGCATAAATTTGACCAAAATAGATTTTATATATGTATATATATATGGAAATATCAAAATGAAACCTCTAATTAATATATGTTAATAAAAACAATAAAAGAGAAATTGCTTCAATCATGAGTCATGCCTAATATTCTGGGAAATGCCTGGAAAGTCCACACTATCTTCATATATTCCAAGATAGGAAGTTCCTTCCGTTCAAGTACCCTGTAGATTTCTTGTCTATCTCTCCTCAAACCTACTTTATTTACTGGTTTGTATAAATCCCCAGGTTTCCTCTCTTTTCTTTCAGATGTTCTTCCTTAATGAAGGTGCTCCCTATTGCAATAGCCTAAATGAAATCATCTGAACAACCAAACACAAGCAGTTTAATAAAGGAAGAAATAGTTGCTGGGAACAGAGGGAATGTTTGTAGGAGACACTTAGACTTGCACATGCAACCAGAAAACATGGGTTTTCCTAGTAGAAGATGATTTATGTGACACTTACAAAGATGGTTGGAATAATAGATAACAGCTTAAACAATAAGCACAAAAAGTTGAATAATTTAGTATTCAGTCAAATGAACAATTTGAAATGTTGCCTATAAACGGTGGCTCTTCAAAAGCCAAGCAAACAAAACAACAGGGATCTGAATTCCTTTCTTTTTCTTGAATTCTTCTGAAGATTCTGAATTAACTCATAAGCATTTACATGGAAGTTTTGGGTGCAAAGCATATGCTACTAAGTGAGGACAGAAAATTGAAGATGAAGCCATTGTTGTCAGCAAGGAGCTGATTGTGAGACTTAGGCCAGTGTTATGAGAAGGCAGAGGATAAACAATGCCTTGAGGATGGAGAAAATAAAAGGTTGAACTACCCAGAGAAGGTAGACTCTGATTCCAGTTTCAAATAAAGATAAATGAGAATGGGCAAAGTCAAACATTTTAAATTATTCAGTGGAGGTCTACACTTAAGAACAAATAAAATCAAACTAAAAATGGAAGAGAGTGGTGATGGATAAGGCAATTCTTTAGTGGTTATTGATGGAATATATTAAACATAAGTAAATGCTATGCTTGCATAGCTTCTTTGTCAGTCATGGGACTCGAACTCAGGGGCCTGGGAGCTGTCCCTGAGCTCTTTTGCTCAAAGCTAGTCCTCTACCATTTTGAGCCACAGCACTACTTCCATTGGCATCATTTTAGTAAAAGAATTTGCCAATAACAATAAGCATAATACCATTTACTTATGTTTAATAGGTTCTATCAGTAATCGCAAAAGGACAATTGCCTTAATTCCTCAGAAAGACAAAATTCAACAAAATAAACACCAGGAAATGGGTACTTGAAAATGATGAGGTGAGATCAAGGGGAAAAAGAGTAGATTAATTAATGAAGAGGAAAAGAACACAGTCAAGAATTCAATGTATATCATACAAAAATAAGAAGAGTGAGGGAAGCGTGGATAGGGGAGAGATGGGTGAGAATGTTGAGAAGAGTGATATTTATCAAGATGTATCGTTTTCATAAACTGCTTTGGTAAATGGCAACTCCTCCATACAATTAAGGATAATTTTAAACATGTAAAAAAAATGAAAAAAGAAAATATTTTGTTTGCAAGTGGTAGTCCAAAAGTGCTTAGTAAAAAAATAGAATAAAAACTAGAATTGACTGATCCACTTGATTGGAGTTTGATAAATCTGCACTTAGTCTCTCAGGTGGCTTGGTCTCTCTCCATTGCTTCTTATTCTGGTTTTCTCCTGGTTTCTCATGGTAAGCTCTATTTAGAAGATGCAAAAATCCAGACTAACCATGAGCCTCTCAGCAACCTTGTCAAGAAACCTTGTCCTATGGTGACTCTGATTTGCCCACTTGAGTTACTAGCATAGCTAATCATGTTCATTGTACCTTATTCTAATACAATATAATAAGGAAAACTCTGTGTGTGTGTGTGTGTGTGTGTGTGTGTGTGTGAAAAATACTCTTTTAAATCCAGTCAAAAGTTGTTGAGTAGGTTTATTTCATAGCTTGGCTAATGTGTATAGTGCTGCTATAAACTTGGATTTATATTTATTTCAATTGCTTCGAATATATGCCTAGAAGGGGTAATAGTAGGAGCACACATATGATATTTTTGTTTTTAGCTTTTTGAGACCCTCCTACAGATTTCCATAGTGACTGCACCAATTTACATTTCCATCAGCAGTATATAAAGTTTCTTTTTACTTTACCTCCTCACCAGCATTTGTTGTTGTGTTCTTGATGATGGCCATTCTAACTAGGGTGAAATAGAATCTCAGAGCCATTTTGACTTAAATCTACTTTATGGCTAAGAATGTAGAACTTTTTCCCACGGATTTACTAGCCATTTGTGTTTCTTTTGAGAACTGCCTGCTCAATTCATTTCCCCATTTTAACTGGATTATTTGTTCTTTTGATGTTTATTTTTTTGAGATACATTAAACATATATATGTTCTGCTTATTAATCATTGTCATATAGCTGGCATAGATTCTCTGTAGATCATCTCTTCAATCCAGCCAGTTGTTTGTCCCTTCCTTCCTTCCTTCCTTCCTTCCTTCCTTCCTTCCTTCCTTCCTTCCTTCCTTCCTTCCTTCCTTCCTTCTTTTCTCTCTTTCTCTCTCTTTCTTTCTTTCTTTTTCTTTATTTCCTTCTTTCTCTCTTTCTTTCTTTCTTTTTCCCCTTTTTATTTGTGGGTTATGGGACCTGAGTGCTGTCCCTGAACTCTTCAGCTCAAGGCAAGTGCTCTACAACTTGAGCCACAGCACCACTTCCAGTTTTCTGGTAGTTTATTGGAGATAAGAGTCTCACAGACTTTCCTGCCTGGGCTGGCTTTGAACCATGATCCTCAGATCTCAGCCTCCTGAGTAGCTAGGATTAAAGGCATGAGCCACCAGCATCCAGACAGTTTTCTTTGATATGCTTTTTAATTTGATACAATCTAATTTGTGAGTTCTCACTCTTATTTTTTGAAGTATTGGAGTCATATTCAGAAAAATGGTGAATATCTTCAAGTGTTTTCCATGTCCTGTATGAGTTTCAAAATTTCAGGTGAGAGGAAATAACAAACGATCTACTGTTTCCACCGAACTTTGTTGGAGAATTTATCCTGCTTTGAATTATTATTATTTTTTATAAAATGAGAAATAAGGGATTAGTTAAAAGTCTTTTCTACATAGAAATCTAGTTCTCATACTATTTGTTGAAGAGACTTTCTTTTCAATGTATGTTTTTGGTTTCTTTGTCAAAAATCAGATGGTTGTAGCTGTGTGAGATTATTTCTAGACCTTTGTTTTCCTTTTCTGGTACCAGGGATTGATCTCAGGTCCTCATTTTTGTTTGGCTTGATTTCTCAACTGGTACTCTACCATTTGAACCAGACCTCCAACATAGCTTTTTTTCTGGTTACTTTGGCTTTGAACTTCAATGCTCTGGTTTTCAGTCTCCTGAGAATCTGTGATTACATTGTGAGCCACCAGTACCTGCCTCAGAGATTTATATTCCATTGGTTTATGTGTCTGTTTTTGTGTTATTATCATGTTTTTTTGTTAATACAGTTCAGTAGTAGAATATCTTATATTGTAATTTAAAAATTATATTAACATACCATAATTAATAATTTTTTTCAGTTACTACACTTGAAGAAATGTGAAGTCAAGTTTGCTGAATTTATTAAAGATTTTATCTTGTGGTTTTGTAAACACAAATACCCTTTATTGTCAAGTGGACTATAAAGAAATAAACCAAAGTAATGATCATTCTCAGTTTCCAGAATTCAACTTAAAACTATTGCAAATACTTTTGTTTTCACATGGTTTATCTTTGTCAAATCTATGATAAATATCTGAAAACAGGGAATTATGCTGGGTGCCAGTGGTTCATACCTGTAATCCTAGCTACTCAGGAGGTTAAGCACCGAACATCATGGTTTGAAGCATTGAAGTCTGTGAGTTTCTTGTTTCTAGTTAACCACCCAAGTCTGAAAGTAGTGGTGTGGCTCAAGTTGTAGAGTGCCACCCTTGCACATTAATAATCAGATGAGAGTGTGAGGTTCTGAGTTCAAGCCCCAGGGCCAGCACAAACATTAAAAAAAAAAGACGAATAGGAAATTAAGGAGAGTTCTCTTTAAGAGGGAGTTAATTTTTGCACTGAAGCACATTTTGGCTTGAAAAATAGTAAAGCTATAAAGTTCTTACTACCAAAAGCAGAGCTTATTCCTTTTTTTCTTTTTGTCGGTTGTGGGGCTTGAACTCTGGGCCTGGGCGCTGTCCCTCAGCTCTTCAGCTCAAGGCAAGCGCTCTACCACTTGAGCCACAGCGCCACTTCTGGCTTTTTCTGCTTATGTGGTGCTGAGGATTCGAACCCCAGGGCCTCAGGCATGCAAGGCAAGCGCTCTACCACTGAGCCATCTTCCCAGCTCCAGAGCTTATTCCTTTATGGTGAATTATTTTCCCTCATTTGCTGTCAGAATTTTGGGGATTGGGATATTTACATTACTGGTATTCAGGTTGTGCTGCTCTGCCTCACACTGCACATGGTGGTGAATCTGTCTTGAACCCAAGAAGTGAATTGTCCAACAAAATTTGGACAGAAATAGTAGATGGTTATCTGTTTCCTCTTTTCAGAGTCCCTCCTGTGGGCTTCATGTCCAACACACTCATGTAAAAAGGAGACAAACAAGTGGTATTCATGGAGGTGAAGATCAAAGTTACCCTCACTGTTGGGTGAGTCTCTCTAACTCATGTGCTTTTGTTTGTGCTGGTCCTGGGGCTTGAGCATAGTGCCTAGACTCTGCCCCTAAGCTTTTGTGTTCAAGACTAACACTCTACCACTTGAGTCACACCTCCAGTTTTTGCTTTTTTGTGGGGAGGGTAGTTATTCAGAGTTAGACTTTTATTTTTGGCCTGGGATAGTTTCAAACTGAGATCCTCAGATCTCAGCCACCTGAGTAGCTAGGATTACAGGTATGAACTACAAGCACCTGGCTCATGCATATTTTGGGGGAATTGAAGTCTCTAGTGCAACCAGAATCCTGATAATTACCAGATTTCTCTTAGGACCTTGAGGACAACAAAGAACAAGTGCAGAAAAAGCATGTTCCTCAAAGAGTCTGGATAAGAATGAGACCCCATTTACTGAAGAGGCTGTCTTTCTTCCATTGTATTTTTTTTTAGCTTCCTTATCGAAGATAAGTTGGCTATAGGTCTGTAGGTTCATTTCTGGGTTTTCAATTCTATTCCATTGGTCCTGAGGTCTCTTCTTGTGCCAGAACCAAGCTGTTTTGATTACTATGGCTTTGTAGTAGGAGTTTGAAATTTAGTATTGACATTCCTCCAGCACTGTTCTTTCTATGAAGGATCGTTTTTGCTAGTCGGGGTCTTTTGATATGTGGAAAAACAAACTTTACAATTTAGGTGAGGGGTGGGGGTAATGTAGTTGTGGAGGTGGGAGGGAAGGGATCGTAGGGGAAAAACAAAGGAGGAGACAACAATGCTTGATAAGAAATGTACTCATTACCTTGCTCATATAACTGTTACCTCTGTGTACAGTATTATCACAATAAAAAACTTATTAAAAAAAAGAATGAGACCCCAACTGGAACTTTGAGATTCTTGCACTGAGTACAGCAAAGCCTCATATACAACCCTTTTCTGTTTCTATACTACTTTGTAACAATATTTAAATCATTTATAATATAACTAATATTAAATTGAAGCTAATAGTAAGTTTTGTTGAAATACTGTTTGCCCTGATAATTTTTCTGCCTTGCAAATCAATATATGTAGTTTTACAAAGGACAAAAAATTGTTCAGAGTAGAACCTGTGGTATCATTCAGGGTCAGTGAGTCCAGAATTGTTTCAAATGTTCTGCTAATCGATAGCCTAAAAGGTTAACAGATTTAAACAGGACTTGACCCCAAATAATCTTTCCAGTGTCCTTAATAAGTTAAGTATAAGCAAATGGAAACATATGGAATTCATTTTCATGAAAATAGATCTTGATTCCAAATTCAGAGTATTTGGGAGAAAAATACACTTTAGATTTCAACAAGTTGAAAATAGCTGGAGGCTGGACCAAAATGTGTGATGAAGTAGTCTTCCTGTCTTACTTTTATTTATACCTAATGTCATTGCTTCCCACCCCTGTCTAGTGCCCACAATTGAAAAGAGAGAATGGGCAGCATAATGGGAAAAGACTATGTCAAAATAGAATCTAAATAATAGGATGAAATTAGTGAGAAATTTGTAAAAGCTTTTTTGGCATTAGAAAGAGAAAAAGTAAATAAAAGAGGCCTCGGGTGGTAGTCTGCTGATGTGATAGGATTTTAAAGGGATTTTCTCTTTCTTGAGTTCTTAGTCCACTGTGTAACTTCTCTTTGTTTCATAGAGGTCAAAGAACTTCTTTATTTGGGATAAACTTTGTGAGGAAAGAAGTGATAATTGGCTTTTACTGTGGCTTGACTTCAGAGAAAATAGTTATGGGAAAAACTTCATAGATGAACCATAACCCAGAAAATTTTGAAACAGAGTTTAAGAATAATCCGAAAAAATAGCCTTATTAGTAGTAAATTACATTTTGAATACAGCAGGTTGTAACCCTTTCTCCTTTGTCTAGGATTGACATGATTTTCCCTGCCAGCCTAGATCGCTGCTCTTAGTCTAGTCTCCAAACTGGCTTTAGACTTTATCATCTTTCCTAAATGCTTTCTTTTTTCTGGAGATGAAAAGAAATACAATTAGCTAGAAATTCTGTTAAGAACTTGGGAATTTTATGATCAAAGTTTCAAGTCATTATAATGATCTGTCATTGGCAACCATGAAAAACATTTCTATGCCAGAAGATTTGTATATGAAATTTGAAAGCTGGGGCAAATGCCCGCTAGGATAACCTTCAATGTGGGTTGTCCTTGTATAACTCCCTCCCACTGAAGGCAGAGTGCACTTCTAATTAATAGCAATTGTGTATAATATTAGAATGAGAGCTGATTCTCTTGCTAGTCTTGGAGACATGAGATGCCATGTTGAGTGACAGAGTTGTGTAGCAGGAGACAGAGTAACTTCCATGACTTGAGAGCAGGCTTTAGCCAACAGTTACTAAAAGCTTGAGAAGGCTTCCAGTTGGAAATGGATCCTGCCAATAACCTGAATAAGTTTGGAGCTGGATTAAGACAAAATTTAAGAAGGTGTAGACACAATTGGCAACTATGGAAAATAGCTTTAATTTTTTTCAGTATATTTTTCTGTTATTTGTTTTAGGGGACTAAGAGAATCCAAGGTGCATTGACTAATACTTGGATAAAATTGAAATGAAGTTGTCCAATCATGTTGCAGTTTTGTTCTTCCTTTTTATACCTGTGTAAACTTAAGTGGCAAATTTGCAGTGGACCAGAACCTGCCCCTCTGAAGATCCAGGACAATCCCCTAGGAAGTTCATGACTTTGTTCTCACAAATGGATTTAAGCAACAGTAGATATTAAAGCAATTCAAAAGCATGCTTGCATTATTTTCTCAGGCACTTAAAATTGTGGGCTTGAAATAGCAATGTAGTCTGGCTGAAATAATAAAGGATAGTAAATATTCAAGTGTATCAGAATAAAAAGAGGTAATGTGGTTTAATTTAATCCTGGTTAATAACCATCTGGGCCACTGGCTTGCTTTGAACTGAGAACACACCTGCTTCCCTTTGTATCCTTTGCCAAAACGTGTGTAATACTCCAAGCTGGGATTTCAAGGACAGTCAATACAGATTACTGCAGAATTTCATTTATATGACACTCTGGGTGTTCCGAGAAGAACCTGAGAAACCTATGCAATAGTTTGTAGACCCAGAGGACTTCCATATTAGGCTCTGCCTTGGCTCTGGGCATGATACAGACCCCTGTTGCATAATCCCTCTTGATGGAGTGGTACCTCTTTCAATGAAAATCAAATGCATTATTTTGGCTTCTCAGTCTTCCCAGCTGTGACGTATCTTATTTTATGTTGACTATGCAGCTGGTTACAGCTGCCTATATGGTTTTGTCCATTACAGTGAAGGCTGGTGCATCTCCAAACTCAGATCATGGGTGGTAGGCATCCCCACAATGATATTGATGAGAGTCTAAGCAGCTCCAGGACTCTGAGACAATTCCATTGATTTCAGAATGACTCTAAAGCCTGAAATTCTAATCCTGACCCTAAGTACTACATTTTTTGGATTTGACTATCCACCCTCTTCTGAAATATATTTTTCTTTTAAACAATAATTTTAGACATCCCATCTCTACTTCTGAATCTTCAAAACTGGGTAGAAATTTCAATGCAAGTCTATACACATCTGTATGTTTGGTTATAGTCTGGACTTCTCAAATACTTACTATTTGTTTGTGATGAAGACACTCAAAATTGTCTTCACTAGCTTCATAAAACATGTACACTACATTTCATTATAGTCACCCTGTATATCATAGAAAACAGAACTTATTAAAAAGTCTTACAAATGGTCATTATTCAGGGGGAGAGCAAACCTTCCCTGCATGATTCCAGTTTTAGTATCTGTGCTGCCAAAGTGAGCATGAGAACTTGCATTCCTGAAAGGTTAGGTTGCAACTGCTACTTTGAAGTTGTGCAGGAGCTCTGTGGACACTATTAAGGCATAAGGTGCAAGATGAGTGCGATGTCAGAGCTATAGGCAAGAAGAAGTGAGCAGAACAGCTCTGGATGCTTCCACCTGAGCTGACGTGTGAAAAACAAATGACTATCTTGTATGAGGCCAGATGTTGTGTGTGTGTGTGTGTGTGTGTGTATGTGTGCATGTGTGTGTGGATGCATGTGGGTGCATGTGCACGTGTATGTGTGCACAAGTGCTTTGTTTTGTTACTACAGCTAGATCAGCAAATCAATTAAATAGGTTTTCATTAGTCATACAATTTTAGAGCAGAACACACCATTAAACTGTTACCTAGTAGAGAAATTCCCTTCCCACTGTTAGATGGCAGCTGGGCTGCCCTGGCATTGCTTTGAGGTATTATAGGTAAATAATTCAAATTAAAGCTGGAAACAGAACAGATTCATCCTACCCTCAGTTCAACAACTTACTTTCAATGTCATTTATTTTTCCCCCTTCTTTTGAATTTACCTCTGCAGCTAGAAAACCGTCATCCATTTGGTCCTTTACAGGAACATAGCAGCATCTATACCCGCTTCTGCAGAATACAAGGTGCACAGAGAAAGCAAATATTCTATATCATGAATGTACTGAATATTTACTATGAATAATATATTGGATATTTACCCTGTGCCAAGCTCTATTCTGTTAGCATGGACTTTAATCTTATAACTACTTCCTTTAATGTCATGATGAATCAAATGTTCTATGACTTGCCCATAGACATACAGTTATATGAGGCTGGGTCAGACTTTGAAACTGGGCAGCTCCATGCCACCATCCATGTTGTACCATTTTCTTACCTTATGTCTTCCTTTTCTTTGTTCTGGCTCAGCTCTACTTATCTTCTTTGCCAGATAATTCTTCTTTCTCCTCCCCCTCCCCCTCCTCCTCCTCCTCCTCTTCTTCCTCCTCTCCCTCCCTCCCCCCTTCCCCTCCCCTCCCCCTCCCCTCCCCCTCCCCTTCCCCATGTCCTCCTTCTCCTCCTCCTCCTCCTTCTCCTCCTCCTCCTCCTCCTCCTCCTCTTCTTCTTCTTCTGCCATTACTTGAACTCAGGACCTGGGCTCTGTCCCTGGGCTTCTTTTGCTCAAAGCTAGCACTCTACCACTTGAGCCACAGTGCCACTTCTGGCCTTTTCAGAAAAGTTTATTAGAGATAAGAGTCTCCAGGATTTTCCTTCCCCAGGCTGACTTCCAACTGTGATCCTTAGATCTCAGTCTCCTGAGTAGCTAGGGTTAGAGGTATGAGCCACTGGCACCCTGCTTAGAAAATTACTTCTGCAATAGGGAATTTATCAGTTTGTCTTTATCTGTGGTTATCATTACTTGTCTGTGACTACTTAGTCAAGTTGCGGATGGAGAGTTGAGTAAGAGTAGACCACACAAGTCCTTCTATAAAATAAAAACACTTGTTAGCCTTGTTTGAGCTCTTTATTTTGTCTTTTCCTCACTGAGCAAGGCTTTGTCAAATGATTTGCTGACTTGGAACTTTAATGTTCTTCCTTTGTTGTTGTAGTATATTATATTTTAAAAACCAATTTTGATATCATCTGCCTAATATCTTACATATAGCATGGTGTGACCATTTTAACTGTCCCTGTGTTTAGGAAGGATGTTAAGGAGGTATACATTGTAAGATTTATAATGATATGCTAAACTTAGAAAGGAAAACAGGTAGCAAACCATAGAATACCACATGACTGTTAATCAACTTTTTTGTAAGTAGACTAATAAGGTTACAGGTAAATGTTTCATTTGTTTTTCTCCATTCCACTGAGCATGTATGTTATGGTCCTTAGTACTGATCTCACTGACTAGATTCTGGGCATTCCATGCAATGAAACGCATGTTGGCTATAAGAAAATAATTTCTATTCCATATCGCTTTATGAGAGACAGAGAGAGAAAGGAGAGAGAAGAGACAGAAAAAGAGGAAGTGTTTTGCAGAGGAACAGTTGTGTCGAAAGCAAACCTCCTCTATTTTTCACTGAGTTACTAATCATAGTTTATTAGGGCTAGGCATGCTAGCATGGTAACCTGTAATCCTAGCTATTTGGTAGTATAAATCAGTAGGACCAAGGTTTGTGACCAGCCTGGGCAAAAAGTTAGCAATACCCAATGTCAACAAAAAAGCTAAGCACGGTGATGTGTGTCTGCTGTCTCAGCTAATAAAGAGACCATAGGTCTGGACAAAAAAAAAAAAAGAGAGACCTTATCTGATAAATTACTTATGCAAAAAAGGGCTAAAGGTGGTGCTCAAATGG
Organism: Dipodomys spectabilis; assembly: GCF_019054845.1. NCBI lineage: Eukaryota > Metazoa > Chordata > Mammalia > Rodentia > Heteromyidae > Dipodomys > Dipodomys spectabilis. The sequence goes on from NW_024870730.1 coordinate 3,468,927, forward strand.
TGAAGTGCCTGCCCCAAACTCCCAATTAAGTTTCAACCTACTGAGACTGTAAAATCTGCCACCAAATAACAATTCACCCGGTTTTTCCTTGACATCTGGTGTAGGGACTATTCATGTTTAAACTTTTTGTTCCTCACTATAATTCTGACAGACAAATTTATTCTAAGGCAGCTTTTTTCAAATGTTTCTGCAGTACAGTATTAAAAAAACACTTGTACAAAAACAAGTTTTCTTGTAGATTTCAGAAAGCTTTTCACATAGCACTGCACATTAAGAATCTAGGAGATATCAGCAGTTTTCCAAACAAATATGACCAGAGTCTGTATATTCTGTATATGTCTCTGCAGAATGCCATACAAACCTATTATTTGAGATATACTCTGTGTGTGGTGTGTGTGTGTGTGTGTGTGTGTGTATGTGTGTCTGTGTGTGTGTCTGTGTGTGTATGAATGGGACTTGAACTCGGAACCCATACTGTTGCTTAGATTTTTCTTCTGAGTGCTAACATTCTACCACTTCCAGCTTTTTGCTGGTTAATCAGAGATGAGCTTTTCACAGAATTTGCACAGAGGCTGCCTTTGGAATCTTGATCCTCAGATCTCAGCCTCCTGAGCATTAAAGTGTGAGCCACCATGCATTGGGCTAAGAAATACTTTTGAGAATTGCTCCATGGAAGACTTGTGGATAGCTGCAATATTAAAATCAAATGTGGTAGGGTTAGTTCAAATTGGATGTTAAAACAGGATTAGAACCCTCACATATTAGCAATGACGTTTGGCTATTAATTTTTTCCTTATAAATAAGGCTACAAATACTGAATACCCGCCCTGAGTTAGAGGAAAGATCTTAGAAAGATCTATTCATATCCATCCATTGAGTCCAATAACATTTGGAAAGTCCCTTTGCTTACAAGAAACTCTAAGCTCGGTTGACAGGTAGTAAACCTTGCCTCCCTTTCTTGTCCACCATATATTTCATGTCCTTTGAAAACCTTTTCAGTTTCTATTGAGTTTTTAAAAGTAATGTGTCAGGTTCTAATGCTCCTGCTGGTTTAAGGAAAAATGCTCCCACTAATAAATTATAATGAATTGTCAGTCTCAACAGGTCTGTGACCTTCAGCCAGTGGGGGGTTTGGGACTAAACTCCAGTTTCCCCCTCTTCTTACTGGAGCCACTCTTCTTGGTCTAGCCTGTCTTTCTAATTTATGGGTGGGCTGCGCACAGGACAACTCACCTGCAAAAATAGTTCATGCTGTGATGTTTATTATACTAAGTAGGTTTCATGCTGACTGAGAGTTTTTACAAGAGGATGGGGTGGCTGTCAAGGTCTTCCATCATCTGAGCAAAGCTGGCACTGGCATTCTCTCATATTTCAGGGAATTAAACGTAATGTGGGTGACTGGCTTGGGGAGGATGGATCAGGAGACGGTGCAGAATCTGCTTGAATGTCTTGTTTAGGGTCCTCTGTAAATGGGACTTCAGTAAAATGTATCAACAGGACAGCAAAATAAAAAGGCATGTATGAAAAACATGGAAATCATGTCCACTCGTGCAGAGTAATGAAAAATCTCTGCAGCCTACGTGAAGGAATGCTAAAACGTGTAGCTTTGAGTTGATTTTTTTTTTTGGTGAGCTGGGTGAAATATTCATTGGACATATTTTCTTTATTCTCTAGTTTTAAACATTCCTGGCTTATTAACTTAATATGTTCTCTTTGTAGAGTATTGGAAAGGGATGAAATACTGTCAAAAGAGAGAGAAAAAAATTCTACTCTATTCTCTTAGGGGCAATTATTCTTAACACTGCAGTTTTTTTCTAATGGAGTCTTTATGGATTTTTCCACAGTAGTGAAAGAATAATATATAAAATTATTTGCCTCCTTTTCCCCCCTAACATCATAAATACTTCTCATATTACTCAAAACTCTCTGTGAACACATATCATTTGTAAAGCTACACAGTGTCTCAGCGTTCATGGATTGCTTAGTTATTCTTTTACCGTGGGACTGACTTACATGATGTTCCGCAATGTGGACTTTTGTCCTTTCTCTTCCATGTCTTCCTTCTCCTTCTCCATTCTCTTCTTTGTAAAAGCTCAGAAATCACATTCCAGAATGAAGTACAAAACCATTGCACAGCTCTCTCTCTTCTGATGCCCAAGCAGCCCAGGTCTGCATAGGCAGGTCTTGGGAAGTCTGATAGAATTACTGATTCATACTCATTCTAGGCCTTTTGGAATGTGAGTACCTTGTCTTTAGTGGCATTTCATCTCACTATTCAGAAGGATGGACCATTTGAAACCTATGAATCATTTATTTCTGGAATTTTCCATTGAATTATTTTTGTACCACATTTGACCACAGGTAAATGGGAAGCAACACTTCAGATAAAGGGATCTACTGTTATACAAACACACTTCCCCCCTCCGTTCTTAGCATAAAACTTTTAAAGACCTTGGACATGTCGGAGGAATTTCTGAGTGATAGGAATATCTTTTGTTATTTATAATGAGCTCTTTTTTTTTTTAATTGTGAAAATACCATACTGAGGGGTTACAATTACATGAACAAGGTAATGAGTACATTTCTTATTAATCATTGTTACCTCCTCCTTTGTTTCCCCTTACCATCCCTGACTTCCCACCTCCCCCCTCTACACCCCCCCAAGCCAAGGTTTTAAGTTCATTTTTCTACATCTTTCTTGTACATCTCATTATTACAATGGGTCCACCTGTATCGCTATTTAAGCAATTTGTTTTTTCCCTTCCCCTCCACAAATTATACCAACATCAAATACAGTGAAAACAGGGGATATACCATGGGGGAGAGACATACAAAGCAACAAAGAATCATCTTATAAATATGTTAGAAACAATCGCAAGAATGAAAAAAAACATTTGAGTCCTTATCTTGGGGTTCATTTTGCCTAACATCAACTTATCTGATCGTTTCTGCTTGTCTCAGACATATACTAGTTATTGCAAATAAGAGAAACCATGGAACCTATGTTTCTTTAGGCCTGGCTTACTTCACTTAATATAACTTTTTCCAAGTCTTTCCAGTTCCTAAAAAATGGGGAAATGTCATTCTTTCTGATGGAGGCATAGAATTCCATTGTGTGTGTGTGTGTGTGTGTGTGTGTGTGTGTGTGTGTGTGTGTGTGTGTGTGTGTGTGTGTATATCTCACATTTTCTTGATCCATTCATCTACTGAGGGGCATCTGGGTTGGTTCCATATCTTAGCTATGGTAACTAATGCTGCAATAAACATAGTTGTGCTGGTAGCTTTACTATGGTCTTGTTTGTGATCATTCAAGTAAATGCCCAAAAGTGGGATTGCTGGGTCATAGGGGAGCTCTATGTGGAACCTCCATACTACTTTCTAAAGTGGTTGGACAAATTTACACTCCCACCAACCATGCAGTAAGGTTCCCTTCTGTCCACATCCCCTCCAGCATCTGTTGTTGTTAGAGTTCTTGATTATAGCCACTCTAACTGGGGTGAGGTGGTATCTCAATGTTGTTTTGATTTGCATTTCTTTTATGGCTAGAGAGGTTGAGCATTTCTTCATGTGTCTATTGGCCATCCTTCTTTCCTCTTCAGAGAAGTTTCTCTTTAAGTCTTTAGCCCAGTTATTTATTGGGCAGTTGTTTTATTTGAAGATTTGTTGTTGGGGATTTACTTTTTTGAGTTCCAGGTATATTTTAGATATGAGACCCTTGTCCATTGTATGGCTAGTGAAGATCTTCTCCCAATCAGTAGGCTTTCTATTGATCTTGCTAGCTATTTCCTTTGCCGTGCAGAAGCTCTGCAATTTCATGCAATCCCATTTGTCCAACCTTTCTTTGATTTGTTGTGTTTCTGGGTCTCTATTAAGAAAATTTCGGCATGTACCAAGGAGACCTAGGGTTTCTCTTATTCCATCCTGTAATGTTTTCAGGGTGTCTGCTTTGACTCTGAGGTCTTTGATCCATTTGGAGTTGATTCTGGTGTAGGGTGATATATAAGGGTCTAGTTTTAGTTTTCTACAAGTGATTAACCAATATTACCATTTACTGAAGAGGCTGTTCTTCTTCCATTCAATTTTTTTAGCTCCCTTATCGAAGATTAGGTGGCTATAGGTCTGTGGGTTTATTTCTGGGTTTCCAATTCTATTCCATTGGTCCTGAGGTCTGTTCTTGTGCCAGTATTAAGCTGTTTTGATTACTGTGGCTTTGTTGTAGAGTTTGAAATTTGGTATTGACATTCCTCCAGCACTGTTCTTTCTGTTAAGGATTGTTTTTGCTATTCGGAGTCTTTTATTGCTCCATATGAATTTTTGGATTACCTTGAAGAATGAGGTTGGAATATTGATAGGTATCAACTGAATTTGTAGATAGCTTTGGGAAGTATTGCCATTTTCATGATGTTGATCCTTCCAATCCAGGAGCATGGGAGGTTTTGCCACTTTCTAAGTTCTGCTTTGATTTCCTTTGTCAGGTTTTTAAAGTTTTCATCATAGAGGTTCTTCACTTCTTTGTTTAATTCCTAGGTATTTTATTTGTTGTGGAGCTATTACAAATGGAGTTGCTTTCCTGATTTCAGCCACACTTTTCTCACTGTTGGCATACAGAAAGGCCATTGATTTTTGAGGGTTAATTTTATAACCTGCTACTTTGCCAAAGTTTTAAATCAGCTTGAGTAATTTGGGAGTGGAGTCTGTGGGATTCTTTAAATACAAGATCATGTCATCTGCAAAGAAGGAGAATTTTACTTCATTTTCCCTGTTTGGATCCCTTTTATGTTTGCATCTTGTCGTATTGCTGTAGCTAGGCATTCTAATACTAAATTGAAGAGAAGTGGAGAGAGTGGACATCCTTGTCTCATTCCTGAGTTAAGAGGAAATGAGCCCTCTTTTTAAAAAATTATATATGACTTATGCTAATGAGATGACTCATTATGATATAGGGCGTAATGGATAGCTATAGGATTAAAAGTAATCACCAGAAACATTATGTATATAATATATACAAACACATATATATGTATGTATAAGATATTTTCTGTGGGGCTGGGAAGGTGGCTCAGTTGTAGAGCGCTTGCCTTGAATGCATGAGGCCCTGGGTTTGATTCCTCAGCACCACATAAGCAAAAAAAGAAAAAAAAGCCGGAAGTGGTGCTGTGGCTCAAGTGGTAGAGCATTAGTCTTGAGCTGAAAAGCTGAGGGGCAATGCCCAGGCTTAGAGTTCAGGCCCCAGGATCAGACCCCCCCCACAAAAAATGATATTTTCTGTACCTTCATCTGTTGATGGACATATAAGCTAATCATATTAAATAATATGCCATTTTTTCTTATATATGTCCAAGAATGGGATACACACACTCACAGTAGTTCTATTTTTAGGTTTTTCAGAGCTCTCAGATTGATTGTTTGCCAAGTAAGCTGAGAAAAATGTATATGTCTGTGACTGACCACAGGTATCTGGACTCAAAACTTCAGAATAAACTTAATTTTCATATTGATTTTCATTAATAACTGCACTAATTTACATTCTCAACAGTGTATAAGGATTCTTATCCTCCACATCTTTGCCAGCATTAACAAATGGTCAACAGACCATTGTGACTGGAGAGGTGGAATCTCACTGTCATTTTGATTTGTAGTTCCTTTATGGCTAAGGATGTTGATCACCTCTTCATATACTGATTACCCTTTGGCATTTCTTTTTTTGAGAATGGTCTGTTCAATTGATTTGACCACTTATTAATTGAATTATTTTTTTCTTTTAGTGTTTCAAATTTGAGTTCTTTATACATTCTGATAATTAATCATTGTCATATGGATAGCTGGCAAAGATTTTCTATAGATTGTCTATTCAATCTGGTAATTGTTTGCTTTAATATACAGAAGCTTTTTAATTTGATGCAATTGAATTTGCCAATTCTTGTTCCTATTTCTTGAGGAGTCTTAATTCAGGAACTTGTTCCTTGTGCCTATGTCTTGAGGTGTTTTCCCCATGTTTTCCTGTAGTAGGTACAAAGTATTCCATCTTGCATTTAAAGACTTTGATTCATTTTGAACTGATATTTGTACAGGATAAGAAGGAACTACTTTCAGCCCTCTGCATGTGGGAATCCAGTTTTCCCAATACCATTTGTTGAAGAATCTGTCTTTTCTCCAATGTATATTTTTGACAGATTTTCTGAGTATCGATGGCTGTAATTGTGTAGGTATATTTTTGACACTTGCATCCCATTGGTTGATGTGTATCTGTTTTAGTGCCAAGACTGTGCTATTTTTGTTACTATGACTGTATAGTATGATTTGTGTGTGTGTTGCGGGGTGAGGGGGGTCAGCACTAAGATTTGAACTCAAGGCCTTGCACTTACTAGTTAGTTACTCTACCACTTGAACTATACCTCTAACCCCTGTTTCTCTTCTTTTCTTTTATCTCCTTCCCTCCTTTCTTTTCTCTTTCTTTCTTTCCTTCCTTCTCTTCATTTCTTTCTTTCTTTTTGAATACTGAGGTTTGAACTCAGAACTTACACATTCTGCTTGCTTTCTTGATTAGTATTCTACCACTTGAGCCACAACCCTGCTTTTTTGCTGATTATTTTGGAAAGAGGGTAGAGCAGACTTTTCTACTTATGCCTCAAACTATACTCCTCCGAATATCAGCCTTTTTTTTCAGGTGAATCTACTGTCACCATAACTGACCAAAGGCAAAACCTTCTGAGGACTTGTTGGATAAGAAGGAAGTAGAATATGTTAAAGTCACTGTTGTTGGAAACGATAACAGTGAGATTCACTCCAAAGTGAAAATGACAGAATATCTTATACTCAAAGAATTATGCAGTCAAAGACAAGGAGTTTCCAATAAATTCACTGACACCTTTTTAAAGACTAGAGATTTGCTAATAACGTAGAGGGGAGAAACATAGAGGGGGAGGTCATATAATTTGTTTTGATATTCTTTTAAGATTATTTTTATTTTCCTGCATTCCTTTTTCATTTTTTTAAAAAACAGTTCTGTCATAATGTATATTTCAAATGGAATTGAATACTGGCTGTCCATCTCTTTAAGACATCTGGTAATTTCAATTCTAGTGGACATTATTCAATTTCATTTGTTATCATTGTGCTGATTTTTGGTGATCAAGCCTCAGCCCCCTTCATGCTACCTTTTCCTTCTAAAATATTACAGATATGTACAGAAAGGTGATATTTTACAGGACTGTGCATTTGTAGTAAGATCAATTAATGAGTTTTCAGAATGACTTTCCAATTGGCTCTGAAATACTAACCTATGGTGGTTTGAGTCCTAGAATATGACTGGAAGTCTTTCATAAAACTAAGCTGTAGAAAAATGACCATTAGCCGGGCGCTGGTGGCTCACGCCTGTAATCCTAGCTACTCAGGAGGCTGAGATCTGAGGATCGCGGTTCAAAGCCAGCCCGGGCAGGAGAGACCGTGAGACTCCTATCTCCAATAAACCACCAGAAAACCGGAAGTGGCGCTGTAGCTCAAGTGGTAGAGCGCTCGCCTTGAGCTGAAGAGCTGAGGGACAGCGCCCAGGCCCAGAGTTCAAGCCCCACGACCGACCAAAAAAAAAAAAAAAGAAAAGAAAAATGACCATTAAAAAAAACCATGAGGGGCTAGGAAGGTTGCTCAGTGGTAGAGCACTTCCCTTGCATGCCTGAGGCCCTGGGTTCGATTCCTCAGCACCACATAAGCAAAAAGAAAAATGCCAGAAGTGGCGCTGTGGCTCAAGCGATAGCTTTGAGCTGAAGAGCTGAGGGACAGCTCCTAGGCCCAGAGTTCAGGCCCCACGCCTGAAAAAAAAAAAAAAAACCCAAAAACAACAACAAAAAAACCCCCCATGAAGTCATTTTACAGGTCTGAGAGTTTAGATCAAAAGAAAATGAGTCTCCAATTCGGAATCCACCCGACAAGATACTGTGAGCATGATGACTCATTCCACAGAGGGCTGTGCTGTAGAGAAAGCAAAAAATGCCAGAAGAATCAAGAACAGAACAGTTGTATTTTTCATATATGACTATTAAATTAATTTGAGTAATTTGTATGGTTATAGACTAAACTATTACAAGGACATCAGACTGTAATAAAGACATCAGGATTCATGCCTTATTTTTTTTCCTTTCTCCTTTTATGACATGAGCAAGAACGCTTGGCTCTATTTGCCACTTGTTGTATTGTACATATTATTCAGATGGTAAGATATCTAGGAAGCATGTAGCAACTAAGGGATAATAAAAGGTGATATATGGCTTTACATTTACTAGAATTTCTGAAATTAAGCCAGCTTTATTTAATGGAAAATATTTTAGTTAAAAGAAGATTTATTATGAATTCTGGTGGTTCTTAACTGTGGACACAGATGTGAATTCTAACATATTCTCACAACTTAGAATACTATGATATGTAACGAAAGTTGTTTGTTTATTTGACATGGGGAAAGAAAATTCCTCAAGTGGTTGCCATTCTTTCATGCCAATCAGAGCTTTCATATATGAATAGCATATCTTGGGAAAGGGAACAGGAAAAGGAGAAAGGACAAGAAAAGATTTTAATATTGGAGTAGTACACCAAGGACAAAAACATGAAAATATATGTGTTTGCCTCCAAACTGAATGAAACCACATTAAGAATTAGCCCAACATGTAATACTATCTAACACTTGGAGGCAACATGAAATGTGCAAGTTTTTTTTTTTTAGCTTTACAGCTGTGAAGACACCTGCCAGTGCCCTCCAACTCCTCAGATTTCTTTCCTTTGCATTATTGAGAGATCTGATCTGATTTCCATGAAGGTATTTCTCCCTGTAGATTTAGGATATAGCAACTGTATTATTCGGGCTTCATATGCCTTCATTTTTAATGCTTCTTCCTTCACTGGGGAAGTAAACTTCTAAATTCTCATTCAGCAATTTGAAATCTCAGTCACTTACAGTCACTCTTTGTCTATATAATTCACTAATCTCATTTATAGTTATTTAGTGATCACATACTACTGGCCTTTAAATTGAGATGGCCTGTGATGTATATCCTTCATGGTTATAGCATTCTTTCAAAGTCAGGAGATTTTCTCCAGATTCCCTAACTTCGAAGAGGACATCTCAGTTCCTAGAGGTTTCCAGGCACAACCCCAATTGTTTTTCTGTTTTTTAAAATAAAGTTCTCTGAAGACACTATACAAAAGCCAGGCTATATTGCCAAGGTCATGTAAATCATTCATTCATTCCTCTCTGTGCAAGGTAGCTATTGGTTGCATGTTTGAGAATAAAACAGACAGAAATTCATTGCTTTGATGAGCTGATAGCATAAGTAAAATATTTATGTCATAACTAAGCTCATGATGCAGTAATAAGATCATGATGTCATAAATAAGAGATGTCATAAGATAAATAAAAATAGTACATAGAATGTTAGGTAATGATTAGAAGTACAGAAAAAATGAAAGCGTAAAGAAATGAAAAATTATCTCAGAGGGGAGAAGACTAAGATGTAGTGAACAGCAAAGTCCTCCCTAAATGTTGTCTACAATGAATACTCTGGTGCGAACTCACTTCAAGCCTGAGAATCATGTTTCCTCAGCCAAGGGAAATTCTGATAGCTGACAGAGCTCTGCTGGTTTATCATCCTGAAATTGCATTCAGGAAGTCTCTTGACTCAAGTTCATAGTAAGGTGGATTCAAGTTCATCCATTGGTGACTGGTAAATATGGGATTGCAAAGAACAGATAATTTTGTCCCCAGACCCTGTGAAAGACGGACACTGTGATTATATGACAGCTGAATGCTTTAAAAAATTCTTACTAGAACTTGAACTCAAGGCTTCATGTTTTGCTGTTTCTTTTTCTTCTCATGGCTGGTGTTCTACCACTTGAGCCACACTGCCACTTCTGGCTTTTTTCTGATTAGTTGGAGTATCATGATTTATTTTTATTTTTGCCCAGGCTAGCTGTAAACTACAATCCTCAGAGCCTAGTCTCTTGAGTAGCTAGGATTACAGGGATGAGCCACTGGTGCCTGACCTACAGCTCAACTCTTACTTCATCACAGGAACTAAGATCACTGCTTTTAGAGTACAAGAATCTCAGGCAAAATTCCTCCTTGCATCCTACTCCCATAAAATGATTTAATTCACAAAGATATATCCTTGATGAGAAGGTGCTATTTGTGATGGATCGTTTGATAGGCTCCTTTATTATACTTTTGCCTAGAAAATTATATCTTGAGAAAATTACAGTCTGCTAAGCAATAACAGAGACATAACTGAAGACAATTTTATGAATGTTTTTATTTAAATTTATTTAATTTGTACATTTGAATCTACACTAAAGCAGAGATAACTTCTTTATCTATCTTTTGATCATACTTTTCCTTAAATTCTGATTCTGTACTTTAAAAGAAGCAGTGACTTATTTCACTTAGTGTATTTTTTTCCAAGTCTTTCCATTTCTTTATGAATGGGGCAATATCATTCTTTCTGGTGGAAGCATTGAATTCCATTGTGTATACTTAACACCTTTTCTTGATCTATTTGTCCACTGAGGGGCACCTGGGTTGATTCCATATCTTAGCTATGGCAAACAAAGCTGCAGTGAACATGGTGATGCTGGTGGCTTTAGTGCAGCCTGGTCTGTGGACATTGGGTCATTGGGTAAATGACTAAGAGTGGGATTGCTGTGTCATAGAGAAGCTCTACATGTAGTCTTTTGAAGAACCAGAGTGGTTGAATACCAACAGTGTAGTAGCATTCTCTTTTTGTCACATCCCTACCAGCATCCATTATTATTAGATTTCTTGATAATGGCCATTCTAACTAGAGTGAGGTGGGATCTCAACATTGTCTTGATTTGCATTCCTTTTATGGCCAGAGATGTTGAACATCTCTTCATGTGTCTATTGGTCATCCTTATTTCTTCTTCCAAGATGTCTCTAAGTCTTTAGCCCACTTATTAATTGGGTTGTTGTTTCTTTGAGAATTTGTTTTTGGGAGGTTTAATGTTTTGTGCTCTAAGTATATTGTAGATATAAGGCACAGGATTATATGAAAACCAATGTATTTTCCCCTTTGTAACTATGTGAAGATCTTTAAGTCTTTTATTGATGTTCAGGGACCAAATAGGTGGCTTCTCAGCTGACTATGAACCATAGTTGTGGGTTTTTTTGACTGCACAGGGAGTGGGTAACACTATTCAAAAGGAAATGTACTCATTACCTAACTTATATAACTGTAACCCTTCTGTACATCACCTTTACAATAATTATAAAAAAGAAAAGACAAGCATTGATGAGGTAGATATGTTACAAATAGGTAAAAGAACAGACAACATTGCAAACTGTGGAGCACATGCCTAGATTAAAAGTAAAAGCCAAGTCAGGCACTGGTGGTGGCTCAGGTCTGTAATCCTAGCTATTCAGGAGGCTGAGGATCACTGAGTCTATCAGGGACAGAGAAGTCCATGAGACTCTTATCTTTAATTAACCTTCCTCTCCCTCCCTCCCCCCCACATAAACAAACACAAACTGGAAGTGGATCTGTGATTCAAATGTTAAAAAATTAGCCTTAAGCAAAAAAGCTCAGGGACAGCACTCACGCCTGAGTCCAAGCTTTGGGACTGGTACAAAAACGAAAAAGTAAAAGCCAGTACCTAGCACCAGGTAATTTGTTACCAAACTGTACCTGGGATCTGGCATTACCCAAACTTCTCACTTTTGTCTAGACAAGATTAAAATTTTAATAGCTTTGAATATAAAAATTCCTGACTTCCAGAATATTGGCAAGTGAATCAAAATTTAAACAGAACACTGTGCAGTCAAAAAAACCCACAGCTATGGTTCATAGTCAGCTGAGAAGCCACCTATTTCGTCCTTGAACATCAATAAAAGATTTAAAGATCTTCACATAGTTACAAAGGGGAAAATACATTGGTTTTCATATAATCCTGTGCATAAAACACTCCTTCCTCATTAAGAAGCCTGCACAGGTATGTTTGTTGGAGAGCAAGCACCTTTGAAGAGAAGAATTGGGTGACACCCATGCACTTCCTGGAGCAGTGATCATAATAATACAGACAGACAGATAGACAGACACACATACATACACATACACTAGAAGTCCACAAGCATGTTGGTCCAGTAAGTGGACAGTAGAAGCCACTGCTTCTCATTCTCTGATCTTGTTTACACTTCCTGGAGCAGTGATCATAATGATACACACACACACACACACACACACACACACACACACACACACACACACAGAGGTCCACAAGCATATTGGTCCACTAAATGGACAGTAGAAGCCACAGCTTTTCATTCTCTGATCTTGTTTTGAATATTTTGGGTAACAAATATTAAGGCAAAAACAAAGTAAATTGAGTGTACAAATCACCCTTAATGGGAGAGTTTTCCATTAAGTTGGCACTACAGAGCTTTAAAAATTTTTAAAAATAAACCTCTTTGACTTTGATTTAAATAAAATATTCTAAATAGTTTTTTTACTAACATTATCTAAAGCATGGTCATATTTTGATAAATCAGGTTAAAAAAGGTAAGGCTCAGTCTGATGGGTGATTATAAGAACATGGAAGGTTAAAGTGATATTTATTTATTTATTTATTATTGTGAAAATACCATTACATGGGCAAGATAGTGAGAACATTTCTTATCAAGCATTGTTGCCTTCTCCTTTGTTTCCCCATATGATCCCATCCCCTCTCCACCCCCCACCCTCATACCCCACTATAACCCTCCCACCCTCCACCCCCCACCCCACGTAAGTTGTAAAGTTTGTTTTTCGACAAAACGTCTTATACATCTCATTGTTGTAATGGGTCCACCTGTATCCCTATTTAAACAGCTTGTTTTTTCCTTTCCCCTCCAAATTATATCAACAGCAAATACAGTGAAAGCAGGACTTATACCCTAGGGGAGGTACATACAAAGCAACAAAGAAATTATAGTATAAATATGTTGGAAACAATCGCAAGAAAGAAAAAACATTTGAACTCTTATGTTGGGGTTCATTTCGCCTAACATCAACTTGTCTGACAGTTTCTGTTTGTCTCAGACATATACTAGTTATTCCAAATAAGGGAAACCATTTAATATAATTTTTTCCAAGTCTTTCCATTTCCTAACAAATGAGGCAACGTCATTCTTTCTAATGGAGGCATAGAATTCCATTGTATATATATATACCACATTCTCTTGATCCATTCATTTACTGAGGGGCATCTGTGTTGGTTCCCTATCTTAGCTATGGTTAATAAGGCTGCAATAAACATAGTTGTGCTGGCAGCTTTAGTATGGTCTTGTTTGTGATCATTCCAGTAAATGCCCAAAAGTGGGATTGCTGGGTCATAGGGGAGCTCTCTGTGGAGTCTTTTGAGGAACCTCCATACTACTTTCCAAAGTGGTTGAACAAGTTTACACTCCCATCAACAATGCAGTAAGGTTCTCTTCTGTCCACATCCCTCCAGCATCTGTTGTTATTAAAGTTCTTGATTATAGCCATTCTAACTGGGGTGAGGTGGTATCTCAGTGTTGTTTTGATTTGCATTTCTTTTATGGCTAGGGATGTTGAGCATTTCTTCATGTGTCTATTGGCCATCCTTCTTTCCTCTTCAGAGAAGTTTCTCTTTAAATCTTTAGCCCACTTATTTCTTGGGCAAGTGTTTCTTTGAGGATTTGTTGTTGGGGGATTTAATTTTTTTGAGTTCCAAGTATATTTTAGATATGAGACCCTTGTCTGTTGTATGGCTAGTGAAGATCTTTTCCCAATCCATGGGCTTTCTATTGATCTTGCTAGCTATGTCCTTTGCTATTCAGAAGCTCTGCAATTTCCTGCAATCCCATTTGTCCAACCTTTCTTTGATTTGTTGTGTTTCTGGGTCTTTATTAAGAAAATTTCAGCCTGTACCAAGGAGACCTAGGATTTCTCCTATTCCATCCTGTAATGCTTTCAGAGTGTCTGCTTTGACTCTCTGGTCTTTGATCAATTTGGAGTTGATTCTGGTGCAGGGTGATATATAAAGATCTAGCTTTAGTTTTCTACAAGTGATTAACCAATTTTGCCAGCACCATTTACTGAAGAGGCTGTCTTTCTTCCATTCTATTGTTTTAGCTCCCTTATCAAAGATTAGATGGTTCTAGATCTATGGGCTCATTTCTAGGTTTTCAATTCTATTCCATTGATCCTGAGGGCTATTCTTGTGCCAGTACCAAGTTGTTTTGATTACTATGGCATTGTAGTAGAGTTTGAAATTTGGTGTTAATATTCCTCCAGCACTGTTCTTTCTGTGAAGGATTGTTTTTGTTATTCGAGGTCTTTTATTGTTCCAAATGAATTTTTGGATTGCCTCTCCTATTTCCTTGAAGAATGAGGTTGGAATACTGATAGGTATCACATTGAATTTGTAGATAGCTTTGGGAAGTATTGCCATTTTCATGATGTTGATCCTTCCAATCCAGGAGCATGGGAGGTTTTGCTACTTTCTAAGTTCTGTTTTGATTTCCTTTTTCAGATTTTTAAAGTTTTCATCATAGAGGTCTTTCACTTCTTTGGTTAATTCCTAGGTATTTTATTTTTGTGGGGCTATTACAAATGGAGTTGCTTTCCTGATTTCAGCCACACTTTTCTCATTGTTGGCATACAGAAAAGCCATTGATTTTTGAGGGTTAATTTTATAACCTGCTACTTTGCCAAAGTTTTGAATCAGCTTGAGTAATTTGGGAGTGGAGTCTGTGGGATTCTTTAAATACAAGATCATGTCATCTGCAAAGAGGGAGAGTTTTACTTCATCTTTCCCTATTTGGATCCCTTTTATGTTTGCATCTTGTCTTTAAAGTGATATTTATATACAATAAGATTAAATATAAATGTATGCTTGGAAAGTGGTTCTCCATAGCAATTCTGTAGCTCTCATTGCAAATCACATCCCCAATCATTACTGAAACCTCTTTTCATGGCAGAAGACAGACATACATCCACATATTACTCAGTCATAAAAATAAATGAAATTCTATCATTTGCAGGAAAGTGAATGTTACTAACAATCACCGTGCTCAAGGAAGTGAGCTCAATTAAAAAGGCTAATTTGTCGAACCTAGACCTAAAATGATAGTAGTGATGATGATGATGATGATATGAATATAAGACATGAATGGAAAAAGGGACTGTCTAGGGGATCAATGGGAGGTAGGAGGAGGAAATAAAAGAATACTGAGGAGTGAAGAGGATCGAAGTAGGTTCTATATAAAAACAGAATATTGAAACCCCCCAAACACGGGAAAGTGAGAGGAAATAAAGAATAGCACACATGTGAAGGAGGGGCTGATCTATTCAATATGAACTGTATGTGGTATATGAAATGATCACAACAAATTCCCCTTGTGTTACTAAGTTATAGTTATACGAAAAAAATTTGAAAGAATTTGGGTAGCAGTGATGGTTGTTTCAAATTCTCCCAAATTAGCCCTTTAGATGATTTATCTAACCTATGAGGATTTTCTTGGTATTATAAAAAAGAAAATTACTATTAAAAATGATACAATGTATAAGAAATTGGGAAGATGATTAATCTTAATAATCATATAAATTAAATGATAATAATTTGTTTTGTGTACCTACTAAATAAAACTTCAAAAGTTTAATGATATTAGATACAGGCTAGAATTTGAGCAAGCACATAGTAATAATGCTCCCTTGCTCTGTAGAATGTTCACAGATGTATGTAGCTTTGTTTAACAGCCAAATATAAAAACATCTGACATGTGTGTCAGTAACAGATTGTTTGGGTACACTATGATTTAGTCATTAAACAAATGATGTAGAATTCTCTACAGGTACCAGATACAAAGAGTTGCCTACAATACAGTTAATGAAACGTGAGGGTTAAGAATAAAAAAATTTCAAATCTTATAAAATTATTAAATGCTCTTGGGGCTGGGAAGGTGGCTCAGTGGTAGAGCACTTGCCTTGCATGCATGAGGCCCTGGGTTCGATTCCTCAGCACCACATTAGCAAAAAGAAAAAAGCCGGAAGTGGCGCTGTGGCTCAAGTGGTAGAGTGCTAGCCTTGAGCTGAAGAGCTGAGGGACAGCACCCAGACCCAGAGTTCAAGCCCCCCGACCAGACCAAAAAAAAAAAAAAAAAAATGCTCTTATGGGAGTTCAGATTGATAAGCTATTAAAACATAGAAAATATCCAAAAAGATAAAATGATAACACTGGTGAACTCTGAATCACAGAATAAGGAAGAATTTTTTTATATTCTAAATTTCTATAATTTGTATCATTTTCAACAATAACAATTCTGCCTTTTTTTGTATTATCCCAATGAAAAATGCTGTTTTTGAAACTGACTTTCAGCATGGAAGTTATACTCTATAGCACAGACAACCCAGATGTATTTAAACTAAAAACAAATCTGAAATTTAAAACTTTAAGTGCGCAATATGGGCCTACCCATATGGGAAAACTTATATAGACAACTTATATAATACTATTTCCTTTAGTAGATGTACTGTCATCTTAGTGCCAATACCACTCACACATAAGTTAGACAAAGGCTCTAGCCCAGAGCATTGACAATGCCTAGTGTCAGATCTAAGAGCTACTTTAATTATATTACATATGGTGAAAGTCATCCGCCTCTGTAAAACACAGAAACATTTTAGGATATGGTTCTTTGTTGCATAAATTCATCCCTATGGTGGATTAAATTCTGACTCTTCAAATCATTCAATGTGTACAATAAAATCCAGATGAGGTCTGAGTCATGTCTATCTGCATTGATACGTTTTATAAAAAACCACTAAGCACTATCATGTTAGGTGCTTACTGGTTTCTCAGTGCACCTTTTGAGAATGGGTATTATTTTATGTTCTTTGTTTCTAGTGAGAAAATTGTATGCTTCCTAAAGCTATGTAAAAGTAGTCATTAGTAGAGTTCAGGTTTGAATGTATAAAGTAGGGAAGCAATATTGTACAGCAGAAAGGGTCAATGTTTCTAGGTTAAAAAGTAGTAAAACAAAAAATCTGCTGTATGACTACACAGTTAACTGTGTAAATAAGGAAGTACCTTGGCTGTTGTGGATTGCAAGACCAGGTAACAGAATATTTCTGCATCATCATTCTGTAAACACACATTCATTTTGTGGATAAACCCAAGGATATTTTCATAGCGACTTCCTACTGTTTGGGGAGAGAGTCATACAAATCTAGCTATAAAGCCAGTTATTCAACCAACTGATCACAGCAGTGGAATGTACTATTGTACTCTGCTGGTAAGGCAGTGCTAACCCAGGAACGTATGCAGAGATGATAAATTTGTGAGTGTGTCTGGTAGAAGAGCTGAAACAGATGTGCAGTGTGAGAACCATTAAAACAGAAACAATTACCACTGCAACAAACTGGAGCATTGTGTGAGCAAACTGGAGATCCATTATCTCACACTGGTAAATTGGAGATGGTGTGTTTGGACAGGAAACATATACATTCGACTAAAACAAAATAAAACAAAGATGAATGGTCATTAGTTGCCTTGAAAGATATTACCACTCAGCAGCAAATGTTATAGCATACTTTTGAATCATCTGGAGAATGCCCTATTCAACCTTCTCATTGTCACTTACCTCTCCTGTGTGGATACATTTACCATTGTTAACTTATCAAGGTGAAGAATCAGGGGCAGTAAAGGACATCAGCCATCTTTTATTGCCAGGAAATGATGATATTGGGCAAAATGTGAATAAAAACTATAGAAATAGCCAGGTATAGGAGTAGATATGGTGGCAAGTGGGTACAGCTGAAGTTTACCATCATGTAGGTGGTAAGTTCAAAGGCTGGAATTACACGTGGTTGATTACCCATCTGGAATTACACATGGTTGACAAAAACACTGCACAAGTATTTTTGCCTATGTCACACACACAGGAGATTTGGAAAGATTTTTCTGGTAAGCGATTATCACATGATTTACCGTAAGTCTATTATAATCTGTAGGTCCCAGATTTAATAAATTGAGGAGCAAAGAAAGCATGAAATTACTTTGACTTTATGTATGGTTGTTTCCATCTTGGATAGATATAGGCCAAAACAACCTTAAATTAAAAAAGAAACCTATTTCATTTTCTCATATGGAGCTTTGTTGCCTTACTTTGAAAACATCAATAACTGAAAAGACCTGTGCCTGTAGATATTTCAAAGGATGCTATCTATGCCTGAAAAAGTCTTTATTTGGTATTTTCGTATCTCCTGTTTAGTGATCTTGAAGAAAATGAACTACTTCTATTTCTAACAAATCATGCATTGCCTAGGTAGAGTAGTAGCATTATGATGAATTAATAGCAGATGACTGTTTACGATCAGCTATGATAGCTGATTCCCATCAGGTGTCCACAGGGAAAATACTGCTTTAGGAAAATGACACCTCAGCATGCCAACTCAGACTTTGTCATGATGCCCATGCCACAGACACACAGTTTGCGTAGTTCTAGTGTTGTTATATACCCCAACTGGAATTGAATTAAATTATTAAACAAATGCTGCCAAAGATATAGTAGCATAGCTGAATGCTTTAGTGGCTTTCATGGTAAGCCTGTACGTTCTTTGGTGGTTAGTTACAATTGAGAGTTGCTCCTCTATGAATAAAGTATATTCTGTGTAGTGAAAAAAATTATTAACATTTGACTCTCATTTCTAAAAAAATAGAAGTAAATATAATTTGTATGCTCATGCAGAAATTGTTCTTTATTAATTTCTAGGATTCAGAGACAACATACCAAAGTCAATTTTATTTTTGGTGCCCATATGGAATTGAACTACATGCACAGGATTTCTTGGACTAAATGGCTAAGTGTTGGAAAGAAGCTATCATTACTTTACCAATTAGACTTACCTTGCCAGTGTTTTTGTATATCTGACAAATTCCATGTGAGAATCACACACGTGAGAAAAGAACAGCATGCTAGAGCTGTGCTTTCTGCTTTCGGCTTTTTGATATGCCCAACCAATGAGCCAAGATACTAAATACACTGATGAAAAGGCATATAGGACTATGTTGAGATCATGGACAAATGGAAAAGTGAGGTTAGGATCTCCCTCTCTCTCTGTAGCCACTATTGTTCTGAACTTGGTATCTTTCCTCCAAAGCAGGCTGTGCGAAGTCCCGAGGGACCAACCCAGGATATGAATTTAGCATGCACGTTAAACTTTGGTTGTTCTAACTTTCAAGCTGAATTTAAATCTCATTAATTTTTAGTGAAAGCACAACACTTAAATATCTTGCAGATGTAACTTGTGTATTTAAAATTCCTTAGAAGGTTTCTATTTAGGATTTTTACTACATTAGCTTGATCTACTGTGCATGGCAATATGGCTTATACATTTCTCTCAGGATGTGCAACTTGATTTCATACTGTGGAAAAATTCAGAGCGTAAAATATTAGCATGAACAGTGTCAAGTGTCAATGCTAATTCCTTTATTACTGTGACATTATTTAAGGACAGCAATCATTCAACTATTTTAAATGATAGATATTAGAGCTTGAAAAATAGCTTTGTGATCAGCCAAGACATGTCTTTGGATTGAACAAAGCTCTAGAAAGTTCTAGAAAGATGACAGATATGTATCTAATCACAGATTTCCCTGCTTATACAAGATTACTGAGGACACAGCTGTTGACACCAGTGAATGAAAACAGACGTAATATTTTTAAATTGTTCCACAAATATTGAAAAACAAACTGGTTCATGTTGGTGATCACAGGCTAAAAGTATTTATTTCCAAAGCACTAGAGTTATCATCATTCCTTAGCTGACTTACATATTTTAGCACTCAGTGCAGAGGCCTTGTGGGATGAGCAAAAATCATCAATATGAATTTCAGGGACTTCTAATAAACTGATGAGTTGAAACATCCTGCTAAAATATGAACAATGTAAGAAAAAGCTATTCTACATTGCTACTTTTAGAAGATGTGTTAAAATAAATTTCCTGGAAAAAATTTATCATGAAAATTCCACACAACTAAGCTTTCTGTTACATTCAATTTTTTTAAATCTGGAATTTAAGAACAGAACCACAAATCTCTTCTCCAAGTGGAGAAGAGATGTGGAAAACCTCTCTCACTCACTCTCTCTCTCCCCCTTTCCCTTTTTCTCTTTTTGTATATACATGTATATGTATATATATATATATATATATATATATATATATATACAGAGAGATATAGATATATATCTGCAGGTCTATAGCTATGTCTCCCTACAGTATATATATACAAATGTATGCATACTATATGGCTATAATATTAATATTTTACTACATTAAATTGTTTTCAAAGTTGGCTGAGCCCATTGCAATTGGGTAGTTCCATTTTGTTATAGTTGGACTCAAGGATTTGGCCAGCTACTCTAATGGAAGTCTCAGTAGGCAGTCATGTTCTAGTCATCAACTCAAAGCACTTTCATCTGATTCATGAGAACATG
Source organism: Dipodomys spectabilis (assembly GCF_019054845.1). Classification (NCBI taxonomy): domain Eukaryota; kingdom Metazoa; phylum Chordata; class Mammalia; order Rodentia; family Heteromyidae; genus Dipodomys; species Dipodomys spectabilis. The sequence continues at coordinate 3,489,421 of NW_024870730.1, forward strand.
GGCTGGCATGAGGAGAGCTTAGAGGTGGTTTTGAAGATGTTGGAGGTAGGATGAACTTGGTAGAGCCCTTCTTACATGAAATATTGAGGTTTCTCTACAGAACTGGCTGAAAGGAAAATGTGAGGTGGTGCAAATGGAGATTTGTGACAAGCCAATCCAAGAGAAGCTACTAGAGACTGCCTAAGTGATCACATAGATGGGGACCGGAGCTGGTTTGTTGAATGCCAGACATTTGGTATGAGACATGGCCAGACACTTGAGTTTCCCCTAGGTGTTCCACCTTGATCAGTCTCCATTCTAGGAATATTGTTTGCGAATCTGAACAAAATTCATGATTGAATATTTTGCTATAATTGTATTTAATCCAGACCATGTCCTGAGAATTTACACACATTGCCTGTGGATTTGTTTTCATTGTTGATTTTGGCAGTTTCTTTTAGAGTTCATATTTTACTCACATGTTTAACTTCTCACTTTTTATTTATATATTTCTGAGCTTATGCCTAGAGTGTAATAAACAGGGAATAGGATGTTCAAGTTTCCTCTGGCAAATTTTACTGGAGTGTGATGCTTGTTGATTTGATCTAATAGTATTAGAGCTGTCATGTCTACATCTCCAGTGGTACCTACTTACCTGATGGTCTGTGTATGCAGCCTACACACCCCCATCAGTCCTGGAGAGGATGCAATTGGATCTGTTATTAAACTAAAAAGCAGGACTGGTAAGTTATTTATCTATTGATGTGTTACCTTTTGATAGATTCTGAACTCCTGACAAGCAGGGCCTAAGCGATTCTGGTCCTGCCCTGTCTTCTATAAGTTAATACAGGACTTTGTGGTAAGAATATCTACAAATGAGATTTCTCTAAGAAAAGAACATGGGAACTGAGGTTGGGTGGATGTGCCACCTCTTCCTTCCTTCCTTCCTTCCTTCCTTTCTTCCTTCCTTCCTTCCTTCCTTCCTTCCCTCCCTCCCTCCCTCCCTCCCTCCCTCCCTCCTTCCTTCCTTCCTTCCTTCCCTCTTCTTTCTTTCTCTCCTTTTTCTTGCTCTCACTTTTCTTGCTTTTTGTTATCTTTAAGTAGTTGTACAAAAGGGTTTCAATTCAACATATCAATTTATGAGTACAATGCATCTTGATATGAGTACAATGCATCATTCTTTCCCCTAAATCTGTTTCTTAAGAAATTCATATTCTTAACACAAGAAAGAATGGCTTTCTTACAGTACATAGTGAAAGAAATAACACTAAAAGCATTTAAGAGAAAGTGGATGGAAAATGAACTTCATGAGCTGTTATAACCCCTCTGACTTTCACATATTACAGATAAGGCTGGGGGAGGAGGGGGAGGGCACAAAGGTTAAATGACTGGCCCAGGGTTACAGAGACCGTTGTAGTGGAGTTTGGTCTAGCTCAAAGGTCTCTGACTCCCAGTCCAGTGGTTTTTCCATTATATGCTGTCCAAAAGAATGTCAGGTAATGATTTCTTTCAAAGGAAAGAAAATTCGTATTGGAATTTACAGGTTGTCTCCAAATAGATTTTAAATTTCCGAAATTAACCTTACTATTATTTACTTAACCAAAGCTCCCCTAACACCTCCTGTCTCCTAACACCAATTGAACCACACCTCTATGTAGTTATGTATGGATACATATTTCCGAGCCTTGCAAATTCCTGATCAGAGTATACCCTTATAGACAATGCTGGACTGATTTAGAATATTTGCCTTTGTTGAAACAAAAGCAATTCGTTTCATTCACATCAGTCACACATAATTGTAGGTACAGTGAGCTGCGCTCAGTCGGGCTAATGAATATTCAACCAGTACTGAGAGAAGGGCACCCCTGGAATGATTATGAGGAGTCCTTTCTGATTGAGCTTCGCACCCAAGAGTCAGGCAGCGACCACACAAGCTTTCTCTACCCAGCTCGATAGCTGGACCCCGTGGCTCCGCCCACCCTGACGCAGGGGCCCGCCTGTCTGATTTGGGGGCTCTGGCAAAAAGCCTGAGCCCATTGATTACAGATCGCTGTTAATAAAGAGCATTTGTAATGCGGCGGTGGTGAGTCGGTCTCCACACGCCCGTTCATGATGGCCCTTCAGGCTCCACAATTAAGTCGTCCAGCAGGCATGCCCCCTGTGGCAGCTGCTCTGTCAATCTCATTTTGGAGCACAAATGATCTTAGACCCGGTGTTTGACATGGGGTTTTAACACCAAAGAAGGCAATTCTGCAACTTCAAATGAGCCTAATTGGCTGAGCGCTCGGGCGTTCACTCAAGCTGCTTCAGTCCATCAGAGTGAGATTTCCAGCTAATTGAACTGCTCAGAAGGAAGAGGACCAGGAAGAATCAGGAGGCGCCCAAACCTAGTGGAGGGGGGTGGTGGTGGGGATGGTGGTAATATGGTTTTTTTTCACAATAGCAAACTTAAAAATACATTTCTCCTTCTTAATCAGCCACCTGTCAACATTTAGGGGGAAAAAAAGGGTAGTTATGGCTGCAGATGCTCACAGAGCTGTGATCTAAAATAGAGTTATTGCTCTTGAGAGTGTAAATGTACATGTGTTGCTGATAAAGAGCATTTCACAACAGTCTGGAGAGCATTTTTCTGCACCCTTCTCAAAGCTGCCTGAAATGAAAGCATGTGAATCTTGCCTATGAGGCGAGGAGGGAGGATGCTAATAGTAAGAGGTGCCCCAGGTGAAGTCAGGGTGCCTCTGTTTATCCTGTCAAATAGGGAGCACACACAGAGAGATGTGATGTCTGTTTCTGCCCCTGTATCTATACACATATCTACACAGAGGGCATATCCATGTTTACATGGCTGATATTCCCTCACTGACCCAGATTAAATCATTCTCTATAAACAACTAGCACAGCAATATTTAGTATGTCTAATCAAACCTAGTTAGTTCAACCCTTTATGGAACATTGACACAGCAGAGAATATATTGGGCAGGAACTTAGAACCAACGGAAATGGACTGGTTTTGAGTTTTTCCAAACGAAAGCACCCCTTCAAAACTCTCTTAATCACTTTTGGGAGAGGGTTGAATTTGCTACACATTTGTCTAATTTACACAAATCTGGTTTTACAGGACACTATGGTTGAAAAGAATTAGGGGGAAGTTATGAAGGAGATACATAAAAAGATGGAGAACTGGTTCAATTTTATATAGATATTTTGTTTCAGATATTCAAAGAGAGGATATAGAAAACATTTCACTACATATGGTGCTCAAACTAGAGTCCCAGGAAGAGCAGCGGTTACTTGGCCATATTAATTCCTTTTGTTCCATTGAGCTCTGCTCTTTGCTTTCTGGCCTTGGGAAAACCAGTCAGATCATCCAGGCTTCACATATTTTCACATCATAAAATAGAGAAGGATGAAATAAGGACCACTCATCGTATTATCTGAAGTTACTCATGACAAAGATGAGAGGAATTTTTAAGTCTAATTGCTTTAATGAGAAACTTGTATGATTTTTGCCCCCTATATAATATTGCTTCTATTCAAAATCCAAAAGAGACCTTTCTTGATTTCTCACTCAAGTAAAATTGAGTAAATAATCTTGCTCTAGATTTTATCCTATTGGGATGGGTCAGTTTGGGAATCGGTACTGTTATGTCTATGTGCCAAGAACCCTGGACCAATGTGCCACTGTATATGGCTACTTTCCCTTAGCAGAATGTCTTTAAGGTTCATCTAGGTTGTAGTACTTATCAACATTGTGCTTCCTTTTATTGCCAAATAATTTTCCATGTGTGGCTATACATATAGAGATGAAGTACATTGGGTTCTTTTCACTTTGGGGCAATTGTGAATAATGCTGCTATGAACACTTGTGTATTCTTCATTTATTTTGCTTGTAAACTTTCCTCTTTGTTCCCCCTTATTTTTTAAAAGGGGTCTAGACTCATTAACAAAATGTTCTCACACTTAAAGCTTATAACATAAATGTTTTCTTTTCTTTAGTATATTCACATCATCCTAGTCTAACTTTTAGGATATAGTACTCACTTAAAAAACCTGAGAAGTCATTAACAGTCATTTTTCCACTCTCCTTTCTGCCTCTTCCAGCAATTGGCAGGCATTAATTTATACTCCAACATCTGGGACAATGGCTTGTTTGCAAAGACCTCAGGGAGGAAGCTTGCAACTTCCACAGGAGCAAATTGTACTTTTCTAGTGAGACCTTTAGATTATTTTTCAGAATAAAATCAACCTGTCTTAGGTCATAGTAAAAGTCTTTTTTGAAATTTTATTTTATTGTAAAGATGTTGTACAGAGGGGCTACAGTTACATGAGTAAGGTAATGAGTACATTTCTTGTTGAGCATTGTTACTCTCTTCCTTTGTTTTTCTCCTACTATCCCTTCCCTCCCCTCTAACCATATTTCCATTGTAGGAATGTAGAGTCCCTAGTATATTTAATTCTGATGATTATTAAACCTTCTCTTTTCTATATTTACATGACTAAAAGTGGGATAAACAATAGGTTATGGTACTCTATTGACAGCACCACATGAAAGTGCCTGGTATAATATCTGGCATCCCATAAATGCCAGACTCCATGCTTTATCTCCTTTAATATACAGCTGTCCTATTAAACATCACATGGATAGAAGACTATTATTTGGTTAATATAGGAAATGTTATAGAATTCCTTTGAATACGCTCTGACTTAAAGATAGTTTGTAAGCTTTAAAGTTTATCTCCAAGCACCTGGTCAGTATTGGATATCAGAGGTGAATTTCAACGAGTTTTCTTGCTGAGTATGTGTGATTTTATTTTTTAACTGTACTTTCTTTCCCTTTTCTTTTTTGGTCTTAAGGATCAAACCCAGGGCATGGAACTTGCTAGGCCTCTGCTTTGCCCCTAAGTTATACCCCAGCCCATCTGTGTGACATGTTATTCTCCCTAGGAAACTCATGTTTAGAAAAATTGTGTTCTAAGACTGTCAATTCATCTTTGGAAGTGATGCTGACAAAAAAAGGAGTCTCATCTTTATTTTTTCATTTGTTGGGTTTTAAAATTTTCCTGCGACATTGGTTTACTTTTGTAGTATATTCCTGTTTTGTTTTGGGTTATTTTGGCCAGTCCTGGGACTTGAACTCAGAGACTGGGTACTGTCCCTGAGCTTCTCTTTTGCTCAAAGCTAGCACTCTACCACTTGCACCACAGCACCACTTCTGGCTTTTTCTGTGTGTATGGTACTGAGGAATCGAAATCAGGGCTTCATGCATGCTAGGCAAACACTCTACCACTAAGCCACATCTCCAGCCCTGAAGTATATTCTTAAATAAATGATACTGGGCCTAATTTTGACAATCTATAACAGTAATATCAGCAAGGCACTGTAATCGCACTTGTAATTCAAGAGGCTAAAATCTGAGGATCAATGTTTCAAAGCCAGGCTGGGCAGATAAATCCTACTGGAAACTCTTATCTCCATTTAACAAGAAAAAAAGCTGAAAGTAATGTGTGGCTCAAGTGGTAGAACAGTGCTTTGATCAAAAAAAGCTAAGCAAGACTACAAGGCCTTGAGTGCAAGCACCAGTCAGCTATCTTCTGTACCATTTACAGAAGATTTTTGGGTTTGTTTTCCCTAATGGAATGCATTTTTTAAAGTTGCAATCTTTACTCCTGCCTAATATTCTATTTGCTCCATTATATCTTATTTTGAGAGCATTTCATAATTTCTAACTTTTCTGATTGTCCAAGAGTGATGGGTTTTCTCTGACACAGGATTTCCAGCTGAAACTAAGATGAGTGAATCCCTCTTCTTCTTTCCTTCCTTCCTTCCTTCCTTCCTTCCTTCCTTCCTTCCTTCCTTCCTTCCTTCCTTCCTTCCTTCCTTCCTTCCTTCCTTCTTTCCTTCTCTTCCTTTCTTTCTTTTTCTTCCTTTCTTTCTCTTCCTTCCTTTCTTTCTCTTCCTTCCTTCCTTTCTTTCTTTCTGTCTGTCTGTCTGTCTTTGTCAGATGAGGGGCTTAAACTTAGGAACATAGGTGCTGGGTGCTGTCCCTGATGTGCTCAGGGCTAGCTCTCTCCACTTGTAGCTACAGCACCACAACCAGTTTTTGAGGGGTTAATTGAAGATAAGAGTCTCACAGACCAGATGGTAACAAGTGTGCAAGTGTGGAGACCACACTTGTGAGTGATGGCTACAGGCTCAAGCCTTCTATATCTGCCTAGAAAATCCTAGACTTATTTGAAAAATTCTTCTTAATAAAAGTTGTTGCCCTGATAAATTACCCAGGGGCCACTGCCTTAAAAACCAGCGGGGTGCCAGCCTAAAAGCCAGTGTACTCACAAAAACAACCAAAAAAGAATGGGGAGATATTAAAGCCAGGCTTGCGCCTTAGGTTAAGCTTCTTTAACCAGTCAGTGTCAAAATTTACAGTCAATCGTGACAGTCCATCTGAGAGGCTGGGAGACACTGGTGCATTCCAGCCCATCCCTTCCAACCTGGAAGATGGCCTCAGTCCTGCCAGGACCACCCCCAACATGATAAAAGTGGATGGGACACCACTGGCTGGCTCCATCAGCCTGGACTGCTTCCTGGTGAAAGGCCACTTTCTTTCTGTGAATCTTACCCAGCCTCACCTGGAAAGGGCTAGCTATGTTGTTTTGGTAATAAAGCAGGTGTAGTCCAGGAGAGCCTCTTGTAAACTTTGGGTAAAATAACTTGGTTAGGCTCCTGGTCATAAGGGTCCAATACAGCTCTCTCACTGAGAAATCAATGACTTGGTTTCATGTGCTTGAGAGGAATGGGGAAGAAGCGGGGTGAACGGGTCTGGCTGGTGCCATCTTGGGCACATGGTGAAGGGTACCTTCTGGCATCTTGTCTTCCTGCTGAGGGAAGGTGAAAGCCCTGCCTTCCAGGCGCATGCCTGAATCCCCAGAGGTAGGGACGGGGACTTGGATGATAGGTTACTAAACTTGTCAGTCTGTGCCTGGGGCTTGAGTTTCCTTTGACCCTGCCCATCACACTGTTTAGGCTGGGACCAGCTCAAGCGCCATTATGCCATGCCATGTGTCTTGTCCTGCTTTTGTTCTGTCTGCTGGTCCTCCAGTATACATGGCATCCTACTTCAGCTCTCCATTGGAGCTGAAATGGTTTGTTGGTATTGTTTATGTTCTTTCCTTTCTGGCCTTCATGCCTCAATTTCCTAACAGTGTTAACTGTTATTTGCTAGCTGGTCTTCGTGACAATTGGCTGCCTGCAGACGACCAGCGCCCTAATAAAGACTCCAAATTCAACCTCTAAAAAAAAAGTCTCACAGGGACTTTTCTGCCCAGGCTGGCATTGAACCACTAGCCTCAGATATCAGCCTCCTGAGTAGCAAGAATTATAGGCGTGAGCTACCAGCACCCAGTGAGCTAATCACTCTGACCAAACTAGTGCACCAGATCTTTTCATTTTACAATAGAATCTGCAGCAACCTATCATATTTCTTCCTCCTATCACATTCCTTAAAGCTCTGTTGCATACTCTTTTTTTTTCTAATTGTGAAAATACTGTACAAAGGGGTTGCAATTACATGCGCAAGATAATGAGTACATTTCTTATCAAACATTGCAGCCTCCTCCTTTGTTTCCCCTTCCCATCCATCCCATCCTCCCCCCTCACTGAATCCTCCTCCCCTCCCCACTAAAGTTGTAAAGTTCGTTATTGACATAATGACTTGTACTTCTCATTGTTACAATGGGTCCACCTGTATCCCTATTTAAACGTTTTGTTTTTCCCCTTCCCCTCCACAAATTATACCAATATCAAATACACTGAAAGCAGGGGTTATACCGTGGGGGAGGGACATACAAAGCAACAAAGAAATCATCTTATAAATGTGTTAGAAACAATCACATGAAAGAAAAAAACATTTGAATACATATCTTAGGGTTCATTTCCCTAACATCAACTTATCTGACCTTTTCTGCTTGACTCAGACATATACTACATAGTGCAAATAAGGGAAACCATGGGACCTATGTTTCTTTAGGCCTGGCTTACTTCACTTAATATAACTTTTTCCAAGTCTTTCCATTTCCTAACAAATGGGGCAATGTCATTCTTTCTGATAGAGGCATAGAATTCCATTGTGTATATATACCACATTTTCTTGATCCATTCATCTACTGAGGGGCATCTGGGTTGGTTCCATATCTTAGCTATGGTAAATAATGCTGCAATAAACATGCTGGTAGCTTTAGTGTGGTCTTGTTTGTGAACATTTGGGTAAATGCCCAAAAGTGGGATTGCTGAGTCATAGGGGAGCTCTATGTGGAGTCTTTTGAGGAACCCCCATACTGCTTTCCAAAGTGGCTGAACAAGTTTACACTCCCACTAACCATGCAGTAAGGTTCCCTTCTGTCCACATCCCCTCCAGCATCTGTTATTATTAGAGTTCTTGATTATAGCCATTCTAACTGGGGTGAGGTGGTATCTCGATGTTGTTTTGATTTGCATTTCTTTTATGGCTAGGGAGCTTGAGCATTTCTTTATGAGTCTATTGGCCATCCTTCTTTCTTCTTCAGAGAAGTTTCTCTTTAAGTCTTTAGCCCACTTATTTATTGGGCAGTTGTTTCTTTGAAGATTTGTTGTTGGGGGATTTAATTTTTTGAGTTCCAGGTATATTTTAGATATGAGACCCTTGTCTGTTGTATGGCTAGTGAAGATCTTCCAATTTGTGGGCTTTCTATTGATCTTGCTAGCTATGTCCTTTGCTATTCAGAAGCTCTGCAATTTCCTGCAATCCCATTTGTCCAACCTTTCTTTGATTTGTTGGGTTTCTAGGTCTCTATTAAGAAAATTTTGGCCTGTGCCGGGGAGACCTAGGGTTTCTCCTATTCCATCCTGTAATGCTTTCAGAGTGTCTGCTTTGACTCTGAGGTCTTTGATCCATTTGGAGTTGATTCTGGTGTAGGGTGATATATAAGGATCTAGCTTTAGTTTTCTACAAGTGATTAACCAATTTTGCCAGCACCATTTACTGAAGAGGCTGTCTTTCTTCCATTCTATTTTTTTTTTTTTAGATCCCTTATTGAAGATTAGATGGCTCTAGATCTATGGGCTCATTTCTAGGTTTTCAATTCTATCCATTGGTCCTGAGGTCTGTTCTTGTGCCAGTACCAAACTGTTTTGATTATTAGGGCTTTATAGTAGAGTTTGAAATTTGGTATTGATATTTCTCCAGCACTGTTCTTTCTGTTAAGGATCGTTTTTGCTATTCGGGGTCTTTTATTGTTCCATATGAATTTTTGGATTGCCTCTTCTATTTCCTTGAAGAATGAGGTTGGAATTTTGATAGGTATCATATTGAATTTGTAGATAGCCTTGGGAAGTATTGCCATTTTCATGATGTTGATCCTTCCAATCCAGGAGCATGGGAGTTTTTTTTTTTGCCTCTTTCTAAGTTCTGTTTTGATTTCCTTTTTCAGGTTTTTAAAGTTTTCATCATACAGGTCCTTCACTTCTTTGGTTAAGTTAATTCCTAGGTATTTTATTTTTTGTGGGGCTATTACAAATGGAGTTGCTTTCCTGATTTCAGCCACACTTTTCTCATTGTTGGCATACAGAAAAGCTATTGATTTTTGAGGGTTAATTTTATAACCTGCTACTTTGCCAAAGTTTTGAATCAGCTTGAGTAATTTGGGAGTGGAGTCTGTGGGATTCTTTAAATACAAGATCATGTCATTTGCAAACAGGGAGAGTTTTACTTCATCTTTCCCTATTTGGATCCCCTTTATGTTTGCATGTTGTCTTATTGCTGTAGCTAGGCATTCTAATACTAGCTCTGTTGCATACTCTTGAAAAAAACATCTTTTTGTACATTTGTTATTGTAAAAATGCTGTACAGAGGGGTTACAGTTACATGAGCAAGGTAATGAGTACATTTCCTATTGAGCATTGTTGCCTCCTCCTTTGTTTTCCCCCTACCATCCCTTTCCTCTCACCTCCACAACTACCCCCCCCACACCCTCCCTACCTAAATTGTAAAGTTTCTTTTCAACATAGTGTTTTTACATTTCATTGTTACTATGGGTCAACCTGTATTCTTATTTAAGCATTTTGTTTTTTCCCTTACCCTCCCTGAATTAGAGAAGTGTATATACACGAGGCAGGGCACCAACATCAAATACAGTGAAAACAGGGGAGGAACATACGAAGCAACAAAAAAAATCACATGATGTCCCTATCTTGGGGTTCATTTCACTTAACATCATCTTATATATTTATATGTACATAGCATTTGGCCTTTTCTGCTTGTCCTACACATGTACTAGTTATTGCACATAAGGGAAACCATGGGACCTGTTTCTTTGGGCCTAGCTTACTTCACTTAATATAATTTTTCCAAGTCTTAAGGCCAGTTGCTGGTGGCTCACGCCTCTAATCTTAGCTATTCAGGAGGCTGAGATCTGAGGATCATGGTTCAAAGCCAGCTCAGGCAGGAAAGTCAATGAGATTCTTATCTCCAATTAACCTCTGGAAAACCAGAAGTGGTGCTGTGGCTCAAGTGGTAGAAAGCTTGCCTTGAGCTAAAGAGCACAGGGACAGTGCCCAGGCCCAGAGTTCAAGCCACACAACTGACAAAAAAAAAAACAACCAAAAAACAAAAAACTTAAATCTTCAGGTAATTGTATTGTTTATTTTAGGTCTTAAGACAAATTTGAAAAGCAAAATAGGTGATTAAATATATATTCCAATTATGACAGTGTGGTTATGTTTCCAAGCTGGTACCATTAGGGATTGGGGGTGTGGCTCCATCCAATGAGCAAAAGCATCTGGTACTAAATTTGAGTCCCAGTCTTGGACCAAGAAAAAAGGGAGGAGGAGGAGGAAGAAGAAGGAGGAGCAGGGAGAGTAAAGAAAAGAAATAACCAACTCAGTGCATTAATTTTTCTTGTTAATGAAAAAGAGGTGCAGATAAAAATGTGAAAAATACTGAACTAAAATAAATGCATATCTAGAAATAAGCATTTATTTTAGTTCAGTAGTTTTCTCTTATAGATTATGATGCATTCAGTATTTTGTATATAGGAATGTGGGCATTCATGTTAGTGTTTCCACAGACTTGTATGCCTGAAAATATAAGTACATTTATGATTTTAGAAATCTAATCTTATAGCTGATGATGCATTCAGTATTTGTGTGTAGAAATGTGACATTGATGCTATTATTAGTTGCCCATAAGTTGTCCAACATTGCCATAACGCCTGTTTCTCTCTATCTTTGCAACTATGGTATGTTTCATTCTCTGCCAACTTCACAGGGGGGAAAAACAACACCCTTTTTTGCTTAGCATTCCCTGATTGGCAGTAAATTTAAGTGACTTTATATGGGATCCAGATACGTATATTTATTCTAAAAATGGTTTATTCAAGCCATTTCCCATTTTTCTAATGGATTGTTTTCTTTGTCTTGAGCCTTTACACATTAGACAGTATTCCTTTTTTGGGTTAAATGAGCTGCACAGCTTTTCAGTCTGTTATTTATCTTTTACTTGTTTATAATAGTTTTCATTATTCTGTAGCTCAAAATATTTACCTTATTAAATGTGTCAATCTTTTCCTTTAAAACTACTAGGGTTTGACTCTTTCCTACACCCAACAGTATTAAAAACTTATGTGTTATCTTTTAGAACATTCTAAGGTTTATTTTTATCTGGCTATTTGACTAGGATTTGTTTTGCAAATTCTTTAAGGTAAAATTTCAAAGTAACTTATTGTTACTAAATAGCCATAATTTTAATTTAAGAGATTTAGATAAACCAATATCATTCCCACATTTCAAAATGCCACCTTTGTATTCTTCATTTCACATGCATTTCTCAGTTCATGGTCTGGTTCTGGATTCTAACTACGGTTTCATTAACATATTTGTCTTTTCTGTGCAATACCACACTATTCTAATTTCTGTTCATTTACACCATGCTTTGATATCAAGTAGAACAAGACCAGAATAAAAATGTTTTGAGTACTTTGACTTTTCTTTCTCAACCTAATTTTGGTCTCTGAATTTTGCTAATTTTACTGATTTCTGTGTTTATCTTGACCCTTTGAGATTTCATACTTTACATTCTCATGCACTTTAGCTGTTTTCCTTTTTCAGGCTGGATCCCACTTGGTAAGGATATTGTTATTATTAAAATTTAGAGGAATTTAAACTTCATGTATACATGGCAAGTGAGATAGAAATTGATCAATTAAATAATTAAAACAAATTAGTGTAATTTAATAATTTCCAGCTCATTTGGCTGAAGAGATAACCAGCTCCCAGAACTTCATTCCACCTTATTCTCCAAAACCTTTTCACATCTGTCTACCTATTTGTATACGTTAAAAATCATAGTTTATGCTGAAAACAAAACAGAACAGACTATCAGTACTCCATTTATTTAGCTACTAAATGAACTACTAGTATAATCAGTCATTTGGCTTAGGTAGATCAGTAATCTAATACTGGAAAACAAGAATTAATATTCAAGTTTGTAATATTTTCAGTTTTCTTAGTGGTAATGATTTTTAAAGATGATAAATAGAGCATAACTGTAATGAAGATTAAACTGTTCATTCATTTCTAAGCATTCTACTATACAATTCTTTCAAAATAGAATCCCACATGACGTACACATATGTGCCTGGTTATATGGTATCTTGATTGAGTTATATTTTAGGGCCATTGGTTACTAATTAAAGCTACAATTAATAATAAAATACCACAAGAAAAGGATTTATTCTATTTCCAGAGTGAAAATGCAATTTCGATGTCTAAATTTCACTGACATCACATTATGGCTCTGCCTATGAAATTTTCTTTTTTAAAATGTATACCCTTTAGTTATATATGGAATGTCTGCCCTTCCCAGTGCTCTATTGAGGGATAATTAGTGGCTGATGGCCACCTTTACGGTGAGATTGAATGTGGACTCCAAGCTCTCCTGCTGATGAGCATAACAAACAAGCTGACCATGAGATCCCAGATGTTTCTGCTTCTTTTTGTTTAAGACTGTTGGACCTCCCAGCATGGCTGAGTGGAAGACACTGTCCCCTTCGTGTTGGGAACAAAGATTTAGCCTTGTAGCATTGCCTCAAATTTAAACTTGGCTCCTCCTGAACAAGTAGGTCTCACAGATCCAAAACATTAACTTGTACTGCCAGTGATATCCGAAGAAACGGAGCTGCCTCAATTGCAACACTACAAGTGCATTTAGAAAGCAAATCTTCACTCAAAAGACAGCTGTTCTCATTTGATGTTGTCAACAGACCACATGAATTTTTACAATGAGTTCTGACTGAACACACAGGGAGCATTTGAGCTGTGATTTAAAAAAAAATTGGGTAGAGAGGAGAAGGAGATTCTGGGGGAGATTGGGGGAGAAAATTGATGGTGTCTAATTGGGTTAAAGAGGACTCATAATAGAGACTCTGTCAGGAGAGAAAAGGGAAGGCTGGTTGACAGAGTCATCAGGTGTTTGGTTTGATGAAGCTCATTGTTTCGCTCATTTCCTCTGCTCTCAACCCAAATGTGCATTTGGAGCTCAGTCAGCAAAGCTTGGTTTTAAAAATGAAAAAGCCTACTTACCCATTGATGGAACCCTAACTTCTGAAAAACAAGCCTTTTACAGACTCATCACATTTTAGTGGTATGTGGGCCTTGAGGTCAATGCCGTGGTTGAATTAATCTCAAGTACATACTGTGGCTTACATTTGAGCTTAATGCCCTTGTTTTAGACTGATGGCTTATTAATCCAGGACTTTTTTCATAATTCTAATGTTTTTAATCTTGAAACAAACAGTCCTTTCTAACAAGCCCTCTAAACTTCTACTTAGGATTCCACTAAAACCACACTGAAGCCATTATTGAGAGGAACTGGGAATTGAGAATGTTCTTCACAGTGAGTAGTTTGGAATTTGGGCTTTTTGAAGGAGAAAGGTGGGTTGTTGGCTACTTTTTTGGTTGTAAAAACAAAGACACACAGAATCATTAACGAATCTTGATTTTAAAAGTTAGCCGGTAAGATAAATTAACCTAGGTAATAAAATAAACCCCAAGAGTTTGCATAGTGAAGCATACATCGAACAATGGAAAAGGGCAAGCAGAAAGAAATAAAGCCCTTCATTCGAAAACTATTCAGGCCAACAGAAAACTTTCTAGCATGAAACTGTAGGCTGTTTGATTTTTTCTGGCACAAACTGGACTGAAGAACTGATAGTGTGTGCCCCCCCACCCCTCTCTTCACACAGCCTGCCTGCTCACTATGAAAGTTGAGTTTTCGCTGGGCTGAAAACTGCCTCTACATTGGCCATTTAACTTGCCAGCATTCTGCTTTTCTGTGGAAAATGTAGATCTCCAGCCACATAATGTCTTTCCATTAGTGATGGCGGCTCTCCAAAGCAGGGCTATGGTTTCAACACAAATGGGCAGTAGTGGGCCAAAATGGATGCAATTTTGAGTCTACTATCTTTAAAAGGTGGATCTGGAGGCAATTTAGTGAGTGTAAATTACAATTGACTTTGGAAGAAATAACTCATACACGTGAACCTCCTCAGATGTGTAGCCAATAGGGGGTAACCAGGCGAACATGAAATTTTACACATCCATCAGCCAAAGAAGAGATCCAAATGTAAAAAATCTAACTATCATATGGATTTGTAACACCCCCTGGAGGACTTGTGGTCCACAAATCAATGAATGGTTTATGCTGAGCCAAAAATATACTTTCACAGTGCTTCTCATTTTCCTTAACCATTTCAGAACACCATATGTGAGAGACACTGCTAGCCTGGGATTTGTTCCTGCAGTAGGCACTCCTCTGCGATAAGAAGTGTAACTCTTAAGGCAGCCACGAGCATGTTGTTAGCCAGCTCCTTAGTTCTGCCAATAAATGGCTTAATTACTGTGAACCCATAAGCCATGAAGACATTTCTGCCACATAGGTGCCATGCAGGGTCTGAGGCACTTACTCTAGAAGGTACCAGACCTGCTATTTACTACCACTGATTTTCTACCACTGATTATTTTTTTATCCCTACTGTTGTTATTCAACAGTAGTGGCTTAAAACAGTCTGATCTTGTTGCAGTCTTGCTCTCTTCGTGTGTGTGTGTGTGTGTGTGTGTGTGTGTGAGAGAGAGAGAGAGACAGAGACAGAGAGAGAGAGAGAGAGAGGCCCGCTCCTCGATTTCACTTGATGGCAATAGCTAGAAAGGCTTGTGCATCATAGATTGTATTTTATCTTTGTGTTTCATATCTAAGATGCTAAATAGGGATAAAATATACAGGGCTCCAGATACACACAGTGAGACCAAAAGAGGATACTCCGAGGGGAAAAGCACAAAGAAGCAATGCTTATGTGATCTTTATATTTACATAAAATTGTATGTACACATATATAAATGAACTCCAAAATGTGGAAATAACAAATCTCTTTTCTTTTTTAATTTTTATGTTGTGATGATTCTGTCCTCTTTAGGTATGGTATATTTACATGTATATCTTTGGGAGGGCGGCGGGAGAGCTTGAGGAAAAAGGGTGAAAAAGTGCAGCAGTGGAGCTCCCTGGGCTCTATATGAAAGGAAACTATACTACTCATGGGGGGAGACAGGAGGGAGCTGGGAGAGAAACAATCCAAACAGCAAAAACTACTTCTTAGCAACTAAGCTATTTTCTTTTTAGACGGTTTTGCTGTCTAAGATAAGATTAGTGATTATATTTCTGTCTTCTTGGCAAATGATTCCAATGCCCTTATGTGCTGAATATTGCTATTTTTAATTTGGTAAATCATAATGACATTTTCCTTCACAATTTCCACATTTTAAATACCATTGAAAGCCAGGCACCAGTTGGGCTCACCCCTGTAATCCTAGCCATTTGGGAGGCTGAGATCTGAGGATAACCATTGAAGATATCCCAGGCAAGAAAGTCCATGAGATTTTCATATTCAATTAACTACCAATAAATTAATTAATTAATTAATAATAAACCTGAAAGTGGATCTGTGTCTCAAGTGGTAGGATGCCAGACTTGAGCCAAAAAGCTCAGAAACTCAGGGACAGAACCCAGGCTCTGAGTTCAAAACCCCAGGGCCGGCACAAAAAATAATCCAATTAAAATATTCAAAACAAAACAAAATTTTATATGGATTTTTATACAGATTATTCTAATAGAAAGATACCAAAACATGATTTTCATTCACTGTAATGTGGCATGAAATTGCAAGTTTGTTTTATATATATGTATATGTATATATATGTGTGTATAGTGTGTATATATATATATATATATATATATATATATATATATTAGCGTCCAGAACAAAACAGTGACTTAAACACATCAGGACTTACTTTCTCTGTCATGTAAAAGAGTTCTAGAGGTAGGTAGTTTAAATTTGGTTTGGTAGATCCATAGTGGAATTTTAGACAAGAATCTAAAGTAAAGGCCAAAACAAACACAACTTTCCAATTGAAATGGCACTTTTTTTTGAGGCAATGTTTTACTATATTTCCAAGTCCGTCTTAAAAAAAATTGTTTTTGTAAAGGTGATGTACAGACGTTTTACAGGTATATAAGTCAGGTAATGAGTACATTTCTTTTTGAACAGTGTCACGTTTTCCCTTATTTTCTTCCTGTTTTTCCCTTCCTAACACTGCCCCTGCCAAGTTGTATAGTTCATTTTCACCATAGTGTCTAGTGAGTATCACTCCTGAATTTGCTCATTGTTTGCTCCACTATTTCTCTGCTCCCCTGTAACTTCCCCAAAACATATAAACTTACAAACAAGACAAAAGGTACAGAAATCAAAAGCAGTGATAAAGGGAAAAATGAAAACAAAAGCAAAAAGAAAAAGAAAAAATAACAAAAAAACCACTTGTTTTCATTTCTTGAAGTTCATTTTGATAATTATGATTCTATGTGATCATATCCAAGTCTGGCCTTGAACAATCAGTGCCCCTGTCTCTGCTTCCTGAGTGATGATATGGCTTACTAACCTGTTTTTTACATTTATACTGTAGTGGCATAATATATATAGTGGCATATTATACAAAATATAACATTATATATTATCTCTGTTCATATAATCTTTGTGCCCAAATGTCAATGAATATTGGCAAGATGATGTCAGGCTAGGAAGAAGTCATAGGCAAAAGCAGTTCAGGAAAAGTCAGAGTCCAGTGTTTGGAGAGAGTCCTGTAAGAGTAGATCCACTATGGGAGGTAGGCCTGGAAAGATGGGCTGGGACCAAGTGGGAAGCCACCAAATGCTGCTGAGCAGCTGAAAGTCCCTTTAAGTATTGATGCCTTTAAGTTAGGGAATGGAGCGCTTCTTAATGCAGGGTTTAACACATTAAAATGAATAACAGGAAGTTGGACCATGGTTGGGGACGGGGGATGATGAGGTCAATTGGAAGCAGATGAGTGGAGAAAAGAAGGGTGGCCTGTAATCCTAGCTACTCAGGAGGCTGAGATCTGAGGATCGCCTGGGCAGGAAAGTCCGTTAGGCTCTTATCTCTATTAAACAGTCAGAAAACCAGAAGTGGTGCTGTAGCTCAAATGGTAGAGTGCCAGCCTTGAGCTGAAGAGCTGAGGGACAATGCCTAAGCCCAGCGTTCAAGCCCCATGACCAACAGAAAAAAATTAAAAAAAAGAAGATTGAGCAAATGCAGTCATAATATTCAATAATAGTCAATGTATATATGCGAAAATTGATCCAGGTAAATTAAGAGGATGGTTTGGGCTGGGAGAGATGGGAAAAACAATGGAAAGGGTAACATTGATCAAGATGCTTTGTATTCACAAACAAGCATGGTTGAGTTGAAACTCCTTTACTTTAATTATGTAAAGATAATTTTTTAAAAAATTAAATAAAGCAATAGAGAATTACTTTATTACCACTTCCCTCTAGAGAATTACTTTATTACCACTTCCCTCATTTTCACCTACTTCCCCTCATATTTATTACCTTACTCATGTAACTGTAACCCTGCTGTACATTACCTTGATTATTCATATATATATATATGAATTATATTGAAATTATCATTAGGATTAGGGAAATCCAGAGTTTAAATCTTAGTGAATGACCAGTATAGATCACCAAACCCAAAGCTCATGAAGTCCCAACTTAATTTCTTTGTAGCTATGGTCTTAATTTCTTCATAGTCCTCAGGGTGTCTAATTCCTACTCTATACCACCCACACAAGACAGTGTGGTAGAACGAGACTCCTAAGATACAAGAGCAATCATCAACTAGCAAGCAGTTTCTTTTAAAACATCCTGCATTTGTGAATTTTATTGCAGCATATTGGCAGGGGTACAGAAGCATGGGGGACACTAAAAATTCCACCTCATTAATTCACAGTGATCAGCCTTTCAAAAGTATAAATCCCAGCTTCTCTCAGTCCTCCTCCCTTGCTCATACTTCCCACAGCATTTGTTCTATTAGTATCCATTTAATTATTGACTATTTGTTGTTTACTTAATCCTGCCAGGATGTGAACTCTGTAGTGAAAGAGACTCATAGGGCAGCTTATCCTCAGGGTGAAAAAAGTTCTTCTTACACACACACACACACACACACACACAACACACACACTTGTTGAATGAACCAATGACTGCATGGCCTTGTTTTATTTATTTTTACTTTTAAATCATTTATTCTGGAGGTGCAAACAAATAATTGTTTCTATAGTATACTTCTGACTTTCCAAAGGAAAGCTGGGAAACTTGTTGGTGGGGGAAGATGGGGGCAGGAATGAGGTAACAGCCAAATAATGTCTCACCAATAATGTCTCACAAAATGCAAGTCATTTAGAAGATGCAGTGGAGGCCTATTTTTGACTTTTGAGGCTAAACAATGTTTCTGGGCTGGGAAAAACCTGTGAAGATAAGAGTAGAAGGGAGGATGACCAGTATCTACACAAGAAGCAGGACTTCCCAACAGCCTGAGTGCATCCGCAAACTTTGCCTGACCTTATCCGAACTCTACCCAAAAGAATGTGAGTGCTGGACACAGAGCTGTCATCTCTGCTCAATTATGTCAGGTATGGACCACTGCAGTAGCATAAAGGACTCACTTTTTCATCTGCTGGGTCTATATAGAGACTTATTCATTTGGACTGCAGCTCTCAACTACATAAAGTGTTATTGCCAATAGCAGAGATCTACAGAAGTTCAGCATCACACTGTACATCCTCTACCTGTTGCTATGCAGCTTCTTTGTATTTTCACCTGCATGAGAGAAGAGGATTAGGATAAGCATGAGCTGCCTGCCATCCATCACTACAGAGGCCCTCAAATCATGGGAGGGGGGCTGCTCACTTAGAGATAATTGGTCTCTAGATAGATGAGCAGCAGCCATTTGGCCTGTCCTGAATGGCATACTTCTGACACCTGTGGCTATAGGGGAGAAGCTTGACAAACCAGTGGGACTCAGACAAGTGGCTCAACAATAGAGGACCATATTTGTGACAGCAAAGGCTGGATAGCAGGAAGTAGCTGTCATCTCTGCCAAGAGTGATTCCAGGACAGCGGGGTTGATGACCAGCTCACCACTATGATGGGTGCTGGCCTGATGGAGGTGTGCAAGCTGGGCATTGCACAAGACACTGCACACCAACTCTATGCTTCCACAATGTAGCTACTCGCTGGGAGGATCCCCTGTGCACATTCAACTGTCTCAGCCAGGTCCGCCCTACCTGTACCTTCTCCAGCCAACTGGCCATATCTCCAAGATCAATCTGGACCCTGCTTTTCTTCTGCTTCATCCTAGAAGCAGCAAAATTGAATAATTGCCCTAAAGGGAATAAAGCACAGTCCCTTCAGCACTCTTATAAAAGGTATTGCTGATAAATGTGTACTTTGAGTCCTACAGTAAATTTATGTTTCCAACTAAATAGTTGAGACCCGTTGCCCCTGCTTAGTTTTTCAATCCATCATCTATCTATCTGCCAATCTCCACTCTCTGGAGAGGCATAGTTTTGATATAAATCCTGTAAAGTCTTAACAAAGACTGTAATTTAATGATTATATTGTTGTTTTGGGGTATGAGAATATATTTTATTATACTTATTTTTTGGTAATTGTTTATTGCTATTATAAGGCGATGTACAGAGGAATTGCAGTTCCATAAATCAAGTAAAAAGTACATTTTTTTTGGACAATGTCACCCATTCCCTTAGTCTCTCCCAATTTTTCCCTCCAACCCCATCCAAAAGTTGTATAGTTCATTTTCCACATAGTGTCTAGTGAGTACCACTGCTGCATTTGTTCATTTTTTTGTCCCTCCAGAGTGTGAGGATTTTGGCTATATGTGTAGGTGCACTTTTGTTCTCTATCATAAAAATTACTAAATAAAAAGTTGAAAAGGGACTTAGAAAGTTGCTTTTGCAATTTTTCTATAAATGAACATATTGTTGTAGCAGGTGCAGTACCTGTCCAAATGAGAACTCGGTCTTTCTGGCTTTTAACTCCTGTCTGTTGAACCAAAAAGAAAGAATAAATTACAAAGGAACAACCAAAAGAAAATTAGCATGGCCTTGTGTTTAATTAGCATTTATACCTCTATGAAGACATGGCCTCTACCACAACAGAAATAGGTTTGGATAAAGTAGATCACATTGGGCTAGCTCTCTGGCGCAGAGATTGTGCAATGAACTTAACTGATTCTTAGTCATTAAGAATACCCCTCCTGGGGCTGGGAAGGTGGCTCAGTAGTAGAGCTCTTGCCTTGCATGCCTGAGGCCTTGGGTTTGATTCCTCAGCACCACATAAGCAAAAAGAAAAAAGCCAAAAGTGGTGCTGTGGCTCAAGTGGTAGAGAGCTAGCCTGAGCTGAAGTGCTGAGGGACAGCGCCCAGAGTTCAGGCCCCATGACTGGACCCGAAAAAAAAAAAAAAGAATACCCCTCCTTCTTTCCTTTTTTGAGTGTTTTTCTCTGGTATTCTTTCTGTTCTTTGACTTCTGTGATTTGTTGGAAGGGATATAACCTGTTAAAATACAGGAATTATAACATCCTACTCCTGTGACGTGTGATTGGTACATTTGGACAAAAATTAATTCCCGAGATTTTTCAGACTAAATGGGAGGGAAAAAAGCTCTTCCTCTCTGCTGATGGAATGCTGGACATAGAAGCCTTGACATGTCTCCCCACATAGAGAAAATAGGGGTGCAGAAGAGAGATATGCAGACGTAGCGGAAGAAGAACTAAGGGGCAGAATCACTGTCAGCAGTGCTACCTCAACTTCTCTGCCTTTGATGTGTCAGCTCCTATTCTCCTTCCTCCCTTCTTCCCTGTTTTCCTTTTCTCCCTTCCTTTGTCTTAGACTAAAGGATTTACATGTGGCTTTGTCGACTAGAGATTTTATTAGTACAGTAAACATTGTCCTCCTTCTTCTTAGTCATCTAAAACTTAGCACAATTGTAATGAGGTATTTTCCTGATATGTGTGTGTGTACACACATATATTTTAATATATGCTGATTATTATATACGTGAATAGAATGTTGCTGCATTAATTTTTTCTATCATTTAAATGTAAGAAGGAAAATTTCTGTTTTGCCACCATTGGTCAGATGCTCCCTGAGAAGAACGACACTGCACAGAGTCAAGAGGAGGAAAGCTGGGAACTGTCCTCCCTGGAACCTCCTGTGCCAAGCACAGGGTGGCAGCATGCTCTAAGAGCACTTGCAGGCAAAGGCTGGCCATGGAGTTGGGCTTTCTTACCCTTTGCTTTCTATGTCCTGCCCTCTAAAGAAAGAATCAGTCTCTGGGTTTTTGGGATCTTTCACTGGAGGACCAAAAGATGTGGAGAAGGATAGAGTTATTTCTCAAAGGTTCTAGGAGGAGGAGAGAGAAACTGGGAAGGTTAAGGCCACTATCAACTTACGCTAACCATGGCATGGATTAGAAAAGCAGGTTCCTAGGAGTAGATAAAACTCACTGTGCTCAGTAGCTGACCTCTTTGCTTAGAGGCATAGAGCCTCTTCCCCTAACAAGTAGAAAGGCACCAGAAGGCATCATTGTGTGTGAATCTCCAGGCTAGGTTTTCTCCCCTTTCCCTTGTACATTGCATAACTATTGAGAGACACACTCGAGTAAAAGCAGTATACAGGAGGAAAAAATGTAATGCAAAAAGTCAGAACTTGGGTCTCTTTTATAAGGTTTTTTTTAAAAAAAGAAATAACAGGCTTGAGATTATAACTAAGTTATGAAGTCATTAAAATGAAAACTAAGAAATAATACTGAAAAATCTATGAATACCTTCAAAGATTTAGCCAGGATCAATATACAACTGTATTTTTTCACATATAGTCATTGTACATAGGCTCTTACTAATGGCATAGGCAGGCACAGTTGAAATCAATGTTTCCTCATCCCTCTTCCTCCCAGAAGTCAACTCATGTTGAAGTTGGTATTTATCCTTTCTGTATTTATGTCATCACCATATGTTTGTTTAAACAATTAATACATATGTTATATTTTGGTATATTTGGTATATTTGTATGCCTATACTATAATTTACTTTAGTTCCCTTTTTAGTAGTAGTGGGTTTTTTGCACTTAAAGCTGATTAAGATACAGCCTACCTGATTTTCTAGGTCTGCATGAGAGCCCACCATTTTGTTGCTTCCCTCAGGCAGGTCAAACTGCTTATGGACCACTATGAAACTCCTACATCCTTATGACAATCATCTGATTAATTGTTGTCAAAGCACAAAAATTCCGATCTACTGATTAGAATGCTTCTCTTCTCTTGGGAGAAGAAGAGTATGTTCTTTACCAACCAAGCTGTGAAGTGCCTTAATTCTTCAGTCTTACAGAAATAGTGTACAGGAGGCTGGGAAAGTAGCTCAGTGATAGACTGCTTGCCTTGCATGCATGAGGCCCTGGGTTCGATTCCTCAGTACCACATAAGCAGAAAAAGCTGGAAGTGGTGCTATGGCTCAAGTGGTAGAGTGCTAGCCTTGAGCTGAAGAGCTGAGGGACAGTGCCCAGGCCCTGAGTTCAGGTCCCATGACTAGCAAAAAAAAAAAAAGAAATAGTTTACAGTACTCCTGAGTTTAAGTTTATACTCAAATTTAGCCCTAAGATCATTGAAACCTTAATGGTAAGAACAGAAATAGAATGCTATTCAAAAGCTTCTGTTTTCTCAGAAATGTAATGGAGACTGGAATATAAATTGGGAAGTGACTGACAAATTCTCTGAGGCAACTCTTCAAATGAATCATTAGTTTTACAAATTTAAAGTAAAGGGATAGCTGGGCACTGGTGGTTCACATGTATAATCTAGTTACTCAAGAGGCTGAGATCTAAAGATCACAGTTCAAAGCTAGCCCAGGCAAGAAAGTCTGTGAGACTCTTAACCACCAGAAGACTGGAAGTA
Source organism: Dipodomys spectabilis (assembly GCF_019054845.1). Lineage (NCBI taxonomy): Eukaryota > Metazoa > Chordata > Mammalia > Rodentia > Heteromyidae > Dipodomys > Dipodomys spectabilis. The sequence continues at coordinate 3,512,806 of NW_024870730.1, forward strand.
GAGCTGTGGCTCAAAATGGTAGAGGAAAGTGACCAGGTCCTAAGTTCAAGTCCCACAACTGACCGCCCCCCCTGCAAAAAAGTAAATGGCTACAAAGAAGATATTTGAGATCAGTGGTTCCAGAGAGCTCAGAATAAAAATTTTGTCTAAATAATAAATAGAATCACATCTTTACAAATACTGCTTCTTAGGCTGGTTTTCTATATAGAAAGGAGACACTTTTGTGACTGAATAATACTGTAACTACAGCTTTGTGGGAATGGATAACTTTTGTGTGTGTGTGTGTGCCCGTCCTGGGGTTTCAATTTGGGGCCTGAGCACTGTCCCTGAGACTTTTTGCTCAAGGCTAGCTCTCTACCACGTGAGCCACAGATCTACATCCACCTTTTAGTGATTAATTAAAGGTAAGTGTCTCATGGACTGTCCAGGCTGGCTTGGAACTGAGATCCTCAGATCTCAGCCTCTTGAGTAGCTAGGATCAGAGGCACAAGCCACCAGTTCCAGGCTGGTAACTTTTATTTTAAGCACTAGTTACCAAATTTGAGTTGGTTATAGAAATAAAAAGAGTTCCTTTTATGAATTATGGTCACATTGTTCAATTTAATTACTTAAGTAAATCATAACTTATTTGTTTAAATAATACTAAGCAAATGCCAGCAAGCATGAGGTTGAGGTGTAAGCCATTCTTCTATGAGTGTACAGACCAGAGGTCCTATGAAGATACCTATAAGCAGGGATGGCAGGAAGCATCTCTACAGCTTGTGAGCAGGGAAGTGGGGACATGCAGAAAGAGTGAAAATTAGGAGGGCAGAGCATCCCTCTGGCTGCGGTGAAAGCGATCTTTTGATATCACATATGATATCACCTCTTCAGGGATTTCTATAAATAATTGGGAGACCTATTCTGAGGAACATAGAAATCAATCAGAGGAAGAGACATTGCAATTTGAACCTTCAGCATTAATACAGCCTTATTTGTATTCACAGACTGTTGAAGAATGTGTGTGGTTGGAGAATGGAGGCTATATAACTGTTTTCTTTTTCCTTTACAAGAACAGTGCTTTAAAGCAGAGGGTGGAAAAGGGAGAGGGAGAGGAAGAAGGTGAGGAAAAGAGAGAGAGATGGAGAAAGATATTTTTCTTGTCTAGATACAGTGAAATCCTTTGACAAGAGGTAAATTTTGCAGGAGTGCTTTAAGTATGAAAGGAAGGCAATTATAGAAGAGAAATATGAAAAGATTTTTTTTAACCTGAAAATCTCAGAGGACTTGATTTGTAAATGTATTTCGTGTACACTTTGGATATAATTCTCTACCTTTCTTCTAAGATGAATGTTAATAGGAAAAAGGTCAAATTCATACACCTTTCCACTGTCTGAGATTGAGATTTCCTGATGATTTTTTTATGATCATCCAAATATATACTTTTACATCTTAATTTTAATTTACATTTTAATGCATTTACATTTTAATCCAAGAATATGCTTAAAAACTTCTTGAATTAGTCTCCTCTTCAATATTAATTATTAATTGAGCTGAAATAATGTATTTTATTTTTTACTACATTGCCTAGATTTCTCAAATATATTTGACACCCTTTGATAATGAGTATTCAGCATTTCTGCTCTTGAGGCCTAGAAGGTATTATTAATTGTTTGGAATCACTTTGGATTTTAAGGTTCCAACATTTAAGGTATTCATTTATTGTTGCTTTTAATTTCACTTTTAGTTATAAAGCTTCCTGAGACCTTGCTTGAAGAGGACTCTGAATTTATTGTAGCTTTCTTATTACTGGCCATATGTTATCCATGTAGTGTTAAATGGGGAAACAGGAGAGATAAGGTAAGATTTTAAAGCAAGAGTCTCATTTAAAAGAACCAAACCTTGCAGTTTTTTCTTTTTCTGTATTTTTGTCTTCCCGTTTCATCATTTATCTGCCACTGCCTTGTTCAGTTAGCTTGTTAACAGTATAGTTTCTATAGCAACACCTATTGGTTGTTGTGATAATGGAAGCCACAGCAAGATCTCCTGCAGAGAAATCCTTGCTGCTGACAAGATCAACTCATATTTTCTTTGTCCGATATTTTCTATTTCTTCTTGGAATGACCCTTTTAGCAGAATATAAAAGATCTCTATTAATTACTTGTGAAATAAACAGCTGAAGTCAGGCAGCCCTGGCAGCACATTGGATGTTAGCTTTATTCCAACGATGGTGAGATGCTGCCAGAAAGAATAAGCCAATTTCTTTAGCAATAAATTTTACTGTTCAGCACTGTTAACATGAAATAAAATGAAGGTCAGTCCACTTCTTCTAATTTGAATTAAAAGGTTTATTTAGAAAAAAATATTTCCTATGTACTCTGGTTTTAGGACTTCATCAAATAAGCAAAAGGAAATGTCTGATGGTATTTTTGTAGGTATAATAATAATAGATTAATAATAAAAAGGAAATACCAGAGAAGAGGAAAATATTGAATGTTAATTGTTACAGGTTTGGATTGCCATTTAGGCAACCAATCAGACTAAATCCCTCCTTTTGTCTTCAATATTAGAGATAATAGGGTAAAAAGTTTATATCTGTGACTTTTCTTAATTATTCAGGTAACAGCCTACCATTTGGCTTTATGTGATACATAATATATTCATGCATGATATATCTATACTTACTTAAAATGAGAAGTATTGAGAAGTAATGGGTTTTCTTAGTTGCAAATGTACCTATACAAAAAATTAATTAAAACTAAAGACTTCTTGCATAGAATATTAATTAATGGCTACTCCCAAGTCCTTATGCTGAAAATTCCTGGACCTTATTGATAATTATCCCAGTTAATTTTCAGGGTTTTCTGTATTTCATTCTGATCTCTATTCATTTTTGTCTTAATGACACCTTCCTTCTCATGGACAACTGAAAAATTAGCATTATGTTGGACCCTTTGAAAATAAATATTAAGTCTTTTTGTCACAATCCTTATATTCCATGAATTTAAATCATTTTTAAGAGTCTTAAAAAAGCTAATCCATTTTTCAATAGCTTGAATATTAAATGACATTTAAAATCTTAATGCTTAGCAATCAATCAATATTGAATGATACTAAAATTCCCAATTTTAACTATTAACATTGCGCATCTATGTAAAGTATTCAAATGAAGACTGTGACATTGATAAACAGGGATGCCTAGGCCAGAATTCTTATTTCCTTTTTTGGTTTCTTTTACATTTTTATATTAGAGGAATTTTTAATGTTTACCAAACTCTCAGCTCTTTAACACACACACACACACACACACACACACACACACACACACACACACACACACACAATAAGTAACATTTGTGTAGAGCAATAAAAAAATTTTTTTCTCCTTAATGTATTTCTATATTTTCCCTTGAACTTACTGTGATTAGTTTTATAATTAGAAAAAAGAGAAAGTTATTGGAAAAATTAATGATGATGAAGTTTCAAAGACGACAAATTCTGAGTGATACACAGTAAAATTCCATAGATCTTATCTCCAGTTGAACCCTGAATATCTCTGTACAAGGAGAACCAACTTCCAACTTCCTTCACTTTCCTAAACACTCTTTGTGCTGTTCCCCCTCTCTCTTTCCCTGTCCCTTCCCTCTCCCTTTCCTCCATCTCCTCCTTCTCCTGTTTCTTCTTTTATCTCCTTTTCCTTACCTAAGCCTTCTGTCTTTGTCTCATTTTAAGTTATCCCTCGGAAAGCATACTAATGCTTGAAAATATGAAAACATGAACTCAGGGCGCTGTCCCTAAGCTCTTGACTTTAAGGCTAGTGCTCTACCAATGTGAGGCACAGTGCCACCTCCAGTTTTCTGGTGTTTAATTGGAGATAAGCATCTCACAGACCTTTCTGCCCAGGCTGGCTTTGAACCGTGATCCTCAAATCTCAGCCTCCTGAGTAGCTAGGTGTGAGCCTCTGGCATCTAGAGACACAAATGACTTTTGGGAAGCATGTCAAACACTTACATTTCCCCCCCTCTCAATTCTATATTCATCTTATTTCAGGCAGAAGCAAAAAAGAACCCAAGGCACCTTACTTGGACATTTCACTCTCTAAACTCCAGTCCTCACTTTGGTTCTCGGTAGGTCAAGAAGCAGGGGTGAACCTTTGTGGTGGGACCACGGAGGAACCAGCTGGCCAGGGATGGACGGACGGCTCCAGTTGCAGATAGGTAAAGGGTCTAATTTTTGGCACACGTCAAATCAATTTCTAAAAAGGACTGAATATTGGTTTGATTTTGGTTTTTTATCTTTGCCAACAATTCTTTTTTTTAAATGAATATTGATAAATTCTCCCCACATCAATCGGTTTTATTGCTCTACATCATATACACTGCTGTGATTCCTGATATATGTAGCTTTTGAATTAGGACATTTTAGTTTTTTGTTTTTTGTTTTTGATAAGAACTGTGTTCCTTATGGAAGTTAATTCAAAGTTGGGGTGAGTCAGCTTTTATACATGCTCTTTAAACAAATGAACTCCAAATTACTCTAAATCATCTCAGTTCACTTTGAGAGCAATTCTACATATTCCTGCACTTAAGTAGAAGATTCAAAATTTGCCAGGACAAACAAATAAATAAAGCTTTAGTTACTTCAATTTTGTCGCAACTAAGGGAGTCTTTCAAGTTTTCCTTTAAGTTTAAAACTTAAAGGAGTAGAACAGAACCAGTGGCTCACTTGTAATACTGGCTACTCAGGAGGTTGAGATCTGAAGGCTGTGGTTCAAAGCCAGCCAGGGTAGGAAAATCCATGAGACTTACCTCCAATTCATCACTGAAAAAGCTGAAAGTGGCACTGTGGCTCAAGAGGTAGAACCTTGAACAAAAGGAGCTCAGGGACAGCACCCAGGTCCAGAGTTCAAGCCCCAGGACCAGCATACACACAAAAACATTTTTTTTTTAAGAGTAAAACAGAATGTGGTCCATGATAATAATAATTTTTTGTTTGAATGGTCAAAACTTTAGTTTCTACATACAATATTTTACTAATTGAATAATATATTTAAATCTTAAATTTATTCCTTAAAATTATTTGCATTAAAACTGAAGAAGCACTAAAAATACTAATTGCTAATTATTATAGAGTTATTACTGGTAACAATACTTTGTAAGTAAGATGGTTAATAGCCTTAATGAAAGTTTATGACTTAACTTCTCCCTTCTTTTGTGATTTATTCAGTACTTCCCACTGACCCTTTATTTCTTCAAACATATCAACTTGTTCTCAATGGTTTGTAGTTGTTTCTCTCTTAGTGCTTCCTACTTTTTCCCATCATTTCATTTGACTACTGTTCATCCTTTGTGTTGTCAAAACTCAAATGTCACCTTTTCAGAAAGGCCTTTTGCTATGGTTTGAATTAGGTCATTGATGGTGCTGCTCTTGGAAGGGATTATCCATTCTCAGGGAATTCTCGTTGATTTTTTTTTTCAAGGGAAGGCTTTTATAAAAGAGCAAGACTGACCCTTGTTCCCACTTTGGCTTCCTATCTCACTGTGTGTGGTCTTTTCCTCCGGACATGATGTCTTCCACCCGGGTGTGATACAGGCAGAGAGGTCCTTCCCCAACCAACACCATCCTGTTTGGATTTTTATCCTCAAGAAGACATATGAGTCAAATAATCCCCCTTTTAAAAATAAGGTACTCAGCGTCTGGTACAAATGGAAAAGGAATATAACCTTCTTATAGTATTAGAATAGCTGCTACTTTTCTACATTTTCTACTGGAACAACTCTTTACTTTGTGTCCTTTGTCACTATATCAATGTTTGATTTGTTGGTTATACCACTACATGAAGGCAGGACAATGTATATCTTGTTTGGAGTGTTGATTAGAGTGTGTAACATAGTGCCTATGAAAATTAATACCTGAGAAGCACACATTTAAGCTGTTGTTTTCTCTTGGAAATATTTCCTAATAACCCCATCTAAATTAAGAGATCAAGTGATGTCTGTTAATTTAAGGGTTCCTTCTAGATTCCCTTCTACATTCTGAATTCCATTATAACAATAAGATTGTTGATTTCCTTATCACTTTTCTATTCTTTCCCTTCCTTCCTTCCTTCCTTCCTTCCTTCCTTCCTTTTCCTTCCTTCCTTTCTTTCTTTCCTTCTTTCTTTCTTTCCTTCTTTCTTTCTTTCCTTCTTTCTTTCTTTGTTTTTTTTTGCTGGTCCTGGGCTTGAACTCATGACCTTGGCACTATCCTTGAATGTTTTGTTTTGTTTTTCTGTTTTCTTTTCTTTTCTTTTCTTTCTTTCTTTCTTTTTATTTATTTATTTATTTTTTGGCTGAAGGCTAACAGACTACCACTTGAGCCAGAGCTGTACTTAAAGGGTTTTTTGTTTGTTTGTTTGTTTTTGGAGAATACGAGTCTTACAGATTTTCTTGCCAGGGCTGGCATTAAACTGAGATCTTCGGCCTTCTGAATAGCTAGAATTACAGGCATGAGTCACTGGTGCCCCACATTCTTATCATTTTTCCCCTAAAAGATCTTGAGTTTCCAAGCGCAGCCTTGAGCCGTGTTTCTGCCAGTCCTAGCATAGCAGATGACCACTGATGATGGTTCAGGACAGTTTGTCAGTGGGTGAATTCTGGTCAATAGTATAAGATCAAGTTTCTAAGGATTCCATTGGAGTGGTAGGACTGTTGGCACTTTGTTTTGGGTAAGTCTTAGGTGTGTAGAGCCATCAGAGCCCTGGAGGACAGTATATTATCAGGGCTTTTGGGCTCTTGTTACCAGGAGATTCCCTCGTTTCCCTGGTTTCAGCCATTATATAAAACAACAATACCACTGGCATTTACAAATAGGTTCCCACTTTCCTGGAACTCTAAATAACTCAGTCTTCAATTAAACTACATCATGAGCTTCCTTATTCTTTATTTCCCATGGAATGAGCAATATATTCTTTCTACATTTATTCTTTGAAATTAATAAACATCCACTTATCTTTAATTCATCTTAGAAGTCATTATTAAATATCTTGGGATGCCACAAGACCAAGGTGAAACTTCTAGATCATTTGAAACACGTTATTATGTGAAGTAATTTATAGATTCTACTGCATGGTTTTCTTAAAAAAACAAAACAAGACTCCTAAAATACAGATTATGAAGAAGTAACAAAATACAAACTGGGAGGTAGATGTTACTGGCTGATCAGGAGGCTGAGATCTCAAATCATGGCTTGAAACCAGCCTGGGCAGAAAAGTCTATGAGACTCTTGCCTCCAATTATCCAGCAAAAAGCCGTACGTGAAGGTGTGGCTCGAGTCATAGAGTGCTGGTCTTGAGTGAAAAAGCCAAGAAAGAGTGTGAAGTTCTGAGATCAAGCCCCAGTACAGCACCAAAATAAACAAACCACAAACAAATAGGGAAGGAAAAGAGTAGACTTAGTATGGCTACTATACGGCTTAGTATAGTAGTTTTGAAATATAATTTTAATATAATCTGTTTACTTCTACAAGTCATAGTAACCCAGCCCTTAAAGATAATTTAGGGGAATTGTCACTGACCTCCCCCCTCCACATTTTTAAAAATATGAAGTATCAGATAAGAACTATGAATTTCACTCAGTGTCAATTTGAAAATCTTCAGTGATAGGTAATCTCTGTACCTTTTACTGTGTATTTTGTTTTTAGTCTTTCCTCAAGCCCTCTGCAAGTGCCCTCATGGTGTGTGTTAACTTTCTCCTAAGTGAAGTTAATTGTTCCCTGTCTTTTTTGTTGTTCTTCTTCTTTTGGTGTTGAATTTGGCAGAACTGCATATTCAATGTGAAATTATATTTCTTTCCTAAAGTGACAGGTCTGTCAGAAAAATTTCTTTCTTGACTCTGATTTTGTCCCATCTCTGATTTGTGTGAGACATCATGGGGGAAAAAAAAACCATGAAGACTAACTTCACATCGGCTCCATGAATGAACTGATATTTACACACAGCTGTGGGCTTGAAAGAATAATGTGTTTATATTCTTTCACTCGCTCTCATTCTAGTGAGTTTTGTTCTAAATGACTGATTTTGCTCTATAAGTTTATCTGTAAAAGATGAATTCCTTTGTTATTTTGAGCCCCAAATGAAGACCTAGAACCTCTTTCCTCCCTAGCCATCCAACTGTTTCACATGTTTACCAAATATCTTAAAACTCATTTTTATCCTTCTAGAGCCAAGTTTTGCAGTGACCATTGAGCACTGTATCTTTCTAACAATTCAGGCACAAAGTTTTTGATAAGGTTATCAAAACCAATTCCTCTGCGCTGTCCTCAGGGCGTGGTCAACTTGTCAATTACTTTAATTCCTTAAAGCCCATTTCCTAATGTCCTGGCTTCTACACAGCCACACTGCCAATCTCCTGAGCCGGAGAGAAGGGGAAGCAATAGTGAACTTTCAAATAATTTGGAAAACATAACCACACAAAATTTTCACAGGCAGATTTCTGATAGCAATGTTAAAATAAAAATTGGTTTTCCAAAGAGGGAAAATGTCTATATTTCTCAAAAAAGCAGTAAGCAGTAAGATGAAAGAAGTTACAAAAGAAGAAAAAAGAAAAAAAATAGATTTGGGACTTGGCTAATTAATGAAATGTTTAATCTCAGTATTGAAAAGATCTCATGCTGTGCATTCCACAAAATGCAGACTTGTGGGCTATTTTGGCACAATTACATATTCAAATTCATTCGGATTTAACTAAGAAATCACTTACTAGTACATGAAAACATGGACCATACTTTTAACATTTTTTGAGTGAGGTTGTCAACTCTGTTTTGCCCTATGTGAAATGTATGAGCTCAAATGATTTGGATTGTAAATCATCTATATTCTTGTAATTGATTGGAGCCAAGTAAAATGGAACTTACTGTGAGCAGTCATTTGAGCTCAATAGAATGTGGGAACAGCCTTATAAAATGGAAAATTTTAAGATGGACACATTAGCACAAATATGGAGAAATACTAAACATCAAACAAATGGTTTTTCAAATGGAAGTCACACTGGAGTTATATTGTCATGTTCAAAAGGAATATGGCCCAAAGAACAATATATTATCCCTAAAACAGGAAATACTTGTTTGCTTGAAATATTCCTTGCATTTTTATTTACAAGACTAAAAAATTTACCCATAGCCATCCTTCCTAGCAAGTTTAGATAATATATTCTGAAATGTTAAGTTAGATTGTTATGAAGTCACTCTCCAAAAAGAAATTGCTGAAAATTATTCAACATATGCTAAAGTTAAAAAGCCAGATTTTAAATAGAAGATATACTTTGATTTCATTTATGGTGAATTAAGCATATTTATAATAATGGATATTAAGATGATAAGAACATGGAATTTTCCTTTTTAATTTCCTTTACTGTAGTAAATGCATGGGCAGCATTAAACAAAAAAATAGATGATACCATACTATTTCTAACATAAAAATATTGTTTGATTGTTGTACATTGTGCTTCTGTTTATGTTGAACTTGATTCTTACACAGACAATGAGCTTGACATCAGTGGTTTTTTTCTTCACAGATAGTCTCAGGAAAAATTCATTTTATTGCTGAAACACCATCTAGACTTTGTTCAAAATCCTTCTTAGCATGAGTTGTGGTTGGCTTATGTCTCCCTTATATAGATACTATAAATTACACTCAAAAGGGACCCCATGACTCTATGATTTATTTCAACTTTCCAATACACAGATATAAGAATTTTTTTTATTATTTCACATTGTTTGGGAGTTATAATTAGTATATTAAAATCACTTAAGCTGGGCACTGATGGCTCATGCTTGTAATTCTCACTACTCAGGATGTTGAGATATGAGGACCACAGTTCAAAGCTAGCCTGGGCAGCAAAGTCTGTGAGATTCTTGTCTCCAATAAACTACTCAGAAAAAGCTGCAAGTGACATTGTGGGTCAAGTGGTAGAACGCTAGCCTTGAGCAAAAAGAGGCTCAGGGACAACACCCAGTTCAAGCCCCAGGACAGGCAAAAAAAGTCACTTTAGGCTGAAAAAAAACTTCTTACATGTTAAGAGTCATGCAATATTATATATTATTCTTTTAAGAACTCTAAAGAAAAGAAATTATGAACAAGAATATCAAGGAATGATTTCAAGACTTGATTCCTATTTTGGTAGAGGGTGGGGGTTATTTCAATTTTTTAAAATTTAACTATTTCAACTTCTACATGCTGGTCCTAATCCTGGAGATTGCTGATCTTAAGTAACAAGCAGCTATGGGAGATATCAAAGGCTCTATGATAATCACATCAAAGTGACTGCTTGTATTTGATAAGGGCAAACATTTCAGTGCCAAGAGATAGAGAAAGAAGACTGACCTCCCAGCATTTAAATTGGAGAAATGGGAAGAAAGGCCTCATTCTACCTTTGCAAGACTCAATGGCTTCTTCCTCTTCTTTTTTTTTAAAAATAAGTTTTTTATTGTGAGAATACTGTACAGAGGAGGGGTTACAGTTACATGGGCAAGGTAATGAGTACATTTCTTATCAAGTATTGTTGTCTCCTCCTTTGTTTTTCCCCTACCATCCCTTCCCTCCCATCTCCACAACTACACTTCTCCCTCTCGCCCCCTTCCCCCATGCTCTCCCCCTCCCCTGTCTCTGCCTAAATTGTAAAGTTTTTTCACATAGCATCTTGTACATCTCCTTGTTGCAATGGGTCAACCTGTATTCCTATTTAAACGATTTGTTTTTTTTCCTTCCACTCCCCAAATTATATCAACAGCAAATACAGTGAAAACAGAGGTTATACCATGGGACATACAAAGCAACAACAAAAAAAAAATCATGTGGTACCTTATAAATACATTAGAAACAATAGCAAGAAAGAAATTTGGCTAGCCTTTAGCTTTCTAAAGGTACTACATATTTGATCTCATAAATTTAAGTAATCACCTTACAGGTGTTTAGCGGATATATAATTAACTTGCTGCTGAAAGAGCATCATGTTCTTATTCTGTTCCTCTCTAGTTATGGCAATGACTTAATAGAATTTAGATTTCAACTCACTTTGGAAGACATCTGAACTTTAAACACAATCAGAGCTAGAGATGTGGCTTAAGTGGTAGAGTTCCAGCCAAGCAAGCTTCCTGAACAAATATGAAACCCTGAATTCAAATCTTGGTATCAGCAGAATACTAATTATATGTAATAAGTAACAATTATATAATATACAACTAAATTAAAACAATTATATTTTGATGTTACCATATCAAAATATATTTTATTATATAAAATAATTATAACTTTTATATATATTACATGTAATACATAATAATATATAACATAACAAAATATAATAAATATGATATAATATAATAAACATAATAAAATATGATACAATATATATTATATATACATACACACTTAGAAATCAGGTAACATTTTTATCTGTCATGGGCTTGAACTCAGGGCCTGGGTGCTGTCGTTTTGCTCTTTTCGCTCAAGGCTAGTGCTCTACCACTTTGAGACACAGGGACACTGGGTTTTCTGGTGGTGAATTGGTGATAAGAGTCTCACAGATTTTCCTGTCCAGGCTGGTTCTGAACAGTGATCCTCAGATCTCAGCCTCTTGAATAGCTAGGGTTACAGACGTGAGCCATGGGCACCTGGCTAAGGGAACATTTTTACATGATTACTTACTTTTTAAGAAAGCATCTTAGTGTTGAAGTGAACCTGCTTGATATTTAATCTTTGCATTTGGCAATCTATAGTACTCCAATTAGTTGCCAAGGTGATAACATCACAACTAAAGAGCACTGGATTGATGAAAGGAATATAATAAAGCTTTGAGACCTGACTGCTTTATATGCCTCCAGAAGTGACCAATCCAGCTGTGTATTCTCCAAAACAAGGTATTCCAGATAAAACCTTTAACAGAGACAATCTAATATTGTGCCCACTACGTACTATGTACTGAACTAGGTGTTCACATATGCTTAGTCTCAACGTGACCTGTAATAATGTAATATGTCTGCTACGGGCAACCATGGCTCATAACTGGTGAATTGTGGAGATAATATTTGAATTCCATGTGATTTCATGAGCATCCATTTGCTCATAAACTATCCAAGTTAAAATATTTGTAGGGGCTTTTGAAGACCTATAGGGCTTTGACTGTATATAGACAGAGAATGGGAAGGAACAGACGAATTCTCTCCCCCTCTCCCCCCCTCCCCTCGCCCCCCCGGCCCTGGGAATTTTAGTGTAACAGAGGCCCAGGTGCTACGTTTAGGTATTAGATGTTTGCTTGAGAATGTATGGTCTCTCAAAAACATTTTCAAAAGCCTATCTATCTAACTCCACCATTCCAAGGACACTAATGCTGGCCAGACCAGACATTTGATAAACTGCTAGGGTAAACATATGAGTGGTGTTGAACTTGGAATAGGGAATTTTATACCCAGGGCAGAATAAGATCCCAGAATACAAGTCAGGTAAAGTCTACAGGAAAAAGATCGAAGGTCACACTGTGGGAGACCATGTATAAAGATCAAGTCCACAACTGCCAAAGGTGGAATTGAAGGCAGATCAGAAGTCAATCAAGAGTTTCTACTCAGATGAGGGTAAGCAAAGCCAGGACAGGGGCAGATAAGTTAAAACTGACAGCTGGAGGTAAGGCTGAGGATGAGCTCATGGGACCAGAGTAGACTTCAAAAGACTTCAAATCTAATCAGAGCTGGAGGTGTGGTTACCTTTTTGAAGGTTGGTCATAGCAGGTGGATAGAAAGCTTGTCTTTTTTTTTTTTTTTGCTCAGTCGTGGGGCTTAAACTCAGGGCTGGGCGCTATCCCACAGCTCTTCAGCTCAAGGTGAGCACTCTACCGCTTGAGCCACAACACCATTTCTGGTTTTATAGTGTTTGGAGATAAGAGTCTCATGGACTTTCCTGCTTGGACTGGCTTTGAACTGCGATCCTCAGATCTTAGCCTCCTGAATAGCTAGGATTACAGGCGTGAGCTACCGGTACCTAGCTAGAGAGCTTGTCTTATAGCTGAAGGCAGTGTTCACACTGGCATTTGATTTTCAAGATGGTAGAGCTTATTCCACTGTTTATGGTCTTTTATATATGAAAGTTGAGTTGAGACTGAGAGAGATTAACTCTAGTGTTCAGCCACAAGAATGTAAATGACAGAATGGTGAGTTGGATTTCCAGAATGGCAAAGGGATAGGTGAGCACTTCAACACAATTCACAAGAAAAATTTCAGTGGGTAGAACCCAAGAATACCAAACTCTAATATTGATCCAGAGAGGTTAACTGTCAGGATAAAAGAGAATCAACTTGCTCCTTACAATTTAACTATGGATCATGAAACTGACATTGTTTGCCAAATGCATGTCCTGTAATGACCTCTGTATCAGGTAAAACATTTTGTTTCATTCATTGCCTCTTTCTTGCAAGACTGCTTTAGGCCTCAGGTGGCATAACAGTACCCAGGTAATAAAGTACAGAATAGGGACAGTGGGACTCTGGTAGGGGTCCAAATGCCACAAAGCCTCTATTGATGTCTTTGGTCTATTTTCTCCTCCACCACTAGTTCCTTGATTTCTGCTGAACTGTTTGGGGCTCCCATATACAGGTTTTATGCAAGTAAGTGACCATCCTTAGAAGTGATGGGCTTTATTTGCTGCTATTCTTAAGTGTCACAAAATCTAGTAAAGATTCAGATCTCTAGCTTCAAGTGGAAGAGATTTGTAATCTGTTGAAAATGCAATCTCCACCTTTAGCATTCCCATAAGTCAGGGTTTCAATCCTCTACTCCTCTTGCAATGTAGATGGTTGAAAAGTGAAGTATAGGTACAATCCAATGCAACAGATCCAGGTCCTTCTTGCTTTTAATCACCCTTTATGAAAATTCTGGGGCTGCTTTTATTAGTTCCTCTAATAAAGCTCCTTCAAGGGGCTTTGAGGGGCTTGGAAAAAGAGGCAGACTGCTGTGAATTTCTCTGAGGCATTTTTCCCAATGTTCATTCAGCTGCTTTGATTTTCCTTAGCAACTGGCCAGGACTACCAAGTACCTAAATGGCAGGTGTGATTCTGAGTCCTTCATCAGAAATTATAGCTAAGGCCAGGTCAGCCCGACATGAAGAGAAGTCAATTGCTGCTGGATGATCTCATCTCTGGCTGATATTCTTCTGTAAAACATGTGTAACCTTACATGGTTTAGGGATGGTTTATGAATACTAATAGAATAGTCTGCCAACATTAATCTTTAAAAACACTTTTCTTTTTATAAGAGTAATTACCTGAATTTTTACAGTTGATTGATTAGGAATAATTTCCCCTAATGCACATTATTTTGCTGATGTCCACTTGCAACACAGGAGTGTGAGGTTGAATGTTATGGAATTTCTTACATGAGACAGAGTGAGGTCAGTTAATTTTGCTGTTATGAAGTCAGACTTATTTCAGAAATAATTCTATCACATATGTAACAGGCACATTGATGTAATTTTTCTTTTTCTACAAATAGAAAGGCTCTGGGTATTATGGAATGATATGGACTCAGACAGACTAGATTCAAATCTTAGTATAGTCATTTCAAGTGTCACCTTAAATTGATCACTTGAATCTTGGTTTCTTCCTCTGATGAGTAAATTACCTGCTTACAAGAATTTACTTTCAACCAAACACCTGTTTCAATGTTCTCCATTATACTTTTCTTCCATAGCTGTGAAGTTATTAATTGATAATTATATATGTCTAGTGAAAGTCAAGAGCACATAATAGATTATTAAAGGAAAAAGACCTTTCTGCTACTCTAGCTGATGCTACAGTCATACAGAAATCATCTTATTTCTGTTATTTCTGTGACTGGCAAACAATTTGAGTCTTACCTATGGTAGTACAGAAAGAGAGAGAAAGGAGAGGGGGGAGAGAGAGAGAAAGAGAGACAGAGAGAGAGAGAGAGAGAGAGAGAAAGGGGGGAAGGGAGAGGGACTCAGAGTTGCTAAGCCCAAGGTGACAACACATGAGTATTTAATATGATGCTTGGCCTTTAGTAAGTACACAGCAAATATTTCTTGATGACTTGAGACACTCAGTTAGTTGAGAGTCTATGATAGCATTGTATAAACTCATTGATAAACCCATAGTTTATCAGAAGTAAGTATATCCAAAAATATATGACATTAGAAAATGATCTTTCCTGGACCAGAATTTTATCACAAGATAAATGCTGATGTCAATCTTATTTACATATAGAGGGCTCTCATGATATGTATCTTGTGATAACACAAATCTGGCTATCACGCAACAGCAGTGGGGTCTTGTCAAACAACAGGTTAATCCTGGCCAGTTCTTTAACCTTGCATTAATGACAGCATATTTTACATTGTTTTATTTTTTTAGATCTTATTTAGAATTTTATAGTGAAGTTTAGGACAATGGTATTTCTACAATACTACAATTATCTTTACTCAGGATAATGTTAGTACAATAATGAGTTGTCACTACATTGCAGATGAGAAAGTTTGACAAAGAGATGTTGAGTATCTTCCCACACATTTATTTGTTAGCTATCTCTTTTCCTTCTTTGGTCAAGTGTTCAGATTTTTGGCCCACTTAAAAATCAGGTTGTTTTTGTGTTGTTGAGTTATAAAAAGTTTTTACACATTCTGAATATAAACATTTCAGGTATATGCCATGCAAATATTTTCTCTTGGTTTGTGGTTTGCATTTTCATTTTCTCAGCAGTATCTTTTAGAGAGCAGAACCTTTTAGTAGCTATAAAATTCAATTTATCACCTTATTTCTTTTTTGATTTATATTTCTATGTGCTATAAGAAATCTTTGTGTAGCACCAAGTCACAAAGTTGTTTTTTTAATGTCAAGTCACCAACAAAGTACTAAAAAATATAAAGCTTTAATGATAAATATTCAGAAATGAAAGATGGCAGGGTTGGGTGCCAGTGGGCTCACACATGTAATTCTAGTTACCCAAGAGTCTGTGATGGAAGGACCTTGTTTGAAGCCAACCTGGGCCGGAAAGTCCTTGACAGTTTATCTCTAATAAACTACCCCAAAAAGCCAGAAGTGGAGCTGTGACTGAAGTGGTAAATTGCTAGTTTTGAGCAATAGAAACTTAGGGGCAGCTCTTAGGCCATGAGTTCAAGCCTCAGGACCCGAAAAAAGATCCCAAGGAAGACACTGGGGAAAGTGGTAAGTTACCCTATAGGTGTATGAATTTTGAAAGTAGATAAGAATTAAATTGTGGTTGAAGGTGACTTATCCTCAAACTCTCAAACTAAATAACTCAGCTCTTCTCTTTCTACAGATTTGTATGCACCTAAAGTTAATGGTAGTGCTTTTACAGACTTATGTTTTAAGGCTAATCAACTTAAGTTGTGCTAAAGTTTAAATTAAATACAGTTGTTAAATAGCTTTTCAAGTAGACTGAAAGAATTAAAGTTTAAATTAAACTTTTAAGCAAAGTGACTATAATTGTTTTTTAAAGAGGTTAAGGAAAACCACAGTGTAATAATAATTCTTATAGGTCAATCAGAATAAGCATAAATAACTACAGTTAATAAGGAACAGATATGTGAATATTACTTATCATTCACATCCTAACTCTCTTAAAGTTACAATAAAAGTGACTATGGCTAAATATTTGTTGATAAAGGTTTAGCATGCTTTCTTCATTTAATTTCTTAATACCATCCAGCTCTCTCCCATTCTTGCCAGCTCTTACCATTTTATCATGTCTGTGGTTAATTTATATTTTCTAAAGGAATATCTTCCAGGAAAAAAATGCCCATCTGGTTAAAAGCTATAGCATATTAAAGACTATAATTCTTTCAAAATTACAGAAAACTGTAGAACCAATTTCTTAAATAAAAAATATACACATAATACATTTATAGATAATTCATTTTAGAATAATGTTATTATTTTATTGTAGTTATACTTTGCTCTTCTCAAAAGCTATTGACACAGCTTTGAGATGTCAACCATTTTTTTTAAATGGTCAACTTTATTTCCCCAAAGGTTGATTTCCTCACAATAGATGTCTGAGACTGCATTCCAGTTTATATGTAAATTGAATCACACTCAGATGATATTAAAATAACAGTGAATTATGGGACTGTTTTCTCACATGAAGTATTTTCTCACTTAGCCTTTCTACATGAAGCAGAGAATCTGTACTTGGTGTCTACTGAAACTGTGTGATATTATGGAGATGGCAAAATCCTGAAGAATATACTGTAGCTGGTGTGAGTAATATTTCATTGCATCAAAGAGTTCAATGTTTGTACAATATTTATTCAGCCAAACAGAGGGCTGCTTTTTTTTCAGTTTTTGAACCTCAGCTTTTCTTAGACTCTGTATAACGTATTGGTGGAAAGCAATGTGCTCATGGCATATTACATTTTACTAAAATAAATGTGGCAGATAAGTGAATACCACAATTCTTTTTTTGAAGTCAAGTACATTTCTTCATCTAAGAAAATAACACTTCATTTTGTATTCATTTTCACTTAATAAAAATTACATTCCCATCCCTTCTAAATTAGTAAGCAATCATTTCATGTAAAATCCAAAAATCTTTGTGAAGTATAATCCCCGCCCCCCGCCCCCAAAACTGAAGAGTATAAAAAAAAAGCTTTTCTGTGACTTGCACATCTCTTTATCCATTCTCTTAGTGATCTCAAATTGTCTTCACTTTTTTTTTTTTTCCAAATCACTTTGAACGTGTCTTAGGAAAACATTTGGAATATCTTGATCTACTAAGAATTTAAACCCTATTGTTTGTTTCCCTCAAGTCTCCTTTCTTTTAGTATACATTTTTCTGAAGGAACTTTTCTAAATGAACTTGCCAATCTGATGAGATTGCAATTTAGCTTTCCAACAATCATTTGCACATCTTTTTGTGAAGCTTTTTTTTTTCAGTGAGTGCTATCACATTTTAAAAATAGTAATAGAGAATAGAGTAGGGAGTTGAATCTTAGTGAAGTGTAACCAAATGATACATTTTACAAACCTAGCAACACTGTTAACCTTTACTGAACACTTATTACATCCCAGGCACTGAAGAAATTACCTTTGATAATTTGTCTCATTTAACCATCTTTTCTCTATGAAGTAAGCATTCTCACTATACCCATTGGACAATGGGAAAAAGAAGGAGCACATAAATTGATTCTTCTAAGGTTATACAGCTAACAGAAGCAATAAGAACTCAGGTTTGCCTAGTTACAATTCATACTGTAAATCTCCATCACCAGCTCTGTAACTGGCTGTGTTGGGAGCAAACATTTCCAAAAAGCCTTTTTCCCCTTGCAATTACTCAGAATGAGGTCTCCACTTGTGTTTTTGGTCTTCTGTTCCTCTGACTATTTGTAGCTATATATTTTCCCCCATACATACATAGACAAAAAAAAAAAAAAGCCCTGGAAATTTTATTCTAGCTATTTTGCACAAGCTATTTTGTAAAAATGCAATAGAAACAGAAAGGTATCAGACTCAAGCCAGCATGAAATTTGCCCTGTTAGTCAGCCAAACCTCGCTGATGGTCCCTAGAGGGTCTCACTGGAGTCAGGGTAATGAGATAAAAAGGATCTGTGAACAGCTCCCCTGTCCCCAGGCCAAGCTCCACCTCCATGCCTGCAAGAGCCCTGCTTTGA
This sequence comes from Dipodomys spectabilis, assembly GCF_019054845.1. Taxonomy (NCBI): domain Eukaryota; kingdom Metazoa; phylum Chordata; class Mammalia; order Rodentia; family Heteromyidae; genus Dipodomys; species Dipodomys spectabilis. Next base: position 3,531,452 of record NW_024870730.1, read on the forward strand.
TTGTGGCCGCATCTTGTTATACTGAGTGAAGATCAGCTTTCCAGAGCATTGTCTTTTCCAAACTGGAAATAGCTGTGGTTAAAGATGTAGACATTTTATTTAAAATATGAAAAACGGTAACAGTGTGATCCCTTTCTAGTTTCCATCTCCCTAATTTGTATTCATGTTTCAACTCAGAAGGATAAATTCTTTTGTGCCCTGAATTCAACTGCATTTGATATCATCAATAATGACTTCTCTTATGTCCCCCAGCACAATGCCAGGATGCCAGTGGAATTGTCTTCCACCCACATCCAGAGCACCGTCTTTGCCAAGCATTTTGTCCTCTTTTAGGTAGGAGCATACTATGTGGCAATTCAATGTTAGCGGAGGTAATTATTTTCCATCTACTTAAACTTTTATGAATACCTTAAAAATGATTTCAATTACATAAACCACGCTTCACAGTATATACTGGATCTATTGAGTTCTTTTGTAATTTGTGATTATTTGATTATGTTCCAGAAGCCTGGTTGCGCAGACCTAAGTGAGGAAGAAGTCAACTTTAAGTCAACTTTCTGGTTGGTTCAGAATTGCTCTAAAAGCTCAGTCAGGGAAATCATGTTTCAAAATGATTTACAAAAATAGTATATGGAATGGAATGATTGAGAAATCCTGGCTTCAGTATTGTCGATGTTTTTCCTAGTGAGTTTTGTGGAATCACTGCTTAACTCAGTCTGTTTATCTGAGTTCAAATTCTGGCTTCTTTGGCTACTATTTGATCTGAGGCACATCCTTTATCTTCTCTAATGTTCGCATTCATCATTTGTAAAGCAGAATAACTATGTCAAAATGATGTTGGGAGAGTCAAAGGGTTAACTCATACTGATGTCTTATTATGTTTAGCACACAAGTACTAAGGATTTGCTATCACTAATTCTCTAAGCAATTGCTAGCCTCAGGACATGCATTCCCAAAGGCATTTCTCAGGTAAATGTTCATTAATCTAACAATTTTCTTGTCCATTGCCTGTTTTCCTTTATACAGAGTTTAGATGTAGTGTAGGAAAACCTTCTAAGTGGCTAGTTCTGGATTGTGGTGTACATAGAATTTTTCTTGTAATGTCATATTATAGAAAGTAAAAAATGGGTTTTGCTAAGTGACTGTATAAGAAAACATAAAGGAGACTGGTTTCCTGACTCGGACAGCTGAAGTTCAAATTCTTATATTTGAGTTTTAAAATATCATTCACAGTCTGCATTGTTGTTTCAAGGGCCTTAGATAACATTGTGGCTGGTGGTAGAGGTGAGGTTTGTACCCAGACTTCCTGTCTGATCTCCCTGCTTTCCTCCTTCCCTCTCTTCTTTCCAAAGATGATGGCAAAGGGAAATAGGGAAAGGTGAACTTGTTAACTATCAGGCCCCTCTCTGAACATCCTCATGGAGAAAGGAAGGTCAACGAACAAAGGTCATTTTCTGAGGCCTCTAAAATAAACACTCTGACCTCACTGCCAAATCACTTTTCCAGAGAGGGCCACCAGATCGTGTGTCACTTTCATGAACCTCTGGTCTGGCAGAGTTCATGTGGCGTCCCATTTTCTTTTTTGGTTAAAATATGTGGTTTCTGAAAGCAAACATTATGGACAGATGGAAGTGTATTTCCCTCTGACTTGAAGAATTTTCAAAATTTCTTGCTTGAAGATTCAACATTTATTTTTTAAAAAGCATCTCAGCGAAACCTCAAATTTACTAGTTAGCTCTTTATTAGCATGTTATATTTAAATAGTTCACTGAAACAAGGTTATAATTCATGAGTCAGTCATTTCAATGACTCATTTAGGAAGTGTATTTGAATTTCATTGAGTGAAAGGAGCCTGTAATTTGATCAAAGAGTTGGTTCATATAAACATCAGGTTTATGTTTGGTCCACTTAAAAGCCAATTTTTAGTGCTTTAAAAGTGTTCACTTTAATCTGATTAAATATACAATGGTAGATTGCTTACAGCATGGGTTTCACTAAAATAATGGATAAATACACTTTATGATTAATTTTTAAAAGGCATTTTAATGTTAATTTGTTAATTACTTAATTAAGAATTTAAAATGTTCTTTTCGTCTTTAGCCTCCAGAGCTAACTTCCTAAAAAAAAAAACAAATCCCCTTAAAAACTCAACTTAGATATGAAAATACTTCATTAATGTTAACACACACATAGAACTCATGATTTACTTCTGACTGGAGCCACATGATTAAGTATTATAAAAAGTTGCAAGCAATAGTAAGCTTTTTTTTTTTTTCCTGACTTGAATCTACCAATGCAGCAAGTGAAAACTTGCAACTAAACCTTAAAATGGCTGAGCCCACCCAGGGAAAGAAATTTTCAGTATGTGACCTTTAAAGTACAGTAGAGCTCCATGTAATACTCTCTAAAATGGAGCTCTGTCTTATTTTTACATATTTCTATAAAAGGAGATTATATAATTTATCTCGTTTGTTTACATTGATTAAAATTAAAGTGCAGAATTAGTTCATTTTCTGTTGCTATCACAAAAACCTGGAAGCTGTTTATTGGGTTTATGGTTTTGAGGGCTCAAAAGCATAACACCGATAGCTGATTAGCTATGTCCAGGGCTTCCTGGATGGCATTACAATGGTAGTAGCACATATGGAAGAGATCTTACAGCCAAACCCCAGGGAGGAGCCAGTCTCACTCTTTTTACAACTCACTCTGTGAGATCAGTATTAATCCTTCCAAAGGCTACGTTCATTCCCCATTGCCTTATCACCTCCATCTAGATGCTCCTTCCCAATGCCTTCACCACTTCAACACTACCCCACAGAGGAAGAAACCTCCACACATAAACCCTTTGGGGACACATTTAACCCATAAGAATGAAAATGCTAACTAGTTTATTTATTTATTTATTTATATTTTATTTATTTATTGTTACTCAAAGAGCTTGAACTGTAGGCCTGGGCACTGTCCTGAGCTCTTTTTGCTCAAGACCAAAACTCTGTCACTTTGAGCAATAGTGTCATTCTGGTTTTCTAGCGATTAATTGGAGATAAGCCCATACTTACCCTCCTGGGCTGGCTTTGAACCACAGTCCTCAGATCTCAGCCTGGTGAGTAGCTAAGATTACAGATATGAGCCACCAGTGCCTGGCTTATGGGTATAATTAACTTGCTTATGTGTATTTTGAGCTCAGTGTTGAACCTAGATATAAAACCACCCCTACAGTCCTTAATGTAATACGTAAGTGGCAAGATCTTTGGACTCTTTTGTCAACCTTGTGTTCTGATATTGGGCAATAGTTATAGTGATATCCCTTATGAGACTATTTTTGTAGACATGAAAATCCATCATTGATTTTGTTGTTTATTTGTGATCAATGTAATGATATAGAGGTGGCTGACTTTTTTATACTTGTTACTTTCTTTTCATTCCAACAGTATATCCATCTTTGGTAGGGATGTGGTATGTGGATAAAGGATATTTCAGGGCGTCAAGTTAATCCAGCAGCTCTGTCACACAAAACCCTCTGACATCAAATTTAAGTTCTGACAAAGGTCGTTAATGAGGTGCTGAATATTTGAAACCATTACCATTAAATTTGGAAATATAGAGAAACTTCGTTGCCACAGATACTTTTAAATGCAAATAACCCTGAGAGGGGTGACAGATGAGACTTTATTATAAAAATATATACTTAGTAAATTTCTTTCTTCTGGTCCTCCTGTTTAAGGTGGACTTTCTGAAACAAACTGTCAGAGAATTTGAACCCCTATTGGTAGCACTGGATGAGGAATACCTACCTTAAGAGGATGCTAAGGTAGGGAACATGGTCTGAAGTATCAAGAAAAGATCATTTTGAGAGGGAGTATAGTCTAAATAGCTGGCTTCTCTGCAACACTGTTTTTTTTTTATTATAGTCATGTTTCTTATCTCCAAGGCAAGGTGAAAATTCGTAGAAACCTAGATAATCCCTAATGAAAGGTTACATGTGTCCCTATACCCAGAGAAGCAAACAAGATTCCTGTGCCTTACCAGGTTTATAGGTTTGCTTGTTCATTTGTTTGATTGATTGATTGCTATTTGGCCATACTTCTAGTGTCAGAAACCTCCATCCCAATTTGTCATATAAGCCAATATGGTCTCTGAAAATTTGCTTTTCTATTTAAATGGAAAGACATTTGCTGTAAAAACAAAAATGGTGATTCCAACTGGAACATACTGGAAATGACTGCAGGCTCATGCTTTGATTCTACTTTTCATTTTGGCAAGAGATTTGGTCATCTCTACCAACCTGGTGTTTTGGCCCTTAGAACCTGCTATCATTTGGAGTCACTGTCATATAATTGCTCTGGGAAGTCAACTGTACGACTCAGTAGTTTCCAGCAAAGCCATCCCACTTACTTCCTTGCTCTGAATCAATAAGCAGATCTGTGTTATTTGGGCCTCTGAGCAACTATCTTATGATGATGTTCATTTTGTCTGGAAATAAAACATAGGGTTGAATCTGAAAGGAGAACGCAGGGATAAGTATGAGCTAAATGATCATGACATCACTGTCACGTAATGGGAAGGATTAGAGTTTTTTGATGCCATTGGAAAGTTTCTATTTAATCCAATCCCCACTGAAGGGGTTGGTCCTCTATTTGAAGGCATGGAGGCACTCCAAATTAACAGAAGCCAGGTGGAGAGCAGGAAGCTAAAGTCAGCTCATTCAGATGAGGAAAGAACTAACCAAGAGCCATTAGAAGCAAGGGAAAGTTAGTGAGCATTTGGAAAGAACTACCAATGCCAAGATTCCCTTGCATTAAATACTATCACAAGTTCAGGCTTCTAAACTCTACATGCCTCTGACCTTTGGCTCTTTTATGTCTCTATTTTTCTGGCCTGACAGACCACATGCCAACATGCAACCCCAAATCCCTCCCCTTGTGATTTATAGCTTACAGCTGCTTCACCGTCTCAGACATGGCAGCTGCTTTTCAGATGTCTTCAAACCAGAGGGAGAGTGTTAATGTGAACTTGAGTGGCTGCAGAAGAGGGAAAGAAAAGTTGATGAAAAAAATCATCTGAATTCAGCCCCAAAGCCTTCCATTGATCTTTGCCTTCGGGGCCAAGCTAAATGTTTGGTTTATTTCATAAGCTAATTAGGTGTGTGAAAGGCTACTTGGCATTTGCTATTGACTGAACCCAACAAAAGTGATCACCAGGCTGGGTAATCAATGAAAGATCGATCACAAGCGTGTGATTGGATTAGCCATTTGATCAATGCTATGTGCTAATATATTAACAAGCAAATTACCGAGCAACCCTGAAGAGCAGAATGCTGACTCTGATTGCATTACAAACTAGTGAGATCTAATGACCCACCAAGTGCAAGGGGTTACTTATACAAATCAAGACCTGAAAGTATCGTGTGTGTTTTTTTTTTCCTTGAAGATTTCTTCTCAACCAAAGAAAATGCTTTCCTAAGTGAGATTCAAATTAAATTACAATTAGAAAGCAGTTGCTCTGGGACATCTAATTTCCAAAGATTTCATTCATTCAGAAAACATCTTGAGAAATTCCAGATAAACCAGCCTAGAGAACTTTTAGGAAAATTTAGATGATATCCAACTGAGCAAATGCTCACAATTTCATCATAGACACTAATATTTCTTCAAGTTTTTGCAAGTAGATTCCTAGATTATATACACAGAGCACTTTCCATGGAAAGATGTTGTTTGATGTTTACTACAACCATAGATGTCTTTACAGATCTACCCATTAGGTTTCTTTTTTTTTTTTTTTAATTGTTCTTGTAAATGTGATGTACAGAGGGATTACAGTTACATCAATCAGGTAATGAGTACATTTCTTTTTGAATTCTGTCACCTCTTCTCTCCTTTTCTCCCAGTTTTTCCCTCCTGACCCCCTACCCCCACAGGTGGTACAGTCCATTTTCAACATAGTGTCTAGTGAGTACACTGCTGTATTTCTTCATCCTTTGTCCCACCATTTCTGTGCTCTTCCTTACTCTCCCCAAAATAGATAAACTTTCATACAAAAGACACAGAAATCAAAAACAGTGACAAAAGGGGGGGGGGGGAAGAAGCAGCAAAATAACAAAAAAAAACCCTCTTGTTTCTATTTCTCAGAGTTCATTTCGATAAACATCATTTTGCATGATTATGTCTACAGTTACTGAACCCTTATGATCCTCTCCAAAGAATAACCTCATTTAGTTTCACTGTGTGAACGTCTGGAGTCCTGTATAATTTATCCTGTGCAAGGGTATTTTTTTTGTCTTTTACCATCCAGTGTGTTTACTTGTAAACACATTGTAGGCACATTCTAGTTACAACAAACGATACCAACTAGTTTTGCTTTTGGTTTTGAGACAGTATCTCACAGGGCCATAGTTTGCCTTGAATTTACTTAATAGCCAAATGAGACTCAGATTTGCCACCATTCTTCCAGTTTCAGTTTTTAAGGTTATCTCTTATCTGCTTTAGTGGCAGAATGAAAAAAATGAGATGCAGCTGTGTCTGCATGTGTATTTGTGTGCATGCATGTTCACAAAGTGAAAACCTCTAGCTAAAATAAAGTGTGCTGCCAGTCTCTGGTGGCTCACAGGTACACTTCTAGCTATTCAGGAGGCTGAAATCTAAGGATTGTGGAGGATTGTGGTGGAGGATTGTGGTTCCCAGCCGGTGCAAGAAAAATCTATGAAACTCTTACTCTAATTAACCACCAAACAGCTGGAAATGAAGCTGTGGCTCAAGTAGTAAAGCACCAGCCTTGAACAAAATCCTCAACGTTTTTACTTCCTTAGAATATATTACTAGTAGTATTAGGTGATCCTATCACTAAACTTCCAAGACTAAAAAATAACAAAACAGAGCCCATCTCCAACCCTGCTTTCCCCATGATTAGAGGAGCCATTTACTGGATTGATTGTGCTGTTTCACATTCCCTAAGTGGAGAACCAGCAAGCCTTTGCTCACTTTCCTTCTTAATCCTTTTGTATTTAAGAAACCTCTTTTCCCTTTGCCTCAGGGAAGCTGAACCGATTAGTCTGAATTCTCCAGTGTTATTTGTAGACTAGAAAGGTCTCCCCAGGCCCCGAGGCAGCGTGTCAGCGCGGGCAGCCTTAAGGCCAGGCAGGGCGGGCTCCCGCAGGGTGGAACCTCTGAGCGGGCTGGCTGGCTGTGCGGCCTCTCCAGGCCCAGGCAGGCTGCAGCTGACAAAACAGCAGGCCAGGCCCAGCCCAGAGCTGGAGAGCCAGAGGGGAGAGACTGTCAATCAGCATCACCGAAGGCCAGACAGGAAATATAATATCTGAGGAAGCCTTGTCAGTTCTGAGACTTCTATGTGAGCTAAGATAGAGTTTGCCTGAATGAAAATATCTAAGTACCCAGGGCTTGTGTGTTTGGGTATTAGCCTTGACACAAATTTGTAGATTTTAAATTTTATATCTTCATCCATCCGTTTCTGAACATAAATGTCCAGTTTTGTGCCACTGGTGAGTTTTGTTTTGTTTTTAATGAGAATTGTGTTTTCTGTTTGAATGGAAACTGATGGAATGCAAGCATTACAAGTGACAATCCTCTCAGACTCTTTCCTTTGTAGCGTTGCTTTGTGTGAAAAGCCCAGTTTGGTGTTTTCTTTGTTTGCACTTATTAAAGCATTATGTACAGGAAGTTAGCAAAATATAGTTAAATATACAAAGAGCTCAACTGTCTTTACATATGACAGCCCGGGAAACTGAAATCATCACACTTACTGTTGGTAGACTTGTACTTGCACGTTACCAATGTTATGAAGGTACATGACAGTTCTCTGGGATCTGATAAAGCCTTAAGTACAGTGATACGTGATATGGTGATGAAGTCATTATGCTGCAGAATTAATTCTTTCAGTCATCAATGATTACATCCCTGGTGAGGAGCAATATACTTTGAACCAGCAGTAAATAACTCTTCTAATTAATTTCTATGTGCAACCAAAAGCTTAAACTGTGTATATAGTGAATAACCTTCATCTTTTACAAGCAATACAGACCCCTAAAATGCTACACCCCCCCTTTTTTGGGTGTTCTTTTTTTTTTTTTTAATCTTATAAATGTGTTGGAAACACATGCATGAAAGAAAAAAAACATTAAAATACACATCTAAGGGTTCATTTTCCTGACATCACATTATCTGACCTTTTCCGCTTGACTCATACATATACTAGATATTACAAATAAGGGAAACCATGGGACCTACGTTTCTTTGTGGGTGTTCTGATTAAAGCCTTGGCCAGCATTCTATTCTTCTTCTGTAGAATTATTCATTTAAAGCTCTAACTTTTTTTTCTGCCAAGAGCCATTTGGATGTTTATAACATCATTATGGGCCATCCAAAGTCCTTACAAAGACCATACTTGTTTACCTATCTATACAGGTAATTATAAGGACACAGGGAGCTTTTGGAAACATATGTATGCCTATCAAATACCAAATGACTTCACAGGTCTTATCTGGCCTATAATGAGGACATTCCCCACCCCTGCTTAAGTCGTAACATAACAAAAATTTTCTCAGGAATTTATGAAACATTTATGGGATGGTGTGGTTTGCAAAGAGGAAACTAGTTCTGTTAAAAATAAAAAAAAAATAGCTTCCATGTCATTGGGATGATGAGTATGAAAAAAAATAGAAAGTAACAAATCTTGGAAAGGATGCAGAGAAATTGGAATTCTTCACCCCTGGTTTGGGAATGTAAAATGGAAGTGTAGGAAAGTCATCAGTATATGGAGAACAGAATTACAACATGATACAGCAATTCCTATTCTGTGTGTATATGCAAAGACTTGAAAGCTCAGGTTTGACAGATTGTTATATACCTGCATTCAAAGCATCATTATTCACAATAGCAAAACATGGGAGTAACTCAATGTCATCAATGATGAATAGATACATTATATTGCACACATATACAATAGAATATTATCCAGCTTTAACATGGAAGGAGATTCTAGCACATTCTATAACTGGGATGACCTTGAGGTCAGTAAGTTAGTGAAATAAAGAGTAAATTTTGAGTACTAGTCACAAAAAGACAAATATTGCATGGTTCTATTGGCATGTGGTACCTAGAATAAGCAAATTCACTCACACAGAAAGTAGCATGCTGGAAGGAGAGGAAAGTGAGACAATACTGTTTAATTGCAATAGACAGTTTGAGAAGATGAAAAAAGTTTTAAAGGATATATGCATTGTATATATACTATGAATATAACGATTATGATGATGATGATGATGCCTGGGAATTGAGCACTCAAGGAATATAACAACAGCAATATTATTGAAGCCCCCGCCTTTTTAATATGTTTTTTATTGTAAAAATACTGTACAGAGGGGTTAGAGTTACACGAGCAAGGTAATGAGTCCATTCCCTATCAAGCATTGTTGCCTCCTTTGTTTCTCACCTATCACCCCTTCCCTCCCACCTCCACAACTACACTCCCTCCCATCCCCGCCTAAATTGTAAAGTTCATTTTTCAACATAGTGTCTTGTATATCTCATTGTTACAATGGGTCAATGTGTATCCCTATTTAAGCATTTTGTTTTTTTCCCTTCCCCTCCCCAGGGCACCAGCATCAAATACAGTGAAAACAGGGGTTTACCATGGGGGAGGAACATACAAAGAAACAAAAAAAAAAATCACAAGGTATATTATAAATACGTTAGAATCAATAGCAAGGATGAAAAAACCACTTGTGTCCCTATCTTGGAGTTCATTTCACTTAACATCAGCTTATCTGGCTTTTGAACTTTTTTGCTTGTCCCAGACATATACTAGCTACTATAAACAAAGGTAACCATGAGACCTATGATTCTTTGGGCCTGGCTTACTTCACTTAATATAATTTTTTCCAATGTCTTTCCATTTCCTAACAAATGGAGTGATGTCATTCTTTCTGATGGAGGCATAGAATTCCATTGTGTATATATACCACATTTTCTTGGTCCATTCATCTATGGAGGGGTATCTGGGTTGGTTCCATATCTTAGCTATAGTAAATAATTCTGTAATAAACATTGTTGTGTTGGTAGCTTTACTATGGTCTTGTTTGTGATCATTCGGGTAAATGCCCAAAAATGGGATTGCTGGGACATAGGGGAGCTCTATGTGGAGTCTTTTGAGGAACATCCATACTGCTTTCCAAAGTGGTTGAACAAGTTTATAGTCCCACTAACAATGCAGTAGGAGGTTCCCTTCTGTCCACATCCCCTCCAGCGTCTGTTGTTATTAGAGTTCTTGATTATAGCCATTCACCCATTGGGGTGAAGTGGAATCTCAATGTTGTTTTGATTTGCATTTATTTTATGGCTAGAAAGGTTGAGCATTTTTTCATATGTCTATTGGCCATTCTCATTTCCTCTTGAAGCCCCTTCAGCTGGATCCCATGCCTTTATTCAAGAGATAACACCTAAACCATTCTTTCTTTTCTACATTGCTATGGCTATTTTTGTGTCAACTTGACTGGGCTATGAGATGGCCCGTATATATCTTGTTATATCTGTGACTTTAGCATTTATATTGGTAGACTGACTTATGCCAATGTGTGTGGAGTATATCCAATATACTGAAGATATAGAAAAACCAAATAGAACAAAGAGACACAAGAAGAGTTAGTGCTTCCTCTTTGCTTGAGCTATTTCTCTTCTGCCTTCGGACATTAGCACCTTGTTGTCAGGCCATTTGCAACTCAAATTAGTACTTACACCATTAGCGTCTCTGTTATCAATCCTTTGGACTCAGTTTGGGTTTTCCAAAATTCTAGCACTTGCTTTACTGGTTCTCTGGCATGCAGATAGCAGACTGTTATAGAAACTGTTAGTTTCCAAACATGTGTGAACCAATTCATATAATAATATCAATGTACTATAAATAAAATACAATAAAACATACAATAAAAATATACATTTATGAATATTTAAGTATATAATAAATGTCGTAGGGAGTGGGGTGGGGGTTGGGGGTGGATGTGTGTATCATGCCTAGCTTCCTCATATGTATTTTCAGATATACTGCTGGTTGTTTTACTCTGGAGAACTTCAAGTAATACAAGGTTATAAATATAATATTAAACAGGCATTGTAATTCTTCTCCTTTGAATATTTAGGATGATACTATATTACATATATTTCTTGTGGCTTGCCTTTTTTTTCTTTCATCCTTCTTGACATGGGCAGCTGTAGTTTTATTCATTTTTCAGTAGAAAATTCCATTGTGTGACCACTTCACAATGTGTTTATCCATTTGCCTGATAATGGAAATTAGGATTGTTTCCAGCATTGTTTTTTGGCCTATCTGAACACTTGTGTGTATCCCCTGGTGCACAATGTAAAACATTTTCAAAGGTCCAATCTGGGGAGAAAACACTAGATTATAAACTGTCTGTGTTCATTATGTATTTGTTTTAAAGCTAAAACTAAGTGAAAACTGATCTAATCTAATTCTAATCTAAATTTGTAAGTTGGGGATGTGGCTCCAGTGGTAGAGCTCTTGACTAGCAAGAGGAAAGCCTTGAGTTCAAAACACCAGTATCAAAAATTAAAACTAAATAAATACAACTTAATTTGCTTAGTTTTTAGTTTCCATTTAATTTGTTTTTAGAAATAGTAATGAGCCTCCCTTTCCACAAATAATGTCATTTCCATCCTAGTTTTTATAATATTTCTTTCATGAAATAGCCCCCCAACTAATACTCTTTGTTTCCCTTCAAGAATGGTTGAAAACAACTTCCCTCTCTGCTTCCAACCCTGAACTATCTCAAAGCTGTCAACTGAATATTTCCAGTTTATGCAAGAATTAATTAATTCCAGACACTGAGCACTACTTCAATACTTATGTTGAAGATAATTAATTCCTGGGGAAAAATAATTTAGAAATATACAAGCATATTTAATGCAATCTGCAAATATTTTAGGTAAGTGTTTAAAGCATTAGTATTTCAATTAGGTTTTCCATTAATTTAATCAGAATAGATTTATTAAGTGATCACTCTATGCAGGGCACTGTTTTAACTACTGGGAACTTAACAACAAACAAAGCAGGCATGACCTACAAGTCAGAAGCTAACAAAATGGGTTAGCTCTTGAGGGAGGAAAGTTCAATGGGCTGTAGAAGTGAAATGCAAACCAACCTAATCTATGGGACTGGGACCAAGGAAGCCTCCCCAGGAGAAAGAACACTTAGAAGAGGCCTGTAGGATGTGAGATGATCACCCTAGTTAGGTGCCAGGTGGGAGGATCATTCTCAGTTGAGGCAATCACCCAAAGGATTGAGGGATCAGGAGGTAAGGGGACTTCTAAGAAGATGGACTAAAGAAGTCAGGCAGAGGTTAGATCACATAGGGTTTCAAAGACTACTAATTATTTTGAACTTTGTCCTAAGGACAGTAGAATGGTAGATAATAATATTACTATTCGGAATCTCTTATTCTGGCAATTTTATATTAAAAGTATGCATTGCAAAATGTGAGCATTACCTACCAAGCATTCTGTTACAGCAAGAGAGAATAGGGCTTGGCCTGTGATGGTAAATGAGAGATGAAAAATGTTGGATCTATATGAGAGATGGTTAAAGGCTGGAATCAGAAAGACTTCATGACTAATCATGTAAGGGAGGAGAGAGAAAATGTAAGTGTTAAGGAAATTTTCAAGTTTTATGCTTTAATCAAAACATAAAGAAAGCACAAGCAGTATTTTCAGATTCCACTCTAATATAAAAAAAGAAACAGAAAAGGTAAGATTAGAAAGAAAAGAATCAGCAGTGCGAGTACGAATCATGCAAGTAGTCAATGCCTGACTTGTGACCCTTTTGTCATCATTTTTTTTAACTTTCCTTTCCTATTCTTGCTCTCCTGTCAGAGCTTGTTATCACACCATCATTTCAGCAAATTCACTCCTCCACAAGCAAATCATTTCTCCTCCTCTGCAGTGTTGCTGGCATTTGCTCCCTACTCTTCCTTCCACACTTAGCATCACTAACTCTCCTACTCATCCAACCTGGTGATAAGCCTTTTCAGGAGATACTCATGGTCTACATTTTAGAGTCACAGTTATGACTGACTGCCTTTATACCTTGGTATTCACTGACATTCAGTGAACATGGGTATGAACCCACTCATTCATGACATCATTTAAAAAAAAATCTTCATGCATCTTGTATATACATTTTTCTAATTTGGGGAGGGTAAGAGAAATAACAAAATGCTGAAATAAGGATACAGAATGACTCATTGTAACAATGAGATGTACAAGACACTATGTTGAAAACAAACTTTACAACTTTGAGGCAGGGAGGGCAGGGAGGAGTTGGGAAGGTGGGGAGGAAAGGGATGGTAGGGGGAAAAGAAAGGAGGAGGTAACAATGCTTGAGAGGAAATGGACTAATTACCTTGCTCATGTAACTGTAACCCCTCTGTACAGTATCTTTACAATAAAAATATATTAAAAATAAAAAGATCTTCATGGTCATTCACTAAAAACTTATGATTATAAAATTAATCATATAAAGAATAATTCAGAGGGCAGGGAAGGTGGCTCAGTGGTAGAGCGCTTGCCTTGCATGCATGAAGCCCTGGGTTTGATTCCCTTGCATGCATGAAGCCCTGGGTTTGATTCCTCAACACCACATAAGCAGAAAAAAAAAGCCAGAAGTGGCACTGTGGCTCAAGTGGTAGACTGTTAGCCTTGAGCTAAAGAGCTGAGGGACAGCACCCAGGCCCAGAGTTCAGGCACACGACCGGACCCCCCCCCCCCCAAAAGAATAATACAGAGATATCAAAGTATACTATGTGAACATGTGGAGTTGTCATAATGAAATCCTTGTCTTTGCACAATAATATATGCTATAGACAAACAAAAAATGACACAACTATGATTATTTCCATTTATTAGCATTATTCATAAATTTAAAAGTAATCAACCAAGTGTCCAAACAACCACATTCTAAATATCTAAGCCTCTTAGTGATGATTTTGTTGTTGTTGTTTAGGATCAGTCTATGGAAAATAATAATTCCTGTTAGGTGTAAACAAAATTTTCTGAAAAAACAAACACTAACATCTTGCACTTGAAAATAATTTACATAGGTCACCAGTGGACCATATTTATAATGTTAATTACTATATTTATAATACTAATATTTATAATATTAATTACTCAGAGACTAAGACTGGAAGAATAGAATTTGAGGCCAGCCCAGGCAGAAGTGTTTGCTAGATTTCACCTCTAAAGTAACTAATTAAAATCCAGCCTGGAGGCATGGCTCAAATGTCAAACACCATCCTAGCAAGCATGTGGTCTTGAGTTCAAACCCCAGTATCACCAAAAAATGAACATGAACCACATACTTTAAAGAAATATTTTGGAAATATGATTCACTTCAATAGTAAATTGTTTCTCAATACTTGTGTGTGTTACTAGTTGTTGGATCTGTAAAATACTTTATATTTCAATTAATACACATCAACTTACATATAAAGCCTTTGATAATGTGCCAGAAAGAAGCAAATGTAATTAATATGCGACTTATAAAATTAACAGGAAAAAAAGAAGAACCAGTAGAGTTATGGGATTTTGAATTTTAAATCTTATTGATATTATAGCTTTACTATTTCCCTAAATTAGAAGGGAGATGTGATTTTTACATAGGCAATATGCATACATGAAGTGATGATATTGCAAATGAGACCTTTGAATGCACTTTCTCATCAAATTAAAGAGATGCTTAATATCTTTTGCTTACTGCAGTCTATGTGCCACCCTGAGCTGTGGTCAGGGACAGCTGAGGAAAGCAGCACAAGTTGGGCATAGACAGGAAAGGCTCAGTGGTATCTAAGAGTGGGACAGTCCTCCTCACTACATTCTGTTTTCACACCAAAAAGCTATTAGTGAAATCTTATTGCCAATAGCCTTCTCCAGCAGAAAGAACACAAACTATCACAAGGAAATCATACATACAAGAAAATATACACCAACTTTTGGAAGCAAAAGCTATAAGGGAAAGAAGAAGATGAATATAGCCAATGGCAGGCAAAATCTTTTTAATATTAGTAAAAGAAATATTTTTTTGTTCAGATGTATCCACAAAGATAATTAAGTCAAAACTAAATTCTATAGTTCAGTGTAATATATGCTTCAGTCAATAAGAAAAATAAAGTAGAAAACTAACAACCTATTTTTCCTTTGGCCTAGCTTTTATTTATCTTCATTTTTCTTTAGTATAAAATATATACATTTTAACATTTCTTTAATGTCATCAATAAAATACCAGTTATACTCTTCCTTCCTGGGTATGAATACTTGTTGACTCATTTAAGGAAATGAATTATACAAGCCATGCCAAGACTCTGGCTTGCCATTTGTATTTGTAGTCATATGCTGAATAAATCGGTGTGTTTCTTTTCCTTGAAGAGGCTACATATTTCATACATATGTGGCCACTGTAGGTCCATAAGTCTGCTGTAGGTACAACTCCCATTCATTGCATGTAATTACACAGAAAGGGTTATAGAGTGAGCAAAGTGAGTTGATAAAAATGATAATGCAAGACTCTCTATTTATTCATTTGCAATGATTTCCACATCAACTTCACTCAGTTTATAAATCTAAACATTAGTTCTCTTGCTGTCAGCACTTCAGACTCCACCTGGGATCAGTCAGCCAAGCTGTGCCTTCTGCCTCTGAGAATCATCACACAGAATATGGATCCTGCATTTGGAATGTGGCTGACAGGTTGGTTGATGATGCCCCAGACAAAAAAGAATGCACTTCTCCTCCTCAGCTGCATAAGCTCTGCTGTTCCCCAGGCTTATTTCTTTAGGAAGGAAAGCAGATGTGACTTAAGGAACAGGATGGGGGGAGGGGGCATACCATTTTCAAATTTCAATATTTTTCTAACTTCGCTAATAAAATATTAAAAATTTCTAGTACTCAATCATTAGCTAGTTCATATTTTTTATTCCTAAAACATTGAATACATTTTCTTTATTGTATTTAAATATTTATGTGTTTATTTAAATTTTATTTATTTAAATATTTATTTATTGTATTTAATATATTTAATAAAGTCTAGATATCAAACAAGTTGAAGGTTACTTTCCAAATTACCAGTTTTACCCAGATTGTAATTGTTTTTCCTCAAACATATTTTTTTAGACATTCAACGATTTAAATATTTTTTCCAGTACTATTAACCACAGCGGACTTTATCAAGCCGTTTATCTCAAACATGTCAGTCATGCATCACCTATTTCTAGGGACTAAAGCATTAAATAACCAGATTCTTCTCTATTTGAGACTTTGATGACTAGTCATTCATAATTTCTTTTCTATTGAAAACTTCCATTTCACAAAAATGTTACCATTAAGACGTGGCATTTATCTTTTACTAATCAAACCTAATGTATTGGGAATTAACAGATATACTCAGAAACAGGTTGCTAAGCTGCTTTTATCATCAAACAGGCAGACTTTGCTTCACAGAAATCTACCCTCATATAATATTGCTGAATATCTGCTATTGTTAGAGGTATAACAACTCAGTAAGCTGGTTACATACAAGACAAGCTGGAAGGTGTTTGTACTGAAATATTAGGATCTTTGAATGGGGCTTCAGCAAATGGATGAATAGAAGTATTTTGGTGGAGAATTATCCATCCCAATTCTATATTTATGCCATTGTATATACTGAATGCTTCTCTCTACTATTTCTCTATCTGCTTTTCTCTCAAATACAAGTCAATGTGTTTAGGTCAGACAGCAGGTCAAACAAAGTAGCAAATAAGAGACTACACAGATGAGGACAGGGATGACTGCTATGCTTTATGAGCTGGAAAAGAGACTCAGATAAACAACACTTCTGCAACATGTCATCAGGACACTCATATTATTTCTAAAATTAGTAAAGTGATTTCACAATTGGTATTTCCCTATGTAATTGGACCCCATTGTGAAACCACATGAAGGAAATGTTATTAATTCTTGAAAATCTCTCCTCCACCCAAGAAAGACATCTTCATTTTCAAATGGAATGAAATACTCATCTTTTAATGTGTCTTAAGGCCTATTGCTCTTGTACTGACCATTGTGAAAGCCAGTCCATTAATCTGTTATTCTTGGCTAACTTCTGCTTCTCATGGAGCACATTTAATGAATCTAAAGCAGAGATAATACATTGATACAGAGTCAGTGAACTGTCTACTGATGACTCATTTTGGGGGGTTAGTTACTGGGATTTGAATTCAAGACCTTATATTTGCTAGGCAGTATTCTAATCCTTGAGACTCACTTAGGTTTTTGTTTTTTGTTTTTTAAATTAGTCTCAATTTTTTTCCCAAGGCTTGTCAGAGTCTGCAGATCTTCTCCTTATGTCTGTCTCATATAGCTGTGACCAGAGGTATATACTGCCATGCCCAACTATTTGGTTGAGATGGAGTCTTAATAGCTTTTTGTCTGAGCTGTCCTCAAACTGCAGTCTTTCAAATCATCACTTCCAGAGTAGCTGTGATTATAGAAGTGAGCCACTGCACTCAGACCTTTATCCATAATTTCTCATGCCATTGTAGTTCTTGTTATAGCTCCTTGGACAGTCAATATTTTATCCTCTTTCTCCTTTTTTTTGAATAGCCAAAATGAAGGATACATTTGTAGCTGTATCTAACATATGCACACTGTCAAAATCCATAAATGGATCTTTGAAATCATAATATTCATGAATGTAAGCAAAACAAGACAAAAATGGGGATTAGTGATAGTTAGGGTCACCTGGGACAAACCTGATGGTAAATATGTGTTGAGGAAGTACAGGAATTAATACTTAGCTACCAACAACTTAAGCAACTTTTAGGGACATTTCCTACAATCAGTCCATAGTTCAATTCCAAAGAGGTTAGTTGAGCACTTCTCAAATGCAAAGTTATACTCTGAGGGGTATTACCATGGATAAAGCATAATATAAAATATATCAATAATTAAATTGTGATATTTGCATAATTACCATCTTAAAGCAGAATGAAAATGCTCTGAAACAGATCCAGACAAATTAAGAGTAATGATCATTTTAGTTCTCCACCATTCCAGCTAATGAATTCCCTCAAAGGATAATTAATTAACGTACCTCCTTAATAACAGCTGCTGTGTACTTGTTATCATTGTGTAGTACATTCCTGATGACATACACTTTGCTTCTATCAGTTCTAATTCACACAATAAACAGCAGGAAAACATTGTAATTCTCACTTGACAGACAAGGAAATAGAAGCACTTAGAGGTTAGAAGGCAAATGTCTCAGTTAAATGGTGAATCTGCAGGTTGCTACTCCAAAGGCTGAGACTTGTGGATTATGGTTTAAAACCAGCCCAGGCAGGAAAGTTCATGAGACTCTTATCTCCAACTAAGCACCAAAAAGACTGGAAGTGGAGATGTGCCTCAAGTGGTAGAGTACTAACTTTGAGCAAAAAGCTTAGGGACAGCCCTGCCTCCTGAGTTCAAAACCTAGCGCGTGTGTGCCACACATACACACGCACACACACACACCTGAATCCTTGAATCCACAGCACATTTTGCTCCAGGAATCAAGGCTTCTTTCTAGAGCCAAGGCTCCTTCATCTGACAAAGGATCGTAAGGGGACTTTCCAAAACCACCTGACTCCTCTCACTAGAAACAAGAGACTTAAGAAATACTACTTCAACACTCTGAAACAGCTCCAAGGTACCTTCAGTGTTTGGGAGAAACAGGAATTCTAGTTTCTTCCTTTTCCTTAAAACTAATCTGCACATGAGCTTTTTCACCTTCCTGTTGCAGTGCCCATGCTTCTGTCTAGACAGTCTAGCAATCTTGTTCTTCTAGGACAGTGGTCTTCACTGGGCCACCCTAACGTGGAACTCTTTGGGGAAGCTCCAGCCCAGAGTCTGGGGTGCTATCCTCTGTTGATAGTTCTCTGCCTATGTGCATGTCTGATATTCCTTTGGACCCATTCTTCCTTCTGGCATTCAGCAGGCAAAAATACCCTTCAGGAACAATACAAGAAACAAAATCCTTTCTTTCAGTTATCTCTAACTTTCTTCTTAAATAAATACTCAGCTGGAATTTTCAGCTTCCTGGCCATTGGCATAATACAATTAACCAATTGTCACATACCAGTGAATTTTGAGCATCCATGAGTGCTTTTTACTTGCTGGATTTCTTGAGAGAAGTCTAGGCCTGTGCCAATTCATGTATAGAACAGAGACTTTTCATTCTTGAGTGAATTTAGCAGAGATGAATTAGCCTCCGTGTTTTATTCCTCACTCATCTTTAAACTATGTGGGGAAACACATTTCATCCCATGCAAATAAGAATTGAACCTTTTTTTATTTAATTGAGTTCATGAGTCAGTCTCCTTTTCTATTTTTATTTACTTTTTTAGTCATTTTGTGGCAATTTCTCCATTCTCCTAACCACCTTAAAATCCCTCTTCAGATTAAGATCAACATCTGAGGGTAGAATTTAAACCTCCCCGAAAAGGTAGTGAGTAAAGAATCTTTAATTTATGAAACTGAACAAGTTGACTTATCCAAACATCTCTCGGGCTTTAATAGGGGGATATCTATAATTCTCTGAATTGTATTCCTTTCACAGTGATATTTTGTAATTCCATTCTATTACCCTTGCTTAACATTAATGAGATAAAAAGATCACATTATGGCGATTGATGTTCTTCAAATTGAATGCACGTTTCCATGTACAAAGCTGTCTGCTCATTTAAAAAACATAGCATGTTACATAGACTCAGGCCATGGTCATCACTCAGCTGGGACCAGATAGCATTTTTTATCTATTCATTGGATTTAACAAGGCGTGAGATGGAGGCGGAATACAAAATGCGGGTAGATTATCCTGTATCCCTTCTTTCGGCCAATTCTTGGCAATCTCAGCAAGGAAACTGAGGCTTCATGTTTCCATGGAAATAAACCTCAAGGTCAAAGGGGCATATGGAAGGTCAGACAATGACAAAGGACCATCTGAGAGGCCATCTGGATGAGTGACCTGACATAATTAGTCATTAATCCCACTCTGGGGAACAATAGCACTGGCAGAGAGTGTGTTTGGGCTTTGATCCGTGGTCTGGGTGATCTCATGGGGAAGCCGGGGAGAAAAGCCCCACTCGGTAACTAAGCAGATTACCCTGGCATGCTGTTAACTAAAGATGGGGTGGCCACGGAGGCCAGTGGGATATGCATTTCACATATTAGACTACATTTCCCTTTACTTACCACAGGCCCCCCTCAAGCCATGTGGCTCTGGGATTAGCGTCTTGGTAGCATTTTTTACAGTTTACAATGGAAAAGAGAGGCAAGAGTCCCAAAATGCGTTGCTTAAAATTCTCAGGCAACAGATGGGAAGATTGCTAAAGAGCCAACAGCATTAACCAGCTTGGTTTACAGGTGTCAATATTTACTAAGTAAAGTTTGCCAGAGGTTCCTTGGAGGGGAAAAGCAGAGAGAATAGTTAATCAGTAAAACAATAGCAATCAGCCTGTTGTCTGTGGTTATCAGAATGGTTAGAATTATAAATGGTCTAAAATGGTCAGGGGGACTGATCAGCATCTGTCTTTTCACTTTGCTTCTTTTTCATATTTACTGGTCATAACTGACTTTGATCAACTGCCCTTCACAGCTATCAGAATCTAGGGCTGGTGATAGTTGGGGGTTAGTGTACATTTTTTGTAGGATGTGAACAGAGTAGTAGGCTTTACACATGCATGTATTTCGGCAACTGCTGAAATCATCCTCTGTTCCCCAGAGACAGCTAATTATACTTGCTGGAGAAGGAATGGTGGCCAGATGAGACAGTAAATATATTGGACCCAAGTCTCTTTATTAGGACAGCTTTCCAAATAATGAAATTTAAAAGTCATGGTGAGTTTCTAAATGTTGAAACTAGAATCTGATTAGTCATTTGGCTGTTACATATAGAAAGAACCATGGACTGAAAGTTAGGAAATAAGAAGGGCTCTTGTCCTAATCCTGCAACTGATATTTGTATTTTTTGTGGACATTTCTTTAGCTGCAAAAAGATGGTATAGGCCAAAGAAAAGATACTTTGTTTTATGACATGAACTGCAGTCCATTTGCAGTGACGATACAGTCATCCACTGACAACTGAGGAAAACTAGATTTAGAAAGCGAGTAAGGTCTGCCACAGTTGTAGGCTGAGAAATGGCAGCATGGGCAGCATGAGTACTAAGTAAATCTCCCTGCGAATTTTATTTTATTTTATTATGATAATGGATTTTTTTAAATTCAGAGCTTTGTGCCTGTTTGGAAGGCACTCTACTACTTGAGACATGCCCTTAACCCTTTTCCATTAGGTATTTTTCTAGTAAGTTCTGTGTTTATGCCTAGGCTGGCCAGGATCATGATCCTCCCATTTAAGCTTCCCATGTAGCTGAGATAGCAGGTGAACATCACCAGTCCAGCTTTTTATTTGTAAATATGGAGGTCTCATACAATTTTTTTGGCCAACACTGCATTTGAGCACTATCCTCCCAACCTCTAACCCCTAGGATTACAGACATGAGCTGCCACATCAGCTTGTATTTGATTATTAACATAGGATTTCCAATTCTGATCCTAAAAAACTTTAATTCTTAAAATAGTAGTAATAATTACTAGTAGTAGTAGAAGCAGAATAGCCACAACATAAGGCTCTTGTTAAATATAATATGAAAGTTACAGCACATAATGCAAAAATTAAATTACCTTGGCTCCTAAATATTTAGTTTTAGCACCTAAGATATAGGAACCACTAAAAAAAAAAATCAAGCAGTTAGGCAGGCACTATCACTCACACCAAGATAATATCCTATTATCTTTTATTTATCTATTTGTTTAGTTATTGCTGGTCTTGGAGATTGAACTCAGGACTTGAGCACTGTCATTGAGCCTCTCTTTGCTCAAGGTTATCATTCTACCACTTGAGCCACAGTGCCACTTCCAGCTTTTTCTGTTTATCTTTTATTAATAAAATGCATATATGTGAGCTATAAAAGAGCTTTCTATCTGATTTTTAGTAACCTTTGTTTATTCCTATGCATTCTTCTAATCACACTCACCGTAAAGATCAAGAAGTTGTCTAAAGATATCCATGTAAAGATCAAGAAGTTGTTTAAAGATATCCATGTTCAGAGCAGTGTTTTGCTCTTTAGAATTTTGCTTCTTTAGCTTTTAGTTCCAGATGTACAGCTGCTGCAGCTTGTTGTTAGCAATGTTGGTCAGAAAGAAATAATGTATCCAACATCCTCATACCAAAAGGAAGCCACTTAGGAATAATAATTTTTTTCAGTAAAATTTCAATGAAAGTATTTCAGTAAAATTGTGAAATAGAATAGTGGTTGGAAAGTGAAAAAAGACAGTGAAGAAGTTTCTTCTTCGAATCCGAATCTTTTTTTATGAGGATCCTTTTATGAGGATTAAATGACACATTTCACAATTTCTGTGAATCAATCAAGAAAGCTTGGTGACGGTTCATTGTTCAAGCTAAGTCTAGCTGTTAGTATATTTACAATTTGTATCAAATTAATATTATATATCATTTTACAGTGAGTATATCAAAGAGGAAAATTGTCACATAGCTTTTGCTATTCTTTTATATCTGTTTTTAAACAAAAGAGTTTATAGTATCACAGGCATTACACGCGCAGCCTCTACAAACTCAAAGAATTTCAACCTGTTATAAACTTTTGTAAACTATCTTATATAGCCAAGTCTGGGAGCACTTATCTGGGAACTTCCAACATTAACTTCATGTAAAAAACAATGAGTATGTAAGTGATAAAAAAATATATGCTCACTTGAACTTTTGTGTATATCATTGAAAAGCAAACAACAGTTATTTTGGAGAAAAGACCTGGATGACTGTATGAGAAGACAAATTTATCTTGCCACTCTGTTTCATTACTGTGTACAATTCTACAGGTTTCTGGCCCAAGGAGAAGATTGTGGGGACTTTCACATGGTGAGATGCAAATTATGTGCCAAAGTACTGCGATGCAATTCTTATCAGTACTTCTACACTATGGTTTTTTGTTTTTTTACATCCCATAAGCATCATGTAGATGAAGAGCAAAGCAAAATGTATGTTTCACCATCAGAAGATGTCTCAGCCTCACTTCATTTCCTCACTTCATTAAATCTCTTCACCCGATCACATCTCCTCATTTCTTCATTTTTGCACTCAAATATACAATTTTGTTCTTATCATCTATGATAGCTTCCTAGTACATCATCAATCAAACACAAATATCTCTATTTTAACGTTTGGGTTTCTTGCCCCAAATATGTTTATCTCTAACCTTCCCAGACTATTCGGAAAGAATAAATTCCTTCCTTCACTAAGATCCCCACAGTTTATTAACATTTGCACTCTAAGTCTTCTCCTAAATATCGTAATTCCCTTCCTATATAAATTTCAATTTTTTAAATCTTTTCTTTGTTAATACGTTTTATTGTAAATGTACGTACAGAGGTATTATAGTTACTCAGTTTTTCCCCTTAGAATGTGAACTCTGAACAGAGAACATTTCCTTTCCCATCATCCTAAGACAACTTGGCATAGAGTCAATGATTGACATAATTGCTGTGAAAATAAGAAATATTCCTAGTGATTTAAATTAGCATTGCTTGTCACCGTAGTCTTTATATCCTATATATTTTGTCCAAATACATTCCTATATTTTTCAAAATGTGTAATGTACTTATGTACTTAATATTCTTATTTTGTGTATTTCCAAGCTATAATTTGTTTTCCAGTGTAAATGTTCTATATATTTACCTGCAGTGGGGTCAGAAATTTTAAGTTGCTAATAATTAGGTTTTGGTTATCAACACTGCAGTATAGCACCCAACTGATATAAGCCATTTTATGACTTAAAATCAACTAGTAGCAAAGGCTATCTTAGATAAGAGCAAGAGACAAGTGAAGTAGACACAAAAAGCACATTTTTTGCTAATTAGATTAAAAATATACACATTTTTCATAGGCAAAGCATACCATATTACATGTAAATATCATATTTTGTGGCTAATTTTCATCATTGATCTCTCTGGATTATTTCATGGACAGTTTTGGGGTTTCTGTGGTTATAAATTTCAGAAGAAAGTACCAAGCCTGATAGTTTTCTTTTATATACTCAAGTGATTATCATTATCTAAGCAGCTTCCTGTAATAAACTACTATGCACATAGTACTGGATTTAATGCTAGGAATTTTAGAAATAATACTAAACATGGTCTTTCCCTGAAGCTAAAATTTGTTTTAGCAAAATGAGGCAGATTTAGGAAATGATTAGAAGATAATGTAGGAAAGTAGAGTGCTATTAAATTGCCTAATACTGGTACTTTGTGCTTGCTTGAAGGAGAGGGTATTGAATGAGACATTTCAATGGGTCTCTTGAGTTTGTGTTATAGCTTGTACTTGGAGTGCCTTTTTAAAAAAATATTTTTAAAGATGTTTGTATAGTGAACAGTAATGAAAAAGATAAGATAGTAT
The DNA here is from genome assembly GCF_019054845.1 of Dipodomys spectabilis. Lineage (NCBI taxonomy): Eukaryota > Metazoa > Chordata > Mammalia > Rodentia > Heteromyidae > Dipodomys > Dipodomys spectabilis. The sequence continues at coordinate 3,556,016 of NW_024870730.1, forward strand.
CTTTCCCTGAAGGCACAAGACAGGTATGATGCAAGTTCCCTAAATTTAGGATTTGTCCCATGTAGTACAATCCGTAATTGTACGGGCATCTACTTTTTTTTTTGGTACGTTTTTTATAGTAAAAATGCTGTACAGAGGGGTTACAGTTACATGAGCAAGGCAATGAGTACATTTTCCCATGGCATTGTTGCCTCCTCCTTTGTTTTCCCCCTACCATCCCTTCCCTCCCACCTCCTCAACTACTCCCCCACCCCGCCAAAGTTGTGAAGTTTGTTTTCAATATAGCGTTTTGTACATCTCATTGTTACATTGGGTCAACCTGTATTCTTATTTAAGCATTTTGTTTACCCAAAAAGATCACAAACAAAGCCAGACTAAGGCTACCAGCACAACTATGTTTATCTACTTCTTTTATACTGGGTGATGAGGGCACTATCTATGATCTCTGTAGGACCACCTGGGGAAAAATCGGTGTGAACCTAAGGAGTTGCAACACGAGCCTTTTGTCCCATCTCCAGCTGGACAGGCCACACTTTCCAAGCTATCACCAATGACCCTCGTTTGAGGCCCTATCACTGCAGAGAGAAAGACAGAGGCTCTGAAAATCCAACACTGTGCTCTGATCTCTAGGAAAGGGAAACTGTCTCAAGA